>NC_136406.1:1677493-2277493 GCF_965140285.1 Lepidochelys kempii
CCCAGCCCCCTAATCAGGGCTCAGCTTCTCTCCCAGCACAAAGCCCCTACGCATACAGATACTACCAATACAAAACCAAACACACACACATACCTTCTCCTCCAACAGAACTCCCACTCCAACTCCCCTGTTTACAGCTCTGTTTGCTAGCTCCTGGGCAGCTGTCTGACGGGCTGCTCCTTTTATAGGACCCCTAGTCAGTGAAGCTCCGCCCCCTAATCAGGGCTCAGCTTCTCTCCCAGCACAAAGCCCCTACACATACAGATGCTACCAATACAAAACCAAACACACACACAAATGCCTTCTCCTCCAACAGAACTCCCACTCAGACTCCCCTGTTTACAGCTCTGTTTGCTAGCTCCTGTGCCGCTGCCTGACTGGCTGCTCCCTTTATAGGACCCCTAGTCAGTGAAGCCCCGCCCCCTAATCAGGGCTCAGCTTCTCTCCCAGCACAAAGCCCCTACATATACAGATACCACCAACACAAAACCAAACACACACAAATACCTTCTCCTCGAACAGAACTCCCACTCAAACTCCCCTGTTTACAGCTCTGTTTGCTAGTTCCTGTACCGCTGCAGCTGTCTGTGCAGCTGCCTGACTGGCTGCTCCCTTTATAGGACCCCTAGTCAGTGAACCCCGCCCCCTAATCAGGGCTCAGCTTCTCTCCCAGCACAAAGCCCCTACACATACAGATGCTACCAATACAAAACCAAACACACACAAATACCTTCTCCTCCAACAGAACTCCCACTCAAACTCCCCTGTTTACAGCTCTGTTTGCTAGCTCCTGTGCCCCTGCAGCTGTCTGTGACGCTGCCTGACTGGCTGCTACAATCATAGGACCCCTAGTCAGCGAAACCCCGCCCCCTAATCAGGGCTCGGCTTCTCTCCCAGCACAAAGCCCCTCCAAGCCCCTACAAATACAGATACCACCAATACAAAACCAAACACACACAAATACCTCCTCCTGCAACAGAACTCCCACTCAAACTCCCCTGTTTACAGCTCAGTTTGCTAGCTCCTGTTCCGCTGCAGCTGTCTGTGCCTCTGCCTGACTGGCTGCTCCCTTTATAGGACCCCTCGTCAGTGAAGCCCCGCCCCCTAATCAGGGCTCAGCTTCTCTCCCAGCACAAAGCCCCTCCAAGCCTATACACATACAGATACCACCAATACAATACCAAACACACACAGAAATACCTTCTCCTCAAACAGAACTCCCACTCAAACTCCCCTGTTTACAGCTCTGTTTGCTAGCTCCAGTGCCGCTGCAGATGTCTGTGCAGCTGCCTGACTGGCTGCTCCCTTTATAGGACCCCTAGTCAGTGAACCCCGCCCCCTAATCAGGGCTCAGCTTCTCTCCCAGCACAAAGCCCCTCCAAGCCTCTAAACATACAGATATTGCCAATACAATACCAAACACACACACAAATACCTTCTCCTCCAACAGAAGTCCCACTCAAACTCCCATGTTTACAGCTCTGTTTGCTAGCTCCTGTGCTGCTGCCTGACTGGCTGCTAGCTTTATAGGACCCGTAGTCAGGGAAGCCCCGCCCCCTTATCAGGGCTCAGCTTCTCTCCCAGCACAAAGCCTCTACACATACAGATACTACCAATACAAAACCAAACACACACAAACACCTTCTCCTCCAACAGAACTCCCACTCATACTCCCCTGTTTACAGCTCTGTTTGCTAGCTCCTGTGCCGCTGCCTGACTGGCTGCTACCTTTCTAGGACCCCTAGTCACTGAAGCCCCGCCCCCTAATCAGGGCTCAGCTTTTCTCCCAGCACAAAGACCCTACACATACAGATACTACCAATACAAAACCAAAGACACACAAATACCTTCTCTTCCAACAGAACTCCCACTCAAACTCCCCTGTTTACAGCTCTGTTTGCTAGCTCCTGTGCCGCTGCCTGACTGGCTGCTACCTTTATAGGACCCCTAGTCAGTGAAGCCCCGCCCCCTAATCAGGGCTCAGCTTCGCTCCCAGCACAAAGCCCCTCCAAGCCTCTACACATACAGATACTACCAATACAAAACCAAACACACACACAAATACCTTCTCCTCCAACAGAACTCCCACTCAAACTCCCCTGTTTACAGCTCTCTTTGCTAGCTCCTGTGCCACTGCAGCTGTCTGTGCCGCTGCCTGACTGGCTGCTGCCTTTATAGGACCCCAAGTCAGTGAAGCCCCGCCCCCTAATCAGGGCTCAGCTTCTCTCTCAGCACAAAGCCCCTACACATACAGATACCACCAACACAAAACCAAACACACACAAATACCTTCTCCTCCAACAGAACTCCCACTCAAACTCCCCTGTTTACAGCTCTGTTTGCTAGCTCCAGTGCCGCTGCAGCTGTCTGTGCCGCTGCCTGACTTGCTGCTACCTTTATAGGACCCCTGGTCAGTGAAGCCCTGCACCCTAATCAGGGCTCAGCTTCTCTCCCAGCAAAAAGCCCCTACACATACAGATACCACCAATACAAAACCAAACACACACAAATACCTTCTCCTCCAGCAGAACTCCCACTCAAACTCCCCTGTTTACAGCTCTGTTTGCTAGCTCCTGTGCCGCTGCAGCTGTCTGTGACGCTGCCTGACTGGCTGCTACAATCATAGGACCCCTAGTCAGCGAAGCCCCGCCCCCTAATCAGGGCTCAGATTCTCTCCCAGCACAAAGCCTCTACTCATACAGATACTACCAATACAAAACCAAACACACAAATACCTTCTCCTCCAACAGAACTCCCTCTCAAACTCCCCTGTTTACAGCTCTGTTTGCTAGCTCCTGTCCCGCTGCCTGATTGGCTGCTACCTTTATAGGACCCCTAGTCAGTGAAGCCCCGCCCCCTAATCAGGGCTCAGCTTCTCTCCCAGCACAAAGCCCCTCCAAGCCTCTAAACATACAGATACTGCCAATACAATACCAAACACACACACAAATACCTTCTCCTCCAACAGAAGTCCCACTCAAACTCCCATGTTTACAGCTCTGTTTGCTAGCTCCTGTGCTGCTGCCTGACTGGCTGCTAGCTTTATAGGACCCGTAGTCAGGGAAGCCCCGCCCCCTTATCAGGGCTCAGCTTCTCTCCCAGCACAAAGCCTCTACACATACAGATACTACCAATACAAAACCAAACACACACAAACACCTTCTCCTCCAACAGAACTCCCACTCATACTCCCCTGTTTACAGCTCTGTTTGCTAGCTCCTGTGCCGCTGCCTGACTGGCTGCTACCTTTCTAGGACCCCTAGTCACTGAAGCCCCGCCCCCTAATCAGGGCTCAGCTTTTCTCCCAGCACAAAGACCCTACACATACAGATACTACCAATACAAAACCAAAGACACACAAATACCTTCTCTTCCAACAGAACTCCCACTCAAACTCCCCTGTTTACAGCTCTGTTTGCTAGCTCCTGTGCCGCTGCCTGACTGGCTGCTACCTTTATAGGACCCCTAGTCAGTGAAGCCCCGCCCCCTAATCAGGGCTCAGCTTCGCTCCCAGCACAAAGCCCCTCCAAGCCTCTACACATACAGATACTACCAATACAAAACCAAACACACACACAAATACCTTCTCCTCCAACAGAACTCCCACTCAAACTCCCCTGTTTACAGCTCTCTTTGCTAGCTCCTGTGCCACTGCAGCTGTCTGTGCCGCTGCCTGACTGGCTGCTGCCTTTATAGGACCCCAAGTCAGTGAAGCCCCGCCCCCTAATCAGGGCTCAGCTTCTCTCTCAGCACAAAGCCCCTACACATACAGATACCACCAACACAAAACCAAACACACACAAATACCTTCTCCTCCAACAGAACTCCCACTCAAACTCCCCTGTTTACAGCTCTGTTTGCTAGCTCCAGTGCCGCTGCAGCTGTCTGTGCCGCTGCCTGACTTGCTGCTACCTTTATAGGACCCCTGGTCAGTGAAGCCCTGCACCCTAATCAGGGCTCAGCTTCTCTCCCAGCAAAAAGCCCCTACACATACAGATACCACCAATACAAAACCAAACACACACAAATACCTTCTCCTCCAGCAGAACTCCCACTCAAACTCCCCTCTTTACAGCTCTGTTTGCTAGCTCCTGTGCCGCTGCAGCTGTCTGTGACGCTGCCTGACTGGCTGCTACAATCATAGGACCCCTAGTCAGCGAAGCCCCGCCCCCTAATCAGGGCTCGGCTTCTCTCCCAGCACAAAGCCCCTCCAAGCCTCTACAAATACAGATACCACCAATACAAAACCAAACACACACACAAATACCTTCTCCTCCAACAGAACTCCCACTCAAACTCCCCTGTTTACAGCTCTGTTTGCTAGCTCCTGTTCCGCTGCAGCTGTCTGTTCCCCTGCCTGACTGGCTGCTCCCTTTATAGGACCCCTAGTCAGTGAAGCCCTGCCCCCTAATCAGGGCTCAGATTCTCTCCCAGCACAAAGCCTCTACTCATACAGATACTACCAATACAAAACCAAACACACAAATACCTTCTCCTCCAACAGAACTCCCTCTCAAACTCCCCTGTTTACAGCTCTGTTTGCTAGCTCCTGTTCCGCTGCAGCTGTCTGTTCCCCTGCCTGACTGGCTGCTCCCTTTATAGGACCCCTAGTCAGTGCAGCCCCGCCCCCTAATCAGGGCTCAGCTTTTCTCCCAGCACAAAGCCCCTACACATACACATACAACCAATACAAAACCAAACACACACAAATACCTTCTCCTCCTACAGAACTCCCACTCAAACTCCCCTGTTTACAGCTCTGTTTGCTAGCTCCTGTGCCGCTGCCTGATTGGCTGCTACCTTTATAGGACCCCTAGTCAGTGAAGCCCCGCCCCCTAATCAGGGCTCAGCTTCTCTCTCAGCACAAAGCCCCTACACATACAGATACCACCAACACAAAACCAAACACACACAAATACCTTCTCCTCCAACAGAACTTCCACTCAAACTCCCCTGTTTACAGCTCTCTTTGTTAGCTCCTGTGCCACTGCAGCTGTCTGTGCCGCTGCCTGACTGGCTGCTGCATTTATAGGACCCCTAGTCAGTGAAGCCCCGCCCCCTAATCAGGGCTCAGCTTCTCTCTCAGCACAAAGCCCCTACACATACAGATGCTACCAATACAAAACCAAACACACACACAAATAGCTTCTCCTCCAACAGAACTACGACTCAAAGTCCCCTATTTTCAGCTCTGTTTGCTCGCTCCTGTGCCGCTGCAGCTGTCTGTGCCGCTGCCTGACTGGCTGCTACCTTTATAGGACGCCTAGTCAGTGAAGCCCCGCCCCCTTATCAGGGCTCAGCTTCTCTCCCAGCACAAAGCCCCTACACATACAGATGCTACCAATACAAAACCAAACACACACAAATACCTTCTCCTCCAACAGAACTCCCACTCAAACTCCCCTGTTTACAGCTTTATTTGCTAGCTCCAGTGCCGCTGCAGCTGTCTGTGCCGCTGCCTGACTGGCTGGTACCTTTATAGGACCCCTAGTCAGGGAAGCCCCGCCCCCTAATCAGGGCTCAGATTCTCTCCCAGCACAAAGCCTCTACTCATACAGATACTACCAATACAAAACCAAACACACAAATACCTTCTCCTCCAACAGAACTCCCTCTCAAACTCCCCTGTTTACAGCTCTGTTTGCTAGCTCCTGTGCTGCTGCCTGACTGGCTGCTAGCTTTCTAGGACCCCTAGTCAGTGAAGCCCCGCCCCCTAATCAGGGCTCAGCTTTTCTCCCAGCACAAAGCCCCTCCAAGCCTCTACACATACAAATACTACCAATACAAAACCAAACACACACAAATACCTTCTCCTCCAAAAGAACTCCCACTCAAACTCCCCTGTTTACAGCTCTGTTTGCTCGCTCCTGTGCAGCTGCAGCTGTCTGTGCCGCTGCCTGACTGGCTGCTACCTTTATAGGACCCCTAGTCAGTGAAGCCCCGCCCCCTAATCAGGGCTCAGCTTTTCTCCCAGCACAAAGACCCTACACATACACATACTACCAATACAAAACCAAACACACACAAATACCTTCTCCTCCAAAAGAACTCCCACTCAAACTCCCCTGTTTACAGCTCTGTTTGCTAGCTCCTGTGCCGCTGCCTGACTGGCTGCTACCTTTATAGGACCCCTCGTCAGTGAAGCCCCGCCCCCTAATCAGGGCTCAGCTTCTCTCCCAGCACAAAGCCCCTACACATACAGATACCACCAACACAAAACCAAACACACACAAATACCTTCTCCTCGAACAGAACTCCCACTCAAACTCCGCTGTTTACAGCTCTGTTTGCTAGCTCCTGTACCGCTGCAGCTGTCTGTGCAGCTGCCTGACTGGCTGCTCCCTTTATAGGACCCCTAGTCCGTGAAGCCCCGCCCCCTTATCAGGGCTCAGCTTCTCTCCCAGTACAAAGCCCCTACAAGCCTCTACACATACTGATACTAACAATACAAAACCAAACACACACACACACAAATACCTTCTCCTCCAACTGAACTCCCACTCAAACTCCCGTTTACAGCTCTGTTTGCTAGCTCCTGTGCCACTGCAGCTCTCTGTGCCGCTGCCTGACTGGCTGCTACCTTTACAGGACCCCTAGTCCGTGAAGCCCCGCCCCCTCATCAGGGCTCAGCTTCTCTCCCAGCACAAAGCCCCTACAAATCTCTACACATACAGATGCTACCAATACAAAACCAAACACACACACAAATACCTTCTCCTCCAACAGAACTCCCACTCAAACTCCCCTGTTTAGAGCTCTGTTTGCTAGCTCCTGTGCCACTGCAGCTGTCTGTGCCGCTGCCTGACTGGCTGCTACCTTTACAGAACCCGTAGTCAGGGAAGACCCGCCCCCTCATCTGGGCTCAGCTTCTCTGCCAGCACAAAGTCCCTACACATGCAGATACTACCAGTACAAAACCAAACACACACAAATACATTCTCCTCCAACCGAACTCCCACTCAAACTCCCCTGTTTACAGCTCTGTTTGCTAGCTCCTGTGCCACTGCCTGACTGGCTGCGACCTTTATAGGACCCCTTGCTGTGGAGCCCCGCCCCCTAATCAGGGCTGAGCTTCTCTCCCAGCACAAAGCCCCTACACATACAGATACGACCAATAGAAAACCAAACACACACAAATACCTTCTCCTCCAACAGAACTCCCACTCAAACTCCCCTGTTTACAGCTCTGTTTGCTAGCTCCTGTGCCACTGCAGCTGTCTGTGCCGCTGCCTGACTGGCCGCTACTTTTATAGGACCCCTAGTCCGTGAAGCCCCGACCCTCATCAGGGCTCAGCTTCTCTCCCAGCACAAAGCCCCTCCAACCTCTACATATAAAGATACCACCAATACAAAACCAAACACACACAAAAACAAATACCTTCTCCTCCAACAGAACTCCCACTCAAACTCCCCTTTACAGCTCTGTTTGCTTGCTCCTGTGCCGCTGCCTCACTGGCTGCTACCTTTATAGGACCCCTAGTCAGTGAAGCCCCGCCCCCTTATCAGGGCTCAGCTTCTCTCCCAGTACAAAGCCCCTACCAGCCTCTACACATACTGATACTAACAATACAAAACCAAACACACACACACACAAATACCTTCTCCTCCAACTGAACTCCCACTCAAACTCCCGTTTACAGCTCTGTTTGCTAGCTCCTGTGCCACTGCAACTCTCTGTGCCGCTGCCTGACTGGCTGCTACCTTTACAGGACCCCTAGTCCGTGAAGCCCCGCCCCCTCATCAGGGCTCAGCTTCTCTGCCAGCACGAAGTCCCTACACATGCACATACTGCCAGTACAAAACCAAACACACACAAATACCTTCTCCTCCAACAGAACTCCCACTCAAACTCCCCTGTTTACAGCTCTGTTTGCTAGCTCCTGTGCCGCTGCCTGACTGGCTGCTACCTTTATAGGAACCCTAGTCAGTGAAACCCCGCCCCCTAATCAGGGCTCAGCTTCTCTCCCAGCACAAAGCCCCTCCAAGCCTCTACACATACAGATACTACCAATACAAAACCAAACACACACACAAATACCTTCTCCTCCAACAGAACTCCCACTCAAACTCCCCTGTTTACAGCTCTGTTTGCGAGCTCCTGTGCCGCTGTCTGACTGGCTGCGACCTTTATAGGACCCCTAGTCCGTGAAGCCCCGCCCCCTCATCAGGGCTCAGCTTCTCTCCCAGCACAAAGCCCCTCCAAACCCCTACACATACAGATAGAATCATAGAATCATAGAATATCAGGGTTGGAAGGGACCCCAGAAGGTCATCTAGTCCAACCCCCTGCTCAAAGCAGGACCAATTCCCAGTTAAATCATCCCAGCCAGGGCTTTGTCAAGCCTGACCTTAAAAACCTCTCAGGAAGGAGATTCTACCACCTCCCTAGGTAACGCATTCCAGTGTTTCACCACCCTCTTAGTGAAAAAGTTTTTCCTAATATCCAATCTAAACCTCCCCCACTGCAACTTGAGACCATTACTCCTCGTTCTGTCATCTGCTACCATTGAGAACAGTCTAGAGCCATCCTCTTTGGAACCCCCTTTCAGGTAGTTGAAAGCAGCTATCAAATCCCCCCTCATTCTTCTCTTCTGCAGGCTAAACAATCCCAGCTCCCTCAGCCTCTCCTCATAACTCATGTGTTCCAGTCCCCTAATCATTTTTGTTGCCCTTCGCTGGACTCTCTCCAATTTATCCACATCCTTCTTGAAGTGTGGGGCCCAAAACTGGACACAGTACTCCAGATGAGGCCTCACCAATGTCGAATAGAGGGGAACGATCACGTCCCTCGATCTGCTCGCTATGCCCCTACTTATACATCCCAAAATGCCATTGGCCTTCTTGGCAACAAGGGCACACTGCTGACTCATATCCAGCTTCTCGTCCACTGTCACCCCTAGGTCCTTTTCTGCAGAACTGCTGCCTAGCCATTCGGTCCCTAGTCTGTAGCTGTGCATTGGGTTCTTCCGTCCTAAGTGCAGGACCCTGCACTTATCCTTATTGAACCTCATCAGATTCCTTTTGGCCCAATCCTCCAATTTGTCTAGGTCCTTCTGTATCCTATCCCTCCCCTCCAGCGTATCTACCACTCCTCCCATTTTAGTATCATCCGCAAATTTGCTGAGAGTGCAATCCACACCATCCTCCAGATCATTTATGAAGATATTGAATAAAACCGGCCCCAGGACCGACCCCTGGGGCACTCCACTTGATACCGGCTGCCAACTAGACATGGAGCCATTGATCACTACCCGTTGAGCCCGACAATTTAGCCAGCTTTTTACCCACCTTATAGTGCATTCATCCAGCCCATACTTCCTTAACTTGCTGACAAGAATACTATGGGAGACCGTGTCAAAAGCTTTGCTAAAGTCAAGAAACAAATACTACCAATACAAAACCAAACACACACAAATACCTTCTCCTCCAACAGAACTCCCACTCAAACTCCCCTGTTTACAGCTCTGTTTCCTAGCTCCTGTACCGCGGCAGCTGTCTGTGCCGCTGCCTGACTGGCTGCTCCCTTTATAGGACCCCTAGTCAGCGAAGCCCCATCCCCTAATCAGGGCACAGCTTCTCTTCCAGCACAAAGCCCCTACAAGCCTCTACACATACAGATACTACCAATACAAACCAAACACACACACACACAAATACCTTCTCCTCCAACAGAACTCCCACTCAAACTCCCCTGTTTACAGCTCTGTTTGCTAGCTCCTGTGCCGCTGCCTGACTGGCTGCTACCTTTATAGGACGCTTGTCAGTGAAGCCCCGCCCCCTAATCAGGGCTCAGCTTCTCTCCCAGCACAAAGCCCCTCCAAGCCTCTACACATACAGATACTACCAATACAAAACCAAACACACACACAAATACCTTCTCCTCCAACAGAACTCCCACTCAAACTCCCCTGTTTACAGCTCTATTTGCTAGCTCCTGTGCCGCTGCCTGACTAGCTGCTACCTTTATAGTACCCCTAGTCAGGGAAGCCCAGCCCCCTAATCAGGGCTCAGCTTCTCTCCCAGCACAAAGCCCCTACGCATACAGATACTACCAATACAAAACCAAACACACACACATACCTTCTCCTCCAACAGAACTCCCACTCAAACTCCCCTGTTTACAGCTCTGTTTGCTAGCTCCTGGGCAGCTGTCTGACGGGCTGCTCCTTTTATAGGACCCCTAGTCAGGGAAGCCCAGCCCCCTAATCAGGGCTCAGCTTCTCTGCCAGCACAAAGTCCCTACACATGCAGATACTACCAGTACAAAACCAAACACACACAAATACCTTCTCCTCCAACAGAACTCCCACTCAAACTCCCCTGTTTACAGCTCTGTTTGCTAGCTCCTGTGCCGCTGCAGCTGTCTGTGCCGCTGCCTGACTGGCTGCTACCTTTACAGGACCCCTAGTCAGTGAAGCCCCGCCGCCTAATCAGGGCTCAGCTTCTCTCCCAGCACAAAGCCCCTCCAAGCCTCTACACATACAGATACCACCAATACAAAACCAAACACACACAAATACCTTCTCCTCCAACAGAACTCCCACTCAAACTCCCCTGTTTACAGCTTTGTTTGCTTGCTCCTGTGCCGCTGCCTGACTGGCTGCTACCTTATTAGGACCCCTCGTCAGTGAAGCCCCGCCCCCTCATCAGGGCTCAGCTTCTCTCCCAGCACAAAGCCCCTACAAGCCTCTACACATACTGATACTAACAATACAAAACCAAGCACACACACAAATACCTTCTCATCCAACAGAACTCCCACTCAAACTCCCCTGTTTACAGCTCTTTTTGCTAGCTCCTGTGCCACTGCCTGACTGGCTGCGACCTTTATAGGACCCCTTGCCGTGAAGCCCCGCCCCCTAATCAGGGCTGAGCTTCTCTCCCAGCACAAAGCCCCTACACATACAGATACTCACACAAATACCTTCTCCTCCAACAGAACTCCCACTGAAACTCCCCTGTTTACAGCTCTGTTTGCTGGCTCCTGTGCCGCTGTCTGACTGGCTGCTTCCTTTATAGGACCCCTAGTCAGGGAAGCCCCGCCCCCTAATCAGGGCTCAGCTTCTCTGCCAGCACAAAGTCCCTACACATGCAGATTCTACCAGTACAGAACCAAACACACACAAATACCTTCTCCTCCACCAGAACTCCCACTCAAACTCCCCTGTTGAAAGCTCCGTTTGCTAGCTCCTGTGCCACTGCAGCTGTCTGTGCCGCAGCCTGACTGGCTGCTACCTTTATAGGACCCCTAGTCCGTGAAGCCCCGCCCCCTCATCAGGGCTCAGCTTCTCTCCCAGCACAAACCCCTCCAAGCCTCTACACATACAGATACCACCAATACAAAACCAAACACACACAAATACCTTCTCCTCCAACAGCACTCCCACTCAAACTCCCCTGTTTACAGCTCTGTTTGCTTGCTCCTGTGCCGCTGCCTGACTGGCTGCTACCTATATAGGACCCCTAGTCAGTGAAGCCACGCCCCCTAATCAGGGCTCAGCTTCTCTCCCAGCACAAAGCCCCTACACATACAGATACTCACACAAATACCTTCTCCTCAACAGAACTCCCACTCAAACTCCCCTGTTTACAGCTCTGTTTGTTAGCTCCTGTGCCACTGCAGCTGTCTGTGCCGCTGCCTGACTGGCTGCTCCCTTTATAGGACCCCTAGTCCGTGAAGCCCCGCCCCCTCATCAGGGCTCAGATTCTCTGCCAGCACAAAGTCCCTACACATGCAGATACTACCAGTACAAAACCAAACACACACAAATACCTTCTCCTCCACCAGAACTCCCACTCAAACTCCCCTGTTGAAAGCTCTGTTTGCTAGCTCCTGTGCCACTGCAGCTGTCTGTGCCGCAGCCTGACTGGCTGCTACCTTTATAGGACCCCTAGTCCGTGAAGCCCCGCCCCCTCATCAGGGCTCAGCTTCTCTCCCAGCACAAACCCCTCCAAGCCTCTGCACATACAGATACCACCAATACAAAACCAAACACACACAAATACCTTCTCCTCCAACAGAACTCCCACTCAAACTCCCCTGTTTACAGCTCTGTTTGCTAGCTCCTGTACCGCTGCAGCTGTCTGTGCCGCTGCCTGACTGGCTGCTCCCTTTATAGGACCCCTAGTCAGTGAAGCCCCGTCCCCTAATCAGGGCTCAGCTTCTCTCCCAGCACAAAGCCCCTCCAAGCCTCTACACATACAAATACTACCAATACAAAACCAAACACACACAAATACCTTCTCCTCCAAAAGAACTCCCACTCAAACTCCCCTGTTTACAGCTCTGTTTGCTCGCTCCTGTGCAGCTGCAGCTGTCTGTGCCGCTGCCTGACTGGCTGCTACCTTTATAGGACCCCTAGTCAGTGAAGCCCCGCCCCCTAATCAGGGCTAAGCTTTTCTCCCAGCACAAAGACCCTACACATACACATACTACCAATACAAAACCAAACACACACAAATACCTTCTCTTCCAAAGGAACTCCCACTCAAACTCCCCTGTTTACAGCTCTGTTTGCTAGCTCCTGTGCCGCTGCCTGACTGGCTGCTACCTTTATAGGACCCCTCGTCAGTGAAGCCCCGCCCCCTAATCAGGGCTCAGCTTCTCTCCCAGCACAAAGCCCCTCCAAGCCTCTACACATACAGATACCACCAATACAATACCAAACACATACACAAATACCTTCTCCTCCAACAGAAGTCCCAGTCAAACTCCCCTGTTTACAGCTCTGTTTGCTAGCTCCTGTACCGCTGCAGCTGTCTGTGTTGCTGCCTGACTGGCTGCTCCCTTTATAGGACCCCTAGTCAGGGAAGCCCCGCCCCCTAATCAGGGCTCAGCTTCTCTCCCAGCACAAATCCCCTCCAAGCCTCTACACATACAGATACTACCAATACAAAACCAAACACACACAGAAATACCTTCTCCTCCAACAGAACTCCCACTCAAACTCCCCTGTTTACAGCTCTGTTTGCTAGCTCCTGTGCCACTGCAGCTGTCTGTGCCGCTGCCTGACTGGCTGCTGCCTTTATAGGACCCCTAGTCAGTGAAGCCCCGCCCCCTAATCAGGGCTCAGCTTCTCTCTCTGCACAAAGCCCCTACACATACAGATACCACCAACACAAAACCAAACACACACAAATAACTTCTCCTCCAACACAACTCCCACTCAAACTCCCCTGTTTACAGCTCTGTTTGCTAGCTCCTGTGCCGCTGCAGCTGTCCGTGCCGCCACCTGACTGGCTGCTCCCTTTATAGGACCCCTAGTCAGTGAAGCCCCGCCCCCTAATCAGGGCTCAGCTTCTCTCCCAGCACAAAGCCCCTACACATACAGATGCTACCAATACAAAACCAAACACACACACAAATGCCTTCTCCTCCAACAGAACTCCCACTCAGACTCCCCTGTTTACAGCTCTGTTTGCTAGCTCCTGTGCCGCTGCCTGACTGGCTGCTACCTTTATAGGACCCCTAGTCAGTGAAGCCCCGCCCCCTAATCAGGGCTCAGCTTCGCTCCCAGCACAAAGCCCCTCCAAGCTCTACACATACAGATACTACCATTACAAAACCAAACACACACACAAATAGCTTCTCCTCCAACAGAACTCCCACACAAAGTCCCCTGTTTACAGCTCTGTTTGCTAGCTCCTGTGCCGCTGCAGCTGTCTGTGTCGCTGCCTGACTGGCTGCTCCCTTTATAGGACCCCTAGTCAGTGAAGCCCCGCCCCGTAATCAGGGCTCAGCTTCTCTCCCAGCACAAAGCCCCTCCAAGCCTCTACACACACAGATACCACCAATACAAAACCAAACACACACACAAATACCTTTCCTCCAACAGAACTCCCACTCAAACTCCCCTGTTTACAGCTCTGTTTGCTAGCCCCTGTATCGCTGCAGCTGTCTGTGCAGCTGCCTGACTGCTCTCTTTATAGGACCCCTAGTCAGTGAAGCCCCGCCCCCTAATCAGGGCTCCGCTTCTCTCCCAGCACAAAGCCTCTACAAATACAGATACCACCAATACAAAACCAAACACACACAAATACCTTCTCCTCAAACAGAACTCCCACTCAAACTCCCCTGTTTACAGCTCTATTTGCTAGCTCCAGTGCCGCTGCAGCTGTCTGTGCCGCTTCCTGACTGGCTGCTCCCTTTATAGGACCCCTCGTCAGTGAAGCCCCGCCCCCTAATCAGGGCTCAGCTTCTCTCCCAGCACAAAGCCCCTACACATACAGATACCAACAATACAAAACCAAACACACACAAATACCTTCTCCTCCAACAGAACTCCCACTCAAACTCCCCTGTTTACAGCTCTGTTTTCTAGCTCCTGTGCCCCTGCAGCTGTCTGTGACGCTGCCTGACTGGCTGCTACAATCATAGGACCCCTAGTCAGCGAAGCCCCGTCCCCTAATCAGGGCTCAGCTTCTCTCCCAGCACAAAGCTCCTCCAAGCCTCTACAAATACAGATACCACCAATACAAAACGAAACACACACACAAATACCTTCTCCTCAAACAGAACTCCCACTCAAACTCCCCTGTTTACAGCTCTATTTGCTAGCTCCAGTGCCGCTGCAGCTGTCTGTGCCGCTGCCTGACTGGCTGGTACCTTTATAGGACCCCTAGTCAGGGAAGCCCCGCCCCCTAATCAGGGCTCAGCTTTTCTCCCAGCACAGAGCCCCTACACATACAGATACTACCAATACAAAACCAAACACACACAAATACCTTCTCCTCCAACAGAAGTCCCACTCAAACTCCCCTGTTTACAGCTCTGTTTGCTAGCTCCTGTGCCGCTGCCTGACTGGCTGCTACCTTTATAGGACCCCTAGTCAGTGAAGCCAAGCCCCCTAATCAGTGCTCAGCTTCTCTCCCAGCACAAAGCCCCTCCAAGCCTCTACACATACAGATACTACGAATACAAAACCAAACAAACACAAATACCTTCTCCTCCAACAGAACTCCCACTCAAACTCCCCTGTTTACAGCTCAGTTTGCAAGCTCCTGTGCCACTGCAGCTGTCTGTGCCGCTGCCTGACTGGCTGCTCCCTTTATAGGACCCCTGGTCAGTGAAGCCCTGCACCCTAATCAGGGCTCAGCTTCTCTCCCAGCAAAAAGCCCCTACACATACAGATTCTACCAAAACAAAACCAAACACACACAAATACCTTCTCTTCCAACAGAACTCCCACTCAAAGTCCCCTGTTTACAGCTCTGTTTGCTAGCTCCTGTGCCGCTGTCGGACTGGCTGCTAACTTTATAGGACCCCTAGTCAGTGAAGCCCCGCCCCCTAATCCGGGCTCAGCTTCTCTCCCAGCACAAAGCCCCTACACATACAGATACCACCAATACAAAACCAAACACACACAAATACCTTCTCCTCCAACAGAACTCCCACTCAAACTCCCCTGTTTACAGCTCTGTTTGCTAGCTCCTGTGCCGCTGCAGCTGTCCGTGCCGCCACCTGACTGGCTGCTCCCTTTATAGGACCCCTAGTCAGTGAAGCCCCGCCCCCTAATCAGGGCTCAGCTTCTCTCCCAGCACAAAGCCCCTACACATACAGATGCTACCAATACAAAACCAAACACACACACAAATGCCTTCTCCTCCAACAGAACTCCCACTCAGACTCCCCTGTTTACAGCTCTGTTTGCTAGCTCCTGTGCCGCTGCCTGACTGGCTGCTACCTTTATAGGACCCCTAGTCAGTGAAGCCCCGCCCCCTAATCAGGGCTCAGCTTCGCTCCCAGCACAAAGCCCCTCCAAGCTCTACACATACAGATACTACCATTACAAAACCAAACACACACACAAATAGCTTCTCCTCCAACAGAACTCCCACACAAAGTCCCCTGTTTACAGCTCTGTTTGCTAGCTCCTGTACCGCTGCAGCTGTCTGTGTCGCTGCCTGAATGGCTGCTGCCTTTATAGGACCCCTAGTCAGTGAAGCCCCGCCCCCTAATCAGGGCTCAGCTTCTCTCCCAGTACAAAGCCCCTACAAGCCTCTACACATACTGATACTAACAATACAAAACCAAACACACGCACACACAAATACCTTCTCCTCCAACTGAACTCCCACTCAAACTCCCGTTTACAGCTCTGTTTGCTAGCTCCTGTGCCACTGCAGCTCTCTGTGCCCCTGCCTGACTGGCTGCTACCTTTACAGGACCCCTAGTCCGTGAAGCCCCGCCCCCTCATCAGGGCTCAGCTTCTCTCCCAGCACAAAGCCCCTACAAATCTCTACACATACTGATACTAACAATACAAAACCAAACACACACACACACAAATACCTTCTCCTCCAACTGAACTCTCACTCAAACTCCTGTTTACAGCTCTGTTTGCTAGCTCCTGGGCAGCTGTCTGACTGGCTGCTCCTTTTATAGGAGCCCTAGTCAGGGAAGCCCAGCCCCCTAATCAGGGCTCAGCTTCTCTCCCAGCACAAAGCCCCTCCAAGCCTCTACACATACAGATACCACCAATACAAAACCAAACACACACACACACAAATACCTTCTCCTCCAACAGAACTCCCACTCAAACTCCCCTCTTGAAAGCTCTGTTTCCTAGCTCCTGTGCCACTGCAGCTGTCTGTGCCGCTGCCTCACTGGCCGCTACTTTTATAGGACCCCTAGTCCGTGAAGCCCCGACCCTCATCAGGGCTCAGCTTCTCTCCCAGCACCAAGCCCCTCCAAGCCTCTACACATAAAGATACCACCAATACAAAACCAAACACACACAAAAACAAATACCTTCTCCTCCAACAGAACTCCCACTCAAACTCCCCTTTACAGCTCTGTTTGCTTGCTCCTGTGCCGCTGCCTCACTGGCTGCTACCTTTATAGGACCCCTAGTCAGTGAAGCCCCGCCCCCTTATCAGGGCACAGCTTCTCTCCCAGTACAAAGCCCCTACAAGCCTCTACACATACTGATACTAACAATACAAAACCAAACACACACACACACAAATACCTTCTCCTCCAACTGAACTCCCACTCAAACTCCCGTTTACAGCTCTGTTTGCTAGCTCCTGTGCCACTGCAGCTCTCTGTGCCGCTGCCTGACTGGCTGCTACCTTTACAGGACCCCTAGTCCGTGAAGCCCCGCCCCCTAATCAGGGCTCAGCTTCTCTCCCAGCACAAAGCCCCTACACATACAGATACCACCAATACAAAGCCAAACACACACAAATACCTTCTCCTCCAACAGAACTCCCACTCAAACTCCCCTGTTTACAGCTCTGTTTGCTAGCTCCTGTGCCGCTGCAGCTGTCCGTGCCGCCGCCTGACTGGCTGCTCCCTTTATAGGACCCCTAGTCAGTGAAGCCCCGCCCCGTAATCAGGGCTCAGCTTCTCTCCCAGCACAAAGCCCCTCCAAGCCTCTACACACACAGATACCACCAATACAAAACCAAACACACACACAAATACCTTTCCTCCAACAGAACTCCCACTCAAACTCCCCTGTTTACAGCTCTGTTTGCTAGCCCCTGTATCGCTGCAGCTGTCTGTGCAGCTGCCTGACTGCTCTCTTTATAGGACCCCTAGTCAGTGAAGCCCCGCCCCCTAATCAGGGCTCCGCTTCTCTCCCAGCACAAAGCCTCTACAAATACAGATACCACCAATACAAAACCAAACACACACAAATACCTTCTCCTCAAACAGAACTCCCACTCAAACTCCCCTGTTTACAGCTCTATTTGCTAGCTCCAGTGCCGCTGCAGCTGTCTGTGCCGCTTCCTGACTGGCTGCTCCCTTTATAGGACCCCTCGTCAGTGAAGCCCCGCCCCCTAATCAGGGCTCAGCTTCTCTCCCAGCACAAAGCCCCTACACATACAGATACCAACAATACAAAACCAAACACACACAAATACCTTCTCCTCCAACAGAACTCCCACTCAAACTCCCCTGTTTACAGCTCTGTTTTCTAGCTCCTGTGCCCCTGCAGCTGTCTGTGACGCTGCCTGACTGGCTGCTACAATCATAGGACCCCTAGTCAGCGAAGCCCCGTCCCCTAATCAGGGCTCAGCTTCTCTCCCAGCACAAAGCTCCTCCAAGCCTCTACAAATACAGATACCACCAATACAAAACGAAACACACACACAAATACCTTCTCCTCCAACAGAACTCCCACTCAAACTCCCCTGTTTACAGCTCTGTTTGCTAGCTCCTGTGCCGCTGCCTGACTGGCTGCTACCTTTATAGGACCCCTAGTCAGTGAAGCCAAGCCCCCTAATCAGTGCTCAGCTTCTCTCCCAGCACAAAGCCCCTCCAAGCCTCTACACATACAGATACTACGAATACAAAACCAAACACACACAAATACCTTCTCCTCCAACAGAACTCCCACTCAAACTCCCCTGTTTACAGCTCAGTTTGCAAGCTCCTGTGCCACTGCAGCTGTCTGTGCCGCTGCCTGACTGGCTGCTCCCTTTATAGGACCCCTGGTCAGTGAAGCCCTGCACCCTAATCAGGGCTCAGCTTCTCTCCCAGCAAAAAGCCCCTACACATACAGATTCTACCAAAACAAAACCAAACACACACAAATACCTTCTCTTCCAACAGAACTCCCACTCAAAGTCCCCTGTTTACAGCTCTGTTTGCTAGCTCCTGTGCCGCTGTCGGACTGGCTGCTAACTTTATAGGACCCCTAGTCAGTGAAGCCCCGCCCCCTAATCCGGGCTCAGCTTCTCTCCCAGCACAAAGCCCCTACACATACAGATACCAACAATACAAAACCAAACACACACAAATACCTTCTCCTCCAACAGAACTCCCACTCAAACTCCCCTGTTTACAGCTCTGTTTGCTAGCTCCTGTACCGCTGCAGCTGTCTGTGTCGCTGCCTGACTGGCTGCTCCCTTTATAGGACCCCTAGTCAGTGAAGCCCCGCCCCTTAATCAGGGCTCAGCTTCTCTCCCAGCACAAAGCCCCTCCAAGCCTCTACACATACAGATACCACCAATACAAAACCAAACACACACAAATACCTTCTCCTCCAACAGAACTCCCACTCAAACTCCCCTGTTTACAGCACTGTTTGCTAGCTCCTGTACCGCTGCAGCTGTCTGTGCAGCTGCCTGACTGGCTGCTCCCCTTATAGGACCCCTAGTCAGTGAAGCCCCCCCCAATCAGGGCTCAGCTTCTCTCCCAGCACAAAGCCCCTACACATACAGATACCACGAATACAAAACCAAACGCACACAAATACCTTCTCCTGCAACAGAACTCCCACTCAAACTCCCCTGTTTACAGCTCTATTTGCTAGCTCCAGTGCCGCTGCAGATGTCTGTGCCGCTGCCTGACTGGCTGGTACCTTTATAGGACCCCTAGTCAGTGAAGCCCCGCCCCCTAATCAGGGCTCAGCTTCTCTCTCTGCACAAAGCCCCTACACATACAGATACCACCAACACAAAACCAAACACGCACAAATACCTTCTCCTCCAACAGAACTCCCACTCAAACTCCCCTGTTTACAGCTCTGTTTGCTAGCTCCTGTGCCGCTGCAGCTGTCCGTGCCGCCGCCTGACTGGCTGCTCCCTTTATAGGACCCCTAGTCAGTGAAGCTCCGCCCCCTAATCAGGGCTCAGCTTCTCTCCCAGCACAAAGCCCCTACACATACAGATGCTACCAATACAAAACCAAACACACACACAAATGCCTTCTCCTCCAACAGAACTCCCACTCAGACTCCCCTGTTTACAGCTCTGTTTGCTAGCTCCTGTGCCGCTGCCTGACTGGCTGCTCCCTTTATAGGACCCCTAGTCAGTGAAGCCCCGCCCCCTAATCAGGGCTCAGCTTCTCTCCCAGCACAAAGCCCCTACATATACAGATACCACCAACACAAAACCAAACACACACAAATACCTTCTCCTCGAACAGAACTCCCACTCAAACTCCCCTGTTTACAGCTCTGTTTGCTAGTTCCTGTACCGCTGCAGCTGTCTGTGCCGCTGCCTGACTGGCTGGTACCTTTATAGGACCCCTAGTCAGGGAAGCCCCGCCCCCTAATCAGGGCTCAGCTTTTCTCCCAGCACAGAGCCCCTACACATACAGATACTACCAATACAAAACCAAACACACACAAATACCTTCTCCTCCAACAGAAGTCCCACTCAAACTCCCCTGTTTACAGCTCTGTTTGCTAGCTCCTGTGCCGCTGCCTGACTGGCTGCTACCTTTATAGGACCCCTAGTCAGTGAAGCCAAGCCCCCTAATCAGTGCTCAGCTTCTCTCCCAGCACAAAGCCCCTCCAAGCCTCTACACATACAGATACTACGAATACAAAACCAAACAAACACAAATACCTTCTCCTCCAACAGAACTCCCACTCAAACTCCCCTGTTTACAGCTCAGTTTGCAAGCTCCTGTGCCACTGCAGCTGTCTGTGCCGCTGCCTGACTGGCTGCTCCCTTTATAGGACCCCTGGTCAGTGAAGCCCTGCACCCTAATCAGGGCTCAGCTTCTCTCCCAGCAAAAAGCCCCTACACATACAGATTCTACCAAAACAAAACCAAACACACACACAAATGCCTTCTCCTCCAACAGAACTCCCACTCAGACTCCCCTGTTTACAGCTCTGTTTGCTAGCTCCTGTGCCGCTGCCTGACTGGCTGCTCCCTTTATAGGACCCCTAGTCAGTGAAGCCCCGCCCCCTAATCAGGGCTCAGCTTCTCTCCCAGCACAAAGCCCCTACATATACAGATACCACCAACACAAAACCAAACACACACAAATACCTTCTCCTCGAACAGAACTCCCACTCAAACTCCCCTGTTTACAGCTCTGTTTGCTAGTTCCTGTACCGCTGCAGCTGTCTGTGCCGCTGCCTGACTGGCTGGTACCTTTATAGGACCCCTAGTCAGGGAAGCCCCGCCCCCTAATCAGGGCTCAGCTTTTCTCCCAGCACAGAGCCCCTACACATACAGATACTACCAATACAAAACCAAACACACACAAATACCTTCTCCTCCAACAGAAGTCCCACTCAAACTCCCCTGTTTACAGCTCTGTTTGCTAGCTCCTGTGCCGCTGCCTGACTGGCTGCTACCTTTATAGGACCCCTAGTCAGTGAAGCCAAGCCCCCTAATCAGTGCTCAGCTTCTCTCCCAGCACAAAGCCCCTCCAAGCCTCTACACATACAGATACTACGAATACAAAACCAAACAAACACAAATACCTTCTCCTCCAACAGAACTCCCACTCAAACTCCCCTGTTTACAGCTCAGTTTGCAAGCTCCTGTGCCACTGCAGCTGTCTGTGCCGCTGCCTGACTGGCTGCTCCCTTTATAGGACCCCTGGTCAGTGAAGCCCTGCACCCTAATCAGGGCTCAGCTTCTCTCCCAGCAAAAAGCCCCTACACATACAGATTCTACCAAAACAAAACCAAACACACACAAATACCTTCTCTTCCAACAGAACTCCCACTCAGACTCCCCTGTTTACAGCTCTGTTTGCTAGCTCCTGTGCCGCTGCCTGACTGGCTGCTCCCTTTATAGGACCCCTAGTCAGTGAAGCCCCGCCCCCTAATCAGGGCTCAGCTTCTCTCCCAGCACAAAGCCCCTACATATACAGATACCACCAACACAAAACCAAACACACACAAATACCTTCTCCTCCAACAGAAGTCCCACTCAAACTCCCCTGTTTACAGCTCTGTTTGCTAGCTCCTGTGCCGCTGCCTGACTGGCTGCTACCTTTATAGGACCCCTAGTCAGTGAAGCCAAGCCCCCTAATCAGTGCTCAGCTTCTCTCCCAGCACAAAGCCCCTCCAAGCCTCTACACATACAGATACTACGAATACAAAACCAAACAAACACAAATACCTTCTCCTCCAACAGAACTCCCACTCAAACTCCCCTGTTTACAGCTCAGTTTGCAAGCTCCTGTGCCACTGCAGCTGTCTGTGCCGCTGCCTGACTGGCTGCTCCCTTTATAGGACCCCTGGTCAGTGAAGCCCTGCACCCTAATCAGGGCTCAGCTTCTCTCCCAGCAAAAAGCCCCTACACATACAGATGCTACCAAAACAAAACCAAACACACACAAATACCTTCTCTTCCAACAGAACTCCCACTCAAACTCCCCTGTTTACAGCTCTGTTTGCTAGCTCCTGTGCCGCTGCCTGACTGGCTGCTCCCTTTATAGGACCCCTAGTCAGTGAAGCCCCGCCCCCTAATCAGGGCTCAGCTTCTCTCCCAGCACAAAGCCCCTACATATACAGATACCACCAACACAAAACCAAACACACACAAATACCTTCTCCTCGAACAGAACTCCCACTCAAACTCCCCTGTTTACAGCTCTGTTTGCTAGTTCCTGTACCGCTGCAGCTGTCTGTGCCGCTGCCTGACTGGCTGGTACCTTTATAGGACCCCTAGTCAGGGAAGCCCCGCCCCCTAATCAGGGCTCGGCTTCTCTCCCAGCACAAAGCCCCTCCAAGCCTCTACAAATACAGATACCACCAATACAAAACCAAACACACACACAAATACCTTCTCCTCCTACAGAACTCCCACTCAAACTCCCCTGTTTACAGCTCTGTTTGCTAGCTCCTGTGCCGCTGCCTGATTGGCTGCTACCTTTATAGGACCCCTAGTCAGTGAAGCCCCGCCCCCTAATCAGGGCTCAGCTTCGCTCCCAGCACAAAGCCCCTCCAAGCCTCTAAACATACAGATACTGCCAATACAATACCAAACACACACACAAATACCTTCTCCTCCAACAGAAGTCCCACTCAAACTCCACTGTTTACAGCTCTGTTTGCTAGCTCCTGTACCGCTGCAGCTGTCTGTGTCGCTGCCTGACTGGCTGCTCCCTTTATAGGACCCCTCGTCAGTGAAGCCCCGCCCCCTAATCAGGGCTCAGCTTCTCTCCCAGCACAAAGCCCCTCCAAGCCTCTACATATAAAGATACCACCAATACAAAACCAAACACACACAAAAACAAATACCTTCTCCTCCAACAGAACTCCCACTCAAACTCCCCTTTACAGCTCTGTTTGCTTGCTCCTGTGCCGCTGCCTCACTGGCTGCTACCTTTATAGGACCCCTAGTCAGTGAAGCCCCGCCCCCTTATCAGGGCTCAGCTTCTCTCCCAGTACAAAGCCCCTACCAGCCTCTACACATACTGATACTAACAATACAAAACCAAACACACACACACACAAATACCTTCTCCTCCAACTGAACTCCCACTCAAACTCCCGTTTACAGCTCTGTTTGCTAGCTCCTGTGCCACTGCAGCTCTCTGTGCCGCTGCCTGACTGGCTGCTACCTTTACAGGACCCCTAGTCCGTGAAGCCCCGCCCCCTCATCAGGGCTCAGCTTCTCTGCCAGCACGAAGTCCCTACACATGCACATACTGCCAGTACAAAACCAAACACACACAAATACCTTCTCCTCCAACAGAACTCCCACTCAAACTCCCCTGTTTACAGCTCTGTTTGCTAGCTCCTGTGCCGCTGCCTGACTGGCTGCTACCTTTATAGGAACCCTAGTCAGTGAAACCCCGCCCCCTAATCAGGGCTCAGCTTCTCTCCCAGCACAAAGCCCCTCCAAGCCTCTACACACACAGATACTACCAATACAAAACCAAACACACACACAAATACCTTCTCCTCCAACAGAACTCCCACTCAAACTCCCCTGTTTACAGCTCTGTTTGCGAGCTCCTGTGCCGCTGTCTGACTGGCTGCGACCTTTATAGGACCCCTAGTCCGTGAAGTCCCGCCCCCTCATCAGGGCTCAGCTTCTCTCCCAGCACAAAGCCCCTCCAAACCCCTACACATACAGATAGAATCATAGAATCATAGAATATCAGGGTTGGAAGGGACCCCAGAAGGTCATCTAGTCCAACCCCCTGCTCAAAGCAGGACCAATTCCCAGTTAAATCATCCCAGCCAGGGCTTTGTCAAGCCTGACCTTAAAAACCTCTAAGGAAGGAGATTCTACCACCTCCCTAGGTAACGCATTCCAGTGTTTCACCACCCTCTTAGTGAAAAAGTTTTTCCTAATATCCAATCTAAACCTCCCCCACTGCAACTTGAGACCATTACTCCTCGTTCTGTCATCTGCTACCATTGAGAACAGTCTAGAGCCATCCTCTTTGGAACCCCCTTTCAGGTAGTTGAAAGCAGCTATCAAATCCCCCCTCATTCTTCTCTTCTGCAGGCTAAACAATCCCAGCTCCCTCAGCCTCTCCTCATAACTCATGTGTTCCAGTCCCCTAATCATTTTTGTTGCCCTTCGCTGGACTCTCTCCAATTTATCCACATCCTTCTTGAAGTGTGGGGCCCAAAACTGGACACAGTACTCCAGATGAGGCCTCACCAATGTCGAATAGAGGGGAACGATCACGTCCCTCGATCTGCTCGCTATGCCCCTACTTATACATCCCAAAATGCCATTGGCCTTCTTGGCAACAAGGGCACACTGCTGACTCATATCCAGCTTCTCGTCCACTGTCACCCCTAGGTCCTTTTCTGCAGAACTGCTGCCTAGCCATTCGGTCCCTAGTCTGTAGCTGTGCATTGGGTTCTTCCGTCCTAAGTGCAGGACCCTGCACTTATCCTTATTGAACCTCATCAGATTCCTTTTGGCCCAATCCTCCAATTTGTCTAGGTCCTTCTGTATCCTATCCCTCCCCTCCAGCGTATCTACCACTCCTCCCATTTTAGTATCATCCGCAAATTTGCTGAGAGTGCAATCCACACCATCCTCCAGATCATTTATGAAGATATTGAATAAAACCGGCCCCAGGACCGACCCCTGGGGCACTCCACTTGATACCGGCTGCCAACTAGACATGGAGCCATTGATCACTACCCGTTGAGCCCGACAATTTAGCCAGCTTTTTACCCACCTTATAGTGCATTCATCCAGCCCATACTTCCTTAACTTGCTGACAAGAATACTATGGGAGACCGTGTCAAAAGCTTTGCTAAAGTCAAGAAACAAATACTACCAATACAAAACCAAACACACACAAATACCTTCTCCTCCAACAGAACTCCCACTCAAACTCCCCTGTTTACAGCTCTGTTTCCTAGCTCCTGTACCGCGGCAGCTGTCTGTGCCGCTGCCTGACTGGCTGCTCCCTTTATAGGACCCCTAGTCAGTGAAGCCCCGCCCCCTAATCAGGGCTCAGCTTCTCTCCCAGCACAAAGCCCCTACATATACAGATACCACCAACACAAAACCAAACACACACAAATACCTTCTCCTCGAACAGAACTCCCACTCAAACTCCCCTGTTTACAGCTCTGTTTGCTAGTTCCTGTACCGCTGCAGCTGTCTGTGCCGCTGCCTGACTGGCTGGTACCTTTATAGGACCCCTAGTCAGGGAAGCCCCGCCCCCTAATCAGGGCTCAGCTTTTCTCCCAGCACAGAGCCCCTACACATACAGATACTACCAATACAAAACCAAACACACAAATACCTTCTCCTCCAACAGAAGTCCCACTCAAACTCCCCTGTTTACAGCTCTGTTTGCTAGCTCCTGTGCCGCTACCTGACTGGCTGCTACCTTTATAGGACCCCTAGTCAGTGAAGCCAAGCCCCCTAATCAGTGCTCAGCTTCTCTCCCAGCACAAAGCCCCTCCAAGCCTCTACACATACAGATACTACGAATACAAAACCAAACAAACACAAATACCTTCTCCTCCAACAGAACTCCCACTCAAACTCCCCTGTTTACAGCTCAGTTTGCAAGCTCCTGTGCCACTGCAGCTGTCTGTGCCGCTGCCTGACTGGCTGCTCCCTTTATAGGACCCCTGGTCAGTGAAGCCCTGCACCCTAATCAGGGCTCAGCTTCTCTCCCAGCAAAAAGCCCCTACACATACAGATTCTACCAAAACAAAACCAAACACACACAAATACCTTCTCTTCCAACAGAACTCCCACTCAAAGTCCCCTGTTTACAGCTCTGTTTGCTAGCTCCTGTGCCGCTGTCGGACTGGCTGCTAACTTTATAGGACCCCTAGTCAGTGAAGCCCCGCCCCCTAATCCGGGCTCAGCTTCTCTCCCAGCACAAAGCCCCTACACATACAGATACCACCAATACAAAACCAAACACACACAAATACCTTCTCCTCCAACAGAATTGCAACTCAAACTCCCCTGTTTACAGCTCTGTTGTCTAGCCCCTGTATCGCTGCAGCTGTCTGTGCAGCTGCCTGACTGGCTGCTCCCTTTATAGGACCCCTAGTCAGTGAAGCCCCGCCCCCTAATCAGGGCTCAGCTTCTCTCCCAGCACAAAGGCCCTACACATACAGATACCACCAATACAAAACCAAACACACACAAATACCTTCTCCTCCAACAGAACTCCCACTCAAACTCCCCTGTTTACAGCTCTGTTTGCTAGCTCCTGTGCCGCTGCCTGACTGGCTGCTCCCTTTATAGGACCCCTAGTCAGTGAATCCCCGCCCCCTAATCAGGGCTCAGCTTCTCTCCCAGCACAAAGCCCCTCCAAGCCTCTACACATACAGATACTACCAATACAAAACCAAACAAACACAAATACCTTCTCCTCCAACAGAACTCCCACTCAAACTCCCCTGTTTACAGCTCAGTTTGCAAGCTCCTGTGCCACTGCAGCTGTCTGTGCCGCTGCCTGACTGGCTGGTACCTTTATAGGACCCCTGGTCAGTGAAGCCCCGCACCCTAATCAGGGCTCAGCTTCTCTCCCAGCACAAAGCCCCTACAGATACAGATACTACCAATACAAAACCAAACACACACACAAATACCTTCTCCTCCAACAGAACTCGCACTCAACTCCCCTGTTTACAGCTCTGTTTGCTAGCTCCTGTACCGCTGCAGCTGTCTGTGTCGCTGCCTGACTGGCTGCTCCCTTTATAGGACCCCTAGTCAGTGAAGCCCCGCCCCTTAATCAGGGCTCAGCTTCTCTCCCAGCACAAAGCCCCTCCAAGCCTCTACACATACAGATACCACCAATACAAAACCAAACACACACAAATACCTTCTCCTCCAACAGAACTCCCACTCAAACTCCCCTGTTTACAGCACTGTTTGCTAGCTCCTGTACCGCTGCAGCTGTCTGTGCAGCTGCCTGACTGGCTGCTCCCCTTATAGGACCCCTAGTCAGTGAAGCCCCCCCCAATCAGGGCTCAGCTTCTCTCCCAGCACAAAGCCCCTACACATACAGATACCACGAATACAAAACCAAACGCACACAAATACCTTCTCCTGCAACAGAACTCCCACTCAAACTCCCCTGTTTACAGCTCTATTTGCTAGCTCCAGTGCCGCTGCAGATGTCTGTGCCGCTGCCTGACTGGCTGGTACCTTTATAGGACCCCTAGTCAGTGAAGCCCCGCCCCCTAATCAGGGCTCAGCTTCTCTCTCTGCACAAAGCCCCTACACATACAGATGCTACCAATACAAAACCAAACACACACACAAATGCCTTCTCCTCCAACAGAACTCCCACTCAGACTCCCCTGTTTACAGCTCTGTTTGCTAGCTCCTGTGCCGCTGCCTGACTGGCTGCTCCCTTTATAGGACCCCTAGTCAGTGAAGCCCCGCCCCCTAATCAGGGCTCAGCTTCTCTCCCAGCACAAAGCCCCTACATATACAGATACCACCAACACAAAACCAAACACACACAAATACCTTCTCCTCGAACAGAACTCCCACTCAAACTCCCCTGTTTACAGCTCTGTTTGCTAGTTCCTGTACCGCTGCAGCTGTCTGTGCAGCTGCCTGACTGGCTGCTCCCTTTATAGGACCCCTAGTCAGTGAACCCCGCCCCCTAATCAGGGCTCAGCTTCTCTCCCAGCACAAAGCCCCTACACATACAGATGCTACCAATACAAAACCAAACACACACAAATACCTTCTCCTCCAACAGAACTCCCACTCAAACTCCCCTGTTTACAGCTCTGTTTGCTAGCTCCTGTGCCCCTGCAGCTGTCTGTGACGCTGCCTGACTGGCTGCTACAATCATAGGACCCCTAGTCAGCGAAACCCCGCCCCCTAATCAGGGCTCGGCTTCTCTCCCAGCACAAAGCCCCTCCAAGCCTCTACAAATACAGATACCACCAATACAAAACCAAACACACACACAAATACCTTCTCCTCCAACAGAACTCCCACTCAAACTCCCCTGTTTACAGCTCTGTTTGCTAGCTCCTGTGCCGCTGCCTGATTGGCTGCTACCTTTATAGGACCCCTAGTCAGTGAAGCCCCGCCCCCTAATCAGGGCTCAGCTTCGCTCCCAGCACAAAGCCCCTCCAAGCCTCTAAACATACAGATACTGCCAATACAATACCAAACACACACACAAATACCTTCTCCTCCAACAGAAGTCCCACTCAAACTCCACTGTTTACAGCTCTTTTTGCTAGCTCCTGTACCGCTGCAGCTGTCTGTGTCGCTGCCTGACTGGCTGCTCCCTTTATAGGACCCCTCGTCAGTGAAGCCCCGCCCCCTAATCAGGGCTCAGCTTCTCTCCCAGCACAAAGCCCCTCCAAGCCTCTACATATAAAGATACCACCAATACAAAACCAAACACACACAAAAACAAATACCTTCTCCTCCAACAGAACTCCCACTCAAACTCCCCTTTACAGCTCTGTTTGCTTGCTCCTGTGCCGCTGCCTCACTGGCTGCTACCTTTATAGGACCCCTAGTCAGTGAAGCCCCGCACCCTTATCAGGGCTCAGCTTCTCTCCCAGTACAAAGCCCCTACCAGCCTCTACACATACTGATACTAACAATACAAAACCAAACACACACACACACAAATACCTTCTCCTCCAACTGAACTCCCACTCAAACTCCCGTTTACAGCTCTGTTTGCTAGCTCCTGTGCCACTGCAGCTCTCTGTGCCGCTGCCTGACTGGCTGCTACCTTTACAGGACCCCTAGTCCGTGAAGCCCCGCCCCCTCATCAGGGCTCAGCTTCTCTGCCAGCACGAAGTCCCTACACATGCACATACTGCCAGTACAAAACCAAACACACACAAATACCTTCTCCTCCAACAGAACTCCCACTCAAACTCCCCTGTTTACAGCTCTGTTTGCTAGCTCCTGTGCCGCTGCCTGACTGGCTGCTACCTTTATAGGAACCCTAGTCAGTGAAACCCCGCCCCCTAATCAGGGCTCAGCTTCTCTCCCAGCACAAAGCCCCTCCAAGCCTCTACACATACAGATACTACCAATACAAAACCAAACACACACACAAATACCTTCTCCTCCAACAGAACTCCCACTCAAACTCCCCTGTTTACAGCTCTGTTTGCGAGCTCCTGTGCCGCTGTCTGACTGGCTGCGACCTTTATAGGACCCCTAGTCCGTGAAGTCCCGCCCCCTCATCAGGGCTCAGCTTCTCTCCCAGCACAAAGCCCCTCCAAACCCCTACACATACAGATAGAATCATAGAATCATAGAATATCAGGGTTGGAAGGGACCCCAGAAGGTCATCTAGTCCAACCCCCTGCTCAAAGCAGGACCAATTCCCAGTTAAATCATCCCAGCCAGGGCTTTGTCAAGCCTGACCTTAAAAACCTCTAAGGAAGGAGATTCTACCACCTCCCTAGGTAACGCATTCCAGTGTTTCACCACCCTCTTAGTGAAAAAGTTTTTCCTAATATCCAATCTAAACCTCCCCCACTGCAACTTGAGACCATTACTCCTCGTTCTGTCATCTGCTACCATTGAGAACAGTCTAGAGCCATCCTCTTTGGAACCCCCTTTCAGGTAGTTGAAAGCAGCTATCAAATCCCCCCTCATTCTTCTCTTCTGCAGGCTAAACAATCCCAGCTCCCTCAGCCTCTCCTCATAACTCATGTGTTCCAGTCCCCTAATCATTTTTGTTGCCCTTCGCTGGACTCTCTCCAATTTATCCACATCCTTCTTGAAGTGTGGGGCCCAAAACTGGACACAGTACTCCAGATGAGGCCTCACCAATGTCGAATAGAGGGGAACGATCACGTCCCTCGATCTGCTCGCTATGCCCCTACTTATACATCCCAAAATGCCATTGGCCTTCTTGGCAACAAGGGCACACTGCTGACTCATATCCAGCTTCTCGTCCACTGTCACCCCTAGGTCCTTTTCTGCAGAACTGCTGCCTAGCCATTCGGTCCCTAGTCTGTAGCTGTGCATTGGGTTCTTCCGTCCTAAGTGCAGGACCCTGCACTTATCCTTATTGAACCTCATCAGATTCCTTTTGGCCCAATCCTCCAATTTGTCTAGGTCCTTCTGTATCCTATCCCTCCCCTCCAGCGTATCTACCACTCCTCCCATTTTAGTATCATCCGCAAATTTGCTGAGAGTGCAATCCACACCATCCTCCAGATCATTTATGAAGATATTGAATAAAACCGGCCCCAGGACCGACCCCTGGGGCACTCCACTTGATACCGGCTGCCAACTAGACATGGAGCCATTGATCACTACCCGTTGAGCCCGACAATTTAGCCAGCTTTTTACCCACCTTATAGTGCATTCATCCAGCCCATACTTCCTTAACTTGCTGACAAGAATACTATGGGAGACCGTGTCAAAAGCTTTGCTAAAGTCAAGAAACAAATACTACCAATACAAAACCAAACACACACAAATACCTTCTCCTCCAACAGAACTCCCACTCAAACTCCCCTGTTTACAGCTCTGTTTCCTAGCTCCTGTACCGCGGCAGCTGTCTGTGCCGCTGCCTGACTGGCTGCTCCCTTTATAGGACCCCTAGTCAGTGAAGCCCCGCCCCCTAATCAGGGCTCAGCTTCTCTCCCAGCACAAAGCCCCTACATATACAGATACCACCAACACAAAACCAAACACACACAAATACCTTCTCCTCGAACAGAACTCCCACTCAAACTCCCCTGTTTACAGCTCTGTTTGCTAGTTCCTGTACCGCTGCAGCTGTCTGTGCCGCTGCCTGACTGGCTGGTACCTTTATAGGACCCCTAGTCAGGGAAGCCCCGCCCCCTAATCAGGGCTCAGCTTTTCTCCCAGCACAGAGCCCCTACACATACAGATACTACCAATACAAAACCAAACACACAAATACCTTCTCCTCCAACAGAAGTCCCACTCAAACTCCCCTGTTTACAGCTCTGTTTGCTAGCTCCTGTGCCGCTACCTGACTGGCTGCTACCTTTATAGGACCCCTAGTCAGTGAAGCCAAGCCCCCTAATCAGTGCTCAGCTTCTCTCCCAGCACAAAGCCCCTCCAAGCCTCTACACATACAGATACTACGAATACAAAACCAAACAAACACAAATACCTTCTCCTCCAACAGAACTCCCACTCAAACTCCCCTGTTTACAGCTCAGTTTGCAAGCTCCTGTGCCACTGCAGCTGTCTGTGCCGCTGCCTGACTGGCTGCTCCCTTTATAGGACCCCTGGTCAGTGAAGCCCTGCACCCTAATCAGGGCTCAGCTTCTCTCCCAGCAAAAAGCCCCTACACATACAGATTCTACCAAAACAAAACCAAACACACACAAATACCTTCTCTTCCAACAGAACTCCCACTCAAAGTCCCCTGTTTACAGCTCTGTTTGCTAGCTCCTGTGCCGCTGTCGGACTGGCTGCTAACTTTATAGGACCCCTAGTCAGTGAAGCCCCGCCCCCTAATCCGGGCTCAGCTTCTCTCCCAGCACAAAGCCCCTACACATACAGATACCACCAATACAAAACCAAACACACACAAATACCTTCTCCTCCAACAGAATTGCAACTCAAACTCCCCTGTTTACAGCTCTGTTGTCTAGCCCCTGTATCGCTGCAGCTGTCTGTGCAGCTGCCTGACTGGCTGCTCCCTTTATAGGACCCCTAGTCAGTGAAGCCCCGCCCCCTAATCAGGGCTCAGCTTCTCTCCCAGCACAAAGGCCCTACACATACAGATACCACCAATACAAAACCAAACACACACAAATACCTTCTCCTCCAACAGAACTCCCACTCAAACTCCCCTGTTTACAGCTCTGTTTGCTAGCTCCTGTGCCGCTGCCTGACTGGCTGCTCCCTTTATAGGACCCCTAGTCAGTGAATCCCCGCCCCCTAATCAGGGCTCAGCTTCTCTCCCAGCACAAAGCCCCTCCAAGCCTCTACACATACAGATACTACCAATACAAAACCAAACAAACACAAATACCTTCTCCTCCAACAGAACTCCCACTCAAACTCCCCTGTTTACAGCTCAGTTTGCAAGCTCCTGTGCCACTGCAGCTGTCTGTGCCGCTGCCTGACTGGCTGGTACCTTTATAGGACCCCTGGTCAGTGAAGCCCCGCACCCTAATCAGGGCTCAGCTTCTCTCCCAGCACAAAGCCCCTACAGATACAGATACTACCAATACAAAACCAAACACACACACAAATACCTTCTCCTCCAACAGAACTCGCACTCAACTCCCCTGTTTACAGCTCTGTTTGCTAGCTCCTGTACCGCTGCAGCTGTCTGTGTCGCTGCCTGACTGGCTGCTCCCTTTATAGGACCCCTAGTCAGTGAAGCCCCGCCCCTTAATCAGGGCTCAGCTTCTCTCCCAGCACAAAGCCCCTCCAAGCCTCTACACATACAGATACCACCAATACAAAACCAAACACACACAAATACCTTCTCCTCCAACAGAACTCCCACTCAAACTCCCCTGTTTACAGCACTGTTTGCTAGCTCCTGTACCGCTGCAGCTGTCTGTGCAGCTGCCTGACTGGCTGCTCCCCTTATAGGACCCCTAGTCAGTGAAGCCCCCCCCAATCAGGGCTCAGCTTCTCTCCCAGCACAAAGCCCCTACACATACAGATACCACGAATACAAAACCAAACGCACACAAATACCTTCTCCTGCAACAGAACTCCCACTCAAACTCCCCTGTTTACAGCTCTATTTGCTAGCTCCAGTGCCGCTGCAGATGTCTGTGCCGCTGCCTGACTGGCTGGTACCTTTATAGGACCCCTAGTCAGTGAAGCCCCGCCCCCTAATCAGGGCTCAGCTTCTCTCTCTGCACAAAGCCCCTACACATACAGATGCTACCAATACAAAACCAAACACACACACAAATGCCTTCTCCTCCAACAGAACTCCCACTCAGACTCCCCTGTTTACAGCTCTGTTTGCTAGCTCCTGTGCCGCTGCCTGACTGGCTGCTCCCTTTATAGGACCCCTAGTCAGTGAAGCCCCGCCCCCTAATCAGGGCTCAGCTTCTCTCCCAGCACAAAGCCCCTACATATACAGATACCACCAACACAAAACCAAACACACACAAATACCTTCTCCTCGAACAGAACTCCCACTCAAACTCCCCTGTTTACAGCTCTGTTTGCTAGTTCCTGTACCGCTGCAGCTGTCTGTGCAGCTGCCTGACTGGCTGCTCCCTTTATAGGACCCCTAGTCAGTGAACCCCGCCCCCTAATCAGGGCTCAGCTTCTCTCCCAGCACAAAGCCCCTACACATACAGATGCTACCAATACAAAACCAAACACACACAAATACCTTCTCCTCCAACAGAACTCCCACTCAAACTCCCCTGTTTACAGCTCTGTTTGCTAGCTCCTGTGCCCCTGCAGCTGTCTGTGACGCTGCCTGACTGGCTGCTACAATCATAGGACCCCTAGTCAGCGAAACCCCGCCCCCTAATCAGGGCTCGGCTTCTCTCCCAGCACAAAGCCCCTCCAAGCCTCTACAAATACAGATACCACCAATACAAAACCAAACACACACACAAATACCTTCTCCTCCAACAGAACTCCCACTCAAACTCCCCTGTTTACAGCTCTGTTTGCTAGCTCCTGTGCCGCTGCCTGATTGGCTGCTACCTTTATAGGACCCCTAGTCAGTGAAGCCCCGCCCCCTAATCAGGGCTCAGCTTCGCTCCCAGCACAAAGCCCCTCCAAGCCTCTAAACATACAGATACTGCCAATACAATACCAAACACACACACAAATACCTTCTCCTCCAACAGAAGTCCCACTCAAACTCCACTGTTTACAGCTCTTTTTGCTAGCTCCTGTACCGCTGCAGCTGTCTGTGTCGCTGCCTGACTGGCTGCTCCCTTTATAGGACCCCTCGTCAGTGAAGCCCCGCCCCCTAATCAGGGCTCAGCTTCTCTCCCAGCACAAAGCCCCTCCAAGCCTCTACATATAAAGATACCACCAATACAAAACCAAACACACACAAAAACAAATACCTTCTCCTCCAACAGAACTCCCACTCAAACTCCCCTTTACAGCTCTGTTTGCTTGCTCCTGTGCCGCTGCCTCACTGGCTGCTACCTTTATAGGACCCCTAGTCAGTGAAGCCCCGCACCCTTATCAGGGCTCAGCTTCTCTCCCAGTACAAAGCCCCTACCAGCCTCTACACATACTGATACTAACAATACAAAACCAAACACACACACACACAAATACCTTCTCCTCCAACTGAACTCCCACTCAAACTCCCGTTTACAGCTCTGTTTGCTAGCTCCTGTGCCACTGCAGCTCTCTGTGCCGCTGCCTGACTGGCTGCTACCTTTACAGGACCCCTAGTCCGTGAAGCCCCGCCCCCTCATCAGGGCTCAGCTTCTCTGCCAGCACGAAGTCCCTACACATGCACATACTGCCAGTACAAAACCAAACACACACAAATACCTTCTCCTCCAACAGAACTCCCACTCAAACTCCCCTGTTTACAGCTCTGTTTGCTAGCTCCTGTGCCGCTGCCTGACTGGCTGCTACCTTTATAGGAACCCTAGTCAGTGAAACCCCGCCCCCTAATCAGGGCTCAGCTTCTCTCCCAGCACAAAGCCCCTCCAAGCCTCTACACATACAGATACTACCAATACAAAACCAAACACACACACAAATACCTTCTCCTCCAACAGAACTCCCACTCAAACTCCCCTGTTTACAGCTCTGTTTGCGAGCTCCTGTGCCGCTGTCTGACTGGCTGCGACCTTTATAGGACCCCTAGTCCGTGAAGTCCCGCCCCCTCATCAGGGCTCAGCTTCTCTCCCAGCACAAAGCCCCTCCAAACCCCTACACATACAGATAGAATCATAGAATCATAGAATATCAGGGTTGGAAGGGACCCCAGAAGGTCATCTAGTCCAACCCCCTGCTCAAAGCAGGACCAATTCCCAGTTAAATCATCCCAGCCAGGGCTTTGTCAAGCCTGACCTTAAAAACCTCTAAGGAAGGAGATTCTACCACCTCCCTAGGTAACGCATTCCAGTGTTTCACCACCCTCTTAGTGAAAAAGTTTTTCCTAATATCCAATCTAAACCTCCCCCACTGCAACTTGAGACCATTACTCCTCGTTCTGTCATCTGCTACCATTGAGAACAGTCTAGAGCCATCCTCTTTGGAACCCCCTTTCAGGTAGTTGAAAGCAGCTATCAAATCCCCCCTCATTCTTCTCTTCTGCAGGCTAAACAATCCCAGCTCCCTCAGCCTCTCCTCATAACTCATGTGTTCCAGTCCCCTAATCATTTTTGTTGCCCTTCGCTGGACTCTCTCCAATTTATCCACATCCTTCTTGAAGTGTGGGGCCCAAAACTGGACACAGTACTCCAGATGAGGCCTCACCAATGTCGAATAGAGGGGAACGATCACGTCCCTCGATCTGCTCGCTATGCCCCTACTTATACATCCCAAAATGCCATTGGCCTTCTTGGCAACAAGGGCACACTGCTGACTCATATCCAGCTTCTCGTCCACTGTCACCCCTAGGTCCTTTTCTGCAGAACTGCTGCCTAGCCATTCGGTCCCTAGTCTGTAGCTGTGCATTGGGTTCTTCCGTCCTAAGTGCAGGACCCTGCACTTATCCTTATTGAACCTCATCAGATTCCTTTTGGCCCAATCCTCCAATTTGTCTAGGTCCTTCTGTATCCTATCCCTCCCCTCCAGCGTATCTACCACTCCTCCCATTTTAGTATCATCCGCAAATTTGCTGAGAGTGCAATCCACACCATCCTCCAGATCATTTATGAAGATATTGAATAAAACCGGCCCCAGGACCGACCCCTGGGGCACTCCACTTGATACCGGCTGCCAACTAGACATGGAGCCATTGATCACTACCCGTTGAGCCCGACAATTTAGCCAGCTTTTTACCCACCTTATAGTGCATTCATCCAGCCCATACTTCCTTAACTTGCTGACAAGAATACTATGGGAGACCGTGTCAAAAGCTTTGCTAAAGTCAAGAAACAAATACTACCAATACAAAACCAAACACACACAAATACCTTCTCCTCCAACAGAACTCCCACTCAAACTCCCCTGTTTACAGCTCTGTTTCCTAGCTCCTGTACCGCAGCAGCTGTCTGTGCCGCTGCCTGACTGGCTGCTCCCTTTATAGGACCCCTAGTCAGTGAAGCCCCATCCCCTAATCAGGGCACAGCTTCTCTTCCAGCACAAAGCCCCTACAAGCCTCTACACATACAGATACTACCAATACAAACCAAACACACACACACACAAATACCTTCTCCTCCAACAGAACTCCCACTCAAACTCCCCTGTTTACAGCTCTGTTTGCTAGCTCCTGTGCCGCTGCCTGACTGGCTGCTACCTTTATAGGACGCTTGTCAGTGAAGCCCCGCCCCCTAATCAGGGCTCAGCTTCTCTCCCAGCACAAAGCCCCTCCAAGCCTCTACACATACAGATACTACCAATACAAAACCAAACACACACACAAATACCTTCTCCTCCAACAGAACTCCCACTCAAACTCCCCTGTTTACAGCTCTATTTGCTAGCTCCTGTGCCGCTGCCTGACTAGCTGCTACCTTTATAGTACCCCTAGTCAGGGAAGCCCAGCCCCCTAATCAGGGCTCAGCTTCTCTCCCAGCACAAAGCCCCTACGCATACAGATACTACCAATACAAAACCAAACACACACAAATACCTTCTCCTCCAACAGAACTCCCACTCAAACTCCCCTGTTTACAGCTCTGTTTGCTAGCTCCTGGGCAGCTGTCTGACTGGCTGCTCCTTTTATAGGACCCCTAGTCAGGGAAGCCCAGCCCCCTAATCAGGGCTCAGCTTCTCTGCCAGCACAAAGTCCCTACACATGCAGATACTACCAGTACAAAACCAAACACACACAAATACCTTCTCCTCCAACAGAACTCCCACTCAAACTCCCCTGTTTACAGCTCTGTTTGCTAGCTCCTGTGCCGCTGCAGCTGTCTGTGCCGCTGCCTGACTGGCTGCTACCTTTACAGGACCCCTAGTCAGTGAAGCCCCGCCGCCTAATCAGGGCTCAGCTTCTCTCCCAGCACAAAGCCCCTCCAAGCCTCTACACATACAGATACCACCAATACAAAACCAAACACACACACACACAAATACCTTCTCCTCCAACAGAACTCCCACTCAAACTCCCCTGTTTACAGCTTTGTTTGCTTGCTCCTGTGCCGCTGCCTGACTGGCTGCTACCTTTATAGGACCCCTCGTCAGTGAAGCCCCGCCCCCTCATCAGGGCTCAGCTTCTCTCCCAGCACAAAGCCCCTACAAGCCTCTACACATACTGATACTAACAATACAAAACCAAGCACACACACAAATACCTTCTCATCCAACAGAACTCCCACTCAAACTCCCCTGTTTACAGCTCTTTTTGCTAGCTCCTGTGCCACTGCCTGACTGGCTGCGACCTTTATAGGACCCCTTGCCGTGAAGCCCCGCCCCCTAATCAGGGCTGAGCTTCTCTCCCAGCACAAAGCCCCTACACATACAGATACTCACACAAATACCTTCTCCTCCAACAGAACTCCCACTGAAACTCCCCTGTTTACAGCTCTGTTTGCTGGCTCCTGTGCCACTGCAGCTGTCTGTGCCGCTGCCTGACTGGCTGCTCCCTTTATAGGACCCCTAGTCCGTGAAGCCCCGCCCCCTCATCAGGGCTCAGATTCTCTGCCAGCACAAAGTCCCTACACATGCAGATACTACCAGTACAAAACCAAACACACACAAATACCTTCTCCTCCACCAGAACTCCCACTCAAACTCCCCTGTTGAAAGCTCTGTTTGCTAGCTCCTGTGCCACTGCAGCTGTCTGTGCCGCAGCCTGACTGGCTGCTACCTTTATAGGACCCCTAGTCCGTGAAGCCCCGCCCCCTCATCAGGGCTCAGCTTCTCTCCCAGCACAAACCCCTCCAAGCCTCTGCACATACAGATACCACCAATACAAAACCAAACACACACAAATACCTTCTCCTCCAACAGAACTCCCACTCAAACTCCCCTGTTTACAGCTCTGTTTGCTAGCTCCTGTACCGCTGCAGCTGTCTGTGCCGCTGCCTGACTGGCTGCTCCCTTTATAGGACCCCTAGTCAGTGAAGCCCCGTCCCCTAATCAGGGCTCAGCTTCTCTCCCAGCACAAAGCCCCTCCAAGCCTCTACACATACAAATACTACCAATACAAAACCAAAAACACACAAATACCTTCTCCTCCAAAAGAACTCCCACTCAAACTCCCCTGTTTACAGCTCTGTTTGCTCGCTCCTGTGCAGCTGCAGCTGTCTGTGCCGCTGCCTGACTGGCTGCTACCTTTATAGGACCCCTAGTCAGTGAAGCCCCGCCCCCTAATCAGGGCTAAGCTTTTCTCCCAGCACAAAGACCCTACACATACACATACTAGCAATACAAAACCAAACACACACAAATACCTTCTCTTCCAAAGGAACTCCCACTCAAACTCCCCTGTTTACAGCTCTGTTTGCTAGCTCCTGTGCCGCTGCCTGACTGGCTGCTACCTTTATAGGACCCCTCGTCAGTGAAGCCCCGCCCCCTAATCAGGGCTCAGCTTCTCTCCCAGCACAAAGCCCCTCCAAGCCTCTACACATACGGATACCACCAATACAAAACCAAACACACACACAAATACCTTCTCTTCCAAAGGAACTCCCACTCAAACTCCCCTGTTTACAGCTCTCTTTGATAGCTCCTGTGCCACTGCAGCTGTCTGTGCTGCTGCCTTTATAGGACCCCTAGTCAGTGAAGCCCCGCCCCCTAATCAGGGCTCAGCTTCTCTCCCAGCACAAAGCCCCTACACATACAGATACCACGAATACAAAACCAAACACACACAAATACCTTCTCCTCCAACAGAACTCGCTCTCAAACTCCCCTGTTTACAGCTCAGTTTTGTAGCTCCTGTTCCGCTGCAGCTGTCTGTGCCTCTGCCTGACTGGCTGCTCCCTTTATAGGACCCCTAGTCAGGGAAGCCCCGCCCCCTAATCAGGGCTCAGCTTCTCTCCCAGCACAAATCCCCTCCAAGCCTCTACACATACAGATACTACCAATACAAAACCAAACACACACAGAAATACCTTCTCCTCCAACAGAACTCCCACTCAAACTCCCCTGTTTACAGCTCTGTTTGCTAGCTCCTGTGCCACTGCAGCTGTCTGTGCCGCTGCCTGACTGGCTGCTGCCTTTATAGGACCCCTAGTCAGTGAAGCCCCGCCCCCTAATCAGGGCTCAGCTTCTCTCTCTGCACAAAGCCCCTACACATACAGATACCACCAACACAAAACCAAACACACACAAATAACTTCTCCTCCAACAGAACTCCCACTCAAACTCCCCTGTTTACAGCTCTGTTTGCTAGCTCCTGTGCCGCTGCAGCTGTCCGTGCCGCCACCTGACTGGCTGCTCCCTTTATAGGACCCCTAGTCAGTGAAGCCCCGCCCCCTAATCAGGGCTCAGCTTCTCTCCCAGCACAAAGCCCCTACACATACAGATGCTACCAATACAAAACCAAACACACACACAAATGCCTTCTCCTCCAACAGAACTCCCACTCAGACTCCCCTGTTTACAGCTCTGTTTGCTAGCTCCTGTGCCGCTGCCTGACTGGCTGCTACCTTTATAGGACCCCTAGTCAGTGAAGCCCCGCCCCCTAATCAGGGCTCAGCTTCGCTCCCAGCACAAAGCCCCTCCAAGCTCTACACATACAGATACTACCATTACAAAACCAAACACACACACAAATAGCTTCTCCTCCAACAGAACTCCCACACAAAGTCCCCTGTTTACAGCTCTGTTTGCTAGCTCCTGTACCGCTGCAGCTGTCTGTGTCGCTGCCTGACTGGCTGCTGCCTTTATAGGACCCCTAGTCAGTGAAGCCCCGCCCCCTAATCAGGGCTCAGCTTCTCTCCCAGTACAAAGCCCCTACAAGCCTCTACACATACTGATACTAACAATACAAAACCAAACACACGCACACACAAATACCTTCTCCTCCAACAGAACTCCCACTCAAACTCCCCTGTTTACAGCTCTGTTTGCTAGCTCCTGTGCCGCTGCAGCTGTCCGTGCCGCCGCCTGACTGGCTGCTCCCTTTATAGGACCCCTAGTCAGTGAAGCTCCGCCCCCTAATCAGGGCTCAGCTTCTCTCCCAGCACAAAGCCCCTACACATACAGATGCTACCAATACAAAACCAAACACACACACAAATGCCTTCTCCTCCAACAGAACTCCCACTCAGACTCCCCTGTTTACAGCTCTGTTTGCTAGCTCCTGTGCCGCTGCCTGACTGGCTGCTCCCTTTATAGGACCCCTAGTCAGTGAAGCCCCGCCCCCTAATCAGGGCTCAGCTTCTCTCCCAGCACAAAGCCCCTACATATACAGATACCACCAACACAAAACCAAACACACACAAATACCTTCCCCTCGAACAGAACTCCCACTCAAACTCCCCTGTTTACAGCTCTGTTTGCTAGTTCCTGTACCGCTGCAGCTGTCTGTGCAGCTGCCTGACTGGCTGCTCCCTTTATAGGACCCCTAGTCAGTGAACCCCGCCCCCTAATCAGGGCTCAGCTTCTCTCCCAGCACAAAGCCCCTACACATACAGATGCTACCAATACAAAACCAAACACACACAAATACCTTCTCCTCCAACAGAACTCCCACTCCAACTCCCCTGTTTACAGCTCTGTTTGCTAGCTCCTGTGCCCCTGCAGCTGTCTGTGACGCTGCCTGACTGGCTGCTACAATCATAGGACCCCTAGTCAGCGAAACCCCGCCCCCTAATCAGGGCTCGGCTTCTCTCCCAGCACAAAGCCCCTCCAAGCCTCTACAAATACAGATACCACCAATACAAAACCAAACACACACACAAATACCTTCTCCTCCTACAGAACTCCCACTCAAACTCCCCTGTTTACAGCTCTGTTTGCTAGCTCCTGTGCCGCTGCCTGATTGGCTGCTACCTTTATAGGACCCCTAGTCAGTGAAGCCCCGCCCCCTAATCAGGGCTCAGCTTCGCTCCCAGCACAAAGCCCCTCCAAGCCTCTAAACATACAGATACTGCCAATACAATACCAAACACACACACAAATACCTTCTCCTCCAACAGAAGTCCCACTCAAACTCCACTGTTTACAGCTCTGTTTGCTAGCTCCTGTACCGCTGCAGCTGTCTGTGTCGCTGCCTGACTGGCTGCTCCCTTTATAGGACCCCTCGTCAGTGAAGCCCCGCCCCCTAATCAGGGCTCAGCTTCTCTCTCAGCACAAAGCCCCTACACATACGGATACCACCAACACAAAACCAAACACACACACAAATGCCTTCTCCTCCAACAGAACTCCCACTCAGACTCCCCTGTTTACAGCTCTGTTTGCTAGCTCCTGTGCCGCTGCCTGACTGGCTGCTACCTTTATAGGACCCCTAGTCAGTGAAGCCCCGCCCCCTAATCAGGGCTCAGCTTCGCTCCCAGCACAAAGCCCCTCCAAGCCTCTACACATACAGATACTACCAATACAAAACCAAACACACACACAAATACCTTCTCCTCCAACAGAACTCCCACTCAAACTCCCCTGTTTACAGCTCTGTTTGCTAGCTCCTGCTCCGCTGCAGCTGTCTGTTCCCCTGCCTGACTGGCTGCTCCCTTTATAGGACCCCTAGTCAGTGAAGCCCCGCCCCCTAATCAGGGCTCAGCTTCGCTCCCAGCACAAAGCCCCTCCAAGCCTCTAAACATACAGATACTGCCAATACAATACCAAACACACACACAAATACCTTCTCCTCCAACAGAAGTCCCACTCAAACTCCCCTGTTTACAGCTCTGTTTGCTAGCTCCTGTGCCGCTGCCTGACTGGCTGCTACCTTTATAGGACCCCTAGTCAGTGAAGCCCCGCCCCATAATCAGGGCTCAGCTTCGCTCCCAGCACAAAGCCCCTCCAAGCCTCTACACATACAGATACTACCAATACAAAACCAAACACACACACAAATAGCTTCTCCTCCAACAGAACTACCACTCAAAGTCCCCTATTTTCAGCTCTGTTTGCTCGCTCCTGTGCCGCTGCAGCTGTCTGTGCCGCTGCCTGACTGGCTGCTACCTTTATAGGACGCCTAGTCAGTGAAGCCCCGCCCCCTAATCAGGGCTCAGCTTCTCTCCCAGCACAAAGCCCCTCCAAGCCTCTAAACATACAGATACTGCCAATACAATACCAAACACACACACAAATACCTTCTCCTCCAACAGAAGTCCGACTCAAACTACCCTGTTTACAGCTCTATTTGCTAGCTCCAGTGCCGCTGCAGCTGTCTGTGCCGCTGCCTGACTGGCTGGTACCTTTATAGGACCCCTAGTCAGGGAAGCCCCGCCCCCTAATCAGGGCTCAGATTCTCTCCCAGCACAAAGCCTCTACTCATACAGATACTACCAATACAAAACCAAACACACAAATACCTTCTCCTCCAACAGAACTCCCTCTCAAACTCCCCTGTTTACAGCTCTGTTTGCTAGCTCCTGTGCTGCTGCCTGACTGGCTGCTAGCTTTATAGGACCGCTCGTCAGTGAAGCCCCGCCCCCTAATCAGGGCTCAGCTTTTCTCCCAGCACAAAGCCCCTCCAAGCCTCTACACATACAAATACTACCAATACAAAACCAAACACACACAAATACCTTCTCCTCCAAAAGAACTCCCACTCAAACTCCCCTGTTTACAGCTCCGTTTGCTCGCTCCTGTGCCGCTGCAGCTGTCTGTGCCGCTGCCTGACTGGCTGCTACCTTTATAGGACCCCTAGTCAGTGAAGCCCCGCCCCCTAATCAGGGCTCAGCTTTTCTCCCAGCACAAAGACCCTACACATACAGATACTACCAATACAAAACCAAACACAAACAAATACCTTCTCTTCCAAAGGAACTCCCACTCAAACTCCCCTGTTTACAGCTCTGTTTGCTAGCTCCTGTGCCGCTGCCTGACTGGCTGCTACCTTTATAGGACCCCTCGTCAGTGAAGCCCCGCCCCCTAATCAGGGCTCAGCTTCTCTCCCAGCACAAAGCCCCTACACATACAGATACCACGAATACAAAACCAAACACACACAAATACCTCCTCCTGCAACAGAACTCCCATTCAAACTCCCCTGTTTACAGCTCAGTTTGCTAGCTCCTGTTCCGCTGGAGCTGTCTGTGCCTCTGCCTGACTGGCTGCTCCCTTTATAGGACCCCTAGTCAGTGAAGCCCCGCCCCTTAATCAGGGCTCAGCTTCTCTCCCAGCACAAAGCCCCTCCAAGCCTCTACACATACAGATACCACCAATACAAAACCAAACACACACAAATACCTTCTCCTCCAACAGAACTCCCACTCAAACTCCCCTGTTTACAGCACTGTTTGCTAGCTCCTGTACCGCTGCAGCTGTCTGTGCAGCTGCCTGACTGGCTGCTCCCCTTATAGGACCCCTAGTCAGTGAAGCCCCCCCCAATCAGGGCTCAGCTTCTCTCCCAGCACAAAGCCCCTACACATACAGATACCACGAATACAAAACCAAACGCACACAAATACCTTCTCCTGCAACAGAACTCCCACTCAAACTCCCCTGTTTACAGCTCTATTTGCTAGCTCCAGTGCCGCTGCAGATGTCTGTGCCGCTGCCTGACTGGCTGGTACCTTTATAGGACCCCTAGTCAGTGAAGCCCCGCCCCCTAATCAGGGCTCAGCTTCTCTCTCTGCACAAAGCCCCTACACATACAGATACCACCAACACAAAACCAAACACGCACAAATACCTTCTCCTCCAACAGAACTCCCACTCAAACTCCCCTGTTTACAGCTCTGTTTGCTAGCTCCTGTGCCGCTGCAGCTGTCCGTGCCGCCGCCTGACTGGCTGCTCCCTTTATAGGACCCCTAGTCAGTGAAGCTCCGCCCCCTAATCAGGGCTCAGCTTCTCTCCCAGCACAAAGCCCCTACACATACAGATGCTACCAATACAAAACCAAACACACACACAAATGCCTTCTCCTCCAACAGAACTCCCACTCAGACTCCCCTGTTTACAGCTCTGTTTGCTAGCTCCTGTGCCGCTGCCTGACTGGCTGCTCCCTTTATAGGACCCCTAGTCAGTGAAGCCCCGCCCCCTAATCAGGGCTCAGCTTCTCTCCCAGCACAAAGCCCCTACATATACAGATACCACCAACACAAAACCAAACACACACAAATACCTTCCCCTCGAACAGAACTCCCACTCAAACTCCCCTGTTTACAGCTCTGTTTGCTAGTTCCTGTACCGCTGCAGCTGTCTGTGCAGCTGCCTGACTGGCTGCTCCCTTTATAGGACCCCTAGTCAGTGAACCCCGCCCCCTAATCAGGGCTCAGCTTCTCTCCCAGCACAAAGCCCCTACACATACAGATGCTACCAATACAAAACCAAACACACACAAATACCTTCTCCTCCAACAGAACTCCCACTCCAACTCCCCTGTTTACAGCTCTGTTTGCTAGCTCCTGTGCCCCTGCAGCTGTCTGTGACGCTGCCTGACTGGCTGCTACAATCATAGGACCCCTAGTCAGCGAAACCCCGCCCCCTAATCAGGGCTCGGCTTCTCTCCCAGCACAAAGCCCCTCCAAGCCTCTACAAATACAGATACCACCAATACAAAACCAAACACACACACAAATACCTTCTCCTCCTACAGAACTCCCACTCAAACTCCCCTGTTTACAGCTCTGTTTGCTAGCTCCTGTGCCGCTGCCTGATTGGCTGCTACCTTTATAGGACCCCTAGTCAGTGAAGCCCCGCCCCCTAATCAGGGCTCAGCTTCGCTCCCAGCACAAAGCCCCTCCAAGCCTCTAAACATACAGATACTGCCAATACAATACCAAACACACACACAAATACCTTCTCCTCCAACAGAAGTCCCACTCAAACTCCACTGTTTACAGCTCTGTTTGCTAGCTCCTGTACCGCTGCAGCTGTCTGTGTCGCTGCCTGACTGGCTGCTCCCTTTATAGGACCCCTCGTCAGTGAAGCCCCGCCCCCTAATCAGGGCTCAGCTTCTCTCTCAGCACAAAGCCCCTACACATACGGATACCACCAACACAAAACCAAACACACACACAAATGCCTTCTCCTCCAACAGAACTCCCACTCAGACTCCCCTGTTTACAGCTCTGTTTGCTAGCTCCTGTGCCGCTGCCTGACTGGCTGCTACCTTTATAGGACCCCTAGTCAGTGAAGCCCCGCCCCCTAATCAGGGCTCAGCTTCACTCCCAGCACAAAGCCCCTCCAAGCCTCTACACATACAGATACTACCAATACAAAACCAAACACACACACAAATACCTTCTCCTCCAACAGAACTCCCACTCAAACTCCCCTGTTTACAGCTCTGTTTGCTAGCTCCTGCTCCGCTGCAGCTGTCTGTTCCCCTGCCTGACTGGCTGCTCCCTTTATAGGACCCCTAGTCAGTGAAGCCCCGCCCCCTAATCAGGGCTCAGCTTCGCTCCCAGCACAAAGCCCCTCCAAGCCTCTAAACATACAGATACTGCCAATACAATACCAAACACACACACAAATACCTTCTCCTCCAACAGAAGTCCCACTCAAACTCCCCTGTTTACAGCTCTGTTTGCTAGCTCCTGTGCCGCTGCCTGACTGGCTGCTACCTTTATAGGACCCCTAGTCAGTGAAGCCCCGCCCCATAATCAGGGCTCAGCTTCGCTCCCAGCACAAAGCCCCTCCAAGCCTCTACACATACAGATACTACCAATACAAAACCAAACACACACACAAATAGCTTCTCCTCCAACAGAACTACCACTCAAAGTCCCCTATTTTCAGCTCTGTTTGCTCGCTCCTGTGCCGCTGCAGCTGTCTGTGCCGCTGCCTGACTGGCTGCTACCTTTATAGGACGCCTAGTCAGTGAAGCCCCGCCCCCTAATCAGGGCTCAGCTTCTCTCCCAGCACAAAGCCCCTCCAAGCCTCTAAACATACAGATACTGCCAATACAATACCAAACACACACACAAATACCTTCTCCTCCAACAGAAGTCCGACTCAAACTACCCTGTTTACAGCTCTATTTGCTAGCTCCAGTGCCGCTGCAGCTGTCTGTGCCGCTGCCTGACTGGCTGGTACCTTTATAGGACCCCTAGTCAGGGAAGCCCCGCCCCCTAATCAGGGCTCAGATTCTCTCCCAGCACAAAGCCTCTACTCATACAGATACTACCAATACAAAACCAAACACACAAATACCTTCTCCTCCAACAGAACTCCCTCTCAAACTCCCCTGTTTACAGCTCTGTTTGCTAGCTCCTGTGCTGCTGCCTGACTGGCTGCTAGCTTTATAGGACCGCTCGTCAGTGAAGCCCCGCCCCCTAATCAGGGCTCAGCTTTTCTCCCAGCACAAAGCCCCTCCAAGCCTCTACACATACAAATACTACCAATACAAAACCAAACACACACAAATACCTTCTCCTCCAAAAGAACTCCCACTCAAACTCCCCTGTTTACAGCTCTGTTTGCTCGCTCCTGTGCCGCTGCAGCTGTCTGTGCCGCTGCCTGACTGGCTGCTACCTTTATAGGACCCCTAGTCAGTGAAGCCCCGCCCCCTAATCAGGGCTCAGCTTTTCTCCCAGCACAAAGACCCTACACATACAGATACTACCAATACAAAACCAAACACAAACAAATACCTTCTCTTCCAAAGGAACTCCCACTCAAACTCCCCTGTTTACAGCTCTGTTTGCTAGCTCCTGTGCCGCTGCCTGACTGGCTGCTACCTTTATAGGACCCCTCGTCAGTGAAGCCCCGCCCCCTAATCAGGGCTCAGCTTCTCTCCCAGCACAAAGCCCCTACACATACAGATACCACGAATACAAAACCAAACACACACAAATACCTCCTCCTGCAACAGAACTCCCACTCAAACTCCCCTGTTTACAGCTCAGTTTGCTAGCTCCTGTTCCGCTGGAGCTGTCTGTGCCTCTGCCTGACTGGCTGCTCCCTTTATAGGACCCCTCGTCAGTGAAGCCCCGCCCCCTAATCAGGGCTCAGCTTCTCTCCCAGCACAAAGCCCCTCCAAGCCTATACACATACAGATACCACCAATACAATACCAAACACACACAGAAATACCTTCTCCTCAAACAGAACTCCCACTCAAACTCCCCTGTTTACAGCTCTATTTGCTAGCTCCAGTGCCGCTGCAGATGTCTGTGCCGCTGCCTGACTGGCTGGTACCTTTATAGGACCCCTAGTCAGGGAAGCCCCGCCCCCTAATCAGGGCTCAGCTTCTCTCCCAGCACAAAGCCCCTACACATACAGATGCTACCAATACAAAACCAAACACACACACAAATGCCTTCTCCTCAAACAGAACTCCCACTCAAACTCCCCTGTTTACAGCTCTATTTGCTAGCTCCAGTGCCGCTGCAGATGTCTGTGCCGCTGCCTGACTGGCTGCTCCTTTTATAGGACCCCTAGTCAGTGAACCCCGCCCCCTAATCAGGGCTCAGCTTCTCTCCCAGCACAAAGCCCCTCCAAGCCTCTAAACATACAGATACTGCCAATACAATACCAAACACACACACAAATACCTTCTCCTCCAACAGAAGTCCCACTCAAACTCCCATGTTCACAGCTCTGTTTGCTAGCTCCTGTGCTGCTGCCTGACTGGCTGCTAGCTTTATAGGACCCGTAGTCAGGGAAGCCCCGCCCCCTTATCAGGGCTCAGCTTCTCTCCCAGCACAAAGCCTCTACACATACAGATACTACCAATACAAAACCAAACACACACAAACACCTTCTCCTCCAACACAACTCCCACTCATACTCCCCTGTTTACAGCTCTGTTTGCTAGCTCCTGTGCCGCTGCCTGACTGGCTGCTACCTTTCTAGGACCCCTAGTCACTGAAGCCCCGCCCCCTAATCAGGGCTCAGCTTTTCTCCCAGCACAAAGACCCTACACATACAGATACTACCAATACAAAACCAAACACACACAAATACCTTCTCTTCCAACAGAACTCCCACTCAAACTCCCCTGTTTACAGCTCTGTTTGCTAGCTCCTGTGCCGCTGCCTGACTGGCTGCTACCTTTATAGGACCCCTAGTCAGTGAAGCCCCGCCCCCTAATCAGGGCTCAGCTTCGCTCCCAGCACAAAGCCCCTCCAAGCTCTACACATACAGATACTACCATTACAAAACCAAACACACACACAAATAGCTTCTCCTCCACCATAACTCCCACACAAAGTCCCCTGTTTACAGCTCTCTTTGCTAGCTCCTGTACCGCTGCAGCTGTCTGTGTCGCTGCCTGACTGGCTGCTGCCTTTATAGGACCCCTAGTCAGTGAAGCCCCGCCCCCAAATCAGGGCTCAGCTTCTCTCCCAGTACAAAGCCCCTACAAGCCTCTACACATACTGATACTAACAATACAAAACCAAACACACGCACACACAAATACCTTCTCCTCCAACTGAACTCCCACTCAAACTCCCGTTTACAGCTCTGTTTGCTAGCTCCTGTGCCACTGCAGCTCTCTGTGCCCCTGCCTGACTGGCTGCTACCTTTACAGGACCCCTAGTCCGTGAAGCCCCGCCCCCTCATCAGGGCTCAGCTTCTCTCCCAGCACAAAGCCCCTACAAATCTCTACACATACTGATACTAACAATACAAAACCAAACACACACACACACAAATACCTTCTCCTCCAACTGAACTCTCACTCAAACTCCTGTTTACAGCTCTGTTTGCTAGCTCCTGGGCAGCTGTCTGACTGGCTGCTCCTTTTATAGGAGCCCTAGTCAGGGAAGCCCAGCCCCCTAATCAGGGCTCAGCTTCTCTCCCAGCACAAAGCCCCTCCAAGCCTCTACACATACAGATACCACCAATACAAAACCAAACACACACACACACAAATACCTTCTCCTCCAACAGAACTCCCACTCAAACTCCCCTCTTGAAAGCTCTGTTTCCTAGCTCCTGTGCCACTGCAGCTGTCTGTGCCGCTGCCTCACTGGCCGCTACTTTTATAGGACCCCTAGTCCGTGAAGCCCCGACCCTCATCAGGGCTCAGCTTCTCTCCCAGCACCAAGCCCCTCCAAGCCTCTACACATAAAGATACCACCAATACAAAACCAAACACACACAAAAACAAATACCTTCTCCTCCAACAGAACTCCCACTCAAACTCCCCTTTACAGCTCTGTTTGCTTGCTCCTGTGCCGCTGCCTCACTGGCTGCTACCTTTATAGGACCCCTAGTCAGTGAAGCCCCGCCCCCTTATCAGGGCACAGCTTCTCTCCCAGTACAAAGCCCCTACAAGCCTCTACACATACTGATACTAACAATACAAAACCAAACACACACACACACAAATACCTTCTCCTCCAACTGAACTCCCACTCAAACTCCCGTTTACAGCTCTGTTTGCTAGCTCCTGTGCCACTGCAGCTCTCTGTGCCGCTGCCTGACTGGCTGCTACCTTTACAGGACCCCTAGTCCGTGAAGCCCCGCCCCCTAATCAGGGCTCAGCTTCTCTCCCAGCACAAAGCCCCTACACATACAGATACCACCAATACAAAGCCAAACACACACAAATACCTTCTCCTCCAACAGAACTCCCACTCAAACTCCCCTGTTTACAGCTCTGTTTGCTAGCTCCTGTGCCGCTGCAGCTGTCCGTGCCGCCGCCTGACTGGCTGCTCCCTTTATAGGACCCCTAGTCAGTGAAGCCCCGCCCCGTAATCAGGGCTCAGCTTCTCTCCCAGCACAAAGCCCCTCCAAGCCTCTACACACACAGATACCACCAATACAAAACCAAACACACACACAAATACCTTTCCTCCAACAGAACTCCCACTCAAACTCCCCTGTTTACAGCTCTGTTTGCTAGCCCCTGTATCGCTGCAGCTGTCTGTGCAGCTGCCTGACTGCTCTCTTTATAGGACCCCTAGTCAGTGAAGCCCCGCCCCCTAATCAGGGCTCAGCTTCTCTCCCAGCACAAAGCCCCTACACATACAGATACCACCAATACAAAACCAAACACACACAAATACCTTCTCCTCCAACAGAACTCCCACTCAAACTCCCCTGTTTACAGCTCTGTTTTCTAGCTCCTGTGCCCCTGCAGCTGTCTGTGACGCTGCCTGACTGGCTGCTACAATCATAGGACCCCTAGTCAGCGAAGCCCCGTCCCCTAATCAGGGCTCAGCTTCTCTCCCAGCACAAAGCTCCTCCAAGCCTCTACAAATACAGATACCACCAATACAAAACCAAACACACACACAAATACCTTCTCCTCCAACAGAAGTCCCACTCAAACTCCCCTGTTTACAGCTCTGTTTGCTAGCTCCTGTGCCGCTGCCTGACTGGCTGCTACCTTTATAGGACCCCTAGTCAGTGAAGCCAAGCCCCCTAATCAGTGCTCAGCTTCGCTCCCAGCACAAAGCCCCTACACATACAGATTCTACCAAAACAAAACCAAACACACACAAATACCTTCTCTTCCAACAGAACTCCCACTCAAAGTCCCCTGTTTACAGCTCTGTTTGCTAGCTCCTGTGCCGCTGTCGGACTGGCTGCTAACTTTATAGGACCCCTAGTCAGTGAAGCCCCGCCCCCTAATCCGGGCTCAGCTTCTCTCCCAGCACAAAGCCCCTACACATACAGATACCACCAATACAAAACCAAACACACACAAATACCTTCTCCTCCAACAGAATTGCAACTCAAACTCCCCTGTTTACAGCTCTGTTGTCTAGCCCCTGTATCGCTGCAGCTGTCTGTGCAGCTGCCTGACTGGCTGCTCCCTTTATAGGACCCCTAGTCAGTGAAGCCCCGCCCCCTAATCAGGGCTCAGCTTCTCTCCCAGCACAAAGGCCCTACACATACAGATACCACCAATACAAAACCAAACACACACAAATACCTTCTCCTCCAACAGAACTCCCACTCAAACTCCCCTGTTTACAGCTCTGTTTGCTAGCTCCTGTGCCGCTGCCTGACTGGCTGCTCCCTTTATAGGACCCCTAGTCAGTGAATCCCCGCCCCCTAATCAGGGCTCAGCTTCTCTCCCAGCACAAAGCCCCTCCAAGCCTCTACACATACAGATACTACCAATACAAAACCAAACAAACACAAATACCTTCTCCTCCAACAGAACTCCCACTCAAACTCCCCTGTTTACAGCTCAGTTTGCAAGCTCCTGTGCCACTGCAGCTGTCTGTGCCGCTGCCTGACTGGCTGGTACCTTTATAGGACCCCTGGTCAGTGAAGCCCCGCACCCTAATCAGGGCTCAGCTTCTCTCCCAGCACAAAGCCCCTACAGATACAGATACTACCAATACAAAACCAAACACACACACAAATACCTTCTCCTCCAACAGAACTCGCACTCAACTCCCCTGTTTACAGCTCTGTTTGCTAGCTCCTGTACCGCTGCAGATGTCTGTGTCGCTGCCTGACTGGCTGCTCCCTTTATAGGACCCCTAGTCAGTGAAGCCCCGCCCCTTAATCAGGGCTCAGCTTCTCTCCCAGCACAAAGCCCCTACACATACAGATACCACCAATACAAAGCCAAACACACACAAATACCTTCTCCTCCAACAGAACTCCCACTCAAACTCCCCTGTTTACAGCTCTGTTTGCTAGCTCCTGTGCCGCTGCAGCTGTCCGTGCCGCCGCCTGACTGGCTGCTCCCTTTATAGGACCCCTAGTCAGTGAAGCCCCGCCCCGTAATCAGGGCTCAGCTTCTCTCCCAGCACAAAGCCCCTCCAAGCCTCTACACACACAGATACCACCAATACAAAACCAAACACACAAACAAATACCTTTCCTCCAACAGAACTCCCACTCAAACTCCCCTGTTTACAGCTCTGTTTGCTAGCCCCTGTATCGCTGCAGCTGTCTGTGCAGCTGCCTGACTGCTCTCTTTATAGGACCCCTAGTCAGTGAAGCCCCGCCCCCTAATCATGGCTCCGCTTCTCTCCCAGCACAAAGCCTCTACAAATACAGATACCACCAATACAAAACCAAACACACACAAATACCTTCTCCTCAAACAGAACTCCCACTCAAACTCCCCTGTTTACAGCTCTATTTGCTAGCTCCAGTGCCGCTGCAGCTGTCTGTGCCGCTTCCTGACTGGCTGCTCCCTTTATAGGACCCCTCGTCAGTGAAGCCCCGCCCCCTAATCAGGGCTCAGCTTCTCTCCCAGCACAAAGCCCCTACACATACAGATACCAACAATACAAAACCAAACACACACAAATACCTTCTCCTCCAACAGAACTCCCACTCAAACTCCCCTGTTTACAGCTCTGTTTTCTAGCTCCTGTGCCCCTGCAGCTGTCTGTGACGCTGCCTGACTGGCTGCTACAATCATAGGACCCCTAGTCAGCGAAGCCCCGTCCCCTAATCAGGGCTCAGCTTCTCTCCCAGCACAAAGCTCCTCCAAGCCTCTACAAATACAGATACCACCAATACAAAACGAAACACACACACAAATACCTTCTCCTCAAACAGAACTCCCACTCAAACTCCCCTGTTTACAGCTCTATTTGCTAGCTCCAGTGCCGCTGCAGCTGTCTGTGCCGCTGCCTGACTGGCTGGTACCTTTATAGGACCCCTAGTCAGGGAAGCCCCGCCCCCTAATCAGGGCTCAGCTTTTCTCCCAGCACAGAGCCCCTACACATACAGATACTACCAATACAAAACCAAACACACACAAATACCTTCTCCTCCAACAGAAGTCCCACTCAAACTCCCCTGTTTACAGCTCTGTTTGCTAGCTCCTGTGCCGCTGCCTGACTGGCTGCTACCTTTATAGGACCCCTAGTCAGTGAAGCCAAGCCCCCTAATCAGTGCTCAGCTTCGCTCCCAGCACAAAGCCCCTCCAAGCCTCTACACATACAGATACTACGAATACAAAACCAAACACACACACAAATAGCTTCTCCTCCAACAGAACTCCCACACAAAGTCCCCTGTTTACAGCTCTCTTTGCTAGCTCCTGTACCGCTGCAGCTGTCTGTGTCGCTGCCTGACTGGCTGCTGCCTTTATAGGACCCCTAGTCAGTGAAGCCCCGCCCCCTAATCAGGGCTCAGCTTCTCTCCCAGTACAAAGCCCCTACAAGCCTCTACACATACTGATACTAACAATACAAAACCAAACACACGCACACACAAATACCTTCTCCTCCAACTGAACTCCCACTCAAACTCCCGTTTACAGCTCTGTTTGCTAGCTCCTGTGCCACTGCAGCTCTCTGTGCCCCTGCCTGACTGGCTGCTACCTTTACAGGACCCCTAGTCCGTGAAGCCCCGCCCCCTCATCAGGGCTCAGCTTCTCTCCCAGCACAAAGCCCCTACAAATCTCTACACATACTGATACTAACAATACAAAACAAAACACACACACACACAAATACCTTCTCCTCCAACTGAACTCTCACTCAAACTCCTGTTTACAGCTCTGTTTGCTAGCTCCTGGGCAGCTGTCTGACTGGCTGCTCCTTTTATAGGAGCCCTAGTCAGGGAAGCCCAGCCCCCTAATCAGGGCTCAGCTTCTCTCCCAGCACAAAGCCCCTCCAAGCCTCTACACATACAGATACCACCAATACAAAACCAAACACACACACACACAAATACCTTCTCCTCCAACAGAACTCCCACTCAAACTCCCCTCTTGAAAGCTCTGTTTCCTAGCTCCTGTGCCACTGCAGCTGTCTGTGCCGCTGCCTCACTGGCCGCTACTTTTATAGGACCCCTAGTCCGTGAAGCCCCGACCCTCATCAGGGCTCAGCTTCTCTCCCAGCACCAAGCCCCTCCAAGCCTCTACACATAAAGATACCACCAATACAAAACCAAACACACACAAAAACAAATACCTTCTCCTCCAACAGAACTCCCACTCAAACTCCCCTTTACAGCTCTGTTTGCTTGCTCCTGTGCCGCTGCCTCACTGGCTGCTACCTTTATAGGACCCCTAGTCAGTGAAGCCCCGCCCCCTTATCAGGGCACAGCTTCTCTCCCAGTACAAAGCCCCTACAAGCCTCTACACATACTGATACTAACAATACAAAACCAAACACACACACACACAAATACCTTCTCCTCCAACTGAACTCCCACTCAAACTCCCGTTTACAGCTCTGTTTGCTAGCTCCTGTGCCACTGCAGCTCTCTGTGCCGCTGCCTGACTGGCTGCTACCTTTACAGGACCCCTAGTCCGTGAAGCCCCGCCCCCTAATCAGGGCTCAGCTTCTCTCCCAGCACAAAGCCCCTACACATACAGATACCACCAATACAAAGCCAAACACACACAAATACCTTCTCCTCCAACAGAACTCCCACTCAAACTCCCCTGTTTACAGCTCTGTTTGCTAGCTCCTGTGCCGCTGCAGCTGTCCATGCCGCCGCCTGACTGGCTGCTCCCTTTATAGGACCCCTAGTCAGTGAAGCCCCGCCCCGTAATCAGGGCTCAGCTTCTCTCCCAGCACAAAGCCCCTCCAAGCCTCTACACACACAGATACCACCAATACAAAACCAAACACACACACAAATACCTTTCCTCCAACAGAACTCCCACTCAAACTCCCCTGTTTACAGCTCTGTTTGCTAGCCCCTGTATCGCTGCAGCTGTCTGTGCAGCTGCCTGACTGCTCTCTTTATAGGACCCCTAGTCAGTGAAGCCCCGCCCCCTAATCAGGGCTCAGCTTCTCTCCCAGCACAAAGCCCCTACACATACAGATACCAACAATACAAAACCAAACACACACAAATACCTTCTCCTCCAACAGAACTCCCACTCAAACTCCCCTGTTTACAGCTCTGTTTTCTAGCTCCTGTGCCCCTGCAGCTGTCTGTGACGCTGCCTGACTGGCTGCTACAATCATAGGACCCCTAGTCAGCGAAGCCCCGTCCCCTAATCAGGGCTCAGCTTCTCTCCCAGCACAAAGCTCCTCCAAGCCTCTACAAATACAGATACCACCAATACAAAACCAAACACACACACAAATACCTTCTCCTCCAACAGAACTCCCACTCAAACTCCCCTGTTTACAGCTCTATTTGCTAGCTCCAGTGCCGCTGCAGCTGTCTGTGCCGCTGCCTGACTGGCTGGTACCTTTATAGGACCCCTAGTCAGGGAAGCCCCGCCCCCTAATCAGGGCTCAGCTTTTCTCCCAGCACAGAGCCCCTACACATACAGATACTACCAATACAAAACCAAACACACACAAATACCTTCTCCTCCAACAGAAGTCCCACTCAAACTCCCCTGTTTACAGCTCTGTTTGCTAGCTCCTGTGCCGCTGCCTGACTGGCTGCTACCTTTATAGGACCCCTAGTCAGTGAAGCCAAGCCCCCTAATCAGTGCTCAGCTTCGCTCCCAGCACAAAGCCCCTCCAAGCCTCTACACATACAGATACTACGAATACAAAACCAAACACATACACAAATACCTTCTCCTCCAACAGAACTCCCAGTCAAACTCCCCTGTTTACAGCTCTGTTTGCTAGCTCCTGTACCGCTGCAGCTGTCTGTGTTGCTGCCTGACTGGCTGCTCCCTTTATAGGACCCCTGGTCAGTGAAGCCCTGCACCCTAATCAGGGCTCAGCTTCTCTCCCAGCAAAAAGCCCCTACACATACAGATTCTACCAAAACAAAACCAAACACACACAAATACCTTCTCTTCCAACAGAACTCCCACTCAAAGTCCCCTGTTTACAGCTCTGTTTGCTAGCTCCTGTGCCGCTGTCGGACTGGCTGCTAACTTTATAGGACCCCTAGTCAGTGAATCCCCGCCCCCTAATCCGGGCTCAGCTTCTCTCCCAGCACAAAGCCCCTACACATACAGATACCACCAATACAAAACCAAACACACACAAATACCTTCTCCTCCAACAGAATTGCAACTCAAACTCCCCTGTTTACAGCTCTGTTGTCTAGCCCCTGTATCGCTGCAGCTGTCTGTGCAGCTGCCTGACTGGCTGCTCCCTTTATAGGACCCCTAGTCAGTGAAGCCCCGCCCCCTAATCAGGGCTCAGCTTCTCTCCCAGCACAAAGGCCCTACACATACAGATACCACCAATACAAAACCAAACACACACAAATACCTTCTCCTCCAACAGAACTCCCACTCAAACTCCCCTGTTTACAGCTCTGTTTGCTAGCTCCTGTGCCGCTGCCTGACTGGCTGCTCCCTTTATAGGACCCCTAGTCAGTGAATCCCCGCCCCCTAATCAGGGCTCAGCTTCTCTCCCAGCACAAAGCCCCTCCAAGCCTCTACACATACAGATACTACCAATACAAAACCAAACAAACACAAATACCTTCTCCTCCAACAGAACTCCCACTCAAACTCCCCTGTTTACAGCTCAGTTTGCAAGCTCCTGTGCCACTGCAGCTGTCTGTGCCGCTGCCTGACTGGCTGGTACCTTTATAGGACCCCTGGTCAGTGAAGCCCCGCACCCTAATCAGGGCTCAGCTTCTCTCCCAGCACAAAGCCCCGACAGATACAGATACTACCAATACAAAACCAAACACACACACAAATACCTTCTCCTCCAACAGAACTCGCACTCAACTCCCCTGTTTACAGCTCTGTTTGCTAGCTCCTGTACCGCTGCAGCTGTCTGTGTCGCTGCCTGACTGGCTGCTCCCTTTATAGGACCCCTAGTCAGTGAAGCCCCGCCCCTTAATCAGGGCTCAGCTTCTCTCCCAGCACAAAGCCCCTCCAAGCCTCTACACATACAGATACCACCAATACAAAACCAAACACACACAAATACCTTCTCCTCCAACAGAACTCCCACTCAAACTCCCCTGTTTACAGCACTGTTTGCTAGCTCCTGTACCGCTGCAGCTGTCTGTGCAGCTGCCTGACTGGCTGCTCCCCTTATAGGACCCCTAGTCAGTGAAGCCCCCCCCAATCAGGGCTCAGCTTCTCTCCCAGCACAAAGCCCCTACACATACAGATACCACGAATACAAAACCAAACGCACACAAATACCTTCTCCTGCAACAGAACTCCCACTCAAACTCCCCTGTTTACAGCTCTATTTGCTAGCTCCAGTGCCGCTGCAGATGTCTGTGCCGCTGCCTGACTGGCTGGTACCTTTATAGGACCCCTAGTCAGTGAAGCCCCGCCCCCTAATCAGGGCTCAGCTTCTCTCTCTGCACAAAGCCCCTACACATACAGATACCACCAACACAAAACCAAACACGCACAAATACCTTCTCCTCCAACAGAACTCCCACTCAAACTCCCCTGTTTACAGCTCTGTTTGCTAGCTCCTGTGCCGCTGCAGCTGTCCGTGCCGCCGCCTGACTGGCTGCTCCCTTTATAGGACCCCTAGTCAGTGAAGCTCCGCCCCCTAATCAGGGCTCAGCTTCTCTCCCAGCACAAAGCCCCTACACATACAGATGCTACCAATACAAAACCAAACACACACACAAATGCCTTCTCCTCCAACAGAACTCCCACTCAGACTCCCCTGTTTACAGCTCTGTTTGCTAGCTCCTGTGCCGCTGCCTGACTGGCTGCTCCCTTTATAGGACCCCTAGTCAGTGAAGCCCCGCCCCCTAATCAGGGCTCAGCTTCTCTCCCAGCACAAAGCCCCTACATATACAGATACCACCAACACAAAACCAAACACACACAAATACCTTCTCCTCGAACAGAACTCCCACTCAAACTCCCCTGTTTACAGCTCTGTTTGCTAGTTCCTGTACCGCTGCAGCTCTCTGTGCAGCTGCCTGACTGGCTGCTCCCTTTATAGGACCCCTAGTCAGTGAACCCCGCCCCCTAATCAGGGCTCAGCTTCTCTCCCAGCACAAAGCCCCTACACATACAGATGCTACCAATACAAAACCAAACACACACAAATACCTTCTCCTCCAACAGAACTCCCACTCCAACTCCCCTGTTTACAGCTCTGTTTGCTAGCTCCTGTGCCCCTGCAGCTGTCTGTGACGCTGCCTGACTGGCTGCTACAATCATAGGACCCCTAGTCAGTGAACCCCGCCCCCTAATCAGGGCTCGGCTTCTCTCCCAGCACAAAGCCCCTCCAAGCCTCTACAAATACAGATACCACCAATACAAAACCAAACACACACACAAATACCTTCTCCTCCAACAGAACTCCCACTCAAACTCCCCTCTTTACAGCTCTGTTTGCTAGCTCCAGTGCCGCTGCAGCTGTCTGTGCCGCTGCCTGACTGGCTGCTACCTTTATAGGACCCCTAGTCAGTGAAGCCCCGCCCCCTAATCAGGGCTCGGCTTCTCTCCCAGCACAAAGCCCCTCCAAGCCTCTACAAATACAGATACCACCAATACAAAACCAAACACACACACAAATACCTTCTCCTCCTACAGAACTCCCACTCAAACTCCCCTGTTTACAGCTCTGTTTGCTAGCTCCTGTGCCGCTGCCTGATTGGCTGCTACCTTTATAGGACCCCTAGTCAGTGAAGCCCCGCCCCCTAATCAGGGCTCAGCTTCGCTCCCAGCACAAAGCCCCTCCAAGCCTCTAAACATACAGATACTGCCAATACAATACCAAACACACACACAAATACCTTCTCCTCCAACGGAAGTCCCACTCAAACTCCACTGTTTACAGCTCTGTTTGCTAGCTCCTGTACCGCTGCAGCTGTCTGTGTCGCTGCCTGACTGGCTGCTCCCTTTATAGGACCCCTCGTCAGTGAAGCCCCGCCCCCTAATCAGGGCTCAGCTTCTCTCTCAGCACAAAGCCCCTACACATACGGATACCACCAACACAAAACCAAACACACACACAAATGCCTTCTCCTCCAACAGAACTCCCACTCAGACTCCCCTGTTTACAGCTCTGTTTGCTAGCTCCTGTGCCGCTGCCTGACTGGCTGCTACCTTTATAGGACCCCTAGTCAGTGAAGCCCCGCCCCCTAATCAGGGCTCAGCTTCGCTCCCAGCACAAAGCCCCTCCAAGCCTCTACACATACAGATACTACCAATACAAAACCAAACACACACACAAATACCTTCTCCTCCAACAGAACTCCCACTCAAACTCCCCTGTTTACAGCTCTGTTTGCTAGCTCCTGCTCCGCTGCAGCTGTCTGTTCCCCTGCCTGACTGGCTGCTCCCTTTATAGGACCCCTAGTCAGTGAAGCCCCGCCCCCTAATCAGGGCTCAGCTTCGCTCCCAGCACAAAGCCCCTCCAAGCCTCTAAACATTCAGATACTGCCAATACAATACCAAACACACACACAAATACCTTCTCCTCCAACAGAAGTCCCACTCAAACTCCCCTGTTTACAGCTCTGTTTGCTAGCTCCTGTGCCGCTGCCTGACTGGCTGCTACCTTTATAGGACCCCTAGTCAGTGAAGCCCCGCCCCATAATCAGGGCTCAGCTTCGCTCCCAGCACAAAGCCCCTCCAAGCCTCTACACATACAGATACTACCAATACAAAACCAAACACACACACAAATAGCTTCTCCTCCAACAGAACTACCACTCAAAGTCCCCTATTTTCAGCTCTGTTTGCTCGCTCCTGTGCCGCTGCAGCTGTCTGTGCCGCTGCCTGACTGGCTGCTACCTTTATAGGACGCCTAGTCAGTGAAGCCCCGCCCCCTAATCAGGGCTCAGCTTCGCTCCCAGCACAAAGCCCCTCCAAGCCTCTAAACATACAGATACTGCCAATACAATACCAAACACACACACAAATACCTTCTCCTCCAACAGAAGTCCGACTCAAACTACCCTGTTTACAGCTCTATTTGCTAGCTCCAGTGCCGCTGCAGCTGTCTGTGCCGCTGCCTGACTGGCTGGTACCTTTATAGGACCCCTAGTCAGGGAAGCCCCGCCCCCTAATCAGGGCTCAGATTCTCTCCCAGCACAAAGCCTCTACTCATACAGATACTACCAATACAAAACCAAACACACAAATACCTTCTCCTCCAACAGAACTCCCTCTCAAACTCCCCTGTTTACAGCTCTGTTTGCTAGCTCCTGTGCTGCTGCCTGACTGGCTGCTAGCTTTATAGGACCGCTCGTCAGTGAAGCCCCGCCCCCTAATCAGGGCTCAGCTTTTCTCCCAGCACAAAGCCCCTCCAAGCCTCTACACATACAAATACTACCAATACAAAACCAAACACATACACAAATACCTTCTCCTCCAACAGAACTCCCAGTCAAACTCCCCTGTTTACAGCTCTGTTTGCTAGCTCCTGTACCGCTGCAGCTGTCTGTGTTGCTGCCTGACTGGCTGCTCCCTTTATAGGACCCCTGGTCAGTGAAGCCCTGCACCCTAATCAGGGCTCAGCTTCTCTCCCAGCAAAAATCCCCTACACATACAGATTCTACCAAAACAAAACCAAACACACACAAATACCTTCTCTTCCAACAGAACTCCCACTCAAAGTCCCCTGTTTACAGCTCTGTTTGCTAGCTCCTGTGCCGCTGTCGGACTGGCTGCTAACTTTATAGGACCCCTAGTCAGTGAAGCCCCGCCCCCTAATCCGGGCTCAGCTTCTCTCCCAGCACAAAGCCCCTACACATACAGATACCACCAATACAAAACCAAACACACACAAATACCTTCTCCTCCAACAGAATTGCAACTCAAACTCCCCTGTTTACAGCTCTGTTGTCTAGCCCCTGTATCGCTGCAGCTGTCTGTGCAGCTGCCTGACTGGCTGCTCCCTTTATAGGACCCCTAGTCAGTGAAGCCCCGCCCCCTAATCAGGGCTCAGCTTCTCTCCCAGCACAAAGGCCCTACACATACAGATACCACCAATACAAAACTAAACACACACAAATACCTTCTCCTCCAACAGAACTCCCACTCAAACTCCCCTGTTTACAGCTCTGTTTGCTAGCTCCTGTGCCGCTGCCTGACTGGCTGCTCCCTTTATAGGACCCCTAGTCAGTGAATCCCCGCCCCCTAATCAGGGCTCAGCTTCTCTCCCAGCACAAAGCCCCTCCAAGCCTCTACACATACAGATACTACCAATACAAAACCAAACAAACACAAATACCTTCTCCTCCAACAGAACTCCCACTCAAACTCCCCTGTTTACAGCTCAGTTTGCAAGCTCCTGTGCCACTGCAGCTGTCTGTGCCGCTGCCTGACTGGCTGGTACCTTTATAGGACCCCTGGTCAGTGAAGCCCCGCACCCTAATCAGGGCTCAGCTTCTCTCCCAGCACAAAGCCCCTACAGATACAGATACTACCAATACAAAACCAAACACACACACAAATACCTTCTCCTCCAACAGAACTCGCACTCAACTCCCCTGTTTACAGCTCTGTTTGCTAGCTCCTGTACCGCTGCAGCTGTCTGTGTCGCTGCCTGACTGGCTGCTCCCTTTATAGGACCCCTAGTCAGTGAAGCCCCGCCCCTTAATCAGGGCTCAGCTTCTCTCCCAGCACAAAGCCCCTACACATACAGATACCACGAATACAAAACCAAACGCACACAAATACCTTCTCCTGCAACAGAACTCCCACTCAAACTCCCCTGTTTACAGCTCTATTTGCTAGCTCCAGTGCCGCTGCAGATGTCTGTGCCGCTGCCTGACTGGCTGGTACCTTTATAGGACCCCTAGTCAGTGAAGCCCCGCCCCCTAATCAGGGCTCAGCTTCTCTCTCTGCACAAAGCCCCTACACATACAGATACCACCAACACAAAACCAAACACGCACAAATACCTTCTCCTCCAACAGAACTCCCACTCAAACTCCCCTGTTTACAGCTCTGTTTGCTAGCTCCTGTGCCGCTGCAGCTGTCCGTGCCGCCGCCTGACTGGCTGCTCCCTTTATAGGACCCCTAGTCAGTGAAGCTCCGCCCCCTAATCAGGGCTCAGCTTCTCTCCCAGCACAAAGCCCCTACACATACAGATGCTACCAATACAAAACCAAACACACACACAAATGCCTTCTCCTCCAACAGAACTCCCACTCAGACTCCCCTGTTTACAGCTCTGTTTGCTAGCTCCTGTGCCGCTGCCTGACTGGCTGCTCCCTTTATAGGACCCCTAGTCAGTGAAGCCCCGCCCCCTAATCAGGGCTCAGCTTCTCTCCCAGCACAAAGCCCCTACATATACAGATACCACCAACACAAAACCAAACACACACAAATACCTTCTCCTCGAACAGAACTCCCACTCAAACTCCCCTGTTTACAGCTCTGTTTGCTAGTTCCTGTACCGCTGCAGCTCTCTGTGCAGCTGCCTGACTGGCTGCTCCCTTTATAGGACCCCTAGTCAGTGAACCCCGCCCCCTAATCAGGGCTCAGCTTCTCTCCCAGCACAAAGCCCCTACACATACAGATGCTACCAATACAAAACCAAACACACACAAATACCTTCTCCTCCAACAGAACTCCCACTCCAACTCCCCTGTTTACAGCTCTGTTTGCTAGCTCCTGTGCCCCTGCAGCTGTCTGTGACGCTGCCTGACTGGCTGCTACAATCATAGGACCCCTAGTCAGCGAAACCCCGCCCCCTAATCAGGGCTCGGCTTCTCTCCCAGCACAAAGCCCCTCCAAGCCTCTACAAATACAGATACCACCAATACAAAACCAAACACACACACAAATACCTTCTCCTCCAACAGAACTCCCACTCAAACTCCCCTCTTTACAGCTCTGTTTGCTAGCTCCAGTGCCGCTGCAGCTGTCTGTGCCGCTGCCTGACTGGCTGCTACCTTTATAGGACCCCTAGTCAGTGAAGCCCCGCCCCCTAATCAGGGCTCGGCTTCTCTCCCAGCACAAAGCCCCTCCAAGCCTCTACAAATACAGATACCACCAATACAAAACCAAACACACACACAAATACCTTCTCCTCCTACAGAACTCCCACTCAAACTCCCCTGTTTACAGCTCTGTTTGCTAGCTCCTGTGCCGCTGCCTGATTGGCTGCTACCTTTATAGGACCCCTAGTCAGTGAAGCCCCGCCCCCTAATCAGGGCTCAGCTTCGCTCCCAGCACAAAGCCCCTCCAAGCCTCTAAACATACAGATACTGCCAATACAATACCAAACACACACACAAATACCTTCTCCTCCAACAGAAGTCCCACTCAAACTCCACTGTTTACAGCTCTGTTTGCTAGCTCCTGTACCGCTGCAGCTGTCTGTGTCGCTGCCTGACTGGCTGCTCCCTTTATAGGACCCCTAGTCAGTGAAGCCCCGCCCCTTAATCAGGGCTCAGCTTCTCTCCCAGCACAAAGCCCCTACACATACAGATACCAACAATACAAAACCAAACACACACAAATACCTTCTCCTCCAACAGAACTCCCACTCAAACTCCCCTGTTTACAGCTCTATTTGCTAGCTCCAGTGCCGCTGCAGCTGTCTGTGCCGCTGCCTGACTGGCTGGTACCTTTATAGGACCCCTAGTCAGGGAAGCCCCGCCCCCTAATCAGGGCTCAGCTTTTCTCCCAGCACAGAGCCCCTACACATACAGATACTACCAATACAAAACCAAACACACACAAATACCTTCTCCTCCAACAGAAGTCCCACTCAAACTCCCCTGTTTACAGCTCTGTTTGCTAGCTCCTGTGCCGCTGCCTGACTGGCTGCTACCTTTATAGGACCCCTAGTCAGTGAAGCCAAGCCCCCTAATCAGTGCTCAGCTTCGCTCCCAGCACAAAGCCCCTCCAAGCCTCTACACATACAGATACTACGAATACAAAACCAAACACATACACAAATACCTTCTCCTCCAACAGAACTCCCAGTCAAACTCCCCTGTTTACAGCTCTGTTTGCTAGCTCCTGTACCGCTGCAGCTGTCTGTGTTGCTGCCTGACTGGCTGCTCCCTTTATAGGACCCCTGGTCAGTGAAGCCCTGCACCCTAATCAGGGCTCAGCTTCTCTCCCAGCAAAAAGCCCCTACACATACAGATTCTACCAAAACAAAACCAAACACACACAAATACCTTCTCTTCCAACAGAACTCCCACTCAAAGTCCCCTGTTTACAGCTCTGTTTGCTAGCTCCTGTGCCGCTGTCGGACTGGCTGCTAACTTTATAGGACCCCTAGTCAGTGAAGCCCCGCCCCCTAATCCGGGCTCAGCTTCTCTCCCAGCACAAAGCCCCTACACATACAGATACCACCAATACAAAACCAAACACACACAAATACCTTCTCCTCGAACAGAACTCCCACTCAAACTCCCCTGTTTACAGCTCTGTTTGCTAGTTCCTGTACCGCTGCAGCTCTCTGTGCAGCTGCCTGACTGGCTGCTCCCTTTATAGGACCCCTAGTCAGTGAACCCCGCCCCCTAATCAGGGCTCAGCTTCTCTCCCAGCACAAAGCCCCTACACATACAGATGCTACCAATACAAAACCAAACACACACAAATACCTTCTCCTCCAACAGAACTCCCACTCAAACTCCCCTGTTTACAGCTCTGTTTGCTAGTTCCTGTACCGCTGCAGCTCTCTGTGCAGCTGCCTGACTGGCTGCTCCCTTTATAGGACCCCTAGTCAGTGAACCCCGCCCCCTAATCAGGGCTCAGCTTCTCTCCCAGCACAAAGCCCCTACACATACAGATGCTACCAATACAAAACCAAACACACACAAATACCTTCTCCTCCAACAGAACTCCCACTCCAACTCCCCTGTTTACAGCTCTGTTTGCTAGCTCCTGTGCCCCTGCAGCTGTCTGTGACGCTGCCTGACTGGCTGCTACAATCATAGGACCCCTAGTCAGCGAAACCCCGCCCCCTAATCAGGGCTCGGCTTCTCTCCCAGCACAAAGCCCCTCCAAGCCTCTACAAATACAGATACCACCAATACAAAACCAAACACACACACAAATACCTTCTCCTCCTACAGAACTCCCACTCAAACTCCCCTGTTTACAGCTCTGTTTGCTAGCTCCTGTACCGCTGCAGCTGTCTGTGTCGCTGCCTGACTGGCTGCTCCCTTTATAGGACCCCTCGTCAGTGAAGCCCCGCCCCCTAATCAGGGCTCAGCTTCTCTCTCAGCACAAAGCCCCTACACATACGGATACCACCAACACAAAACCAAACACACACACAAATGCCTTCTCCTCCAACAGAACTCCCACTCAGACTCCCCTGTTTACAGCTCTGTTTGCTAGCTCCTGTGCCGCTGCCTGACTGGCTGCTCCCTTTATAGGACCCCTAGTCAGTGAAGCCCCGCCCCCTAATCAGGGCTCAGCTTCGCTCCCAGCACAAAGCCCCTCCAAGCCTCTAAACATACAGATACTGCCAATACAATACCAAACACACACACAAATACCTTCTCCTCCAACAGAAGTCCCACTCAAACTCCCCTGTTTACAGCTCTGTTTGCTAGCTCCTGTGCCGCTGCCTGACTGGCTGCTACCTTTATAGGACCCCTAGTCAGTGAAGCCCCGCCCCATAATCAGGGCTCAGCTTCGCTCCCAGCACAAAGCCCCTCCAAGCCTCTACACATACAGATACTACCAATACAAAACCAAACACACACACAAATAGCTTCTCCTCCAACAGAACTACCACTCAAAGTCCCCTATTTTCAGCTCTGTTTGCTCGCTCCTGTGCCGCTGCAGCTGTCTGTGCCGCTGCCTGACTGGCTGCTACCTTTATAGGACGCCTAGTCAGTGAAGCCCCGCCCCCTAATCAGGGCTCAGCTTCGCTCCCAGCACAAAGCCCCTCCAAGCCTCTAAACATACAGATACTGCCAATACAATACCAAACACACACACAAATACCTTCTCCTCCAACAGAAGTCCGACTCAAACTCCCCTGTTTACAGCTCTGTTTGCTAGCTCCTGTGCTGCTGCCTGACTGGCTGCTAGCTTTATAGGACCGCTCGTCAGTGAAGCCCCGCCCCCTAATCAGGGCTCAGCTTTTCTCCCAGCACAAAGCCCCTCCAAGCCTCTACACATACAAATACTACCAATACAAAACCAAACACACACAAATACCTTCTCCTCCAAAAGAACTCCCACTCAAACTCCCCTGTTTACAGCTCTGTTTGCTCGCTCCTGTGCCGCTGCAGCTGTCTGTGCCGCTGCCTGACTGGCTGCTACCTTTATAGGACCCCTAGTCAGTGAAGCCCCGCCCCCTAATCAGGGCTCAGCTTTTCTCCCAGCACAAAGACCCTACACATACAGATACTACCAATACAAAACCAAACACAAACAAATACCTTCTCTTCCAAAGGAACTCCCACTCAAACTCCCCTGTTTACAGCTCTGTTTGCTAGCTCCTGTGCCGCTGCCTGACTGGCTGCTACCTTTATAGGACCCCTCGTCAGTGAAGCCCCGCCCCCTAATCAGGGCTCAGCTTCTCTCCCAGCACAAAGCCCCTACACATACAGATACCACGAATACAAAACCAAACACACACAAATACCTCCTCCTGCAACAGAACTCCCACTCAAACTCCCCTGTTTACAGCTCAGTTTGCTAGCTCCTGTTCCGCTGCAGCTGTCTGTGCCTCTGCCTGACTGGCTGCTCCCTTTATAGGACCCCTCGTCAGTGAAGCCCCGCCCCCTAATCAGGGCTCAGCTTCTCTCCCAGCACAAAGCCCCTCCAAGCCTCTAAACATACAGATACTGCCAATACAATACCAAACACACACACAAATACCTTCTCCTCCAACAGAAGTCCCACTCAAACTCCCATGTTTACAGCTCTGTTTGCTAGCTCCTGTGCTGCTGCCTGACTGGCTGCTAGCTTTATAGGACCCGTAGTCAGGGAAGCCCCGCCCTCTTATCAGGGCTCAGCTTCTCTCCCAGCACAAAGCCTCTACACATACAGATACTACCAATACAAAACCAAACACACACAAATACCTTCTCTTCCAACAGAACTCCCACTCAAACTCCCCTGTTTACAGCTCTGTTTGCTAGCTCCTGTGCCGCTGCCTGACTGGCTGCTACCTTTATAGGACCCCTAGTCAGTGAAGCCCCGCCCCCTAATCAGGGCTCAGCTTCGCTCCCAGCACAAAGCCCCTCCAAGCTCTACACATACAGATACTACCATTACAAAACCAAACACACACACAAATAGCTTCTCCTCCAACAGAACTCCCACACAAAGTCCCCTGTTTACAGCTCTCTTTGCTAGCTCCTGTACCGCTGCAGCTGTCTGTGTCGCTGCCTGACTGGCTGCTGCCTTTATAGGACCCCTAGTCAGTGAAGCCCCGCCCCCTAATCAGGGCTCAGCTTCTCTCCCAGTACAAAGCCCCTACAAGCCTCTACACATACTGATACTAACAATACAAAACCAAACACACGCACACACAAATACCTTCTCCTCCAACTGAACTCCCACTCAAACTCCCGTTTACAGCTCTGTTTGCTAGCTCCTGTGCCACTGCAGCTCTCTGTGCCCCTGCCTGACTGGCTGCTACCTTTACAGGACCCCTAGTCCGTGAAGCCCCGCCCCCTCATCAGGGCTCAGCTTCTCTCCCAGCACAAAGCCCCTACAAATCTCTACACATACTGATACTAACAATACAAAACCAAACACACACACACACAAATACCTTCTCCTCCAACTGAACTCTCACTCAAACTCCTGTTTACAGCTCTGTTTGCTAGCTCCTGGGCAGCTGTCTGACTGGCTGCTCCTTTTATAGGAGCCCTAGTCAGGGAAGCCCAGCCCCCTAATCAGGGCTCAGCTTCTCTCCCAGCACAAAGCCCCTCCAAGCCTCTACACATACAGATACCACCAATACAAAACCAAACACACACACACACAAATACCTTCTCCTCCAACAGAACTCCCACTCAAACTCCCCTCTTGAAAGCTCTGTTTCCTAGCTCCTGTGCCACTGCAGCTGTCTGTGCCGCTGCCTCACTGGCCGCTACTTTTATAGGACCCCTAGTCCGTGAAGCCCCGACCCTCATCAGGGCTCAGCTTCTCTCCCAGCACCAAGCCCCTCCAAGCCTCTACACATAAAGATACCACCAATACAAAACCAAACACACACACAAATACCTTCTCCTCCAACAGAACTCGCACTCAACTCCCCTGTTTACAGCTCTGTTTGCTAGCTCCTGTACCGCTGCAGATGTCTGTGTCGCTGCCTGACTGGCTGCTCCCTTTATAGGACCCCTAGTCAGTGAAGCCCCGCCCCTTAATCAGGGCTCAGCTTCTCTCCCAGCACAAAGCCCCTACACATACAGATACCACCAATACAAAGCCAAACACACACAAATACCTTCTCCTCCAACAGAACTCCCACTCAAACTCCCCTGTTTACAGCTCTGTTTGCTAGCTCCTGTGCCGCTGCAGCTGTCCGTGCCGCCGCCTGACTGGCTGCTCCCTTTATAGGACCCCTAGTCAGTGAAGCCCCGCCCCGTAATCAGGGCTCAGCTTCTCTCCCAGCACAAAGCCCCTCCAAGCCTCTACACACACAGATACCACCAATACAAAACCAAACACACACACAAATACCTTTCCTCCAACAGAACTCCCACTCAAACTCCCCTGTTTACAGCTCTGTTTGCTAGCCCCTGTATCGCTGCAGCTGTCTGTGCAGCTGCCTGACTGCTCTCTTTATAGGACCCCTAGTCAGTGAAGCCCCGCCCCCTAATCAGGGCTCCGCTTCTCTCCCAGCACAAAGCCTCTACAAATACAGATACCACCAATACAAAACCAAACACACACAAATACCTTCTCCTCAAACAGAACTCCCACTCAAACTCCCCTGTTTACAGCTCTATTTGCTAGCTCCAGTGCCGCTGCAGCTGTCTGTGCCGCTTCCTGACTGGCTGCTCCCTTTATAGGACCCCTCGTCAGTGAAGCCCCGCCCCCTAATCAGGGCTCAGCTTCTCTCCCAGCACAAAGCCCCTACACATACAGATACCAACAATACAAAACCAAACACACACAAATACCTTCTCCTCCAACAGAACTCCCACTCAAACTCCCCTGTTTACAGCTCTGTTTTCTAGCTCCTGTGCCCCTGCAGCTGTCTGTGACGCTGCCTGACTGGCTGCTACAATCATAGGACCCCTAGTCAGCGAAGCCCCGTCCCCTAATCAGGGCTCAGCTTCTCTCCCAGCACAAAGCTCCTCCAAGCCTCTACAAATACAGATACCACCAATACAAAACGAAACACACACACAAATACCTTCTCCTCAAACAGAACTCCCACTCAAACTCCCCTGTTTACAGCTCTATTTGCTAGCTCCAGTGCCGCTGCAGCTGTCTGTGCCGCTGCCTGACTGGCTGGTACCTTTATAGGACCCCTAGTCAGGGAAGCCCCGCCCCCTAATCAGGGCTCAGCTTTTCTCCCAGCACAGAGCCCCTACACATACAGATACTACCAATACAAAACCAAACACACACAAATACCTTCTCCTCCAACAGAAGTCCCACTCAAACTCCCCTGTTTACAGCTCTGTTTGCTAGCTCCTGTGCCGCTGCCTGACTGGCTGCTACCTTTATAGGACCCCTAGTCAGTGAAGCCAAGCCCCCTAATCAGTGCTCAGCTTCGCTCCCAGCACAAAGCCCCTCCAAGCCTCTACACATACAGATACTACGAATACAAAACCAAACACACACACAAATAGCTTCTCCTCCAACAGAACTCCCACACAAAGTCCCCTGTTTACAGCTCTCTTTGCTAGCTCCTGTACCGCTGCAGCTGTCTGTGTCGCTGCCTGACTGGCTGCTGCCTTTATAGGACCCCTAGTCAGTGAAGCCCCGCCCCCTAATCAGGGCTCAGCTTCTCTCCCAGTACAAAGCCCCTACAAGCCTCTACACATACTGATACTAACAATACAAAACCAAACACACGCACACACAAATACCTTCTCCTCCAACTGAACTCCCACTCAAACTCCCGTTTACAGCTCTGTTTGCTAGCTCCTGTGCCACTGCAGCTCTCTGTGCCCCTGCCTGACTGGCTGCTACCTTTACAGGACCCCTAGTCCGTGAAGCCCCGCCCCCTCATCAGGGCTCAGCTTCTCTCCCAGCACAAAGCCCCTACAAATCTCTACACATACTGATACTAACAATACAAAACCAAACACACACACACACAAATACCTTCTCCTCCAACTGAACTCTCACTCAAACTCCTGTTTACAGCTCTGTTTGCTAGCTCCTGGGCAGCTGTCTGACTGGCTGCTCCTTTTATAGGAGCCCTAGTCAGGGAAGCCCAGCCCCCTAATCAGGGCTCAGCTTCTCTCCCAGCACAAAGCCCCTCCAAGCCTCTACACATACAGATACCACCAATACAAAACCAAACACACACAAAAACAAATACCTTCTCCTCCAACAGAACTCCCACTCAAACTCCCCTTTACAGCTCTGTTTGCTTGCTCCTGTGCCGCTGCCTCACTGGCTGCTACCTTTATAGGACCCCTAGTCAGTGAAGCCCCGCCCCCTTATCAGGGCACAGCTTCTCTCCCAGTACAAAGCCCCTACAAGCCTCTACACATACTGATACTAACAATACAAAACCAAACACACACACACACAAATACCTTCTCCTCCAACTGAACTCCCACTCAAACTCCCGTTTACAGCTCTGTTTGCTAGCTCCTGTGCCACTGCAGCTCTCTGTGCCGCTGCCTGACTGGCTGCTACCTTTACAGGACCCCTAGTCCGTGAAGCCCCGCCCCCTAATCAGGGCTCAGCTTCTCTCCCAGCACAAAGCCCCTACACATACAGATACCACCAATACAAAGCCAAACACACACAAATACCTTCTCCTCCAACAGAACTCCCACTCAAACTCCCCTGTTTACAGCTCTGTTTGCTAGCTCCTGTGCCGCTGCAGCTGTCCGTGCCGCCGCCTGACTGGCTGCTCCCTTTATAGGACCCCTAGTCAGTGAAGCCCCGCCCCGTAATCAGGGCTCAGCTTCTCTCCCAGCACAAAGCCCCTCCAAGCCTCTACACACACAGATACCACCAATACAAAACCAAACACACACACAAATACCTTTCCTCCAACAGAACTCCCACTCAAACTCCCCTGTTTACAGCTCTGTTTGCTAGCCCCTGTATCGCTGCAGCTGTCTGTGCAGCTGCCTGACTGCTCTCTTTATAGGACCCCTAGTCAGTGAAGCCCCGCCCCCTAATCAGGGCTCCGCTTCTCTCCCAGCACAAAGCCTCTACAAATACAGATACCACCAATACAAAACCAAACACACACAAATACCTTCTCCTCAAACAGAACTCCCACTCAAACTCCCCTGTTTACAGCTCTGTTTTCTAGCTCCTGTGCCCCTGCAGCTGTCTGTGACGCTGCCTGACTGGCTGCTCCCTTTATAGGACCCCTCGTCAGTGAAGCCCCGCCCCCTAATCAGGGCTCAGCTTCTCTCCCAGCACAAAGCCCCTACACATACAGATACCAACAATACAAAACCAAACACACACAAATACCTTCTCCTCCAACAGAACTCCCACTCAAACTCCCCTGTTTACAGCTCTGTTTTCTAGCTCCTGTGCCCCTGCAGCTGTCTGTGACGCTGCCTGACTGGCTGCTACAATCATAGGACCCCTAGTCAGCGAAGCCCCGTCCCCTAATCAGGGCTCAGCTTCTCTCCCAGCACAAAGCTCCTCCAAGCCTCTACAAATACAGATACCACCAATACAAAACGAAACACACACACAAATACCTTCTCCTCAAACAGAACTCCCACTCAAACTCCCCTGTTTACAGCTCTATTTGCTAGCTCCAGTGCCGCTGCAGCTGTCTGTGCCGCTGCCTGACTGGCTGGTACCTTTATAGGACCCCTAGTCAGGGAAGCCCCGCCCCCTAATCAGGGCTCAGCTTTTCTCCCAGCACAGAGCCCCTACACATACAGATACTACCAATACAAAACCAAACACACACAAATACCTTCTCCTCCAACAGAAGTCCCACTCAAACTCCCCTGTTTACAGCTCTGTTTGCTAGCTCCTGTGCCGCTGCCTGACTGGCTGCTACCTTTATAGGACCCCTAGTCAGTGAAGCCAAGCCCCCTAATCAGTGCTCAGCTTCGCTCCCAGCACAAAGCCCCTCCAAGCCTCTACACATACAGATACTACGAATACAAAACCAAACACATACACAAATACCTTCTCCTCCAACAGAACTCCCAGTCAAACTCCCCTGTTTACAGCTCTGTTTGCTAGCTCCTGTACCGCTGCAGCTGTCTGTGTTGCTGCCTGACTGGCTGCTCCCTTTATAGGACCCCTGGTCAGTGAAGCCCTGCACCCTAATCAGGGCTCAGCTTCTCTCCCAGCAAAAAGCCCCTACACATACAGATTCTACCAAAACAAAACCAAACACACACAAATACCTTCTCTTCCAACAGAACTCCCACTCAAAGTCCCCTGTTTACAGCTCTGTTTGCTAGCTCCTGTGCCGCTGTCGGACTGGCTGCTAACTTTATAGGACCCCTAGTCAGTGAAGCCCCGCCCCCTAATCCGGGCTCAGCTTCTCTCCCAGCACAAAGCCCCTACACATACAGATACCACCAATACAAAACCAAACACACACAAATACCTTCTCCTCGAACAGAACTCCCACTCAAACTCCCCTGTTTACAGCTCTGTTTGCTAGTTCCTGTACCGCTGCAGCTCTCTGTGCAGCTGCCTGACTGGCTGCTCCCTTTATAGGACCCCTAGTCAGTGAACCCCGCCCCCTAATCAGGGCTCAGCTTCTCTCCCAGCACAAAGCCCCTACACATACAGATGCTACCAATACAAAACCAAACACACACAAATACCTTCTCCTCCAACAGAACTCCCACTCAAACTCCCCTGTTTACAGCTCTGTTTGCTAGTTCCTGTACCGCTGCAGCTCTCTGTGCAGCTGCCTGACTGGCTGCTCCCTTTATAGGACCCCTAGTCAGTGAACCCCGCCCCCTAATCAGGGCTCAGCTTCTCTCCCAGCACAAAGCCCCTACACATACAGATGCTACCAATACAAAACCAAACACACACAAATACCTTCTCCTCCAACAGAACTCCCACTCCAACTCCCCTGTTTACAGCTCTGTTTGCTAGCTCCTGTGCCCCTGCAGCTGTCTGTGACGCTGCCTGACTGGCTGCTACAATCATAGGACCCCTAGTCAGCGAAACCCCGCCCCCTAATCAGGGCTCGGCTTCTCTCCCAGCACAAAGCCCCTCCAAGCCTCTACAAATACAGATACCACCAATACAAAACCAAACACACACACAAATACCTTCTCCTCCTACAGAACTCCCACTCAAACTCCCCTGTTTACAGCTCTGTTTGCTAGCTCCTGTACCGCTGCAGCTGTCTGTGTCGCTGCCTGACTGGCTGCTCCCTTTATAGGACCCCTCGTCAGTGAAGCCCCGCCCCCTAATCAGGGCTCAGCTTCTCTCTCAGCACAAAGCCCCTACACATACGGATACCACCAACACAAAACCAAACACACACACAAATGCCTTCTCCTCCAACAGAACTCCCACTCAGACTCCCCTGTTTACAGCTCTGTTTGCTAGCTCCTGTACCGCTGCAGCTGTCTGTGTCGCTGCCTGACTGGCTGCTCCCTTTATAGGACCCCTCGTCAGTGAAGCCCCGCCCCCTAATCAGGGCTCAGCTTCTCTCTCAGCACAAAGCCCCTACACATACGGATACCACCAACACAAAACCAAACACACACAAATACCTTCTCCTCCAACAGAAGTCCCACTCAAACTCCCCTGTTTACAGCTCTGTTTGCTAGCTCCTGTGCCGCTGCCTGACTGGCTGCTACCTTTATAGGACCCCTAGTCAGTGAAGCCCCGCCCCCTAATCAGGGCTCAGCTTCGCTCCCAGCACAAAGCCCCTCCAAGCCTCTACACATACAGATACTACCAATACAAAACCAAACACACACACAAATACCTTCTCCTCCAACAGAACTCCCACTCAAACTCCCCTGTTTACAGCTCTGTTTGCTAGCTCCTGCTCCGCTGCAGCTGTCTGTTCCCCTGCCTGACTGGCTGCTCCCTTTATAGGACCCCTAGTCAGTGAAGCCCCGCCCCCTAATCAGGGCTCAGCTTCGCTCCCAGCACAAAGCCCCTCCAAGCCTCTAAACATACAGATACTGCCAATACAATACCAAACACACACACAAATACCTTCTCCTCCAACAGAAGTCCCACTCAAACTCCCCTGTTTACAGCTCTGTTTGCTAGCTCCTGTGCCGCTGCCTGACTGGCTGCTACCTTTATAGGACCCCTAGTCAGTGAAGCCCCGCCCCATAATCAGGGCTCAGCTTCGCTCCCAGCACAAAGCCCCTCCAAGCCTCTACACATACAGATACTACCAATACAAAACCAAACACACACACAAATAGCTTCTCCTCCAACAGAACTACCACTCAAAGTCCCCTATTTTCAGCTCTGTTTGCTCGCTCCTGTGCCGCTGCAGCTGTCTGTGCCGCTGCCTGACTGGCTGCTACCTTTATAGGACGCCTAGTCAGTGAAGCCCCGCCCCCTAATCAGGGCTCAGCTTCGCTCCCAGCACAAAGCCCCTCCAAGCCTCTAAACATACAGATACTGCCAATACAATACCAAACACACACACAAATACCTTCTCCTCCAACAGAAGTCCGACTCAAACTACCCTGTTTACAGCTCTATTTGCTAGCTCCAGTGCCGCTGCAGCTGTCTGTGCCGCTGCCTGACTGGCTGGTACCTTTATAGGACCCCTAGTCAGGGAAGCCCCGCCCCCTAATCAGGGCTCAGATTCTCTCCCAGCACAAAGCCTCTACTCATACAGATACTACCAATACAAAACCAAACACACAAATACCTTCTCCTCCAACAGAACTCCCTCTCAAACTCCCCTGTTTACAGCTCTGTTTGCTAGCTCCTGTGCTGCTGCCTGACTGGCTGCTAGCTTTATAGGACCGCTCGTCAGTGAAGCCCCGCCCCCTAATCAGGGCTCAGCTTTTCTCCCAGCACAAAGCCCCTCCAAGCCTCTACACATACAAATACTACCAATACAAAACCAAACACACACAAATACCTTCTCCTCCAAAAGAACTCCCACTCAAACTCCCCTGTTTACAGCTCTGTTTGCTCGCTCCTGTGCCGCTGCAGCTGTCTGTGCCGCTGCCTGACTGGCTGCTACCTTTATAGGACCCCTAGTCAGTGAAGCCCCGCCCCCTAATCAGGGCTCAGCTTTTCTCCCAGCACAAAGACCCTACACATACAGATACTACCAATACAAAACCAAACACAAACAAATACCTTCTCTTCCAAAGGAACTCCCACTCAAACTCCCCTGTTTACAGCTCTGTTTGCTAGCTCCTGTGCCGCTGCCTGACTGGCTGCTACCTTTATAGGACCCCTCGTCAGTGAAGCCCCGCCCCCTAATCAGGGCTCAGCTTCTCTCCCAGCACAAAGCCCCTACACATACAGATACCACGAATACAAAACCAAACACACACAAATACCTCCTCCTGCAACAGAACTCCCACTCAAACTCCCCTGTTTACAGCTCAGTTTGCTAGCTCCTGTTCCGCTGCAGCTGTCTGTGCCTCTGCCTGACTGGCTGCTCCCTTTATAGGACCCCTCGTCAGTGAAGCCCCGCCCCCTAATCAGGGCTCAGCTTCTCTCCCAGCACAAAGCCCCTCCAAGCCTCTAAACATACAGATACTGCCAATACAATACCAAACACACACACAAATACCTTCTCCTCCAACAGAAGTCCCACTCAAACTCCCATGTTTACAGCTCTGTTTGCTAGCTCCTGTGCTGCTGCCTGACTGGCTGCTAGCTTTATAGGACCCGTAGTCAGGGAAGCCCCGCCCCCTTATCAGGGCTCAGCTTCTCTCCCAGCACAAAGCCTCTACACATACAGATACTACCAATACAAAACCAAACACACACAAACACCTTCTCCTCCAACACAACTCCCACTCATACTCCCCTGTTTACAGCTCTGTTTGCTAGCTCCTGTGCCGCTGCCTGACTGGCTGCTACCTTTCTAGGACCCCTAGTCACTGAAGCCCCGCCCCCTAATCAGGGCTCAGCTTTTCTCCCAGCACAAAGACCCTACACATACAGATACTACCAATACAAAACCAAACACACAAATACCTTCTCTTCCAACAGAACTCCCACTCAAACTCCCCTGTTTACAGCTCTGTTTGCTAGCTCCTGTGCCGCTGCCTGACTGGCTGCTACCTTTATAGGACCCCTAGTCAGTGAAGCCCCGCCCCCTAATCAGGGCTCAGCTTCGCTCCCAGCACAAAGCCCCTCCAAGCTCTACACATACAGATACTACCATTACAAAACCAAACACACACACAAATAGCTTCTCCTCCAACAGAACTCCCACACAAAGTCCCCTGTTTACAGCTCTCTTTGCTAGCTCCTGTACCGCTGCAGCTGTCTGTGTCGCTGCCTGACTGGCTGCTGCCTTTATAGGACCCCTAGTCAGTGAAGCCCCGCCCCCTAATCAGGGCTCAGCTTCTCTCCCAGTACAAAGCCCCTACAAGCCTCTACACATACTGATACTAACAATACAAAACCAAACACACGCACACACAAATACCTTCTCCTCCAACTGAACTCCCACTCAAACTCCCGTTTACAGCTCTGTTTGCTAGCTCCTGTGCCACTGCAGCTCTCTGTGCCCCTGCCTGACTGGCTGCTACCTTTACAGGACCCCTAGTCCGTGAAGCCCCGCCCCCTCATCAGGGCTCAGCTTCTCTCCCAGCACAAAGCCCCTACAAATCTCTACACATACTGATACTAACAATACAAAACCAAACACACACACACACAAATACCTTCTCCTCCAACTGAACTCTCACTCAAACTCCTGTTTACAGCTCTGTTTGCTAGCTCCTGGGCAGCTGTCTGACTGGCTGCTCCTTTTATAGGAGCCCTAGTCAGGGAAGCCCAGCCCCCTAATCAGGGCTCAGCTTCTCTCCCAGCACAAAGCCCCTCCAAGCCTCTACACATACAGATACCACCAATACAAAACCAAACACACACACACACAAATACCTTCTCCTCCAACAGAACTCCCACTCAAACTCCCCTCTTGAAAGCTCTGTTTCCTAGCTCCTGTGCCACTGCAGCTGTCTGTGCCGCTGCCTCACTGGCCGCTACTTTTATAGGACCCCTAGTCCGTGAAGCCCCGACCCTCATCAGGGCTCAGCTTCTCTCCCAGCACCAAGCCCCTCCAAGCCTCTACACATAAAGATACCACCAATACAAAACCAAACACACACACAAATACCTTCTCCTCCAACAGAACTCGCACTCAACTCCCCTGTTTACAGCTCTGTTTGCTAGCTCCTGTACCGCTGCAGATGTCTGTGTCGCTGCCTGACTGGCTGCTCCCTTTATAGGACCCCTAGTCAGTGAAGCCCCGCCCCTTAATCAGGGCTCAGCTTCTCTCCCAGCACAAAGCCCCTACACATACAGATACCACCAATACAAAGCCAAACACACACAAATACCTTCTCCTCCAACAGAACTCCCACTCAAACTCCCCTGTTTACAGCTCTGTTTGCTAGCTCCTGTGCCGCTGCAGCTGTCCGTGCCGCCGCCTGACTGGCTGCTCCCTTTATAGGACCCCTAGTCAGTGAAGCCCCGCCCCGTAATCAGGGCTCAGCTTCTCTCCCAGCACAAAGCCCCTCCAAGCCTCTACACACACAGATACCACCAATACAAAACCAAACACACACACAAATACCTTTCCTCCAACAGAACTCCCACTCAAACTCCCCTGTTTACAGCTCTGTTTGCTAGCCCCTGTATCGCTGCAGCTGTCTGTGCAGCTGCCTGACTGCTCTCTTTATAGGACCCCTAGTCAGTGAAGCCCCGCCCCCTAATCAGGGCTCCGCTTCTCTCCCAGCACAAAGCCTCTACAAATACAGATACCACCAATACAAAACCAAACACACACAAATACCTTCTCCTCAAACAGAACTCCCACTCAAACTCCCCTGTTTACAGCTCTATTTGCTAGCTCCAGTGCCGCTGCAGCTGTCTGTGCCGCTTCCTGACTGGCTGCTCCCTTTATAGGACCCCTCGTCAGTGAAGCCCCGCCCCCTAATCAGGGCTCAGCTTCTCTCCCAGCACAAAGCCCCTACACATACAGATACCAACAATACAAAACCAAACACACACAAATACCTTCTCCTCCAACAGAACTCCCACTCAAACTCCCCTGTTTACAGCTCTGTTTTCTAGCTCCTGTGCCCCTGCAGCTGTCTGTGACGCTGCCTGACTGGCTGCTACAATCATAGGACCCCTAGTCAGCGAAGCCCCGTCCCCTAATCAGGGCTCAGCTTCTCTCCCAGCACAAAGCTCCTCCAAGCCTCTACAAATACAGATACCACCAATACAAAACGAAACACACACACAAATACCTTCTCCTCAAACAGAACTCCCACTCAAACTCCCCTGTTTACAGCTCTATTTGCTAGCTCCAGTGCCGCTGCAGCTGTCTGTGCCGCTGCCTGACTGGCTGGTACCTTTATAGGACCCCTAGTCAGGGAAGCCCCGCCCCCTAATCAGGGCTCAGCTTTTCTCCCAGCACAGAGCCCCTACACATACAGATACTACCAATACAAAACCAAACACACACAAATACCTTCTCCTCCAACAGAAGTCCCACTCAAACTCCCCTGTTTACAGCTCTGTTTGCTAGCTCCTGTGCCGCTGCCTGACTGGCTGCTACCTTTATAGGACCCCTAGTCAGTGAAGCCAAGCCCCCTAATCAGTGCTCAGCTTCGCTCCCAGCACAAAGCCCCTCCAAGCCTCTACACATACAGATACTACGAATACAAAACCAAACACACACACAAATAGCTTCTCCTCCAACAGAACTCCCACACAAAGTCCCCTGTTTACAGCTCTCTTTGCTAGCTCCTGTACCGCTGCAGCTGTCTGTGTCGCTGCCTGACTGGCTGCTGCCTTTATAGGACCCCTAGTCAGTGAAGCCCCGCCCCCTAATCAGGGCTCAGCTTCTCTCCCAGTACAAAGCCCCTACAAGCCTCTACACATACTGATACTAACAATACAAAACCAAACACACGCACACACAAATACCTTCTCCTCCAACTGAACTCCCACTCAAACTCCCGTTTACAGCTCTGTTTGCTAGCTCCTGTGCCACTGCAGCTCTCTGTGCCCCTGCCTGACTGGCTGCTACCTTTACAGGACCCCTAGTCCGTGAAGCCCCGCCCCCTCATCAGGGCTCAGCTTCTCTCCCAGCACAAAGCCCCTACAAATCTCTACACATACTGATACTAACAATACAAAACCAAACACACACACACACAAATACCTTCTCCTCCAACTGAACTCTCACTCAAACTCCTGTTTACAGCTCTGTTTGCTAGCTCCTGGGCAGCTGTCTGACTGGCTGCTCCTTTTATAGGAGCCCTAGTCAGGGAAGCCCAGCCCCCTAATCAGGGCTCAGCTTCTCTCCCAGCACAAAGCCCCTCCAAGCCTCTACACATACAGATACCACCAATACAAAACCAAACACACACACACACAAATACCTTCTCCTCCAACAGAACTCCCACTCAAACTCCCCTCTTGAAAGCTCTGTTTCCTAGCTCCTGTGCCACTGCAGCTGTCTGTGCCGCTGCCTCACTGGCCGCTACTTTTATAGGACCCCTAGTCCGTGAAGCCCCGACCCTCATCAGGGCTCAACTTCTCTCCCAGCACCAAGCCCCTCCAAGCCTCTACACATAAAGATACCACCAATACAAAACCAAACACACACAAAAACAAATACCTTCTCCTCCAACAGAACTCCCACTCAAACTCCCCTTTACAGCTCTGTTTGCTTGCTCCTGTGCCGCTGCCTCACTGGCTGCTACCTTTATAGGACCCCTAGTCAGTGAAGCCCCGCCCCCTTATCAGGGCACAGCTTCTCTCCCAGTACAAAGCCCCTACAAGCCTCTACACATACTGATACTAACAATACAAAACCAAACACACACACACACAAATACCTTCTCCTCCAACTGAACTCCCACTCAAACTCCCGTTTACAGCTCTGTTTGCTAGCTCCTGTGCCACTGCAGCTCTCTGTGCCGCTGCCTGACTGGCTGCTACCTTTACAGGACCCCTAGTCCGTGAAGCCCCGCCCCCTAATCAGGGCTCAGCTTCTCTCCCAGCACAAAGCCCCTACACATACAGATACCACCAATACAAAGCCAAACACACACAAATACCTTCTCCTCCAACAGAACTCCCACTCAAACTCCCCTGTTTACAGCTCTGTTTGCTAGCTCCTGTGCCGCTGCAGCTGTCCGTGCCGCCGCCTGACTGGCTGCTCCCTTTATAGGACCCCTAGTCAGTGAAGCCCCGCCCCGTAATCAGGGCTCAGCTTCTCTCCCAGCACAAAGCCCCTCCAAGCCTCTACACACACAGATACCACCAATACAAAACCAAACACACACACAAATACCTTTCCTCCAACAGAACTCCCACTCAAACTCCCCTGTTTACAGCTCTGTTTGCTAGCCCCTGTATCGCTGCAGCTGTCTGTGCAGCTGCCTGACTGCTCTCTTTATAGGACCCCTAGTCAGTGAAGCCCCGCCCCCTAATCAGGGCTCAGCTTCTCTCCCAGCACAAAGCCCCTACACATACAGATACCAACAATACAAAACCAAACACACACAAATACCTTCTCCTCCAACAGAACTCCCACTCAAACTCCCCTGTTTACAGCTCTGTTTTCTAGCTCCTGTGCCCCTGCAGCTGTCTGTGACGCTGCCTGACTGGCTGCTACAATCATAGGACCCCTAGTCAGCGAAGCCCCGTCCCCTAATCAGGGCTCAGCTTCTCTCCCAGCACAAAGCTCCTCCAAGCCTCTACAAATACAGATACCACCAATACAAAACCAAACACACACACAAATACCTTCTCCTCCAACAGAACTCCCACTCAAACTCCCCTGTTTACAGCTCTATTTGCTAGCTCCAGTGCCGCTGCAGCTGTCTGTGCCGCTGCCTGACTGGCTGGTACCTTTATAGGACCCCTAGTCAGGGAAGCCCCGCCCCCTAATCAGGGCTCAGCTTTTCTCCCAGCACAGAGCCCCTACACATACAGATACTACCAATACAAAACCAAACACACACAAATACCTTCTCCTCCAACAGAAGTCCCACTCAAACTCCCCTGTTTACAGCTCTGTTTGCTAGCTCCTGTGCCGCTGCCTGACTGGCTGCTACCTTTATAGGACCCCTAGTCAGTGAAGCCAAGCCCCCTAATCAGTGCTCAGCTTCGCTCCCAGCACAAAGCCCCTCCAAGCCTCTACACATACAGATACTACGAATACAAAACCAAACACATACACAAATACCTTCTCCTCCAACAGAACTCCCAGTCAAACTCCCCTGTTTACAGCTCTGTTTGCTAGCTCCTGTGCCGCTGTCGGACTGGCTGCTAACTTTATAGGACCCCTAGTCAGTGAAGCCCCGCCCCCTAATCCGGGCTCAGCTTCTCTCCCAGCACAAAGCCCCTACACATACAGATACCACCAATACAAAACCAAACACACACAAATACCTTCTCCTCCAACAGAATTGCAACTCAAACTCCCCTGTTTACAGCTCTGTTGTCTAGCCCCTGTATCGCTGCAGCTGTCTGTGCAGCTGCCTGACTGGCTGCTCCCTTTATAGGACCCCTAGTCAGTGAAGCCCCGCCCCCTAATCAGGGCTCAGCTTCTCTCCCAGCACAAAGGCCCTACACATACAGATACCACCAATACAAAACCAAACACACACAAATACCTTCTCCTCCAACAGAACTCCCACTCAAACTCCCCTGTTTACAGCTCTGTTTGCTAGCTCCTGTGCCGCTGCCTGACTGGCTGCTCCCTTTATAGGACCCCTAGTCAGTGAATCCCCGCCCCCTAATCAGGGCTCAGCTTCTCTCCCAGCACAAAGCCCCTCCAAGCCTCTACACATACAGATACTACCAATACAAAACCAAACAAACACAAATACCTTCTCCTCCAACAGAACTCCCACTCAAACTCCCCTGTTTACAGCTCAGTTTGCAAGCTCCTGTGCCACTGCAGCTGTCTGTGCCGCTGCCTGACTGGCTGGTACCTTTATAGGACCCCTGGTCAGTGAAGCCCCGCACCCTAATCAGGGCTCAGCTTCTCTCCCAGCACAAAGCCCCTACAGATACAGATACTACCAATACAAAACCAAACACACACACAAATACCTTCTCCTCCAACAGAACTCGCACTCAACTCCCCTGTTTACAGCTCTGTTTGCTAGCTCCTGTACCGCTGCAGATGTCTGTGTCGCTGCCTGACTGGCTGCTCCCTTTATAGGACCCCTAGTCAGTGAAGCCCCGCCCCTTAATCAGGGCTCAGCTTCTCTCCCAGCACAAAGCCCCTACACATACAGATACCACCAATACAAAGCCAAACACACACAAATACCTTCTCCTCCAACAGAACTCCCACTCAAACTCCCCTGTTTACAGCTCTGTTTGCTAGCTCCTGTGCCGCTGCAGCTGTCCGTGCCGCCGCCTGACTGGCTGCTCCCTTTATAGGACCCCTAGTCAGTGAAGCCCCGCCCCGTAATCAGGGCTCAGCTTCTCTCCCAGCACAAAGCCCCTCCAAGCCTCTACACACACAGATACCACCAATACAAAACCAAACACACACACAAATACCTTTCCTCCAACAGAACTCCCACTCAAACTCCCCTGTTTACAGCTCTGTTTGCTAGCCCCTGTATCGCTGCAGCTGTCTGTGCAGCTGCCTGACTGCTCTCTTTATAGGACCCCTAGTCAGTGAAGCCCCGCCCCCTAATCAGGGCTCCGCTTCTCTCCCAGCACAAAGCCTCTACAAATACAGATACCACCAATACAAAACCAAACACACACAAATACCTTCTCCTCAAACAGAACTCCCACTCAAACTCCCCTGTTTACAGCTCTATTTGCTAGCTCCAGTGCCGCTGCAGCTGTCTGTGCCGCTTCCTGACTGGCTGCTCCCTTTATAGGACCCCTCGTCAGTGAAGCCCCGCCCCCTAATCAGGGCTCAGCTTCTCTCCCAGCACAAAGCCCCTACACATACAGATACCAACAATACAAAACCAAACACACACAAATACCTTCTCCTCCAACAGAACTCCCACTCAAACTCCCCTGTTTACAGCTCTGTTTTCTAGCTCCTGTGCCCCTGCAGCTGTCTGTGACGCTGCCTGACTGGCTGCTACAATCATAGGACCCCTAGTCAGCGAAGCCCCGTCCCCTAATCAGGGCTCAGCTTCTCTCCCAGCACAAAGCTCCTCCAAGCCTCTACAAATACAGATACCACCAATACAAAACGAAACACACACACAAATACCTTCTCCTCAAACAGAACTCCCACTCAAACTCCCCTGTTTACAGCTCTATTTGCTAGCTCCAGTGCCGCTGCAGCTGTCTGTGCCGCTGCCTGACTGGCTGGTACCTTTATAGGACCCCTAGTCAGGGAAGCCCCGCCCCCTAATCAGGGCTCAGCTTTTCTCCCAGCACAGAGCCCCTACACATACAGATACTACCAATACAAAACCAAACACACACAAATACCTTCTCCTCCAACAGAAGTCCCACTCAAACTCCCCTGTTTACAGCTCTGTTTGCTAGCTCCTGTGCCGCTGCCTGACTGGCTGCTACCTTTATAGGACCCCTAGTCAGTGAAGCCAAGCCCCCTAATCAGTGCTCAGCTTCGCTCCCAGCACAAAGCCCCTCCAAGCCTCTACACATACAGATACTACGAATACAAAACCAAACACATACACAAATACCTTCTCCTCCAACAGAACTCCCAGTCAAACTCCCCTGTTTACAGCTCTGTTTGCTAGCTCCTGTACCGCTGCAGCTGTCTGTGTTGCTGCCTGACTGGCTGCTCCCTTTATAGGACCCCTGGTCAGTGAAGCCCTGCACCCTAATCAGGGCTCAGCTTCTCTCCCAGCAAAAATCCCCTACACATACAGATTCTACCAAAACAAAACCAAACACACACAAATACCTTCTCTTCCAACAGAACTCCCACTCAAAGTCCCCTGTTTACAGCTCTGTTTGCTAGCTCCTGTGCCGCTGTCGGACTGGCTGCTAACTTTATAGGACCCCTAGTCAGTGAAGCCCCGCCCCCTAATCCGGGCTCAGCTTCTCTCCCAGCACAAAGCCCCTACACATACAGATACCACCAATACAAAACCAAACACACACAAATACCTTCTCCTCCAACAGAATTCCAACTCAAACTCCCCTGTTTACAGCTCTGTTGTCTAGCCCCTGTATCGCTGCAGCTGTCTGTGCAGCTGCCTGACTGGCTGCTCCCTTTATAGGACCCCTAGTCAGTGAAGCCCCGCCCCCTAATCAGGGCTCAGCTTCTCTCCCAGCACAAAGGCCCTACACATACAGATACCACCAATACAAAACCAAACACACACAAATACCTTCTCCTCCAACAGAACTCCCACTCAAACTCCCCTGTTTACAGCTCAGTTTGCAAGCTCCTGTGCCACTGCAGCTGTCTGTGCCGCTGCCTGACTGGCTGGTACCTTTATAGGACCCCTGGTCAGTGAAGCCCCGCACCCTAATCAGGGCTCAGCTTCTCTCCCAGCACAAAGCCCCTACAGATACAGATACTACCAATACAAAACCAAACACACACACAAATACCTTCTCCTCCAACAGAACTCGCACTCAACTCCCCTGTTTACAGCTCTGTTTGCTAGCTCCTGTACCGCTGCAGCTGTCTGTGTCGCTGCCTGACTGGCTGCTCCCTTTATAGGACCCCTAGTCAGTGAAGCCCCGCCCCTTAATCAGGGCTCAGCTTCTCTCCCAGCACAAAGCCCCTCCAAGCCTCTACACATACAGATACCACCAATACAAAACCAAACACACACAAATACCTTCTCCTCCAACAGAACTCCCACTCAAACTCCCCTGTTTACAGCACTGTTTGCTAGCTCCTGTACCGCTGCAGCTGTCTGTGCAGCTGCCTGACTGGCTGCTCCCCTTATAAGACCCCTAGTCAGTGAAGCCCCCCCCAATCAGGGCTCAGCTTCTCTCCCAGCACAAAGCCCCTACACATACAGATACCACGAATACAAAACCAAACGCACACAAATACCTTCTCCTGCAACAGAACTCCCACTCAAACTCCCCTGTTTACAGCTCTGTTTGCTAGCTCCTGTGCCGCTGCAGCTGTCCGTGCCGCCGCCTGACTGGCTGCTCCCTTTATAGGACCCCTAGTCAGTGAAGCTCCGCCCCCTAATCAGGGCTCAGCTTCTCTCCCAGCACAAAGCCCCTACACATACAGATGCTACCAATACAAAACCAAACACACACACAAATGCCTTCTCCTCCAACAGAACTCCCACTCAGACTCCCCTGTTTACAGCTCTGTTTGCTAGCTCCTGTGCCGCTGCCTGACTGGCTGCTCCCTTTATAGGACCCCTAGTCAGTGAAGCCCCGCCCCCTAATCAGGGCTCAGCTTCTCTCCCAGCACAAAGCCCCTACATATACAGATACCACCAACACAAAACCAAACACACACAAATACCTTCTCCTCGAACAGAACTCCCACTCAAACTCCCCTGTTTACAGCTCTGTTTGCTAGTTCCTGTACCGCTGCAGCTCTCTGTGCAGCTGCCTGACTGGCTGCTCCCTTTATAGGACCCCTAGTCAGTGAACCCCGCCCCCTAATCAGGGCTCAGCTTCTCTCCCAGCACAAAGCCCCTACACATACAGATGCTACCAATACAAAACCAAACACACACAAATACCTTCTCCTCCAACAGAACTCCCACTCCAACTCCCCTGTTTACAGCTCTGTTTGCTAGCTCCTGTGCCCCTGCAGCTGTCTGTGACGCTGCCTGACTGGCTGCTACAATCATAGGACCCCTAGTCAGCGAAACCCCGCCCCCTAATCAGGGCTCGGCTTCTCTCCCAGCACAAAGCCCCTCCAAGCCTCTACAAATACAGATACCACCAATACAAAACCAAACACACACACAAATACCTTCTCCTCCAACAGAACTCCCACTCAAACTCCCCTCTTTACAGCTCTGTTTGCTAGCTCCAGTGCCGCTGCAGCTGTCTGTGCCGCTGCCTGACTGGCTGCTACCTTTATAGGACCCCTAGTCAGTGAAGCCCCGCCCCCTAATCAGGGCTCGGCTTCTCTCCCAGCACAAAGCCCCTCCAAGCCTCTACAAATACAGATACCACCAATACAAAACCAAACACACACACAAATACCTTCTCCTCCTACAGAACTCCCACTCAAACTCCCCTGTTTACAGCTCTGTTTGCTAGCTCCTGTGCCGCTGCCTGATTGGCTGCTACCTTTATAGGACCCCTAGTCAGTGAAGCCCCGCCCCCTAATCAGGGCTCAGCTTCGCTCCCAGCACAAAGCCCCTCCAAGCCTCTAAACATACAGATACTGCCAATACAATACCAAACACACACACAAATACCTTCTCCTCCAACAGAAGTCCCACTCAAACTCCACTGTTTACAGCTCTGTTTGCTAGCTCCTGTACCGCTGCAGCTGTCTGTGTCGCTGCCTGACTGGCTGCTCCCTTTATAGGACCCCTCGTCAGTGAAGCCCCGCCCCCTAATCAGGGCTCAGCTTCTCTCTCAGCACAAAGCCCCTACACATACGGATACCACCAACACAAAACCAAACACACACACAAATGCCTTCTCCTCCAACAGAACTCCCACTCAGACTCCCCTGTTTACAGCTCTGTTTGCTAGCTCCTGTGCCGCTGCCTGACTGGCTGCTACCTTTATAGGACCCCTAGTCAGTGAAGCCCCGCCCCCTAATCAGGGCTCAGCTTCTCTCTCAGCACAAAGCCCCTACACATACGGATACCACCAATACAAAACCAAACACACACACAAATACCTTCTCCTCCAACAGAACTCCCACTCAAACTCCCCTGTTTACAGCTCTGTTTGCTAGCTCCTGCTCCGCTGCAGCTGTCTGTTCCCCTGCCTGACTGGCTGCTCCCTTTATAGGACCCCTAGTCAGTGAAGCCCCGCCCCCTAATCAGGGCTCAGCTTCGCTCCCAGCACAAAGCCCCTCCAAGCCTCTACACATACAGATACTGCCAATACAATACCAAACACACACACAAATACCTTCTCCTCCAACAGAAGTCCCACTCAAACTCCCCTGTTTACAGCTCTGTTTGCTAGCTCCTGTGCCGCTGCCTGACTGGCTGCTACCTTTATAGGACCCCTAGTCAGTGAAGCCCCGCCCCATAATCAGGGCTCAGCTTCGCTCCCAGCACAAAGCCCCTCCAAGCCTCTACACATACAGATACTACCAATACAAAACCAAACACACACACACATAGCTTCTCCTCCAACAGAACTACCACTCAAAGTCCCCTATTTTCAGCTCTGTTTGCTCGCTCCTGTGCCGCTGCAGCTGTCTGTGCCGCTGCCTGACTGGCTGCTACCTTTATAGGACGCCTAGTCAGTGAAGCCCCGCCCCCTAATCAGGGCTCAGCTTCGCTCCCAGCACAAAGCCCCTCCAAGCCTCTAAACATACAGATACTGCCAATACAATACCAAACACACACACAAATACCTTCTCCTCCAACAGAAGTCCGACTCAAACTACCCTGTTTACAGCTCTATTTGCTAGCTCCAGTGCCGCTGCAGCTGTCTGTGCCGCTGCCTGACTGGCTGGTACCTTTATAGGACCCCTAGTCAGGGAAGCCCCGCCCCCTAATCAGGGCTCAGATTCTCTCCCAGCACAAAGCCTCTACTCATACAGATACTACCAATACAAAACCAAACACACAAATACCTTCTCCTCCAACAGAACTCCCTCTCAAACTCCCCTGTTTACAGCTCTGTTTGCTAGCTCCTGTGCTGCTGCCTGACTGGCTGCTAGCTTTATAGGACCGCTCGTCAGTGAAGCCCCGCCCCCTAATCAGGGCTCAGCTTTTCTCCCAGCACAAAGCCCCTCCAAGCCTCTACACATACAAATACTACCAATACAAAACCAAACACACACAAATACCTTCTCCTCCAAAAGAACTCCCACTCAAACTCCCCTGTTTACAGCTCTGTTTGCTAGCTCCTGTGCCGCTGCCTGACTGGCTGCTACCTTTATAGGACCCCTCGTCAGTGAAGCCCCGCCCCCTAATCAGGGCTCAGCTTCTCTCCCAGCACAAAGCCCCTACACATACAGATACCACGAATACAAAACCAAACACACACAAATACCTCCTCCTGCAACAGAACTCCCACTCAAACTCCCCTGTTTACAGCTCAGTTTGCTAGCTCCTGTTCCGCTGCAGCTGTCTGTGCCTCTGCCTGACTGGCTGCTCCCTTTATAGGACCCCTCGTCAGTGAAGCCCCGCCCCCTAATCAGGGCTCAGCTTCTCTCCCAGCACAAAGCCCCTACACATACAGATGCTACCAATACAAAACCAAACACACACACAAATGCCTTCTCCTCAAACAGAACTCCCACTCAAACTCCCCTGTTTACTGCTCTATTTGCTAGCTCCAGTGCCGCTGCAGATGTCTGTGCCGCTGCCTGACTGGCTGCTCCTTTTATAGGACCCCTAGTCAGTGAACCCCGCCCCCTAATCAGGGCTCAGCTTCTCTCCCAGCACAAAGCCCCTCCAAGCCTCTAAACATACAGATACTGCCAATACAATACCAAACACACACACAAATACCTTCTCCTCCAACAGAAGTCCCACTCAAACTCCCATGTTTACAGCTCTGTTTGCTAGCTCCTGTGCTGCTGCCTGACTGGCTGCTAGCTTTATAGGACCCGTAGTCAGGGAAGCCCCGCCCCCTTATCAGGGCTCAGCTTCTCTCCCAGCACAAAGCCTCTACACATACAGATACTACCAATACAAAACCAAACACACACAAACACCTTCTCCTCCAACACAACTCCCACTCATACTCCCCTGTTTACAGCTCTGTTTGCTAGCTCCTGTGCCGCTGCCTGACTGGCTGCTACCTTTCTAGGACCCCTAGTCACTGAAGCCCCGCCCCCTAATCAGGGCTCAGCTTTTCTCCCAGCACAAAGACCCTACACATACAGATACTACCAATACAAAACCAAACACACACAAATACCTTCTCTTCCAACAGAACTCCCACTCAAACTCCCCTGTTTACAGCTCTGTTTGCTAGCTCCTGTGCCGCTGCCTGACTGGCTGCTACCTTTATAGGACCCCTAGTCAGTGAAGCCCCGCCCCCTAATCAGGGCTCAGCTTCGCTCCCAGCACAAAGCCCCTCCAAGCCTCTACACATACAGATACTACCAATACAAAACCAAACACACACACAAATACCTTCTCCTCCAACAGAACTCCCACTCAAACTCCCCTGTTTACAGCTCTCTTTGCTAGCTCCTGTGCCACTGCAGCTGTCTGTGCCGCTGCCTGACTGGCTGCTGCCTTTATAGGACCCCAAGTCAGTGAAGCCCCGCCCCCTAATCAGGGCTCAGCTTCTCTCTCAGCACGAAGCCCCTACACATACAGATACCACCAACACAAAACCAAACACACACAAATACCTTCTCCTCCAACAGAACTCCCACTCAAACTCCCCTGTTTACAGCTCTGTTTGCTAGCTCCAGTGCCGCTGCAGCTGTCTGTGCCGCTGCCTGACTTGCTGCTACCTTTATAGGACCCCTGGTCAGTGAAGCACTGCACCCTAATCAGGGCTCAGCTTCTCTCCCAGCAAAAAGCCCCTACACATACAGATACCACCAATACAAAACCAAACACACACAAATACCTTCTCCTCCAGCAGAACTCCCACTCAAACTCCCCTGTTTACAGCTCTGTTTGCTAGCTCCTGTGCCGCTGCAGCTGTCTGTGACGCTGCCTGACTGGCTGCTACAATCATAGGACCCCTAGTCAGCGAAGCCCCGCCCCCTAATCAGGGCTCGGCTTCTCTCCCAGCACAAAGCCCCTCCAAGCCTCTACAAATACAGATACCACCAATACAAAACCAAACACACACACAAATACCTTCTCCTCCAACAGAACTCCCACTCAAACTCCCCTCTTTACAGCTCTGTTTGCTAGCTCCTGTTCCGCTGCAGCTCTCTGTTCCCCTGCCTTACTGGCTGCTCCCTTTATAGGACCCCTAGTCAGTGAAGCCCTGCCCCCTAATCAGGGCTCAGATTCTCTCCCAGCACAAAGCCTCTACTCATACAGATACTACCAATACAAAACCAAACACACAAATACCTTCTCCTCCAACAGAACTCCCTCTCAAACTCCCCTGTTTACAGCTCTGTTTGCTAGCTCCTGTGCCGCTGCCTGATTGGCTGCTACCTTTATAGGACCCCTAGTCAGTGAAGCCCCGCCCCATAATCAGGGCTCAGCTTCTCTCCCAGCACAAAGCCCCTCCAAGCCTTTACACATACAGATACTACCAATACAAAACCAAACACACACAAATACCTTCTCCTCCAACAGAACTCCCACTCAAACTCCCCTGTTTACAGCTCTGTTTGCTAGCTCCTGTGCCCCTGCAGCTGTCTGTGACGCTGCCTGACTGGTTGCTACCTTTATAGGACCCCTGGTCAGTGAAGCCCTGCACCCTAATCAGGGCTCAGCTTCTCTCCCAGCAAAAAGCCCCTACACATACAGATACCACCAATACAAAACCAAACACACACAAATACCTTCTCCTCCAACAGAACTCCCACTCAAACTCCCCTGTTTACAGCTCTGTTTGCTAGCTCCTGTGCCCCTGCAGCTGTCTGTGACGCTGCCTGACTGGTTGCTACAATCATAGGACCCCTAGTCAGCGAAGCCCCGCCCCCTAATCAGGGCTCGGCTTCTCTCCCAGCACAAAGTCCCTCCAAGCCTCTACACATACAGATACCACCAATACAAAACCAAACACACCCACAAATACCTTCTCCTCCAACAGAACTCCCACTCAAACTCCCCTGTTTACAGCTCTGTTTGCTAGCTCCTGTTCCGCTGCAGCTGTCTGTTCCCCTGCCTGACTGGCTGCTCCCTTTATAGGACCCCTAGTCAGTGCAGCCCCGCCCCCTAATCAGGGCTCAGCTTTTCTCCCAGCACAAAGCCCCTACACATACACATACAACCAATACAAAACCAAACACACACAAATACCTTCTCCTCCTACAGAACTCCCCCTCAAACTTCCCTGTTTACAGCTCTGTTTGCTAGCTCCTGTGCCGCTGCCTGATTGGCTGCTACCTTTATAGGACCCCTAGTCAGTGAAGCCCCGCCCCCTAATCAGGGCTCAGCTTCTCTCTCAGCACAAAGCCCCTACACATACAGATACCACCAACACAAAACCAAACACACACAAATACCTTCTCCTCCAACAGAACTTCCACTCAAACTCCCCTGTTTACAGCTCTCTTTGTTAGCTCCTGTGCCACTGCAGCTGTCTGTGCCGCTGCCTGACTGGCTGCTGCATTTATAGGACCCCTAGTCAGTGAAGCCCCGCCCCCTAATCAGGGCTCAGCTTCTCTCTCAGCACAAAGCCCCTACACATACAGATGCTACCAATACAAAACCAAACACACACACAAATAGCTTCTCCTCCAACAGAACTACGACTCAAAGTCCCCTATTTTCAGCTCTGTTTGCTCGCTCCTGTGCCGCTGCAGCTGTCTGTGCCGCTGCCTGACTGGCTGCTACCTTTATAGGACGCCTAGTCAGTGAAGCCCCGCCCCCTTATCAGGGCTCAGCTTCTCTCCCAGCACAAAGCCCCTACACATACAGATGCTACCAATACAAAACCAAACACACACAAATACCTTCTCCTCTAACAGAACTCCCACTCAAACTCCCCTGTTTACAGCTCTATTTGCTAGCTCCAGTGCCGCTGCAGCTGTCTGTGCCGCTGCCTGACTGGCTGGTACCTTTATAGGACCCCTAGTCAGGGAAGCCCCGCCCCCTAATCAGGGCTCAGATTCTCTCCCAGCACAAAGCCTCTACTCATACAGATACTACCAATACAAAACCAAACACACAAATACCTTCTCCTCCAACAGAACTCCCTCTCAAACTCCCCTGTTTACAGCTCTGTTTGCTAGCTCCTGTGCTGCTGCCTGACTGGCTGCTAGCTTTCTAGGACCCCTAGTCAGTGAAGCCCCGCCCCCTAATCAGGGCTCAGCTTTTCTCCCAGCACAAAGCCCCTCCAAGCCTCTACACATACAAATACTACCAATACAAAACCAAACACACACAAATACCTTCTCCTCCAAAAGAACTCCCACTCAAACTCCCCTGTTTACAGCTCTGTTTGCTCGCTCCTGTGCAGCTGCAGCTGTCTGTGCCGCTGCCTGACTGGCTGCTACCTTTATAGGACCCCTAGTCAGTGAAGCCCCGCCCCCTAATCAGGGCTCAGCTTTTCTCCCAGCACAAAGACCCTACACATACACATACTACCAATACAAAACCAAACACACACAAATACCTTCTCCTCCAAAAGAACTCCCACTCAAACTCCCCTGTTTACAGCTCTGTTTGCTAGCTCCTGTGCCGCTGCCTGACTGGCTGCTACCTTTATAGGACCCCTCGTCAGTGAAGCCCCGCCCCCTAATCAGGGCTCAGCTTCGCTCCCAGCACAAAGCCCCTCCAAGCTCTACACATACAGATACTACCATTACAAAACCAAACACACACACAAATAGCTTCTCCTCCAACAGAACTCCCACCCAAAGTCCCCTATTTACAGCTCTGTTTCCTAGCTCCTGTACCACTGCAGCTGTCTGTGTCGCTGCCTGACTGGCTGCTGCCTTTATAGGACCCCTAGTCAGTGAAGCCCCGCCCCCTAATCAGGGCTCAGCTTCTCTCCCAGCACAAAGCCCCTACACATACAGATACCACCAACACAAAACCAAACACACACACACACAAATACCTTCTCCTCGAACAGAACTCCCACTCAAACTCCGCTGTTTACAGCTCTGTTTGCTAGCTCCTGTACCGCTGCAGCTGTCTGTGCAGCTGCCTGACTGGCTGCTCCCTTTATAGGACCCCTAGTCCGTGGAGCCCCGCCCCCTAATCAGGGCTGAGCTTCTCTCCCAGCACAAAGCCCCTACACATACAGATACTCACACAAATACCTTCTCCTCCAACAGAACTCCCACTCAAACTCCCCTGTTTACAGCTCTGTTTGCTAGCTCCTGTGCCGCTGCCTGACTGGCTGCTACCTTTATAGGACGCTTGTCAGTGAAGCCCCGCCCCCTAATCAGGGCTCAGCTTCTCTCCCAGCACAAAGCCCCTCCAAGCCTCTACACATACAGATACTACCAATACAAAACCAAACACACACACAAATACCTTCTCCTCCAACAGAACTCCCACTCAAACTCCCCTGTTTACAGCTCTATTTGCTAGCTCCTGTGCCGCTGCCTGACTAGCTGCTACCTTTATAGTACCCCTAGTCAGGGAAGCCCAGCCCCCTAATCAGGGCTCAGCTTCTCTCCCAGCACAAAGCCCCTACGCATACAGATACTACCAATACAAAACCAAACACACACAAATACCTTCTCCTCCAACAGAACTCCCACTCAAACTCCCCTGTTTACAGCTCTGTTTGCTAGCTCCTGGGCAGCTGTCTGACTGGCTGCTCCTTTTATAGGACCCCTAGTCAGGGAAGCCCAGCCCCCTAATCAGGGCTCAGCTTCTCTGCCAGCACAAAGTCCCTACACATGCAGATACTACCAGTACAAAACCAAACACACACAAATACCTTCTCCTCCAACAGAACTCCCACTCAAACTCCCCTGTTTACAGCTCTGTTTGCTAGCTCCTGTGCCGCTGCAGCTGTCTGTGCCGCTGCCTGACTGGCTGCTACCTTTACAGGACCCCTAGTCAGTGAAGCCCCGCCGCCTAATCAGGGCTCAGCTTCTCTCCCAGCACAAAGCCCCTCCAAGCCTCTACACATACAGATACCACCAATACAAAACCAAACACACACACACACAAATACCTTCTCCTCCAACAGAACTCCCACTCAAACTCCCCTGTTTACAGCTCTGTTTGCTAGCTCCTGTACTGCTGCAGCTGTCTGTGCCGCTGCCTGACTGGCTGCTCCCTTTATAGGACCCCTAGTCAGTGAAGCCCCGCCCCCTCATCAGGGCTCAGCTTCTCTCCCAGCACAAAGCCCCTCCAAGCCTCTACACATACAGATACCACCAATACAAAACCAAACACACACAAATACCTTCTCCTCCAACAGAACTCCCACTCAAACTCCCCTGTTTACAGCTTTGTTTGCTTGCTCCTGTGCCGCTGCCTGACTGGCTGCTACCTTTATAGGACCCCTCGTCAGTGAAGCCCCGCCCCCTCATCAGGGCTCAGCTTCTCTCCCAGCACAAAGCCCCTACAAGCCTCTACACATACTGATACTAACAATACAAAACCAAGCACACACACAAATACCTTCTCATCCAACAGAACTCCCACTCAAACTCCCCTGTTTACAGCTCTTTTTGCTAGCTCCTGTGCCACTGCCTGACTGGCTGCGACCTTTATAGGACCCCTTGCCGTGAAGCCCCGCCCCCTAATCAGGGCTGAGCTTCTCTCCCAGCACAAAGCCCCTACACATACAGATACTCACACAAATACCTTCTCCTCCAACAGAACTCCCACTGAAACTCCCCTGTTTACAGCTCTGTTTGCTGGCTCCTGTGCCGCTGTCTGACTGGCTGCTTCCTTTATAGGACCCCTAGTCAGGGAAGCCCCGCCCCCTAATCAGGGCTCAGCTTCTCTGCCAGCACAAAGTCCCTACACATGCAGATTCTACCATTACAGAACCAAACACACACAAATACCTTCTCCTCCACCAGAACTCCCACTCAAACTCCCCTGTTGAAAGCTCCGTTTGCTAGCTCCTGTGCCACTGCAGCTGTCTGTGCCGCAGCCTGACTGGCTGCTACCTTTATAGGACCCCTAGTCCGTGAAGCCCCGCCCCCTCATCAGGGCTCAGCTTCTCTCCCAGCACAAACCCCTCCAAGCCTCTACACATACAGATACCACCAATACAAAACCAAACACACACAAATACCTTCTCCTCCAACAGCACTCCCACTCAAACTCCCCTGTTTACAGCTCTGTTTGCTTGCTCCTGTGCCGCTGCCTGACTGGCTGCTACCTATATAGGACCCCTAGTCAGTGAAGCCACGCCCCCTAATCAGGGCTCAGCTTCTGTCCCAGCACAAAGCCCCTACACATACAGATACTCACACAAATACCTTCTCCTCAACAGAACTCCCACTCAAACTCCCCTGTTTACAGCTCTGTTTGTTAGCTCCTGTGCCACTGCAGCTGTCTGTGCCGCTGCCTGACTGGCTGCTCCCTTTATAGGACCCCTAGTCCGTGAAGCCCCGCCCCCTCATCAGGGCTCAGATTCTCTGCCAGCACAAAGTCCTTACACATGCAGATACTACCAGTACAAAACCAAACACACACAAATACCTTCTCCTCCACCAGAACTCCCACTCAAACTCCCCTGTTGAAAGCTCTGTTTGCTAGCTCCTGTGCCACTGCAGCTGTCTGTGCCGCAGCCTGACTGGCTGCTACCTTTATAGGACCCCTAGTCCGTGAAGCCCCGCCCCCTCATCAGGGCTCAGCTTCTCTCCCAGCACAAAACCCTCCAAGCCTCTGCACATACAGATACCACCAATACAAAACCAAACACACACAAATACCTTCTCCTCCAACAGAACTCCCACTCAAACTCCCCTGTTTACAGCTCTGTTTGCTAGCTCCTGTACCGCTGCAGCTGTCTGTGCCGCTGCCTGACTGGCTGCTCCCTTTATAGGACCCCTAGTCAGTGAAGCCCCGTCCCCTAATCAGGGCTCAGCTTCTCTCCCAGCACAAAGCCCCTCCAAGCCTCTACACATACAAATACTACCAATACAAAACCAAACACACACAAATACCTTCTCCTCCAAAAGAACTCCCACTCAAACTCCCCTGTTTACAGCTCTGTTTGCTCGCTCCTGTGCAGCTGCAGCTGTCTGTGCCGCTGCCTGACTGGCTGCTACCTTTATAGGACCCCTAGTCAGTGAAGCCCCGCCCCCTAATCAGGGCTAAGCTTTTCTCCCAGCACAAAGACCCTACACATACACATACTACCAATACAAAACCAAACACACACAAATACCTTCTCTTCCAAAGGAACTCCCACTCAAACTCCCCTGTTTACAGCTCTGTTTGCTAGCTCCTGTGCCGCTGCCTGACTGGCTGCTACCTTTATAGGACCCCTCGTCAGTGAAGCCCCGCCCCCTAATCAGGGCTCAGCTTCTCTCCCAGCACAAAGCCCCTCCAAGCCTCTACACATACAGATACCACCAATACAAAACCAAACACACACACAAATACCTTCTCTTCCAAAGGAACTCCCACTCAAACTCCCGTTTACAGCTCTGTTTGCTAGCTCCTGTGCCACTGCAGCTCTCTGTGCCGCTGCCTGACTGGCTGCTCCCTTTATAGGACCCCTAGTCCGTGAAGCCCCGCCCCCTCATCAGGGCTCAGCTTCTCTCCCAGCACAAAGCCCCTACAAATCTCTACACATACAGATGCTACCAATACAAAACCAAACACACACACAAATACCTTCTCCTCCAACAGAACTCCCACTCAAACTCCCCTGTTTAGAGCTCTGTTTGCTAGCTCCTGTGCCACTGCAGCTGTCTGTGCCGCTGCCTGACTGGCTGCTACCTTTACAGAACCCGTAGTCAGGGAAGACCCGCCCCCTCATCTGGGCTCAGCTTCTCTGCCAGCACAAAGTCCCTACACATGCAGATACTACCAGTACAAAACCAGACACACACAAATACCTTCTCCTCCAACCGAACTCCCACTCAAACTCCCCTGTTTACAGCTCTGTTTGCTAGCTCCTGTGCCACTGCCTGACTGGCTGCGACCTTTATAGGACCCCTTGCCGTGGAGCCCCGCCCCCTAATCAGGGCTCAGCTTCTCTCCCAGCACAAAGCCCCTACACATACAGATACCACCAATACAAAACCAGACACACACAAATACCTTCTCTTCCAACAGAAGTCCCACTCAAACTCCCCTGTTTACAGCTCTGTTTGCTAGCTCCTGTGCCGCTGCCTGACTGGCTGCTACCTTTATAGGAACCCTAGTCAGTGAAGCCCCGCCCCCTAATCAGGGCTAAGCTTCTCTCACAGCACAAAGCCCCTCCAAGCCTCTACACATACAGATACTACCAATACAAAACAAAACACACACAAATACCTTCTCCTCCAAGAGAACTCCCTCTCAAACTCCCCTGTTTACAGCTCAGTTTTGTAGCTCCTGTTCCGCTGCAGCTGTCTGTGCCCCTGCCTGACTGGCTGCTCCCTTTATAGGACCCCTAGTCAATGAAGCCCCGCCCCCTAATGAGGGCTCAGCTTCGCTCCCAGCACAAAGCCCCTCCAAGCCTCTACACATACAGATACTACCAATACAAAACCAAACACACACACAAATACCTTCTCCTCCAACAGAACTCCCACTCAAACTCCCCTGTTTACAGCTCTCTTTGCTAGCTCCTGTGCCACTGCAGCTGTCTGTGCCGCTGCCTGACTGGCTGCTGCCTTTATAGGACCCCTAGTCAGTGAAGCCCCGCCCTCTAATCAGGGCTCAGATTCTCTCCCAGCACAAAGCCTCTACTCATACAGATACTACCAATACAAAACCAAACACACACAAATACCTTCTCCTCCAACAGAACTCCCTCTCAAACTCCCCTGTTTACAGCTCAGTTTGCTAGCTCCTGTTCCGCTGCAGCTGTCTGTGCCCCTGCCTGACTGGCTGCTCCCTTTATAGGACCCGTAGTCAATGAAGCCCCGCCCCCTAATCAGGGCTCAGCTTTTCTCCCAGCACAAAGCCCCTACACATACAGATACTACCAATACAAAACCAAACACACACAAATACCTTCTCTTCCAACAGAAGTCCCACTCAAACTCCACTGTTTACAGCTCTGTTTGCTAGCTCCTGTGCCGCTGCCTGACTGGCTGCTACCTTTATAGGAACCCTAGTCACTGAAGCCCCGCCCCCTAATCAGGGCTGAGCTTCGCTCCCAGCACAAAGCCCCTCCAAGCCTCTACACATACAGATACTACCAATACAAAACGAAAAACACACACAAATACCTTCTCCTCCAACAGAACTCCCACTCAAACTCCCCTGTTTACAGCTCTGTTTGCTAGCTCCTGTACCGCTGAAGCTGTCTGTGTCGCTGCCTGACTGGCTGCTCCCTTTATAGGACCCCTCGTCAGTGAAGCCCCGCCCCCTAATCAGGGCTCAGCTTCTCTCCCAGCACAAAGCCCCTACACATACAGATACCACCAACACAAAACAAAACACACACAAATACCTTCTCCTCCAACAGAACTCCCACTCAAACTTCCCTGTTTACAGCTCTGTTTGCTAGCTCCTGTGCCCCTGCAGCTGTCTGTGACGCTGCCTGACTGGCTGCTACCTTTATAGGACCCCTAGTCAGTGAAGCCCCGCCCCCTAATCAGGGCTAAGCTTCTCTCACAGCACAAAGCCCCTCCAAGCCTCTACACATACAGATACTACCAATACAAAACAAAACACACACAAATACCTTCTCCTCCAAGAGAACTCCCTCTCAAACTCCCCTGTTTACAGCTCAGTTTTGTAGCTCCTGTTCTGCTGCAGCTGTCTGTACCCCTGCCTGACTGGCTGCTCCCTTTATAGGACCCCTAGTCAATGAAGCCCCGCCCCCTAATGAGGGCTCAGCTTCGCTCCCAGCACAAAGCCCCTCCAAGCCTCTACACATACAGATACTACCAATACAATACCAAACACACACACAAATACCTTCTCCTCCAACAGAACTCCCACTCAAACTCCCCTGTTTACAGCTCTGTTTGCGAGCTCCTGTGCCGCTGCCTGACTGGCTGCTACCTTTATAGGACCCCTAGTCAGTGAAGCCCCGCCCCCTAATCAGGGCTCAGCTTCGCTCCCAGCACAAAGCCCCTCCAAGCCTCTACACATACAAATACTACCAATACAAAACCAAAAACACACACAAATACCTTCTCCTCCAACAGAACTCCCACTCAAACTCCCCTGTTTACAGCTCAGTTTGCTAGCTACTGTACCGCTGCAGCTGTCTGTGTCGCTGCCTGACTGGCTGCTCCCTTTATAGGACCCCTAGTCAGTGAAGCCCCGCCCCCTAATCAGGGCTCAGCTTCTCTCCCAGCACAAAGCCCCTCCAAGCCTCTACACATACAGATACTACCAATACAAAACCAAACACACACACAAATACCTTCACCTCCAACAGAACTCCCACTCAAACTCCCCTGTTTACAGCTCTGTTTGCTAGCTCCTGGGCAGCTGTCTGACTGGCTGCTCCTTTTATAGGACCCCTAGTCAGGGAAGCCCAGCCCCCTAATCAGGGCTCAGCTTCTCTCCCAGCACAAAGCCCCTACAAGCCTCTACACATACTGATACTAACAATACAAAACCAGACACACACACACACAAATACCCTCTCCTCCAACAGAACTCCCACTCAAACTCCCCAGTTTACAGCTCTGTTTGCTAGCTCCTTTGCCGCTGTCTGACTGGCTGCTCCCTTTATAGGACCCCTAGTCAGGGAAGCCCCGGCCCCTTATAAGGGCTCAGCTTCTCTGCCAGCACAAAGTCCCTACACATGCAGATACTACCAGTACAAAACCAAACACACACAAATACCGTAGCCTCCAACAGAACTCCCACTCAAACTCCCCTGTTTACAGCTCTGTTTGCTAGCTCCTGTACCGCTGCAGCTGTCTGTGCCGCTGCCTGACTGGCTGCTGCCTTTATAGGACCCCTAGTCAGTGAAGCCCCGCCCCCTCATCAGGGCTCAGCTTCTCTCCCAGCACAAAGCCCCTCCAAGCCCCTACACATACAGATACGACTAATACAAAACCAAACACAAACAAATACCTTCTCCTCCAACAGAACTCCCACTCAAACTCCCCTGTCTACAGCTCTGTTTGCTAGCTCCTGTGCCGCTGCCTGCCTGGCTGCTACCTTTATAGGACCCTTGTCAGTGAAGCCCCGCCCCCGAATCAGGGCTGAGCTTCTCTCCCAGCACAAAGCCCCTACACATACAGATACTCACACAAATACCTTCTCCTCCAACAGAACTCCCACTCAAACTCCCCTGTTTACAGCTCTGTTTGCTAGCTCCTGTGCCGCTGTCTGACTGGCTGCTCCCTTTATAGGACCCCTAGTCAGGGAAGCCCCGCCCCCTAATCAGGGCTCAGCTTCTCTACCAGCACAAAGTCCTTACACATGCAGATACTACCAGTACAAAACCAAACACACACAAATACCTTCTCCTCCAACAGAACTCCCAGTCAAACTCCCCTGTTTACAGCTCTGTTTGCTAGCTCCTGTGCCGATGCCTGACTGGCTGCGACCTTTATAGGACCCCTAGTCAGTGAGGCCCCGCCCCCTAATCAGGGCTCAGCTTCTCTCCCAGCACAAAGCCCTCCAAGCCTCTACACATACAGATACTACCAATACAAAACCAAACACACACACAAATACCTTCTCCTCCAACAGAACTCCCACTCAAACTCCCCTCTTTACAGCTCTGTTTGCTAGCTCCTGTGCTGCTGCAGCTGTCCGAGCCGCTGCCTGACTGGCTGCTACCTTTACAGAACCCCTAGTCAGGGAAGACCCGCCCCCTCATCAGGGCTCAGCTTCTCTGCCAGCACAAAGTCCCTACACATGCAGATACTACCAGTACAAAACCAAACACACACAAATACCTTCTCCTCCAACCGAACTCCCACTCAAACTCCCCTGTTTACAGCTCTGTCTGCTAGCTCCTGTGCCCCTGCCTGACTGGCTGCTCCCTTTATAGGACCCCTAGTCAGTGAAGCCCCGTCCCATAATCAGGGCTCAGCTTCTCTCCCAGCACAAAGCCCCTACAAGCCTCTACACATACAGATACTACCAATACAAAACCAAACACACACACACAAATACCTTCTCCTCCAACAGAACTCCCACTCAAACTCCCCTGTTTACAGCTCTGTTTGCTACCTCCTGTGCCAATGCCTGACTGGCTGCGACCTTTATAGGACCCCTAGTCCGTGAAGCCCCGCCCCCTAATCAGGGCTCAGCTTCTCTCCCAGCACAAAGCCCCTACACATACAGATACTCACACAAATAAATTCTCCTCCAACAGAACTCCCACTCAAACTCCCGTTTACAGCTCTGTTTGCTAGCTCCTGTGCCACTGCAGCTGTCTGTGCCGCTGCCTGACTGGCTGCTACCTTTACAGAACCCCTAGTCAGGGAAGACCCGCCCCCTCATCAGGGCTCAGCTTCTCTCCCAGCACAAAGTCCCTACACATGCAGATACTACCAGTACAAAACCAAACACACACACAAATACCTTCTCCTCCAACAGAACTCCCACTCAAACTCCCCTGTTTACAGCTCTGTTTGCTAGCTCCTGTGCCCCTGCCTGACTGGCTGCTCCCTTTATAGGACCCCTAGTCAGGGAAGCCCCGCCCCCTAATCAGGGCTCAGATTCTCTGCCAGCACAAAGCCCCTACACATACAGATACTCACACAAATACCTTCTCCTCCAACAGAACTCCCACTCAAACTCCCGTTTACAGCTCTGTTTGCTAGCTCCTGTGCCACTGCAGCTGTCTTTGCCGCTGCCTGACTGGCTGCTACCTTTACAGAACCCCTAATCAGGGAAGACCCGCCCCCTCATCAGGGCTCAGCTTCTCTCCCAGCACAAAGCCCCTACACATACAGATACGACCAAAACAAAACCAAACACACACAAATACCTTCTCCTCCAACCGAACTCCCACTCAAACTCCCTTGTTTACAGCTCTGTTTGCTAGCTCCTGTGCCGCTGCAGCTGTCTGTGCCGCTGCCTGTATGGCTGCTCCCTTTATAGGACGCCTAGTCAGGGAAGCCCCGCCCCCTAATCAGGGCTCAGATTCTCTGCCAGCACAAAGTCCCTACACATGCAGATACTACCAGTACAAAACCAAACACACACAAATACCTTCTCCTCCACCAGAACTCCCACTCAAACTCCCCTGTTGAAAGCTCTGTTTGCTAGCTCCTGTGCCACTGCAGCTGTCTGTGCCGCAGCCTGACTGGCTGCTACCTTTATAGGACCCCTAGTCCGTGAAGCCCCGCCCCCTCATCAGGGCTCAGCTTCTCTCCCAGCACAAACCCCTCCAAGCCTCTGCACATACAGATACCACCAATACAAAACCAAACACACACAAATACCTTCTCCTCCAACAGAACTCCCACTCAAACTCCCCTGTTTACAGCTCTGTTTGCTAGCTCCTGTACCGCTGCAGCTGTCTGTGCCGCTGCCTGACTGGCTGCTCCCTTTATAGGACCCCTAGTCAGTGAAGCCCCGTCCCATAATCAGGGCTCAGCTTCTCTCCCAGCACAAAGCCCCTACAAGCCTCTACACATACAGATACTACCAATACAAAACCAAACACACACACACAAATACCTTCTCCTCCAACAGAACTCCCACTCAAACTCCCCTGTTTACAGCTCTGTTTGCTACCTCCTGTGCCAATGCCTGACTGGCTGCGACCTTTATAGGACCCCTAGTCCGTGAAGCCCCGCCCCCTAATCAGGGCTCAGCTTCTCTCCCAGCACAAAGCCCCTACACATACAGATACTCACACAAATAAATTCTCCTCCAACAGAACTCCCACTCAAACTCCCGTTTACAGCTCTGTTTGCTAGCTCCTGTGCCACTGCAGCTGTCTGTGCCGCTGCCTGACTGGCTGCTACCTTTACAGAACCCCTAGTCAGGGAAGACCCGCCCCCTCATCAGGGCTCAGCTTCTCTCCCAGCACAAAGTCCCTACACATGCAGGTACTACCAGTACAAAACCAAACACACACAAATACCTTCTCCTCCAACCGAACTCCCACTCAAACTCCCCTGTTTACAGCTCTGTTTGCTAGCTCCTGTGCCACTGCCTGACTGGCTGCGACCTTTATAGGACCCCTTGCCGTGGAGCCCCGCCCCCTAATCAGGGCTGAGCTTCTCTCCCAGCACAAAGCCCCTACACATACAGATACTCACACAAATACCTTCTCCTCAAACAGAACTCCCACTCAAACTCCCCTGTTTACAGCTCTGTTTGTTAGCTCCTGTGCCACTGCAGCTGTCTGTGCCGCTGCCTGACTGGCTGCTACCTTTATAGGACCCCTAGTCCGTGAAGCCCCGCCCCCTCATCAGGGCTCAGCTTATCTCCCAGCACAAAGCCCCTACACGTACAGATACGACCAATACAAAACCAAACACACACAAATACCTTCTCCAACAGAACTCCCACTCAAACTCGCCAGTTTACAGCTCTGTTTGCTAGCTCCTGTGCCGCTGTCTGACTGGCTGCTCCCTTTATAGGACCCCTAGTCAGTGAAGCCCCGCCCCCTAATCAGGGCTCAGCTTCTCTTCCAGCACAATGCCCCTCCAAGCCTCTACACATACAGATACTACCAATACAAAACCAAACACACACAAATACCTTCTCCTCCAACAGAACTCCCACTCAAACTCCCCTGTTTACAGCTCTCTTTGCTAGCTCCTGTGCCACTGCAGCTGTCTGTGCCGCTGCCTGACTGGCTGCTGCCTTTATAGGACCCCTAGTCAGTGAAGCCCCGCCCCCTAATCAGGGCTCAGCTTCTCTCTCAGCACAAAGCTCCTACACATACAGATACCACCAGCACAAAACCAAACACACACAAATACCTTCTCCTCCAACAGAACTCCCACTCAAACTCCCCTGTTTACAGCTCTGTTTGCTAGCTCCTGTGCCGCTGCAGCTGTCCGTGCCGCCGCCTGACTGGTTGCTCCCTTTATAGAACCCCTAGTCAGTGAAGCCCCGCCCCCTAATCAGGGCTCAGCTTCTCTCCCAGCACAAAGCCCCTACACATACAGATGCTACCAATACAAAACCAAACACACACAAACACCTTCTCCTCCAACAGAACTCCCACTCAAACTCCCCTGTTTACAGCTCTGTTTGCTAGCTCCTGTGCCCCTGCAGCTGTCTGTGACGCTGCCTGACTGGCTGCTACCTTTATAGGACCCCTAGTCAGTTAAGCCCCGCCCCCTAATCAGGGCTCAGCTTCTCTTCCAGCACAATGCCCCTCCAAGCCTCTACATATACAGATACTACCAATACAAAACCAAACACACACAAATACCTTCTCCTCCAACAGAACTCCCACTCAAAGTCCCCTGTTGACAGCTCTGTTTGCTAGCTCCTGTGCCGCTGCAGCTGTCTGTGCCGCTGCCTGACTGGCTGCTCCCTTCATAGGACCCCTAGTCAGCGAAGCCCCGCCCCCTAATCAGGGCTCAGCTTCTCTCCCAGCACAAAGCCCCTACACATACAGATACTACCAATACAAAACCTAGCACACACAAATACCTTCTCCTCCAACAGAACTCCCACTCAAACTCCCCTGTTTACAGCTCTGTTTTCTAGCTCCTGTGCCGCTGCCTGACTGGCTGCTACCTTCATAGGACCCCTAGTCAGTGAAGCCCCGCCCCCTAATCCGGGCTCAGCTTCGCTCCCAGCACAAAGCCCCTCCAAGCCTCTACACATACAGATACTACCAATACAAAACCAAACACACACACAAATACCTTCTCCTCCAAAAGAACTCCCACTCAAACTCCCCTGTTGACAGCTCTGTTTGCTAGCTCCTGTACCGCTGCAGCTGTCTGTGTCGCTGCCTGACTGGCGGCTCCCTTTATAGGACCCCTCGTCAGTGAAGCCCCGCCCCCTAATCAGGGCTCAGCTTCTCTCCCAGCACAAAGCCCCTCCAAGCCTCTACACATACAGATACTACCAATACAAAAACAAACACACACACAAATACCTTCTCCTCCAAAAGAACTCCCACTCAAACTCCCCTGTTTACAGCTCTGTTTGCTAGCTCCTGTACCGCTGCAGCTGTCTGTGCCGCTGCCTGACTGGCTGCTCCCTTTATAGGACCCCTAGTCAGTGAAGCCCCGTCCCCTAATCAGGGCTCAGCTTCTCTCCCAGCACAAAGCCCCTACAAGCCTCTACACATACAGATACTACCAATACAAAACCAAACACACACACAAATACCTTCTCCTCCAACAGAACTCCCACTCAAACTCCCCTGTTTACAGCTCTGTTTGCTACCTCCTGTGCCACTGCAGCTGTCTGTGCCGCTGCCTGACTGGCTGCTACCTTTACAGAACCCCTAGTCAGGGAAGACCCGCCCCCTCATCAGGGCTCAGCTTCTCTCCCAGCACAAAGCCCCTACACATACAGATACGACCATAACAAAACCAAACACACACAAATACCTTCTCCTCCAACAGAACTCCCACTCAAACTCCCCTGTTTACAGCTCTGTTTGCTAGCTCCTGTGCCACTGCCTGACTGGCTGCGACCTTTATAGGACCCCTTGCCGTGGAGCCCCGCCCCCTAATCAGGGCTGAGCTTCTCTCCCAGCACAAAGCCCCTACACATACAGATACTCACACAAATACCTTCTCCTCAAACAGAACTCCCACTCAAACTCCCCTGTTTACAGCTCTGTTTGTTAGCTCCTGTGCCACTGCAGCTGTCTGTGCCGCTGCCTGACTGGCTGCTACCTTTATAGGACCCCTAGTCCGTGAAGCCCCGCCCCCTCATCAGGGCTCAGCTTATCTCCCAGCACAAAGCCCCTACACGTACAGATACGACCAATACAAAACCAAACACACACAAATACCTTCTCCAACAGAACTCCCACTCAAACTCGCCAGTTTACAGCTCTGTTTGCTAGCTCCTGTGCCGCTGTCTGACTGGCTGCTCCCTTTATAGGACCCCTAGTCAGTGAGGCCCCGCCCCCTAATCAGGGCTCAGCTTCTCTCCCAGCACAAAGCCCCTCCAAGCCTCTACACATACAGATACTACCAATACAAAACCAAACACACACACAAATACCTTCTCCTCCAACAGAACTCCCACTCAAAGTCCCCTGTTTCCAGCTCTGTTTGCTAGCTCCTGTGCCGCTGCAGCTGTCTGTGCCGCTGCCTGACTGGCTGCTAACTTTACAGGACCCCTAGTCAGTGAAGCCCCGCCCCCTAATCAGGGCTCAGCTTCGCTCCCAGCACAAAGCCCCTCCAAGCCTCTACACATACAGATACTACCAATACAAAACCAAACACACACACAAATACCTTCTCCTCCAAAAGAACTCCCACTCAAACTCCCCTGTTGACAGCTCTGTTTGCTAGCTCCTGTACCGCTGCAGCTGTCTGTGTCGCTCCCTGACTGGCTGCTCCCTTTATAGGACCCCTCGTCAGTGAAGCCCCGCCCCCTAATCAGGGCTCAGCTTCTCTCCCAGCACAAAGCCCCTCCAAGCCTCTACACATACAGATACTACCAATACAAAAAACACACACACAAATACCTTCTCCTCCAACAGAACTCCCACTCAAACTCCCCTGTTTACAGCTCTCTTTGCTAGCTCCTGTGCCACTGCAGCTGTCTGTGCCGCTGCCTGACTGGCTGCTGCCTTTATAGGACCCCTAGTCAGTGAAGCCCCGCCCCCTAATCAGGGCTCAGCTTCTCTCTCAGCACAAAGCCCCTACACATACAGATACCACCAGCACAAAACCAAACACACACAAATACCTTCTCCTCCAACAGAACTCCCACTCAAACTCCCCTGTTTACAGCTCTGTTTGCTAGCTCCTGTGCCGCTGCAGCTGTCCGTGCCGCCGCCTGACTGGTTGCTCCCTTTATAGAACCCCTAGTCAGCGAAGCCCCGCCCCCTAATCAGGGCTCAGCTTCTCTCCCAGCACAAAGCCCCTACACATACAGATACTACCAATACAAAACCTAGCACACACAAATACCTTCTCCTCCAACAGAACTCCCACTCAAACTCCCCTGTTTACAGCTCTGTTTTCTAGCTCCTGTGCCGCTGCCTGACTGGCTGCTACCTTTATAGGACCCCTAGTCAGTGAAGCCCCGCCCCCTAATCAGGGCTCAGCTTCTCTTCCAGCACAATGCCCCTCCAAGCCTCTACACATACAGATACTACCAATACAAAACCAAACACACACAAATACCTTCTCCTCCAACAGAACTCCCACTCAAACTCCCCTGTTTACAGCTCTGTTTGCTACCTCCTGTGCCGCTGCAGCTGTCTGTGTCGCTGCCTGACTGGCTGCTCCCTTTATAGGACCCATAGTCAGTGAAGCCCCGCCCCCTAATCAGGGCTCAGCTTCTCTCCCAGTACAAAGCCCCTACACATACAGATACCACCAATACAAAACCAAACACACACAAATACCTTCTCCTCCAACAGAACTCCCACTCAAAGTCCCCTGTTTCCAGCTCTGTTTGCTAGCTCCTGTACCGCTGCAGCTGTCTGTGTCGCTGCCTGACTGGCTGCTCCCTTTATAGGACCCCTCGTCAGTGAAGCCCCGCCCCCTAATCAGGGCTCAGCTTCGCTCCCAGCACAAAGCCCCTCCAAGCCTCTACACATACAGATACTACCAATACAAAAACAAACACACACACAAATACCTTCTCCTCCAAACGAACTCCCACTCAAACTCCCCTGTTTACAGCTCTGTTTGCTAGCTCCTGTACCGCTGCAGCTGTCTTTGCCGCTGCCTGACTGGCTGCTCCCTTTATAGGACCCCTAGTCAGTGAAGCCCCGTCCCCTAATCAGGGCTCAGCTTCTCTCCCAGCACAAAGCCCCTACAAGCCTCTACACATACAGATACTACCAATACAAAACCAAACACACACACAAATACCTTCTCCTCCAACAGAACTCCCACTCAAACTCCCCTGTTTACAGCTCTGTTTGCTACCTCCTGTGCCACTGCAGCTGTCTGTGCCGCTGCCTGACTGGCTGCTACCTTTACAGAACCCCTAGTCAGGGAAGACCCGCCCCCTCATCAGGGCTCAGCTTCTCTCCCAGCACAAAGCCCCTACACATACAGATACGACCATAACAAAACCAAACACACACAAATACGTTCTCCTCCAACAGAACTCCCACTCAAACTCCCTTGTTTACAGCTCTGTTTGCTAGCTCCTGTACCGCTGCAGCTGTCTGTGCCGCTGCCTGTATGGCTGCTCCCTTTATAGGACGCCTAGTCAGGGAACCCCGCCCCCTAATCAGGGCTCAGCTTCTCTGCCAGCACAAAGTCCCTACACATGCAGGTACTACCAGTACAAAACCAAACACACACAAATACCTTCTCCTCCAACCGAACTCCCACTCAAACTCCCCTGTTTACAGCTCTGTTTGCTAGCTCCTGTGCCACTGCCTGACTGGCTGCGACCTTTATAGGACCCCTTGCCGTGGAGCCCCGCCCCCTAATCAGGGCTGAGCTTCTCTCCCAGCACAAAGCCCCTACACATACAGATACTCACACAAATACCTTCTCCTCAAACAGAACTCCCACTCAAACTCCCCTGTTTACAGCTCTGTTTGTTAGCTCCTGTGCCGCTGCAGCTGTCTGTGCCGCTGCCTGACTGGCTGCTACCTTTATAGGACCCCTAGTCAGTGAAGCCCCGCCCCCTAATCAGGGCTCAGCTTCTCTTCCAGCACAATGCCCCTCCAAGCCTCTACACATACAGATACTACCAATACAAAACCAAACACACACAAATACCTTCTCCTCCAACAGAACTCCCACTCAAACTCCCCTGTTTACAGCTCTCTTTGCTACCTCCTGTGCCACTGCAGCTGTCTGTGCCGCTGCCTGACTGGCTGCTGCCTTTATAGGACCCCTAGTCAGTGAAGCCCCGCCCCCTAATCAGGGCTCAGCTTCTCTCTCAGCACAAAGCCCCTACACATACAGATACCACCAGCACAAAACCAAACACACACAAATACCTTCTCCTCCAACAGAACTCCCACTCAAACTCCCCTGTTTACAGCTCTGTTTGCTAGCTCCTGTGCCGCTGCAGCTGTCCATGCCGCCGCCTGACTGGTTGCTCCCTTTATAGAACCCCTAGTCAGCGAAGCCCCGCCCCCTAATCAGGGCTCAGCTTCTCTCCCAGCACAAAGCCCCTACACATACAGATACTACCAATACAAAACCTAGCACACACAAATACCTTCTCCTCCAACAGAACTCCCACTCAAACTCCCCTGTTTACAGCTCTGTTTTCTAGCTCCTGTGCCGCTGCCTGACTGGCTGCTACCTTTATAGGACCCCTAGTCAGTGAAGCCCCGCCCCCTAATCAGGGCTCAGCTTCTCTTCCAGCACAATGCCCCTCCAAGCCTCTACACATACAGATACTACCAATACAAAACCAAACACACACAAATACCTTCTCCTCCAACAGAACTCCCACTCAAAGTCCCCTGTTTCCAGCTCTGTTTGCTAGCTCCTGTGCCGCTGCAGCTGTCTGTGCCGCTGCCTGACTGGCTGCTAACTTTACAGGACCCCTAGTCAGTGAAGCCCCGCCCCCTAATCAGGGCTCAGCTTCGCTCCCAGCACAAAGCCCCTCCAAGCCTCTACACATACAGATACTACCAATACAAAACCAAACACACACACAAATACCTTCTCCTCCAAAAGAACTCCCACTCAAACTCCCCTGTTGACAGCTCTCTTTGCTAGCTCCTGTGCCACTGCAGCTGTCTGTGCCGCTGCCTGACTGGCTGCTGCCTTTATAGGACCCCTAGTCAGTGAAGCCCCGCCCCCTAATCAGGGCTCAGCTTCTCTCTCAGCACAAAGCCCCTACACATACAGATACCACCAGCACAAAACCAAACACACACAAATACCTTCTCCTCCAACAGAACTCCCACTCAAACTCCCCTGTTTACATCTCTGTTTGCTAGCTCCTGTGCCACTGCAGCTGTCTGTGCTGCTGCCTGACTGGCTGCTACCTTTCCAGAAACCCTAGTCCGTGAAGCCCCGCCCCCTCATCAGGCCTCAGCTTCTCTCCCAGCACAAAGCCCCTACACATACAGATACGACCAATACAAAACCAAACACACAAAAATACCTTCTCCTCCAACAGAACTCCCACTCAAACTCCCCTGTTTACAGGTCTGTTTGCTAGCTCCTACGCCGCTGCCTGACTGGCTGCTACCTTTATAGGACCCCTAGTCAGTGAAGCCCCGCCCCCTAATCAGGGCTCATCTTCTCTCCCAGCACAAAGCCTCTACACAAACAGATACTACCAATACAAAACCAAGCACACACAAATACCTTCTCCTCCAACAGAACTCCCACTCAAACTCCCCTGTTTACAGCTCTGTTTGCTAGCTCCTGTGCCGCTGCCTGACTGGCTGCTAGCTTTATAGGACCCCTAGTCAGTGAAGCCACGCCCCCTAATCAGGGCTCAGCTTCTCTCCCAGCACAAAGCCCCTCCAAGCCTCTACAAATACAGATACTACCAATACAAAACGAAACAAACACAAATACCTTCTCCTCCAACAGATCTCCCACTCAAACTCCCCTGTTTACAGCTCTGTTTGCTAGCTCCTGTGCCGCTGCAGCTGTCCGTGCCGCCGCCTGACTGGCTGCTCCCTTTATAGAACCCCTAGTCAGTGAAGCCCCGCCCCCTAATCAGGGCTCAGCTTCTCTCCCAGCACAAAGCCCCTACACATACAGATACCACCAATACAAAGCCCAACACACACAAATACCTTCTCCTCCAACAGAACTCCCACTCAAACTCCCCTGTTTACAGGTCTGTTTGCTAGCTCCTGCGCCGCTGCCTGACTGGCTGCTACCTTTATAGGACTCCTAGTCAGTGAAGCCCCGCCCCCTAATCAGGGCTCATCTTCTCTCCCAGCACAAAGCCCCTACACATACAGATACTACCAATACAAAACCAAGCACACACAAATACCTTCTCCTCCAACAGAACTCCCACTCAAACTCCCCTGTTTACAGGTCTGTTTGCTAGCTCCTGCGCCGCTGCCTGACTGGCTGCTACCTTTATAGGACCCCTAGTCAGTGAAGCCCAGCCCCCTAATCAGGGCTCAGCTTCTCTCCCAGCACAAAGCCCCTCCAAGCCTCTACACATACAAATACTACCAATACAAAACCAAACACACACACAAATACCTTCTCCTCCAAAAGAACTCCCACTCAAACTCCCCTGTTTACAGCTCTGTTTGCTAGCTCCTGTGCCGCTGCAGCTGTCCGTGCCGCCGCCTGACTGGTTGCTCCCTTTATAGAACCCCTAGTCAGTGAAGCCCCGCCCCCTAATCAGGGCTCAGCTTCTCTCCCAGCACAAAGCCCCTACACATACAGATGCTACCAATACAAAACCAAACACACACAAACACCTTCTCCTCCAAAAGGACTCCCACTCAAACTCCCCTGTTGACAGCTCTGTTTGCTAGCTCCTGTACCGCTGCAGCTGTCTGTGTCGCTGCCTGACTGGCGGCTCCCTTTATAGGACCCCTCGTCAGTGAAGCCCCGCCCCCTAATCAGGGCTCAGCTTCTCTCCCAGCACAAAGCCCCTCCAAGCCTCTACACATACAGATACTACCAATACAAAAACAAACACACACACAAATACCTTCTCCTCCAAAACAACTCCCACTCAAACTCCCCTGTTTACAGCTCTGTTTGCTAGCTCCTGTACCGCTGCAGCTGTCTGTGCCGCTGCCTGACTGGCTGCTCCCTTTATAGGACCCCTAGTCAGTGAAGCCCCGTCCCCTAATCAGGGCTCAGCTTCTCTCCCAGCACAAAGCCCCTACACATACAGATACGACCATAACAAAACCAAACACACACAAATACCTTCTCCTCCAACAGAACTCCCACTCAAACTCCCCTGTTTACAGCTCTGTTTGCTAGCTCCTGTGCCACTGCCTGACTGGCTGCGACCTTTATAGGACCCCTTGCCGTGGAGCCCCGCCCCCTAATCAGGGCTGAGCTTCTCTCCCAGCACAAAGCCCCTACACATACAGATACTCACACAAATACCTTCTCCTCAAACAGAACTCCCACTCAAAGTCCCCTGTTTACAGCTCTGTTTGTTAGCTCCTGTGCCACTGCAGCTGTCTGTGCCGCTGCCTGACTGGCTGCTACCTTTATAGGACCCCTAGTCCGTGAAGCCCCGCCCCCTCATCAGGGCTCAGCTTATCTCCCAGCACAAAGCCCCTACACGTACAGATACTACCAATACAAAACAAAACACACACAAATACCTTCTCCTCCAAGAGAACTCCCTCTCAAACTCCCCTGTTTACAGCTCAGTTTTGTAGCTCCTGTTCCGCTGCAGCTGTCTGTGCCCCTGCCTGACTGGCTGCTCCCTTTATAGGACCCCTAGTCAATGAAGCCCCGCCCCCTAATGAGGGCTCAGCTTCGCTCCCAGCACAAAGCCCCTCCAAGCCTCTACACATACAGATACTACCAATACAAAACCAAACACACACACAAATACCTTCTCCTCCAACAGAACTCCCACTCAAACTCCCCTGTTTACAGCTCTCTTTGCTAGCTCCTGTGCCACTGCAGCTGTCTGTGCCGCTGCCTGACTGGCTGCTAGCTTTATAGGACCCCTAGTCAGTGAAGCCACGCCCCCTAATCAGGGCTCAGCTTCTCTCCCAGCACAAAGCCCCTCCAAGCCTCTACAAATACAGATACTACCAATACAAAACGAAACAAACACAAATACCTTCTCCTCCAACAGATCTCCCACTCAAACTCCCCTGTTTACAGCTCTGTTTGCTAGCTCCTGTGCCGCTGCAGCTGTCCGTGCCGCCGCCTGACTGGCTGCTCCCTTTATAGAACCCCTAGTCAGTGAAGCCCCGCCCCCTAATCAGGGCTCAGCTTCTCTCCCAGCACAAAGCCCCTACACATACAGATACCACCAATACAAAGCCCAACACACACAAATACCTTCTCCTCCAACAGAACTCCCACTCAAACTCCCCTGTTTACAGGTCTGTTTGCTAGCTCCTGCGCCGCTGCCTGACTGGCTGCTACCTTTATAGGACTCCTAGTCAGTGAAGCCCCGCCCCCTAATCAGGGCTCATCTTCTCTCCCAGCACAAAGCCCCTACACATACAGATACTACCAATACAAAACCAAGCACACACAAATACCTTCTCCTCCAACAGAACTCCCACTCAAACTCCCCTGTTTACAGGTCTGTTTGCTAGCTCCTGCGCCGCTGCCTGACTGGCTGCTACCTTTATAGGACCCCTAGTCAGTGAAGCCCAGCCCCCTAATCAGGGCTCAGCTTCTCTCCCAGCACAAAGCCCCTCCAAGCCTCTACACATACAAATACTACCAATACAAAACCAAACACACACACAAATACCTTCTCCTCCAAAAGAACTCCCACTCAAACTCCCCTGTTTACAGCTCTGTTTGCTAGCTCCTGTGCCGCTGCAGCTGTCCGTGCCGCCGCCTGACTGGTTGCTCCCTTTATAGAACCCCTAGTCAGTGAAGCCCCGCCCCCTAATCAGGGCTCAGCTTCTCTCCCAGCACAAAGCCCCTACACATACAGATGCTACCAATACAAAACCAAACACACACAAACACCTTCTCCTCCAAAAGGACTCCCACTCAAACTCCCCTGTTGACAGCTCTGTTTGCTAGCTCCTGTACCGCTGCAGCTGTCTGTGTCGCTGCCTGACTGGCGGCTCCCTTTATAGGACCCCTCGTCAGTGAAGCCCCGCCCCCTAATCAGGGCTCAGCTTCTCTCCCAGCACAAAGCCCCTCCAAGCCTCTACACATACAGATACTACCAATACAAAAACAAACACACACACAAATACCTTCTCCTCCAAAACAACTCCCACTCAAACTCCCCTGTTTACAGCTCTGTTTGCTAGCTCCTGTACCGCTGCAGCTGTCTGTGCCGCTGCCTGACTGGCTGCTCCCTTTATAGGACCCCTAGTCAGTGAAGCCCCGTCCCCTAATCAGGGCTCAGCTTCTCTCCCAGCACAAAGCCCCTACACATACAGATACGACCATAACAAAACCAAACACACACAAATACCTTCTCCTCCAACAGAACTCCCACTCAAACTCCCCTGTTTACAGCTCTGTTTGCTAGCTCCTGTGCCACTGCCTGACTGGCTGCGACCTTTATAGGACCCCTTGCCGTGGAGCCCCGCCCCCTAATCAGGGCTGAGCTTCTCTCCCAGCACAAAGCCCCTACACATACAGATACTCACACAAATACCTTCTCCTCAAACAGAACTCCCACTCAAAGTCCCCTGTTTACAGCTCTGTTTGTTAGCTCCTGTGCCACTGCAGCTGTCTGTGCCGCTGCCTGACTGGCTGCTACCTTTATAGGACCCCTAGTCCGTGAAGCCCCGCCCCCTCATCAGGGCTCAGCTTATCTCCCAGCACAAAGCCCCTACACGTACAGATACTACCAATACAAAACAAAACACACACAAATACCTTCTCCTCCAAGAGAACTCCCTCTCAAACTCCCCTGTTTACAGCTCAGTTTTGTAGCTCCTGTTCCGCTGCAGCTGTCTGTGCCCCTGCCTGACTGGCTGCTCCCTTTATAGGACCCCTAGTCAATGAAGCCCCGCCCCCTAATGAGGGCTCAGCTTCGCTCCCAGCACAAAGCCCCTCCAAGCCTCTACACATACAGATACTACCAATACAAAACCAAACACACACACAAATACCTTCTCCTCCAACAGAACTCCCACTCAAACTCCCCTGTTTACAGCTCTCTTTGCTAGCTCCTGTGCCACTGCAGCTGTCTGTGCCGCTGCCTGACTGGCTGCTGCCTTTATAGGACCCCTAGTCAGTGAAGCCCCGCCCTCTAATCAGGGCTCAGATTCTCTCCCAGCACAAAGCCTCTACTCATACAGATACTACCAATACAAAACCAAACACACACAAATACCTTCTCCTCCAACAGAACTCCCTCTCAAACTCCCCTGTTTACAGCTCAGTTTGCTAGCTCCTGTTCCGCTGCAGCTGTCTGTGCCCCTGCCTGACTGGCTGCTCCCTTTATAGGACCCGTAGTCAATGAAGCCCCGCCCCCTAATCAGGGCTCAGCTTTTCTCCCAGCACAAAGCCCCTACACATACAGATACTACCAATACAAAACCAAACACACACAAATACCTTCTCTTCCAACAGAAGTCCCACTCAAACTCCACTGTTTACAGCTCTGTTTGCTAGCTCCTGTGCCGCTGCCTGACTGGCTGCTACCTTTATAGGAACCCTAGTCACTGAAGCCCCGCCCCCTAATCAGGGCTGAGCTTCGCTCCCAGCACAAAGCCCCTCCAAGCCTCTACACATACAGATACTACCAATACAAAACGAAAAACACACACAAATACCTTCTCCTCCAACAGAACTCCCACTCAAACTCCCCTGTTTACAGCTCTGTTTGCTAGCTCCTGTACCGCTGAAGCTGTCTGTGTCGCTGCCTGACTGGCTGCTCCCTTTATAGGACCCCTCGTCAGTGAAGCCCCGCCCCCTAATCAGGGCTCAGCTTCTCTCCCAGCACAAAGCCCCTACACATACAGATACCACCAACACAAAACAAAACACACACAAATACCTTCTCCTCCAACAGAACTCCCACTCAAACTTCCCTGTTTACAGCTCTGTTTGCTAGCTCCTGTGCCCCTGCAGCTGTCTGTGACGCTGCCTGACTGGCTGCTACCTTTATAGGACCCCTAGTCAGTGAAGCCCCGCCCCCTAATCAGGGCTCAGCTTCTCTCCCAGCACAAAGCCCCTCCAAGCCTCTACTCATACAGATACTACCAATACAAAACCAAACACACACAAGTACCTTCTCCTCCAACAGAACTCCCTCTCAAACTCCCCTGTTTACAGCTCAGTTTGCTAGCTCCTGTTCCGCTGCAGCTGTCTGTGCCCCTGCCTGCCTGGCTGCTCCCTTTATAGGACCCCAAGTCAGTGAAGCCCCGCCCCCTAATCAGGGCTCAGCTTCGCTCCCAGCACAAAGCCCCTCCAAGCCTCTACACATACACATACTACCAATACAATACCAAACACACACACAAATACCTTCTCCTCCAACAGAAGTCCCACTCAAACTCCCCTGTTTACAGCTCTGTTTGCTAGCTCCTGTGCCGCTGCCTGACTGGCTGCTACCTTTATAGGACCCCTAGTCAGTGAAGCCCCGCCCCCTAATCAGGGCTAAGCTTCTCTCACAGCACAAAGCCCCTCCAAGCCTCTACACATACAGATACTACCAATACAAAACAAAACACACACAAATACCTTCTCCTCCAAGAGAACTCCCTCTCAAACTCCCCTGTTTACAGCTCAGTTTTGTAGCTCCTGTTCTGCTGCAGCTGTCTGTACCCCTGCCTGACTGGCTGCTCCCTTTATAGGACCCCTAGTCAATGAAGCCCCGCCCCCTAATGAGGGCTCAGCTTCGCTCCCAGCACAAAGCCCCTCCAAGCCTCTACACATACAGATACTACCAATACAATACCAAACACACACACAAATACCTTCTCCTCCAACAGAACTCCCACTCAAACTCCCCTGTTTACAGCTCTGTTTGCGAGCTCCTGTGCCGCTGCCTGACTGGCTGCTACCTTTATAGGACCCCTAGTCAGTGAAGCCCCGCCCCCTAATCAGGGCTCAGCTTCGCTCCCAGCACAAAGCCCCTCCAAGCCTCTACACATACAAATACTACCAATACAAAACCAAAAACACACACAAATACCTTCTCCTCCAACAGAACTCCCACTCAAACTCCCCTGTTTACAGCTCAGTTTGCTAGCTACTGTACCGCTGCAGCTGTCTGTGTCGCTGCCTGACTGGCTGCTCCCTTTATAGGACCCCTAGTCAGTGAAGCCCCGCCCCCTAATCAGGGCTCAGCTTCTCTCCCAGCACAAAGCCCCTCCAAGCCTCTACACATACAGATACTACCAATACAAAACCAAACACACACACAAATACCTTCACCTCCAACAGAACTCCCACTCAAACTCCCCTGTTTACAGCTCTGTTTGCTAGCTCCTGGGCAGCTGTCTGACTGGCTGCTCCTTTTATAGGACCCCTAGTCAGGGAAGCCCAGCCCCCTAATCAGGGCTCAGCTTCTCTCCCAGCACAAAGCCCCTACAAGCCTCTACACATACTGATACTAACAATACAAAACCAGACACACACACACACAAATACCCTCTCCTCCAACAGAACTCCCACTCAAACTCCCCAGTTTACAGCTCTGTTTGCTAGCTCCTTTGCCGCTGTCTGACTGGCTGCTCCCTTTATAGGACCCCTAGTCAGGGAAGCCCCGGCCCCTTATAAGGGCTCAGCTTCTCTGCCAGCACAAAGTCCCTACACATGCAGATACTACCAGTACAAAACCAAACACACACAAATACCGTCTCCTCCAACAGAACTCCCACTCAAACTCCCCTGTTTACAGCTCTGTTTGCTAGCTCCTGTACCGCTGCAGCTGTCTGTGCCGCTGCCTGACTGGCTGCTGCCTTTATAGGACCCCTAGTCAGTGAAGCCCCGCCCCCTCATCAGGGCTCAGCTTCTCTCCCAGCACAAAGCCCCTCCAAGCCCCTACACATACAGATACGACTAATACAAAACCAAACACAAACAAATACCTTCTCCTCCAACAGAACTCCCACTCAAACTCCCCTGTCTACAGCTCTGTTTGCTAGCTCCTGTGCCGCTGCCTGCCTGGCTGCTACCTTTATAGGACCCTTGTCAGTGAAGCCCCGCCCCCGAATCAGGGCTGAGCTTCTCTCCCAGCACAAAGCCCCTACACATACAGATACTCACACAAATACCTTCTCCTCCAACAGAACTCCCACTCAAACTCCCCTGTTTACAGCTCTGTTTGCTAGCTCCTGTGCCGCTGTCTGACTGGCTGCTCCCTTTATAGGACCCCTAGTCAGGGAAGCCCCGCCCCCTAATCAGGGCTCAGCTTCTCTACCAGCACAAAGTCCTTACACATGCAGATACTACCAGTACAAAACCAAACACACACAAATACCTTCTCCTCCAACAGAACTCCCAGTCAAACTCCCCTGTTTACAGCTCTGTTTGCTAGCTCCTGTGCCGATGCCTGACTGGCTGCGACCTTTATAGGACCCCTAGTCAGTGAGGCCCCGCCCCCTAATCAGGGCTCAGCTTCTCTCCCAGCACAAAGCCCTCCAAGCCTCTACACATACAGATACTACCAATACAAAACCAAACACACACACAAATACCTTCTCCTCCAACAGAACTCCCACTCAAACTCCCCTCTTTACAGCTCTGTTTGCTAGCTCCTGTGCTGCTGCAGCTGTCCGAGCCGCTGCCTGACTGGCTGCTACCTTTACAGAACCCCTAGTCAGGGAAGACCCGCCCCCTCATCAGGGCTCAGCTTCTCTGCCAGCACAAAGTCCCTACACATGCAGATACTACCAGTACAAAACCAAACACACACAAATACCTTCTCCTCCAACCGAACTCCCACTCAAACTCCCCTGTTTACAGCTCTGTCTGCTAGCTCCTGTGCCCCTGCCTGACTGGCTGCTCCCTTTATAGGACCCCTAGTCAGTGAAGCCCCGTCCCATAATCAGGGCTCAGCTTCTCTCCCAGCACAAAGCCCCTACAAGCCTCTACACATACAGATACTACCAATACAAAACCAAACACACACACACAAATACCTTCTCCTCCAACAGAACTCCCACTCAAACTCCCCTGTTTACAGCTCTGTTTGCTACCTCCTGTGCCAATGCCTGACTGGCTGCGACCTTTATAGGACCCCTAGTCCGTGAAGCCCCGCCCCCTAATCAGGGCTCAGCTTCTCTCCCAGCACAAAGCCCCTACACATACAGATACTCACACAAATAAATTCTCCTCCAACAGAACTCCCACTCAAACTCCCGTTTACAGCTCTGTTTGCTAGCTCCTGTGCCACTGCAGCTGTCTGTGCCGCTGCCTGACTGGCTGCTACCTTTACAGAACCCCTAGTCAGGGAAGACCCGCCCCCTCATCAGGGCTCAGCTTCTCTCCCAGCACAAAGTCCCTACACATGCAGATACTACCAGTACAAAACCAAACACACACACAAATACCTTCTCCTCCAACAGAACTCCCACTCAAACTCCCCTGTTTACAGCTCTGTTTGCTAGCTCCTGTGCCCCTGCCTGACTGGCTGCTCCCTTTATAGGACCCCTAGTCAGGGAAGCCCCGCCCCCTAATCAGGGCTCAGATTCTCTGCCAGCACAAAGCCCCTACACATACAGATACTCACACAAATACCTTCTCCTCCAACAGAACTCCCACTCAAACTCCCGTTTACAGCTCTGTTTGCTAGCTCCTGTGCCACTGCAGCTGTCTTTGCCGCTGCCTGACTGGCTGCTACCTTTACAGAACCCCTAATCAGGGAAGACCCGCCCCCTCATCAGGGCTCAGCTTCTCTCCCAGCACAAAGCCCCTACACATACAGATACGACCAAAACAAAACCAAACACACACAAATACCTTCTCCTCCAACCGAACTCCCACTCAAACTCCCTTGTTTACAGCTCTGTTTGCTAGCTCCTGTGCCGCTGCAGCTGTCTGTGCCGCTGCCTGTATGGCTGCTCCCTTTATAGGACGCCTAGTCAGGGAAGCCCCGCCCCCTAATCAGGGCTCAGATTCTCTGCCAGCACAAAGTCCCTACACATGCAGATACTACCAGTACAAAACCAAACACACACAAATACCTTCTCCTCCACCAGAACTCCCACTCAAACTCCCCTGTTGAAAGCTCTGTTTGCTAGCTCCTGTGCCACTGCAGCTGTCTGTGCCGCAGCCTGACTGGCTGCTACCTTTATAGGACCCCTAGTCCGTGAAGCCCCGCCCCCTCATCAGGGCTCAGCTTCTCTCCCAGCACAAACCCCTCCAAGCCTCTGCACATACAGATACCACCAATACAAAACCAAACACACACAAATACCTTCTCCTCCAACAGAACTCCCACTCAAACTCCCCTGTTTACAGCTCTGTTTGCTAGCTCCTGTACCGCTGCAGCTGTCTGTGCCGCTGCCTGACTGGCTGCTCCCTTTATAGGACCCCTAGTCAGTGAAGCCCCGTCCCATAATCAGGGCTCAGCTTCTCTCCCAGCACAAAGCCCCTACAAGCCTCTACACATACAGATACTACCAATACAAAACCAAACACACACACACAAATACCTTCTCCTCCAACAGAACTCCCACTCAAACTCCCCTGTTTACAGCTCTGTTTGCTACCTCCTGTGCCAATGCCTGACTGGCTGCGACCTTTATAGGACCCCTAGTCCGTGAAGCCCCGCCCCCTAATCAGGGCTCAGCTTCTCTCCCAGCACAAAGCCCCTACACATACAGATACTCACACAAATAAATTCTCCTCCAACAGAACTCCCACTCAAACTCCCGTTTACAGCTCTGTTTGCTAGCTCCTGTGCCACTGCAGCTGTCTGTGCCGCTGCCTGACTGGCTGCTACCTTTACAGAACCCCTAGTCAGGGAAGACCCGCCCCCTCATCAGGGCTCAGCTTCTCTCCCAGCACAAAGTCCCTACACATGCAGGTACTACCAGTACAAAACCAAACACACACAAATACCTTCTCCTCCAACCGAACTCCCACTCAAACTCCCCTGTTTACAGCTCTGTTTGCTAGCTCCTGTGCCACTGCCTGACTGGCTGCGACCTTTATAGGACCCCTTGCCGTGGAGCCCCGCCCCCTAATCAGGGCTGAGCTTCTCTCCCAGCACAAAGCCCCTACACATACAGATACTCACACAAATACCTTCTCCTCAAACAGAACTCCCACTCAAACTCCCCTGTTTACAGCTCTGTTTGTTAGCTCCTGTGCCACTGCAGCTGTCTGTGCCGCTGCCTGACTGGCTGCTACCTTTATAGGACCCCTAGTCCGTGAAGCCCCGCCCCCTCATCAGGGCTCAGCTTATCTCCCAGCACAAAGCCCCTACACGTACAGATACGACCAATACAAAACCAAACACACACAAATACCTTCTCCAACAGAACTCCCACTCAAACTCGCCAGTTTACAGCTCTGTTTGCTAGCTCCTGTGCCGCTGTCTGACTGGCTGCTCCCTTTATAGGACCCCTAGTCAGTGAAGCCCCGCCCCCTAATCAGGGCTCAGCTTCTCTTCCAGCACAATGCCCCTCCAAGCCTCTACACATACAGATACTACCAATACAAAACCAAACACACACAAATACCTTCTCCTCCAACAGAACTCCCACTCAAACTCCCCTGTTTACAGCTCTCTTTGCTAGCTCCTGTGCCACTGCAGCTGTCTGTGCCGCTGCCTGACTGGCTGCTGCCTTTATAGGACCCCTAGTCAGTGAAGCCCCGCCCCCTAATCAGGGCTCAGCTTCTCTCTCAGCACAAAGCTCCTACACATACAGATACCACCAGCACAAAACCAAACACACACAAATACCTTCTCCTCCAACAGAACTCCCACTCAAACTCCCCTGTTTACAGCTCTGTTTGCTAGCTCCTGTGCCGCTGCAGCTGTCCGTGCCGCCGCCTGACTGGTTGCTCCCTTTATAGAACCCCTAGTCAGTGAAGCCCCGCCCCCTAATCAGGGCTCAGCTTCTCTCCCAGCACAAAGCCCCTACACATACAGATGCTACCAATACAAAACCAAACACACACAAACACCTTCTCCTCCAACAGAACTCCCACTCAAACTCCCCTGTTTACAGCTCTGTTTGCTAGCTCCTGTGCCCCTGCAGCTGTCTGTGACGCTGCCTGACTGGCTGCTACCTTTATAGGACCCCTAGTCAGTTAAGCCCCGCCCCCTAATCAGGGCTCAGCTTCTCTTCCAGCACAATGCCCCTCCAAGCCTCTACATATACAGATACTACCAATACAAAACCAAACACACACAAATACCTTCTCCTCCAACAGAACTCCCACTCAAAGTCCCCTGTTGACAGCTCTGTTTGCTAGCTCCTGTGCCGCTGCAGCTGTCTGTGCCGCTGCCTGACTGGCTGCTCCCTTCATAGGACCCCTAGTCAGCGAAGCCCCGCCCCCTAATCAGGGCTCAGCTTCTCTCCCAGCACAAAGCCCCTACACATACAGATACTACCAATACAAAACCTAGCACACACAAATACCTTCTCCTCCAACAGAACTCCCACTCAAACTCCCCTGTTTACAGCTCTGTTTTCTAGCTCCTGTGCCGCTGCCTGACTGGCTGCTACCTTCATAGGACCCCTAGTCAGTGAAGCCCCGCCCCCTAATCCGGGCTCAGCTTCGCTCCCAGCACAAAGCCCCTCCAAGCCTCTACACATACAGATACTACCAATACAAAACCAAACACACACACAAATACCTTCTCCTCCAAAAGAACTCCCACTCAAACTCCCCTGTTGACAGCTCTGTTTGCTAGCTCCTGTACCGCTGCAGCTGTCTGTGTCGCTGCCTGACTGGCGGCTCCCTTTATAGGACCCCTCGTCAGTGAAGCCCCGCCCCCTAATCAGGGCTCAGCTTCTCTCCCAGCACAAAGCCCCTCCAAGCCTCTACACATACAGATACTACCAATACAAAAACAAACACACACACAAATACCTTCTCCTCCAAAAGAACTCCCACTCAAACTCCCCTGTTTACAGCTCTGTTTGCTAGCTCCTGTACCGCTGCAGCTGTCTGTGCCGCTGCCTGACTGGCTGCTCCCTTTATAGGACCCCTAGTCAGTGAAGCCCCGTCCCCTAATCAGGGCTCAGCTTCTCTCCCAGCACAAAGCCCCTACAAGCCTCTACACATACAGATACTACCAATACAAAACCAAACACACACACAAATACCTTCTCCTCCAACAGAACTCCCACTCAAACTCCCCTGTTTACAGCTCTGTTTGCTACCTCCTGTGCCACTGCAGCTGTCTGTGCCGCTGCCTGACTGGCTGCTACCTTTACAGAACCCCTAGTCAGGGAAGACCCGCCCCCTCATCAGGGCTCAGCTTCTCTCCCAGCACAAAGCCCCTACACATACAGATACGACCATAACAAAACCAAACACACACAAATACCTTCTCCTCCAACAGAACTCCCACTCAAACTCCCCTGTTTACAGCTCTGTTTGCTAGCTCCTGTGCCACTGCCTGACTGGCTGCGACCTTTATAGGACCCCTTGCCGTGGAGCCCCGCCCCCTAATCAGGGCTGAGCTTCTCTCCCAGCACAAAGCCCCTACACATACAGATACTCACACAAATACCTTCTCCTCAAACAGAACTCCCACTCAAACTCCCCTGTTTACAGCTCTGTTTGTTAGCTCCTGTGCCACTGCAGCTGTCTGTGCCGCTGCCTGACTGGCTGCTACCTTTATAGGACCCCTAGTCCGTGAAGCCCCGCCCCCTCATCAGGGCTCAGCTTATCTCCCAGCACAAAGCCCCTACACGTACAGATACGACCAATACAAAACCAAACACACACAAATACCTTCTCCAACAGAACTCCCACTCAAACTCGCCAGTTTACAGCTCTGTTTGCTAGCTCCTGTGCCGCTGTCTGACTGGCTGCTCCCTTTATAGGACCCCTAGTCAGTGAGGCCCCGCCCCCTAATCAGGGCTCAGCTTCTCTCCCAGCACAAAGCCCCTCCAAGCCTCTACACATACAGATACTACCAATACAAAACCAAACACACACACAAATACCTTCTCCTCCAACAGAACTCCCACTCAAAGTCCCCTGTTTCCAGCTCTGTTTGCTAGCTCCTGTGCCGCTGCAGCTGTCTGTGCCGCTGCCTGACTGGCTGCTAACTTTACAGGACCCCTAGTCAGTGAAGCCCCGCCCCCTAATCAGGGCTCAGCTTCGCTCCCAGCACAAAGCCCCTCCAAGCCTCTACACATACAGATACTACCAATACAAAACCAAACACACACACAAATACCTTCTCCTCCAAAAGAACTCCCACTCAAACTCCCCTGTTGACAGCTCTGTTTGCTAGCTCCTGTACCGCTGCAGCTGTCTGTGTCGCTCCCTGACTGGCTGCTCCCTTTATAGGACCCCTCGTCAGTGAAGCCCCGCCCCCTAATCAGGGCTCAGCTTCTCTCCCAGCACAAAGCCCCTCCAAGCCTCTACACATACAGATACTACCAATACAAAAAACACACACACAAATACCTTCTCCTCCAACAGAACTCCCACTCAAACTCCCCTGTTTACAGCTCTCTTTGCTAGCTCCTGTGCCACTGCAGCTGTCTGTGCCGCTGCCTGACTGGCTGCTGCCTTTATAGGACCCCTAGTCAGTGAAGCCCCGCCCCCTAATCAGGGCTCAGCTTCTCTCTCAGCACAAAGCCCCTACACATACAGATACCACCAGCACAAAACCAAACACACACAAATACCTTCTCCTCCAACAGAACTCCCACTCAAACTCCCCTGTTTACAGCTCTGTTTGCTAGCTCCTGTGCCGCTGCAGCTGTCCGTGCCGCCGCCTGACTGGTTGCTCCCTTTATAGAACCCCTAGTCAGCGAAGCCCCGCCCCCTAATCAGGGCTCAGCTTCTCTCCCAGCACAAAGCCCCTACACATACAGATACTACCAATACAAAACCTAGCACACACAAATACCTTCTCCTCCAACAGAACTCCCACTCAAACTCCCCTGTTTACAGCTCTGTTTTCTAGCTCCTGTGCCGCTGCCTGACTGGCTGCTACCTTTATAGGACCCCTAGTCAGTGAAGCCCCGCCCCCTAATCAGGGCTCAGCTTCTCTTCCAGCACAATGCCCCTCCAAGCCTCTACACATACAGATACTACCAATACAAAACCAAACACACACAAATACCTTCTCCTCCAACAGAACTCCCACTCAAACTCCCCTGTTTACAGCTCTGTTTGCTACCTCCTGTGCCGCTGCAGCTGTCTGTGTCGCTGCCTGACTGGCTGCTCCCTTTATAGGACCCATAGTCAGTGAAGCCCCGCCCCCTAATCAGGGATCAGCTTCTCTCCCAGTACAAAGCCCCTACACATACAGATACCACCAATACAAAACCAAACACACACAAATACCTTCTCCTCCAACAGAACTCCCACTCAAAGTCCCCTGTTTCCAGCTCTGTTTGCTAGCTCCTGTGCCGCTGCAGCTGTCTGTGCCGCTGCCTGACTGGCTGCTAACTTTACAGGACCCCTAGTCAGTGAAGCCCCGCCCCCTAATCAGGGCTCAGCTTCGCTCCCAGCACAAAGCCCCTCCAAGCCTCTACACATACAGATACTACCAATACAAAACCAAACACACACACAAATACCTTCTCCTCCAAAAGAACTCCCACTCAAACTCCCCTGTTGACAGCTCTCTTTGCTAGCTCCTGTGCCACTGCAGCTGTCTGTGCCGCTGCCTGACTGGCTGCTGCCTTTATAGGACCCCTAGTCAGTGAAGCCCCGCCCCCTAATCAGGGCTCAGCTTCTCTCTCAGCACAAAGCCCCTACACATACAGATACCACCAGCACAAAACCAAACACACACAAATACCTTCTCCTCCAACAGAACTCCCACTCAAACTCCCCTGTTTACAGCTCTGTTTGCTAGCTCCTGTGCCGCTGCAGCTGTCCGTGCCGCCGCCTGACTGGTTGCTCCCTTTATAGAACCCCTAGTCAGCGAAGCCCCGCCCCCTAATCAGGGCTCAGCTTCTCTCCCAGCACAAAGCCCCTACACATACAGATACTACCAATACAAAACCTAGCACACACAAATACCTTCTCCTCCAACAGAACTCCCACTCAAACTCCCCTGTTTACAGCTCTGTTTTCTAGCTCCTGTGCCGCTGCCTGACTGGCTGCTACCTTCATAGGACCCCTAGTCAGTGAAGCCCCGCCCCCTAATCCGGGCTCAGCTTCGCTCCCAGCACAAAGCCCCTCCAAGCCTCTACACATACAGATACTACCAATACAAAACCAAACACACACACAAATACCTTCTCCTCCAAAAGAACTCCCACTCAAACTCCCCTGTTGACAGCTCTGTTTGCTAGCTCCTGTACCGCTGCAGCTGTCTGTGTCGCTGCCTGACTGGCTGCTCCCTTTATAGGACCCCTCGTCAGTGAAGCCCCGCCCCCTAATCAGGGCTCAGCTTCTCTCCCAGCACAAAGCCCCTCCAAGCCTCTACACATACAGATACTACCAATACAAAAACAAACACACACACAAATACCTTCTCCTCCAAACGAACTCCCACTCAAACTCCCCTGTTTACAGCTCTGTTTGCTAGCTCCTGTACCGCTGCAGCTGTCTTTGCCGCTGCCTGACTGGCTGCTCCCTTTATAGGACCCCTAGTCAGTGAAGCCCCGTCCCCTAATCAGGGCTCAGCTTCTCTCCCAGCACAAAGCCCCTACAAGCCTCTACACATACAGATACTACCAATACAAAACCAAACACACACACAAATACCTTCTCCTCCAACAGAACTCCCACTCAAACTCCCCTGTTTACAGCTCTGTTTGCTACCTCCTGTGCCACTGCAGCTGTCTGTGCCGCTGCCTGACTGGCTGCTACCTTTACAGAACCCCTAGTCAGGGAAGACCCGCCCCCTCATCAGGGCTCAGCTTCTCTCCCAGCACAAAGCCCCTACACATACAGATACGACCATAACAAAACCAAACACACACAAATACGTTCTCCTCCAACAGAACTCCCACTCAAACTCCCTTGTTTACAGCTCTGTTTGCTAGCTCCTGTACCGCTGCAGCTGTCTGTGCCGCTGCCTGTATGGCTGCTCCCTTTATAGGACGCCTAGTCAGGGAACCCCGCCCCCTAATCAGGGCTCAGCTTCTCTGCCAGCACAAAGTCCCTACACATGCAGGTACTACCAGTACAAAACCAAACACACACAAATACCTTCTCCTCCAACCGAACTCCCACTCAAACTCCCCTGTTTACAGCTCTGTTTGCTAGCTCCTGTGCCACTGCCTGACTGGCTGCGACCTTTATAGGACCCCTTGCCGTGGAGCCCCGCCCCCTAATCAGGGCTGAGCTTCTCTCCCAGCACAAAGCCCCTACACATACAGATACTCACACAAATACCTTCTCCTCAAACAGAACTCCCACTCAAACTCCCCTGTTTACAGCTCTGTTTGTTAGCTCCTGTGCCGCTGCAGCTGTCTGTGCCGCTGCCTGACTGGTTGCTCCCTTTATAGAACCCCTAGTCAGCGAAGCCCCGCCCCCTAATCAGGGCTCAGCTTCTCTCTCAGCACAAAGCCCCTACACATACAGATACTACCAATACAAAACCTAGCACACACAAATACCTTCTCCTCCAACAGAACTCCCACTCAAACTCCCCTGTTTACAGCTCTGTTTTCTAGCTCCTGTGCCGCTGCCTGACTGGCTGCTACCTTTATAGGACCCCTAGTCAGTGAAGCCCCGCCCCCTAATCAGGGCTCAGCTTCTCTTCCAGCACAATGCCCCTCCAAGCCTCTACACATACAGATACTACCAATACAAAACCAAACACACACAAATACCTTCTCCTCCAACAGAACTCCCACTCAAACTCCCCTGTTTACAGCTCTGTTTGCTACCTCCTGTGCCGCTGCAGCTGTCTGTGTCGCTGCCTGACTGGCTGCTCCCTTTATAGGACCCATAGTCAGTGAAGCCCCGCCCCCTAATCAGGGCTCAGCTTCTCTCCCAGTACAAAGCCCCTACACATACAGATACCACCAATACAAAACCAAACACACACAAATACCTTCTCCTCCAACAGAACTCCCACTCAAAGTCCCCTGTTTCCAGCTCTGTTTGCTAGCTCCTGTGCCGCTGCAGCTGTCTGTGCCGCTGCCTGACTGGCTGCTAACTTTACAGGACCCCTAGTCAGTGAAGCCCCGCCCCCTAATCAGGGCTCAGCTTCGCTCCCAGCACAAAGCCCCTCCAAGCCTCTACACATACAGATACTACCAATACAAAACCAAACACACACACAAATACCTTCTCCTCCAAAAGAACTCCCACTCAAACTCCCCTGTTGACAGCTCTCTTTGCTAGCTCCTGTGCCACTGCAGCTGTCTGTGCCGCTGCCTGACTGGCTGCTGCCTTTATAGGACCCCTAGTCAGTGAAGCCCCGCCCCCTAATCAGGGCTCAGCTTCTCTCTCAGCACAAAGCCCCTACACATACAGATACCACCAGCACAAAACCAAACACACACAAATACCTTCTCCTCCAACAGAACTCCCACTCAAACTCCCCTGTTTACATCTCTGTTTGCTAGCTCCTGTGCCACTGCAGCTGTCTGTGCTGCTGCCTGACTGGCTGCTACCTTTCCAGAAACCCTAGTCCGTGAAGCCCCGCCCCCTCATCAGGCCTCAGCTTCTCTCCCAGCACAAAGCCCCTACACATACAGATACGACCAATACAAAACCAAACACACAAAAATACCTTCTCCTCCAACAGAACTCCCACTCAAACTCCCCTGTTTACAGGTCTGTTTGCTAGCTCCTACGCCGCTGCCTGACTGGCTGCTACCTTTATAGGACCCCTAGTCAGTGAAGCCCCGCCCCCTAATCAGGGCTCATCTTCTCTCCCAGCACAAAGCCTCTACACAAACAGATACTACCAATACAAAACCAAGCACACACAAATACCTTCTCCTCCAACAGAACTCCCACTCAAACTCCCCTGTTTACAGCTCTGTTTGCTAGCTCCTGTGCCGCTGCCTGACTGGCTGCTAGCTTTATAGGACCCCTAGTCAGTGAAGCCACGCCCCCTAATCAGGGCTCAGCTTCTCTCCCAGCACAAAGCCCCTCCAAGCCTCTACAAATACAGATACTACCAATACAAAACGAAACAAACACAAATACCTTCTCCTCCAACAGATCTCCCACTCAAACTCCCCTGTTTACAGCTCTGTTTGCTAGCTCCTGTGCCGCTGCAGCTGTCCGTGCCGCCGCCTGACTGGCTGCTCCCTTTATAGAACCCCTAGTCAGTGAAGCCCCGCCCCCTAATCAGGGCTCAGCTTCTCTCCCAGCACAAAGCCCCTACACATACAGATACCACCAACACAAAGCCCAACACACACAAATACCTTCTCCTCCAACAGAACTCCCACTCAAACTCCCCTGTTTACAGCTCTGTTTGCTAGCTCCTGTGCCACTGCAGCTGTCTGTGCCGCTGCCTGACTGGCTGCTGCCTTTATAGGACCCCTAGTCAGTGAAGCCCCGCCCCCTAATCAGGGCTCAGCTTCTCTCCCAGCACAAAGCCTCTACACATACAGATACTACCAATACAAAACCAAGCACACACAAATACCTTCTCCTCCAACAGAACTCCCACTCAAACTCCCCTGTTTACAGGTCTGTTTGCTAGCTCCTGCGCCGCTGCCTGACTGGCTGCTACCTTTATAGGACCCCTAGTCAGTGAAGCCCCGCCCCCTAATCAGGGCTCATCTTCTCTCCCAGCACAAAGCCCCTACACATACAGATACTACCAATACAAAACCAAGCACACACAAATACCTTCTCCTCCAACAGAACTCCCACTCAAACTCCCCTGTTTACAGGTCTGTTTGCTAGCTCCTGCGCCGCTGCCTGACTGGCTGCTACCTTTATAGGACCCCTAGTCAGTGAAGCCCAGCCCCCTAATCAGGGCTCAGCTTCTCTCCCAGCACAAAGCCCCTCCAAGCCTCTACACATACAAATACTACCAATACAAAACCAAACACACACACAAATACCTTCTCCTCCAAAAGAACTCCCACTCAAACTCCCCTGTTTACAGCTCTGTTTGCTAGCTCCTGTGCCGCTGCAGCTGTCCGTGCCGCCGCCTGACTGGTTGCTCCCTTTATAGAACCCCTAGTCAGTGAAGCCCCGCCCCCTAATCAGGGCTCAGCTTCTCTCCCAGCACAAAGCCCCTACACATACAGATGCTACCAATACAAAACCAAACACACACAAACACCTTCTCCTCCAAAAGGACTCCCACTCAAACTCCCCTGTTGACAGCTCTGTTTGCTAGCTCCTGTACCGCTGCAGCTGTCTGTGTCGCTGCCTGACTGGCGGCTCCCTTTATAGGACCCCTCGTCAGTGAAGCCCCGCCCCCTAATCAGGGCTCAGCTTCTCTCCCAGCACAAAGCCCCTCCAAGCCTCTACACATACAGATACTACCAATACAAAAACAAACACACACACAAATACCTTCTCCTCCAAAACAACTCCCACTCAAACTCCCCTGTTTACAGCTCTGTTTGCTAGCTCCTGTACCGCTGCAGCTGTCTGTGCCGCTGCCTGACTGGCTGCTCCCTTTATAGGACCCCTAGTCAGTGAAGCCCCGTCCCCTAATCAGGGCTCAGCTTCTCTCCCAGCACAAAGCCCCTACAAGCCTCTACACATACAGATACTACCAATACAAAACCAAACACACACACAAATACCTTCTCCTCCAACAGAACTCCCACTCAAACTCCCCTGTTTACAGCTCTGTTTGCTACCTCCTGTGCCACTGCAGCTGTCTGTGCCGCTGCCTGACTGGCTGCTACCTTTACAGAACCCCTAGTCAGGGAAGACCCGCCCCCTCATCAGGGCTCAGCTTCTCTCCCAGCACAAAGCCCCTACACATACAGATACGACCATAACAAAACCAAACACACACAAATACCTTCTCCTCCAACAGAACTCCCACTCAAACTCCCCTGTTTACAGCTCTGTTTGCTAGCTCCTGTGCCACTGCCTGACTGGCTGCGACCTTTATAGGACCCCTTGCCGTGGAGCCCCGCCCCCTAATCAGGGCTGAGCTTCTCTCCCAGCACAAAGCCCCTACACATACAGATACTCACACAAATACCTTCTCCTCAAACAGAACTCCCACTCAAAGTCCCCTGTTTACAGCTCTGTTTGTTAGCTCCTGTGCCACTGCAGCTGTCTGTGCCGCTGCCTGACTGGCTGCTACCTTTATAGGACCCCTAGTCCGTGAAGCCCCGCCCCCTCATCAGGGCTCAGCTTATCTCCCAGCACAAAGCCCCTACACGTACAGATACGACCAATACAAAACCAAACACACACAAATACCTTCTCCAACAGAACTCCCACTCAAACTCACCAGTTTACAGCTCTGTTTGCTAGCTCCTGTGCCGCTGTCTGACTGGCTGCTCCCTTTATAGGACCCCTAGTCAGTGAGGCCCCGCCCCCTAATCAGGGCTCAGCTTCTCTCCCAGCACAAAGCCCCTCCAAGCCTCTACACATACAGATACTACCAATACAAAACCAAACACACACACAAATACCTTCTCCTCCAACAGAACTCCCACTCAAAGTCCCCTGTTTCCAGCTCTGTTTGCTAGGTCCTGTGCCGCTGCAGCTGTCTGTGCCACTGCCTGACTGGCTGCTAACTTTACAGGACCCCTAGTCAGTGAAGCCCCGCCCCCTAATCAGGGCTCAGCTTCGCTCCCAGCACAAAGCCCCTCCAAGCCTCTACACATACAGATACTACCAATACAAAACCAAACACACACACAAATACCTTCTCCTCCAAAAGAACTCCCACTCAAACTCCCCTGTTGACAGCTCTGTTTGCTAGCTCCTGTACCGCTGCAGCTGTCTGTGTCGCTCCCTGACTGGCTGCTCCCTTTATAGGACCCCTCGTCAGTGAAGCCCCGCCCCCTAATCAGGGCTCAGCTTCTCTCCCAGCACAAAGCCCCTCCAAGCCTCTACACATACAGATACTACCAATACAAAAAACACACACACAAATACCTTCTCCTCCAACAGAACTCCCACTCAAACTCCCCTGTTTACAGCTCTCTTTGCTAGCTCCTGTGCCACTGCAGCTGTCTGTGCCGCTGCCTGACTGGCTGCTGCCTTTATAGGACCCCTAGTCAGTGAAGCCCCGCCCCCTAATCAGGGCTCAGCTTCTCTCTCAGCACAAAGCCCCTACACATACAGATACCACCAGCACAAAACCAAACACACACAAATACCTTCTCCTCCAACAGAACTCCCACTCAAACTCCCCTGTTTACAGCTCTGTTTGCTAGCTCCTGTGCCGCTGCAGCTGTCCGTGCCGCCGCCTGACTGGTTGCTCCCTTTATAGAACCCCTAGTCAGCGAAGCCCCGCCCCCTAATCAGGGCTCAGCTTCTCTCCCAGCACAAAGCCCCTACACATACAGATACTACCAATACAAAACCTAGCACACACAAATACCTTCTCCTCCAACAGAACTCCCACTCAAACTCCCCTGTTTACAGCTCTGTTTTCTAGCTCCTGTGCCGCTGCCTGACTGGCTGCTACCTTTATAGGACCCCTAGTCAGTGAAGCCCCGCCCCCTAATCAGGGCTCAGCTTCTCTTCCAGCACAATGCCCCTCCAAGCCTCTACACATACAGATACTACCAATACAAAACCAAACACACACAAATACCTTCTCCTCCAACAGAACTCCCACTCAAACTCCCCTGTTTACAGCTCTGTTTGCTACCTCCTGTGCCGCTGCAGCTGTCTGTGTCGCTGCCTGACTGGCTGCTCCCTTTATAGGACCCATAGTCAGTGAAGCCCCGCCCCCTAATCAGGGCTCAGCTTCTCTCCCAGTACAAAGCCCCTACACATACAGATACCACCAATACAAAACCAAACACACACAAATACCTTCTCCTCCAACAGAACTCCCACTCAAAGTCCCCTGTTTCCAGCTCTGTTTGCTAGCTCCTGTGCCGCTGCAGCTGTCTGTGCCGCTGCCTGACTGGCTGCTAACTTTACAGGACCCCTAGTCAGTGAAGCCCCGCCCCCTAATCAGGGCTCAGCTTCGCTCCCAGCACAAAGCCCCTCCAAGCCTCTACACATACAGATACTACCAATACAAAACCAAACACACACACAAATACCTTCTCCTCCAAAAGAACTCCCACTCAAACTCCCCTGTTGACAGCTCTCTTTGCTAGCTCCTGTGCCACTGCAGCTGTCTGTGCCGCTGCCTGACTGGCTGCTGCCTTTATAGGACCCCTAGTCAGTGAAGCCCCGCCCCCTAATCAGGGCTCAGCTTCTCTCTCAGCACAAAGCCCCTACACATACAGATACCACCAGCACAAAACCAAACACACACAAATACCTTCTCCTCCAACAGAACTCCCACTCAAACTCCCCTGTTTACAGCTCTGTTTGCTAGCTCCTGTGCCGCTGCAGCTGTCCGTGCCGCCGCCTGACTGGTTGCTCCCTTTATAGAACCCCTAGTCAGCGAAGCCCCGCCCCCTAATCAGGGCTCAGCTTCTCTCCCAGCACAAAGCCCCTACACATACAGATACTACCAATACAAAACCTAGCACACACAAATACCTTCTCCTCCAACAGAACTCCCACTCAAACTCCCCTGTTTACAGCTCTGTTTTCTAGCTCCTGTGCCGCTGCCTGACTGGCTGCTACCTTCATAGGACCCCTAGTCAGTGAAGCCCCGCCCCCTAATCCGGGCTCAGCTTCGCTCCCAGCACAAAGCCCCTCCAAGCCTCTACACATACAGATACTACCAATACAAAACCAAACACACACACAAATACCTTCTCCTCCAAAAGAACTCCCACTCAAACTCCCCTGTTGACAGCTCTGTTTGCTAGCTCCTGTACCGCTGCAGCTGTCTGTGTCGCTGCCTGACTGGCTGCTCCCTTTATAGGACCCCTCGTCAGTGAAGCCCCGCCCCCTAATCAGGGCTCAGCTTCTCTCCCAGCACAAAGCCCCTCCAAGCCTCTACACATACAGATACTACCAATACAAAAACAAACACACACACAAATACCTTCTCCTCCAAACGAACTCCCACTCAAACTCCCCTGTTTACAGCTCTGTTTGCTAGCTCCTGTACCGCTGCAGCTGTCTTTGCCGCTGCCTGACTGGCTGCTCCCTTTATAGGACCCCTAGTCAGTGAAGCCCCGTCCCCTAATCAGGGCTCAGCTTCTCTCCCAGCACAAAGCCCCTACAAGCCTCTACACATACAGATACTACCAATACAAAACCAAACACACACACAAATACCTTCTCCTCCAACAGAACTCCCACTCAAACTCCCCTGTTTACAGCTCTGTTTGCTACCTCCTGTGCCACTGCAGCTGTCTGTGCCGCTGCCTGACTGGCTGCTACCTTTACAGAACCCCTAGTCAGGGAAGACCCGCCCCCTCATCAGGGCTCAGCTTCTCTCCCAGCACAAAGCCCCTACACATACAGATACGACCATAACAAAACCAAACACACACAAATACGTTCTCCTCCAACAGAACTCCCACTCAAACTCCCTTGTTTACAGCTCTGTTTGCTAGCTCCTGTACCGCTGCAGCTGTCTGTGCCGCTGCCTGTATGGCTGCTCCCTTTATAGGACGCCTAGTCAGGGAACCCCGCCCCCTAATCAGGGCTCAGCTTCTCTGCCAGCACAAAGTCCCTACACATGCAGGTACTACCAGTACAAAACCAAACACACACAAATACCTTCTCCTCCAACCGAACTCCCACTCAAACTCCCCTGTTTACAGCTCTGTTTGCTAGCTCCTGTGCCACTGCCTGACTGGCTGCGACCTTTATAGGACCCCTTGCCGTGGAGCCCCGCCCCCTAATCAGGGCTGAGCTTCTCTCCCAGCACAAAGCCCCTACACATACAGATACTCACACAAATACCTTCTCCTCAAACAGAACTCCCACTCAAACTCCCCTGTTTACAGCTCTGTTTGTTAGCTCCTGTGCCGCTGCAGCTGTCTGTGCCGCTGCCTGACTGGCTGCTACCTTTATAGGACCCCTAGTCAGTGAAGCCCCGCCCCCTAATCAGGGCTCAGCTTCTCTTCCAGCACAATGCCCCTCCAAGCCTCTACACATACAGATACTACCAATACAAAACCAAACACACACAAATACCTTCTCCTCCAACAGAACTCCCACTCAAACTCCCCTGTTTACAGCTCTCTTTGCTACCTCCTGTGCCACTGCAGCTGTCTGTGCCGCTGCCTGACTGGTTGCTCCCTTTATAGAACCCCTAGTCAGCGAAGCCCCGCCCCCTAATCAGGGCTCAGCTTCTCTCTCAGCACAAAGCCCCTACACATACAGATACTACCAATACAAAACCTAGCACACACAAATACCTTCTCCTCCAACAGAACTCCCACTCAAACTCCCCTGTTTACAGCTCTGTTTTCTAGCTCCTGTGCCGCTGCCTGACTGGCTGCTACCTTTATAGGACCCCTAGTCAGTGAAGCCCCGCCCCCTAATCAGGGCTCAGCTTCTCTTCCAGCACAATGCCCCTCCAAGCCTCTACACATACAGATACTACCAATACAAAACCAAACACACACAAATACCTTCTCCTCCAACAGAACTCCCACTCAAACTCCCCTGTTTACAGCTCTGTTTGCTACCTCCTGTGCCGCTGCAGCTGTCTGTGTCGCTGCCTGACTGGCTGCTCCCTTTATAGGACCCATAGTCAGTGAAGCCCCGCCCCCTAATCAGGGCTCAGCTTCTCTCCCAGTACAAAGCCCCTACACATACAGATACCACCAATACAAAACCAAACACACACAAATACCTTCTCCTCCAACAGAACTCCCACTCAAAGTCCCCTGTTTCCAGCTCTGTTTGCTAGCTCCTGTGCCGCTGCAGCTGTCTGTGCCGCTGCCTGACTGGCTGCTAACTTTACAGGACCCCTAGTCAGTGAAGCCCCGCCCCCTAATCAGGGCTCAGCTTCGCTCCCAGCACAAAGCCCCTCCAAGCCTCTACACATACAGATACTACCAATACAAAACCAAACACACACACAAATACCTTCTCCTCCAAAAGAACTCCCACTCAAACTCCCCTGTTGACAGCTCTCTTTGCTAGCTCCTGTGCCACTGCAGCTGTCTGTGCCGCTGCCTGACTGGCTGCTGCCTTTATAGGACCCCTAGTCAGTGAAGCCCCGCCCCCTAATCAGGGCTCAGCTTCTCTCTCAGCACAAAGCCCCTACACATACAGATACCACCAGCACAAAACCAAACACACACAAATACCTTCTCCTCCAACAGAACTCCCACTCAAACTCCCCTGTTTACATCTCTGTTTGCTAGCTCCTGTGCCACTGCAGCTGTCTGTGCTGCTGCCTGACTGGCTGCTACCTTTCCAGAAACCCTAGTCCGTGAAGCCCCGCCCCCTCATCAGGCCTCAGCTTCTCTCCCAGCACAAAGCCCCTACACATACAGATACGACCAATACAAAACCAAACACACAAAAATACCTTCTCCTCCAACAGAACTCCCACTCAAACTCCCCTGTTTACAGGTCTGTTTGCTAGCTCCTACGCCGCTGCCTGACTGGCTGCTACCTTTATAGGACCCCTAGTCAGTGAAGCCCCGCCCCCTAATCAGGGCTCATCTTCTCTCCCAGCACAAAGCCTCTACACAAACAGATACTACCAATACAAAACCAAGCACACACAAATACCTTCTCCTCCAACAGAACTCCCACTCAAACTCCCCTGTTTACAGCTCTGTTTGCTAGCTCCTGTGCCGCTGCCTGACTGGCTGCTAGCTTTATAGGACCCCTAGTCAGTGAAGCCACGCCCCCTAATCAGGGCTCAGCTTCTCTCCCAGCACAAAGCCCCTCCAAGCCTCTACAAATACAGATACTACCAATACAAAACGAAACAAACACAAATACCTTCTCCTCCAACAGATCTCCCACTCAAACTCCCCTGTTTACAGCTCTGTTTGCTAGCTCCTGTGCCGCTGCAGCTGTCCGTGCCGCCGCCTGACTGGCTGCTCCCTTTATAGAACCCCTAGTCAGTGAAGCCCCGCCCCCTAATCAGGGCTCAGCTTCTCTCCCAGCACAAAGCCCCTACACATACAGATACCACCAACACAAAGCCCAACACACACAAATACCTTCTCCTCCAACAGAACTCCCACTCAAACTCCCCTGTTTACAGCTCTGTTTGCTAGCTCCTGTGCCACTGCAGCTGTCTGTGCCGCTGCCTGACTGGCTGCTGCCTTTATAGGACCCCTAGTCAGTGAAGCCCCGCCCCCTAATCAGGGCTCAGCTTCTCTCCCAGCACAAAGCCTCTACACATACAGATACTACCAATACAAAACCAAGCACACACAAATACCTTCTCCTCCAACAGAACTCCCACTCAAACTCCCCTGTTTACAGGTCTGTTTGCTAGCTCCTGCGCCGCTGCCTGACTGGCTGCTACCTTTATAGGACCCCTAGTCAGTGAAGCCCCGCCCCCTAATCAGGGCTCATCTTCTCTCCCAGCACAAAGCCCCTACACATACAGATACTACCAATACAAAACCAAGCACACACAAATACCTTCTCCTCCAACAGAACTCCCACTCAAACTCCCCTGTTTACAGGTCTGTTTGCTAGCTCCTGCGCCGCTGCCTGACTGGCTGCTACCTTTATAGGACCCCTAGTCAGTGAAGCCCAGCCCCCTAATCAGGGCTCAGCTTCTCTCCCAGCACAAAGCCCCTCCAAGCCTCTACACATACAAATACTACCAATACAAAACCAAACACACACACAAATACCTTCTCCTCCAAAAGAACTCCCACTCAAACTCCCCTGTTTACAGCTCTGTTTGCTAGCTCCTGTGCCGCTGCAGCTGTCCGTGCCGCCGCCTGACTGGTTGCTCCCTTTATAGAACCCCTAGTCAGTGAAGCCCCGCCCCCTAATCAGGGCTCAGCTTCTCTCCCAGCACAAAGCCCCTACACATACAGATGCTACCAATACAAAACCAAACACACACAAACACCTTCTCCTCCAAAAGGACTCCCACTCAAACTCCCCTGTTGACAGCTCTGTTTGCTAGCTCCTGTACCGCTGCAGCTGTCTGTGTCGCTGCCTGACTGGCGGCTCCCTTTATAGGACCCCTCGTCAGTGAAGCCCCGCCCCCTAATCAGGGCTCAGCTTCTCTCCCAGCACAAAGCCCCTCCAAGCCTCTACACATACAGATACTACCAATACAAAAACAAACACACACACAAATACCTTCTCCTCCAAAACAACTCCCACTCAAACTCCCCTGTTTACAGCTCTGTTTGCTAGCTCCTGTACCGCTGCAGCTGTCTGTGCCGCTGCCTGACTGGCTGCTCCCTTTATAGGACCCCTAGTCAGTGAAGCCCCGTCCCCTAATCAGGGCTCAGCTTCTCTCCCAGCACAAAGCCCCTACAAGCCTCTACACATACAGATACTACCAATACAAAACCAAACACACACACAAATACCTTCTCCTCCAACAGAACTCCCACTCAAACTCCCCTGTTTACAGCTCTGTTTGCTACCTCCTGTGCCACTGCAGCTGTCTGTGCCGCTGCCTGACTGGCTGCTACCTTTACAGAACCCCTAGTCAGGGAAGACCCGCCCCCTCATCAGGGCTCAGCTTCTCTCCCAGCACAAAGCCCCTACACATACAGATACGACCATAACAAAACCAAACACACACAAATACCTTCTCCTCCAACAGAACTCCCACTCAAACTCCCCTGTTTACAGCTCTGTTTGCTAGCTCCTGTGCCACTGCCTGACTGGCTGCGACCTTTATAGGACCCCTTGCCGTGGAGCCCCGCCCCCTAATCAGGGCTGAGCTTCTCTCCCAGCACAAAGCCCCTACACATACAGATACTCACACAAATACCTTCTCCTCAAACAGAACTCCCACTCAAAGTCCCCTGTTTACAGCTCTGTTTGTTAGCTCCTGTGCCACTGCAGCTGTCTGTGCCGCTGCCTGACTGGCTGCTACCTTTATAGGACCCCTAGTCCGTGAAGCCCCGCCCCCTCATCAGGGCTCAGCTTATCTCCCAGCACAAAGCCCCTACACGTACAGATACGACCAATACAAAACCAAACACACACAAATACCTTCTCCAACAGAACTCCCACTCAAACTCACCAGTTTACAGCTCTGTTTGCTAGCTCCTGTGCCGCTGTCTGACTGGCTGCTCCCTTTATAGGACCCCTAGTCAGTGAGGCCCCGCCCCCTAATCAGGGCTCAGCTTCTCTCCCAGCACAAAGCCCCTCCAAGCCTCTACACATACAGATACTACCAATACAAAACCAAACACACACACAAATACCTTCTCCTCCAACAGAACTCCCACTCAAAGTCCCCTGTTTCCAGCTCTGTTTGCTAGGTCCTGTGCCGCTGCAGCTGTCTGTGCCACTGCCTGACTGGCTGCTAACTTTACAGGACCCCTAGTCAGTGAAGCCCCGCCCCCTAATCAGGGCTCAGCTTCGCTCCCAGCACAAAGCCCCTCCAAGCCTCTACACATACAGATACTACCAATACAAAACCAAACACACACACAAATACCTTCTCCTCCAAAAGAACTCCCACTCAAACTCCCCTGTTGACAGCTCTGTTTGCTAGCTCCTGTACCGCTGCAGCTGTCTGTGTCGCTCCCTGACTGGCTGCTCCCTTTATAGGACCCCTCGTCAGTGAAGCCCCGCCCCCTAATCAGGGCTCAGCTTCTCTCCCAGCACAAAGCCCCTCCAAGCCTCTACACATACAGATACTACCAATACAAAAAACACACACACAAATACCTTCTCCTCCAACAGAACTCCCACTCAAACTCCCCTGTTTACAGCTCTCTTTGCTAGCTCCTGTGCCACTGCAGCTGTCTGTGCCGCTGCCTGACTGGCTGCTGCCTTTATAGGACCCCTAGTCAGTGAAGCCCCGCCCCCTAATCAGGGCTCAGCTTCTCTCTCAGCACAAAGCCCCTACACATACAGATACCACCAGCACAAAACCAAACACACACAAATACCTTCTCCTCCAACAGAACTCCCACTCAAACTCCCCTGTTTACAGCTCTGTTTGCTAGCTCCTGTGCCGCTGCAGCTGTCCGTGCCGCCGCCTGACTGGTTGCTCCCTTTATAGAACCCCTAGTCAGCGAAGCCCCGCCCCCTAATCAGGGCTCAGCTTCTCTCCCAGCACAAAGCCCCTACACATACAGATACTACCAATACAAAACCTAGCACACACAAATACCTTCTCCTCCAACAGAACTCCCACTCAAACTCCCCTGTTTACAGCTCTGTTTTCTAGCTCCTGTGCCGCTGCCTGACTGGCTGCTACCTTTATAGGACCCCTAGTCAGTGAAGCCCCGCCCCCTAATCAGGGCTCAGCTTCTCTTCCAGCACAATGCCCCTCCAAGCCTCTACACATACAGATACTACCAATACAAAACCAAACACACACAAATACCTTCTCCTCCAACAGAACTCCCACTCAAACTCCCCTGTTTACAGCTCTGTTTGCTACCTCCTGTGCCGCTGCAGCTGTCTGTGTCGCTGCCTGACTGGCTGCTCCCTTTATAGGACCCATAGTCAGTGAAGCCCCGCCCCCTAATCAGGGCTCAGCTTCTCTCCCAGTACAAAGCCCCTACACATACAGATACCACCAATACAAAACCAAACACACACAAATACCTTCTCCTCCAACAGAACTCCCACTCAAAGTCCCCTGTTTCCAGCTCTGTTTGCTAGCTCCTGTGCCGCTGCAGCTGTCTGTGCCGCTGCCTGACTGGCTGCTAACTTTACAGGACCCCTAGTCAGTGAAGCCCCGCCCCCTAATCAGGGCTCAGCTTCGCTCCCAGCACAAAGCCCCTCCAAGCCTCTACACATACAGATACTACCAATACAAAACCAAACACACACACAAATACCTTCTCCTCCAAAAGAACTCCCACTCAAACTCCCCTGTTGACAGCTCTCTTTGCTAGCTCCTGTGCCACTGCAGCTGTCTGTGCCGCTGCCTGACTGGCTGCTGCCTTTATAGGACCCCTAGTCAGTGAAGCCCCGCCCCCTAATCAGGGCTCAGCTTCTCTCTCAGCACAAAGCCCCTACACATACAGATACCACCAGCACAAAACCAAACACACACAAATACCTTCTCCTCCAACAGAACTCCCACTCAAACTCCCCTGTTTACATCTCTGTTTGCTAGCTCCTGTGCCACTGCAGCTGTCTGTGCTGCTGCCTGACTGGCTGCTACCTTTCCAGAAACCCTAGTCCGTGAAGCCCCGCCCCCTCATCAGGCCTCAGCTTCTCTCCCAGCACAAAGCCCCTACACATACAGATACGACCAATACAAAACCAAACACACAAAAATACCTTCTCCTCCAACAGAACTCCCACTCAAACTCCCCTGTTTACAGGTCTGTTTGCTAGCTCCTGTAGTGCTGCAGCTGTCTGTGCAGCTGCCTGACTGGCTGCTGCCTTTATAGGACCCCTAGTCAGTGAAGCCCCGCCCCCTAATCAGGGCTCAGCTTCTCTCCCAGCACAAAGCCTCTACACATACAGATACTACCAATACAAAACCAAGCACACACAAATACCTTCTCCTCCAACAGAACTCCCACTCAAACTCCCCTGTTTACAGGTCTGTTTGCTAGCTCCTGCGCCGCTGCCTGACTGGCTGCTACCTTTATAGGACCCCTAGTCAGTGAAGCCCCGCCCCCTAATCAGGGCTCATCTTCTCTCCCAGCACAAAGCCCCTACACATACAGATACTACCAATACAAAACCAAGCACACACAAATACCTTCTCCTCCAACAGAACTCCCACTCAAACTCCCCTGTTTACAGGTCTGTTTGCTAGCTCCTGCGCCGCTGCCTGACTGGCTGCTACCTTTATAGGACCCCTAGTCAGTGAAGCCCAGCCCCCTAATCAGGGCTCAGCTTCTCTCCCAGCACAAAGCCCCTCCAAGCCTCTACACATACAAATACTACCAATACAAAACCAAACACACACACAAATACCTTCTCCTCCAAAAGAACTCCCACTCAAACTCCCCTGTTTACAGCTCTGTTTGCTAGCTCCTGTGCCGCTGCAGCTGTCCGTGCCGCCGCCTGACTGGTTGCTCCCTTTATAGAACCCCTAGTCAGTGAAGCCCCGCCCCCTCATCAGGCCTCAGCTTCTCTCCCAGCACAAAGCCCCTACACATACAGATACGACCAATACAAAACCAAACACACAAAAATACCTTCTCCTCCAACAAAACTCCCACTCAAACTCCCCTGTTTACAGGTCTTTTTGCTAGCTCCTCTACCGCTGCAGCTGTCTTTGTCGCTGCCTGACTAGCTGCTACCTTCATAGGACCCCTAGTCAGCGAAGCCCCGCCCCCTAATCAGGGCTCATCTTCTCTCCCAGCACAAAGCCCCTACACATACAGATACTACCAATACAAAACCAAGCACACACAAATACCTTCTCATCCAACAGAACTCCCACTCAAACTCCCCTGTTTACAGCTCTGTTTGCTAGCTCCTGTGCCGCTGCAGCTGTCTGTGCCGCTGCCTGACTGGCTGCTGCCTTTATAGGACCCCTAGTCAGTGAAGCCCCGCCAACTAATCAGGGCTCAGCTTCTCTCCCAGCACAAAGCCTCTACACATACAGATACTACCAATACAAAACCAAGCACACACAAATACCTTCTCCTCCAACAGAACTCCCACTCAAACTCCCCTGTTTACAGGTCTGTTTGCTAGCTCCTACGCCGCTGCCTGACTGGCTGCTACCTTTATAGGACCCCTAGTCAGTGAAGCCCCGCCCCCTAATCAGGGCTCATCTTCTCTCCCAGCACAAAGCCCCTACACATACAGATAATACCAATACAAAACCAAGCACACACAAATAGCTTCTCCTCCAACAGAACTCCCACTCAAACTCCCCTGTTTACAGCTCTGTTTGCTACCTCCTCTGCCGCTGCAGCTGTCCGTGCCGCCGCCTGACTGGCTGCTCCCTTTATAGAACCCCTAGTCAGTGAAGCCCCGCCCCCTAATCAGGGCTCAGCTTCTCTCCAAGCACAAAGCCCCTACACATACAGATGCTACCAATACAAAACCAAACACACACAAATACCTTCTCCTCCAACAGAACTCCCACTCAAACTCCCCTGTTTACAGCTCTGTTTGCTAGCTCCTGTGCCCCTGCAGCTGTCTGTGACGCTGCCTGACTGGCTGCTACCTTTATAGGACCCCTAGTCAGTGAAGCCGCGCCCCCTAATCAGGGCTCAGCTTCTCTTCCAGCACAATGCCCCTCCAAGCCTCTACATATACAGATACTACCAATACAAAACCAAACACACACAAATACCTTCTCCTCCAACAGAACTCCCACTCAAACTCCCCTGTTTACAGCTCTGTTTGCTACCTCCTGTGCCGCTGCAGCTGTCTGTGTCGCTGCCTGACTGGCTGCTCCCTTTATAGGACCCCTCGTCAGTGAAGCCCCGCCCCCTAATCAGGGCTCAGCATCTCTCCCAGCACAAAGCCCCTCCAAGCCTCTGCACATACAGATACCAACAATACAAAACCAAACACACACACAAATACCTTCTCCTCCAACAGAACTCCCACTCAAACTCCCCTGTTTACAGCTCTGTTTGCTAGCTCCTGTACCGCTGCAGCTCTCTGTGCAGCTGCCTGACTGGCTGCTCCCTTTATAGGACCCCTAGTCAGTGAAGCCCCGCCCCCTAATCAGGGCTCAGATTCTCTCCCAGCACAAAGCCCCTACACATACAGATACCACCAACACAAAAGCAAACACACACAAATACCTTCTCCTCGAACAGAACTCCCACTCAAACTCCCCTGTTTACAGCTCTGTTTGCTAGCTCCTGTACCGCTGCAGCTGTCTGTGCAGCTGCCTGACTGGCTGCTCCCTTTATAGGACCCCTAGTCAGTGAAGCCCCGCTCCGTAATCAGGGCTCAGCTTCTCTCCCAGCACAAAGCCCCTACACATACAGATACGACCAATACAAAACCAAACACACAAAAATACCATCTCCTCCAACAGAACTTCCACTCAAACTCCCCTGTTTACAGGTCTGTTTGCTAGCTCCTACGCCGCTGCCTGACTGGCTGCTACCTTTATAGGACCCCTAGTCAGTGAAGCCCCGCCCCCTAATCAGGGCTCAGCTTCTCTCCCAGCACAAAGCCCCTCCAAGCCTCTACACATACAGATACTACCAATACAAAAACAAACACACACACAAATACCTTCTCCTCCAAAAGAACTCCCACTCAAACTCCCCTGTTTACAGCTCTGTTTGCTAGCTCCTGTGCCGCTGCAGCTGTCTGTGCCGCTGCCTGACTGGCTGCTACCTTTATAGGACCCCTAGTCAGTGAAGCCCCGCCCCCTAATCAGGGCTCAGCTTCTCTTCCAGCACAATGCCCCTCCAAGCCTCTACACATACAGATACTACCAATACAAAACCAAACACACACAAATACCTTCTCCTCCAACAGAACTCCCACTCAAACTCCCCTGTTTACAGCTCTGTTTGCTACCTCCTGTGCCGCTGCAGCTGTCTGTGTCGCTGCCTGACTGGCTGCTCCCTTTATAGGACCCATAGTCAGTGAAGCCCCGCCCCCTAATCAGGGCTCAGCTTCTCTCCCAGTACAAAGCCCCTACACATACAGATACCACCAATACAAAACCAAACACACACAAATACCTTCTCCTCCAACAGGACTCCCACTCAAAGTCCCCTGTTTCCAGCTCTGTTTGCTAGCTCCTGTGCCGCTGCAGCTGTCTGTGCCGCTGCCTGACTGGCTGCTAACTTTACAGGACCCCTAGTCAGTGAAGCCCCGCCCCCTAATCAGGGCTCAGCTTCGCTCCCAGCACAAAGCCCCTCCAAGCCTCTACACATACAGATACTACCAATACAAAACCAAACACACACACAAATACCTTCTCCTCCAAAAGAACTCCCACTCAAACTCCCCTGTTGACAGCTCTGTTTGCTAGCTCCTGTACCGCTGCAGCTGTCTGTGTCGCTCCCTGACTGGCTGCTCCCTTTATAGGACCCCTCGTCAGTGAAGCCCCGCCCCCTAATCAGGCCTCAGCTTCTCTCTCAGCACAAAGCCCCTACACATACAGATACCACCAACACAAAACCAAACACGCACAAATACCTTCTCCTCCAACAAAACTCCCACTCAAACTCCCCTGTTTACAGCTCTGTTTGCTAGCTCCTGTGCCGCTGCAGCTGTCCGTGCCGCCGCCTGACTGGTTGCTCCCTTTATAGAACCCCTAGTCAGTGAAGCCCCGTCCCCTAATCAGGGCTCAGCTTCTCTCCCAGCACAAAGCCCCTACACATACAGATACTACCAATACAAAACCAAGCACACACAAATACCTTCTCCTCCAACGGAACTCCCACTCAAACTTCCGTGTTTACAGCTCTGTTTTCTAGCTCCTGTGCCGCTGCCTGACTGGCTGCTACCTTCATATCACCCCTAGTCAGTGAAGCCCCGCCCCCTAATCAGGGCTCAGCTTCGCTCCCAGCACAAAGCCCCTACACATACAGATACTCACACAAATACCTTCTCCTCCAACAGAACTCCCACTCAAACTCCCCTGTTTACAGCTCTGTTTGCTAGCTCCTGTACCGCTGCAGCTGTCTGTGTCGCTGCCTGACTGGCTGCTCCCTTTATAGGACCCCTAGTCAGTGAAGCCCCGCTCCGTAATCAGGGCTCAGCTTCTCTCCCAGCACAAAGCCCCTCCAAGCCTCTACACATACAGATACTACCAATACAAAACCAAACACACAAAAATACCTTCTCCTCCAACAGAACTCCCACTCAAACTCCCCTGTTTACAGCTCTGTTTGCTAGCTCCTGTGCCAATGCAGCTGTCTGTGCCGCTGCCTGACTGGCTGCTACCTTTATAGGACCCCTAGTCAGTGAAGCCCCGCCCCCTAATCAGGGCTCAGATTCTCTCCCAGCACAAAGCCTCTACTCATACAGATACTACCAATACAAAACCAAACACACACAAATACCTTCTCCTCCAACAGAACTCCCTCTCAAACTCCCCTGTTTACAGCTCAGTTTGATAGCTCCTGTGCCGCTGCCTGACTGGCTGCTACCTTTATAGGAACCCTAGTCAGTGAAGCCCCGCCCCCTAATCAGGGCTCAGCTTCTCTCCCAGCACAAAGCCCCTCCAAGCCTCTACACATACAGATACTACCAATACAAAACCAAACACACACAAATACCTTCTCCTCCAACAGAACTCCCTCTCAAACTCCCCTGTTTACAGCTCAGTTTTGTAGCTCCTGTTCCGCTGCAGCTGTCTGTGCCCCTGCCTGACTGGCTGCTCCCTTTATAGGACCCCTAGTCAATGAATACCCGCCCCCTAATCAGGGCTCAGCTTTTATCCCAGCACAAAGACCCTACACATACAGATACTACCAATACAATACCAAACACACACACAAATACCTTCTCCTCCAACAGAACTCCCACTCAAACTCCCCTGTTTACAGCTCTGCTTGCTAGCTCCTGTACCGCTGCAGCTGTCTGTGTCGCTGCCTGACTGGCTGCTACCTTTATAGGACCCCTAGTCAGTGAAGCCCCGCCCCCTAATCAGGGCTCAGCTTTTCTCCCAGCACAAAGACCCTACACATACAGATACTACCAATACAAAACCAAACACACACAAATACCTTCTTTTCCAACAGAACTCCCACTCAAACTCCCCTGTTTACAGCTCTGTTTGCTAGCTCCTGTACCGCTGCAGCTGTCTGTGCAGCTGCCTGACTGGCTGCTCCCTTTATAGGACCCCTAGTCAGTGAAGCCCCGCCCCCTAATCAGGGCTCAGCTTCGCTCCCAGCAAAAAGCCCCTCCAAGCCTCTACACATACAGATACTACCAATACAAAAGCAAACACGCACAAATAGCTTCTCCTCCAACAGAACTCCCACTCAAAGTCCCCTATTTACAGCTCTGTTTGCTAGCTCCTGTACCGCTGCAGCTGTCTGTGTCGCTGCCTGACTGGCTGCTCCCTTTATAGGACCCCTCGTCAGTGAAGCCCCGCCCCCTAATCAGGGCTCAGCTTCTCTCCCAGCACAAAGCCCCTCCAAGCCTCTACACATACAGATACCACCAATACAAAACCAAACACACACACAAATACCTTCTCCTCAAACAGAACTCCCACTCAAACTCCCCTGTTTACAGCTCTATTTGCTAGCTCCAGTGCCGCTGCAGCTGTCTGTGCCGCTGCCTGACTGGTTGGTACCTTTATAGGACCCCTAGTCAGGGAAGCCCCGCCCCCTAATCAGGGCTCAGATTCTCTCCCAGCACAAAGCCTCTACTCATACAGACACTACCAATACAAAACCAAACACACAAATACCTTCTCCTCCAACAGAACTCCCTCTCAAACTCACCTGTTTACAGCTCTGTTTGCTAGCTCCTGTGCCGCTGCAGCTGTCTGTGCCCCTGCCTGACTGGCTGCTCCCTTTATAGGACCCCTCGTCAGTGAAGCCCCGCCCCCTAATCAGGGCTCAGCTTCGCTCCCAGCACAAAGCCCCTCCAAGCCTCTACACATACAGATACTACCAATACAATACCAAACACACACACAAATACCTTCTCCTCCAACAGAAGTCCCACTCAAACTCCCCTGTTTACAGCTATGTTTGCTAGCTCCTGTGCCGCTGCCTGACTGGCTGCTCCCTTTATAGGACCCCTAGTCAGTGAAGCCCCGCCCCCTAATCAGGGCTCAGCTTCTCTCCCAGCACAAAACCCCTACACATACAGATGCTACCAATACAAAACCAAACACACACACAAATGACTTCTCCTCCAACAGAACTCCCACTCAAACTCACCTGTTTACAGCTCTCTTTGCTAGCTCCTGTGCCACTGCAGCTGTCTGTGCCGCTTCCTGACTGGCTGCTGCCTTTATAGGACCCCTAGTCAGTGAAGCCCCGCCCCCTAATCAGAGCTCAGCTTCTCTCCCAGCACAAAGCCCCTACACCTACAGATACCACCAACACAAAAGCAAACACACACAAATACCTTCTCCTCGAACAGAACTCCCACTCAAACTCCCCTGTTTACAGCTCTGTTTGCTAGCTCCTGTAGTGCTGCAGCTGTCTGTGCAGCTGCCTGACTGGCTGCTCCCTTTATAGGACCCCTAGTCAGTGAAGCCCCGCCCCCTAATCAGGGCTCAGCTTCTCTCCCAGCACAAAGCCCCTCCAAGCCTCTACACATACAGATACTACCAATACAAAACCAAACACACAAAAATACCTTCTCCTCCAACAGAACTCCCACTCAAACTCCCCTGTTTACAGCTCTGTTTGCTAGCTCCTGTGCCAATGCAGCTGTCTGTGCCGCTGCCTGACTGGCTGCTACCTTTATAGGACCCCTAGTCAGTGAAGCCCCGCCCCCTAATCAGGGCTCAGATTCTCTCCCAGCACAAAGCCTCTACTCATACAGGTACTACCAATACAAAACCAAACACACACAAATACCTTCTCCTCCAACAGAACTCCCACTCAGACTCCCCTGTTCACAGCTCTGTTTGCTAGCTCCTGTGCCGCTGCCTGACTGGCTGCTACCTTTATAGGACCCCTAGTCAGTGAAGCCCCGCCCCGTAATCAGGGCTCAGCTTCGCTCCCAGCACAAAGCCCCTCCAAGCCTCTACACATACAGATACTACCAATACAAAACCAAACACGCACAAATAGCTTCTCCTCCAACAGAACTCCCACTCAAAGTCCCCTATTTACAGCTCTGTTTGCTAGCTCCTGTACCGCTGCAGCTGTCTGTGTCGCTGCCTGACTGGCTGCTCCCTTTATAGGACCCCTCGTCAGTGAAGCCCCGCCCCCTAATCAGGGCTCAGCTTCTCTCCCAGCACAAAGCCCCTCCAAGCCTCTACACATACAGATACCACCAATACAAAACCAAACACACACACAAATACCTTCTCCTCAAACAGAACTCCCACTCAAACTCCCCTGTTTACAGCTCTATTTGCTAGCTCCAGTGCCGCTGCAGCTGTCTGTGCCGCTGCCTGACTGGTTGGTACCTTTATAGGACCCCTAGTCAGGGAAGCCCCGCCCCCTAATCAGGGCTCAGATTCTCTCCCAGCACAAAGCCTCTACTCATACAGACACTACCAATACAAAACCAAACACACAAATACGTTCTCCTCCAACAGAACTCCCTCTCAAACTCACCTGTTTACAGCTCTGTTTGCTAGCTCCTGTGCCGCTGCAGCTGTCTGTGCCCCTGCCTGACTGGCTGCTCCCTTTATAGGACCCCTAGTCAGTGAAGCCCCGCCCCCTAATCAGGGCTCAGCTTCGCTCCCAGCACAAAGCACCTCCAAGCCTCTACACATACAGATACTACCAATACAATACCAAACACACGCACAAATAGCTTCTCCTCCAACAGAACTCCCACTCAAAGTCCCCTATTTACAGCTCTGTTTGCTAGCTCCTGTACCGCTGCAGCTGTCTGTGTCGCTGCCTGACTGGCTGCTCCCTTTATAGGACCCCTCGTCAGTGAAGCCCCGCCCCATAATCAGAGCTCAGCTTCTCTCCCAGCACAAAGCCCCTACACATACAGATACCACCAACACAAAAGCAAACACACACAAATACCTTCTCCTCGAACAGAACTCCCACTCAAACTCCCCTGTTTACAGCTCAGTTTGCTAGCTCCTGTTCCGCTGCAGCTGTCTGTGCCCCTGCCTGACTGGCTGCTCCCTTTATAGGACCCCTAGTCAATGAAGCCCCGCCCCCTAATCAGGGCTCAGCTTCGCTCCCAGCACAAAGCCCCTCCATGCCTCTACACATACAGATACTACCAATACAATACCAAACACAGACACAAATACCTTCTCCTCCAACAGAAGTCCCACTCAAACTCCCCTGTTTACAGCTCTGTTTGCTGGCTCCTGTGCCGCTGCCTGACTGGCTGCTACCTTTATAGGACCCCTAGTCAGTGAAGCCCCGCCCCCTAATCAGGGCTCAGCTTCGCTCCCAGCACAAAGCCCCTCCAAGCCTCTACTCATACAGATACTACGAATACAATACCAAACACACACACAAATACATTCTCCTCCAACAGAAGTCCCACTCAAACTCCCCTTTTTACAGCTCTGTTTGCTAGCTCCTGTACCGCTGCAGCTGTCTGTGTTGCTGCCTGACTGGCTGCTCCCTTTATAGGACCCCTCGTCAGTGAAGCCCCGCCCCCTAATCAGGGCTCAGCTTCTCTCCCAGCACAAAGCCCCTACACATACAGATACCACCAACACAAAACCAAACACACACAAATACCTTCTCCTCCAACAGAACTCCCACTCAAACTTCCCTGTTCACAGCGCTGTTTGCTAGCTCCTGTGCCGCTGCCTGACTGGCTGCTACCTTTATATGACCCCTAGTCAGTGAAGCCCCGCCCCCTAATCAGGGCTCAGCTTCGCTCCCAGCACAAAGCCCCTCCAAGCCTCTACACATACAGGTACTACCAATACAAAACCAAACACACACAAATAGCTTCTCCTCCAACAGAACTCCCACTCAAAGTCCCCTATTTACAGCTCTGTTTGCTAGCTCCTGTACCGCTGCAGCTGTCTGGGTCGCTGCCTGACTGGCTGCTCCCTTTATAGGACCCCTCGTCAGTGAAGCCCCGCCCCCTAATCAGGGCTCAGCTTCTCTCCCAGCACAAAGCCCCTCCATGCCTCTACACATACAGATACTACCAATACAATACCAAACACAGACACAAATACCTTCTCCTCCAACAGAAGTCCCATTTAAACTCCCCTGTTTACAGCTCTATTTGCTAGCTCCAGTGCCGCTGCAGCTGTCTGTGCCGCTGCCTGACTGGTTGGTACCTTTATAGGACCCCTAGTCAGGGAAGCCCCGCCCCCTAATCAGGGCTTAGATTCTCTCCCAGCACAAAGCATCTACTCATACAGACACTACCAATACAAAACCAAACACACAAATACCTTCTCCTCCAACAGAACTCCCTCTCAAACTCACCTGTTTACAGCTCTGTTTGCTAGCTCCTGTGCCGCTGCAGCTGTCTGTGCCCCTGCCTGACTGGCTGCTCCCTTTATAGGACCCCTAGTCAGTGAAGCCCCACCCCGTAATCAGGGTTCAGCTTCGCTCCCAGCACAAAGCCCCTCCAAGCCTCAACACATACAGATACTACCAATACAATACCAAACACACAAAAATACCTTCTCCTCCAACAGAACTCCCACTCAAACTCCCCTGTTTACAGCTCTGTTTGCTAGCTCCTGTGCCAATGCAGCTGTCTGTGCCGCTGCCTGACTGGCTGCTACCTTTATAGGACCCCTAGTCAGTGAAGCCCCGCCCCCTAATCAGGGCTCAGATTCTCTCCCAGCACAAAGCCTCTACTCATACAGATACTACCAATACAAAACCAAAAACACACAAATACCTTCTCCTCCAACAGAACTCCCTCTCAAACTCCCCTGTTTACAGCTCAGTTTGATAGCTCCTGTGCCGCTGCCTGACTGGCTGCTACCTTTATAGGAACCCTAGTCAGTGAAGCCCCGCCCCCTAATCAGGGCTCAGCTTCTCTCCCAGCACAAAGCCCCTCCAAGCCTCTACACATACAGATACTACCAATACAAAACCAAACACACACAAATACCTTCTCCTCCAACAGAACTCCCTCTCAAACTCCCCTGTTTACAGCTCAGTTTTGTAGCTCCTGTTCCGCTGCAGCTGTCTGTGCCCCTGCCTGACTGGCTGCTCCCTTTATAGGACCCCTAGTCAATGAATACCCGCCCCCTAATCAGGGCTCAGCTTTTATCCCAGCACAAAGACCCTACACATACAGATACTACCAATACAATACCAAACACACACACAAATACCTTCTCCTCCAACAGAACTCCCACTCAAACTCCCCTGTTTACAGCTCTGCTTGCTAGCTCCTGTACCGCTGCAGCTGTCTGTGTCGCTGCCTGACTGGCTGCTACCTTTATAGGACCCCTAGTCAGTGAAGCCCCGCCCCCTAATCAGGGCTCAGCTTTTCTCCCAGCACAAAGACCCTACACATACAGATACTACCAATACAAAACCAAACACACACAAATACCTTCTTTTCCAACAGAACTCCCACTCAAACTCCCCTGTTTACAGCTCTGTTTGCTAGCTCCTGTACCGCTGCAGCTGTCTGTGCAGCTGCCTGACTGGCTGCTCCCTTTATAGGACCCCTAGTCAGTGAAGCCCCGCCCCCTAATCAGGGCTCAGCTTCGCTCCCAGCAAAAAGCCCCTCCAAGCCTCTACACATACAGATACTACCAATACAAAAGCAAACACGCACAAATAGCTTCTCCTCCAACAGAACTCCCACTCAAAGTCCCCTATTTACAGCTCTGTTTGCTAGCTCCTGTACCGCTGCAGCTGTCTGTGTCGCTGCCTGACTGGCTGCTCCCTTTATAGGACCCCTCGTCAGTGAAGCCCCGCCCCCTAATCAGGGCTCAGCTTCTCTCCCAGCACAAAGCCCCTCCAAGCCTCTACACATACAGATACCACCAATACAAAACCAAACACACACACAAATACCTTCTCCTCAAACAGAACTCCCACTCAAACTCCCCTGTTTACAGCTCTATTTGCTAGCTCCAGTGCCGCTGCAGCTGTCTGTGCCGCTGCCTGACTGGTTGGTACCTTTATAGGACCCCTAGTCAGGGAAGCCCCGCCCCCTAATCAGGGCTCAGATTCTCTCCCAGCACAAAGCCTCTACTCATACAGACACTACCAATACAAAACCAAACACACAAATACCTTCTCCTCCAACAGAACTCCCTCTCAAACTCACCTGTTTACAGCTCTGTTTGTTAGCTCCTGTGCCGCTGCAGCTGTCTGTGCCCCTGCCTGACTGGCTGCTCCCTTTATAGGACCCCTCGTCAGTGAAGCCCCGCCCCCTAATCAGGGCTCAGCTTCGCTCCCAGCACAAAGCCCCTCCAAGCCTCTACACATACAAATACTACCAATACAATACCAAACACACACACAAATACCTTCTCCTCCAACAGAAGTCCCACTCAAACTCCCCTGTTTACAGCTATGTTTGCTAGCTCCTGTGCCGCTGCCTGACTGGCTGCTCCCTTTATAGGACCCCTAGTCAGTGAAGCCCCGCCCCCTAATCAGGGCTCAGCTTCTCTCCCAGCACAAAACCCCTACACATACAGATGCTACCAATACAAAACCAAACACACACACAAATGACTTCTCCTCCAACAGAACTCCCACTCAAACTCACCTGTTTACAGCTCTCTTTGCTAGCTCCTGTGCCACTGCAGCTGTCTGTGCCGCTTCCTGACTGGCTGCTGCCTTTATAGGACCCCTAGTCAGTGAAGCCCCGCCCCCTAATCAGAGCTCAGCTTCTCTCCCAGCACAAAGCCCCTACACCTACAGATACCACCAACACAAAAGCAAACACACACAAATACCTTCTCCTCGAACAGAACTCCCACTCAAACTCCCCTGTTTACAGCTCTGTTTGCTAGCTCCTGTAGTGCTGCAGCTGTCTGTGCAGCTGCCTGACTGGCTGCTCCCTTTATAGGACCCCTAGTCAGTGAAGCCCCGCCCCCTAATCAGGGCTCAGCTTCTCTCCCAGCACAAAGCCCCTCCAAGCCTCTACACATACAGATACTACCAATACAAAACCAAACACACAAAAATACCTTCTCCTCCAACAGAACTCCCACTCAAACTCCCCTGTTTACAGCTCTGTTTGCTAGCTCCTGTGCCAATGCAGCTGTCTGTGCCGCTGCCTGACTGGCTGCTACCTTTATAGGACCCCTAGTCAGTGAAGCCCCGCCCCCTAATCAGGGCTCAGATTCTCTCCCAGCACAAAGCCTCTACTCATACAGGTACTACCAATACAAAACCAAACACACACAAATACCTTCTCCTCCAACAGAACTCCCACTCAGACTCCCCTGTTCACAGCTCTGTTTGCTAGCTCCTGTGCCGCTGCCTGACTGGCTGCTACCTTTATAGGACCCCTAGTCAGTGAAGCCCCGCCCCGTAATCAGGGCTCAGCTTCGCTCCCAGCACAAAGCCCCTCCAAGCCTCTACACATACAGATACTACCAATACAAAACCAAACACGCACAAATAGCTTCTCCTCCAACAGAACTCCCACTCAAAGTCCCCTATTTACAGCTCTGTTTGCTAGCTCCTGTACCGCTGCAGCTGTCTGTGTCGCTGCCTGACTGGCTGCTCCCTTTATAGGACCCCTCGTCAGTGAAGCCCCGCCCCCTAATCAGGGCTCAGCTTCGCTCCCAGCACAAAGCCCCTCCAAGCCTCTACACATACAGGTACTACCAATACAAAACCAAACACACACAAATAGCTTCTCCTCCAACAGAACTCCCACTCAAAGTCCCCTATTTACAGCTCTGTTTGCTAGCTCCTGTACCGCTGCAGCTGTCTGGGTCGCTGCCTGACTGGCTGCTCCCTTTATAGGACCCCTCGTCAGTGAAGCCCCGCCCCCTAATCAGGGCTCAGCTTCTCTCCCAGCACAAAGCCCCTCCATGCCTCTACACATACAGATACTACCAATACAATACCAAACACAGACACAAATACCTTCTCCTCCAACAGAAGTCCCATTTAAACTCCCCTGTTTACAGCTCTATTTGCTAGCTCCAGTGCCGCTGCAGCTGTCTGTGCCGCTGCCTGACTGGTTGGTACCTTTATAGGACCCCTAGTCAGGGAAGCCCCGCCCCCTAATCAGGGCTTAGATTCTCTCCCAGCACAAAGCATCTACTCATACAGACACTACCAATACAAAACCAAACACACAAATACCTTCTCCTCCAACAGAACTCCCTCTCAAACTCACCTGTTTACAGCTCTGTTTGCTAGCTCCTGTGCCGCTGCAGCTGTCTGTGCCCCTGCCTGACTGGCTGCTCCCTTTATAGGACCCCTAGTCAGTGAAGCCCCACCCCGTAATCAGGGTTCAGCTTCGCTCCCAGCACAAAGCCCCTCCAAGCCTCAACACATACAGATACTACCAATACAATACCAAACACACAAAAATACCTTCTCCTCCAACAGAACTCCCACTCAAACTCCCCTGTTTACAGCTCTGTTTGCTAGCTCCTGTGCCAATGCAGCTGTCTGTGCCGCTGCCTGACTGGCTGCTACCTTTATAGGACCCCTAGTCAGTGAAGCCCCGCCCCCTAATCAGGGCTCAGATTCTCTCCCAGCACAAAGCCTCTACTCATACAGATACTACCAATACAAAACCAAACACACACAAATACCTTCTCCTCCAACAGAACTCCCTCTCAAACTCCCCTGTTTACAGCTCAGTTTTGTAGCTCCTGTTCCGCTGCAGCTGTCTGTGCCCCTGCCTGACTGGCTGCTCCCTTTATAGGACCCCTAGTCAATGAATACCCGCCCCCTAATCAGGGCTCAGCTTTTATCCCAGCACAAAGACCCTACACATACAGATACTACCAATACAATACCAAACACACACACAAATACCTTCTCCTCCAACAGAACTCCCACTCAAACTCCCCTGTTTACAGCTCTGCTTGCTAGCTCCTGTACCGCTGCAGCTGTCTGTGTCGCTGCCTGACTGGCTGCTACCTTTATAGGACCCCTAGTCAGTGAAGCCCCGCCCCCTAATCAGGGCTCAGCTTTTCTCCCAGCACAAAGACCCTACACATACAGATACTACCAATACAAAACCAAACACACACAAATACCTTCTTTTCCAACAGAACTCCCACTCAAACTCCCCTGTTTACAGCTCTGTTTGCTAGCTCCTGTACCGCTGCAGCTGTCTGTGCAGCTGCCTGACTGGCTGCTCCCTTTATAGGACCCCTAGTCAGTGAAGCCCCGCCCCCTAATCAGGGCTCAGCTTCGCTCCCAGCAAAAAGCCCCTCCAAGCCTCTACACATACAGATACTACCAATACAAAAGCAAACACGCACAAATAGCTTCTCCTCCAACAGAACTCCCACTCAAAGTCCCCTATTTACAGCTCTGTTTGCTAGCTCCTGTACCGCTGCAGCTGTCTGTGTCGCTGCCTGACTGGCTGCTCCCTTTATAGGACCCCTCGTCAGTGAAGCCCCGCCCCCTAATCAGGGCTCAGCTTCTCTCCCAGCACAAAGCCCCTCCAAGCCTCTACACATACAGATACCACCAATACAAAACCAAACACACACACAAATACCTTCTCCTCAAACAGAACTCCCACTCAAACTCCCCTGTTTACAGCTCTATTTGCTAGCTCCAGTGCCGCTGCAGCTGTCTGTGCCGCTGCCTGACTGGTTGGTACCTTTATAGGACCCCTAGTCAGGGAAGCCCCGCCCCCTAATCAGGGCTCAGATTCTCTCCCAGCACAAAGCCTCTACTCATACAGACACTACCAATACAAAACCAAACACACAAATACGTTCTCCTCCAACAGAACTCCCTCTCAAACTCACCTGTTTACAGCTCTGTTTGCTAGCTCCTGTGCCGCTGCAGCTGTCTGTGCCCCTGCCTGACTGGCTGCTCCCTTTATAGGACCCCTAGTCAGTGAAGCCCCGCCCCCTAATCAGGGCTCAGCTTCGCTCCCAGCACAAAGCACCTCCAAGCCTCTACACATACAGATACTACCAATACAATACCAAACACACACACAAATACCTTCTCCTCCAACAGAAGTCCCACTCAAACTCCCCTGTTTACAGCTCTGTTTGCTAGCTCCTGTGCCGCTGCCTGACTGGCTGCTACCTTCATAGGACCCCTCATCAGTGAAGCCCCGCCCGCTAATCAGGGCTCAGCTTCTCTCCCAGCACAAAGCCCCTACACATACAGATACCACCAATACAAAACCAAACACACACACAAATGCCTTCTCCTCCAACAGAACTCCCACTCAGACTCCCCTGTTTACAGCTCTGTTTGCTAGCTCCTGTGCCGCTGCCTGACTGGCTGCTACCTTTATAGGAACCCTAGTCAGTGAAGCCCCGCCCCCTAATCAGGGCTCAGCTTCTCTCCCAGCACAAAGCCCCTCCAAGCCTCTACACATACAGATACTACCAATACAAAACCAAACACACACAAATACCTTCTCCTCCAACAGAACTCCCTCACAAACTCCCCTGTTTACAGCTCAGTTTTGTAGCTCCTGTTCCGCTGCAGCTGTCTGTGCCCCTGCCTGACTGGCTGCTCCCTTTATAGGACCCCTAGTCAATGAAGCCCGCCCCCTAATCAGGGCTGAGCTTCGCTCCCAGCACAAAGCCCCTCCAAGCCTCTACACATACAGATACTACCAATACAATACCAAACACACACACAAATACCTTCTCCTCCAACAGAAGTCCCACTCAAACTCCCCTGTTTACAGCTCTGTTTGCTAGCTCCTGTACCACTGCAGATGTCTGTGTCGCTGCCTGACTGGTTGCTCCCTTTATAGGACCCCTCGTCAGTGAAGCCCCGCCCCCTAATCAGGGCTCAGCTTCTCTCCCAGCACAAAGCCCCTCCAAGCCTCTGCACATACAGATACCAACAATACAAAACCAAACACACACACAAATACCTTCTCCTCCAACAGAAGTCCCACTCAAACTCCCCTGTTTACAGCTCTCTTTGCGAGCTCCTGTGCCACTGCAGCTGTCTGTGCCGCTGCCTGACTGGCTGCTGCCTTTATAGGACCCCTAGTCAGTGAAGCCCCGCCCCCTAATCAGGGCTCAGCTTCGCTCCCAGCACAAAGCCCCTCCAAGCCTCTACACATACAGATACTAACACAAAACCAAACACACGCACAAATAGCTTCTCCTCCAACAGAACTCCCACTCAAAGTCCCCTATTTACAGCCCTGTTTGCTAGCCCCTGTACCGCTGCTGCTGTCTGTGTCGCTGCCTGACTGGCTGCTCCCTTTATAGGACCCCTCGTCAGTGAAGCCCCGCCCCATAATCAGAGCTCAGCTTCTCTCCCAGCACAAAGCCCCTACACATACAGATACCACCAACACAAAAGCAAACACACACAAATACCTTCTCCTCGAACAGAACTCCCACTCAAACTCCCCTGTTTACAGCTCAGTTTGCTAGCTCCTGTTCCGCTGCAGCTGTCTGTGCCCCTGCCTGACTGGCTGCTCCCTTTATAGGACCCCTAGTCAATGAAGCCCCGCCCCCTAATCAGGGCTCAGCTTCGCTCCCAGCACAAAGCCCCTCCATGCCTCTACACATACAGATACTACCAATACAATACCAAACACAGACACAAATACCTTCTCCTCCAACAGAAGTCCCACTCAAACTTCCCTGTTCACAGCGCTGTTTGCTAGCTCCTGTGCCGCTGCCTGACTGGCTGCTACCTTTATATGACCCCTAGTCAGTGAAGCCCCGCCCCCTAATCAGGGCTCAGCTTCGCTCCCAGCACAAAGCCCCTCCAAGCCTCTACACATACAGGTACTACCAATACAAAACCAAACACACACAAATAGCTTCTCCTCCAACAGAACTCCCACTCAAAGTCCCCTATTTACAGCTCTGTTTGCTAGCTCCTGTACCGCTGCAGCTGTCTGGGTCGCTGCCTGACTGGCTGCTCCCTTTATAGGACCCCTCGTCAGTGAAGCCCCGCCCCCTAATCAGGGCTCAGCTTCTCTCCCAGCACAAAGCCCGTCCATGCCTCTACACATACAGATACTACCAATACAATACCAAACACAGACACAAATACCTTCTCCTCCAACAGAAGTCCCATTTAAACTCCCCTGTTTACAGCTCTATTTGCTAGCTCCAGTGCCGCTGCAGCTGTCTGTGCCGCTGCCTGACTGGTTGGTACCTTTATAGGACCCCTAGTCAGGGAAGCCCCGCCCCCTAATCAGGGCTTAGATTCTCTCCCAGCACAAAGCATCTACTCATACAGACACTACCAATACAAAACCAAACACACAAATACCTTCTCCTCCAACAGAACTCCCTCTCAAACTCACCTGTTTACAGCTCTGTTTGCTAGCTCCTGTGCCGCTGCAGCTGTCTGTGCCCCTGCCTGACTGGCTGCTCCCTTTATAGGACCCCTAGTCAGTGAAGCCCCACCCCGTAATCAGGGTTCAGCTTCGCTCCCAGCACAAAGCCCCTCCAAGCCTCAACACATACAGATACTACCAATACAATACCAAACACACACACAAATACCTTCTCCTCCAACAGAAGTCCCATTCAAATTCCCCTGTTTACAGCTCTATTTGCTAGCTCCTGTACCGCTGCAGCTGTCTGTGCCGCTGCCAGACTGGCTGGTACCTTTATAGGACCCCTAGTCAGGGAAGCCCGCCCCCTAATCAGGGCTGAGTTTCGCTCCCAGCACAAAGCCCCTCCAAGCCTCTACACATACAGATACTACCAATACAATACCAAACACACACACAAATACCTTCTCCTCCAACAGAAGTCCCACTCAAACTCCCCTGTTTACAGCTCTGTTTGCTAGCTCCTGTACCGCTGCAGCTGTCTGTGTCGCTGCCTGACTGGCTGCTCCCTTTATAGGACCCCTCGTCAGTGAAGCCTCGCCCCCTAATCAGGGCTCAGCTTCTCTTCCAGCACAAAGCCCCTCCAAGCCTCTGCACATACAGATACCAACAATACAAAACCAAACACACACACAAATACCTTCTCCTCCAACAGAAGTCCCACTCAAACTCCCCTGTTTACAGCTCTCTTTGCGAAATCCTGTGCCACTGCAGCTGTCTGTGCCGCTGCCTGACTGGCTGCTGCCTTTATAGGACCCCTAGTCAGTGAAGCCCCGCCCCCTAATCAGGGCTCAGCTTCTCTCTCAGCACAAAGCCCCTACACATACAGATACCACCAACACAAAACCAAACACACACAAATACCTTCTCCTCCAACAGAACTCCCACTCAAACTCCCCTGTTTACAGCTCTGTTTGCTAGCTCCTGTGCCGCTGCAGCTGTCTGTGCCGCCGCCTGACTGGCTGCTCCCTTTATAGGACCCCTAGTCAGTGAAGCCCCGCCCCCTAATCAGGGCTCAGCTTCTCTCCCAGCACAAAGCCCCTACACATACAGATGCTACCAATACAAAACCAAACACACACACAAATGCCTTGTCCTCCAACAGAACTCCCACTCAGACTCCCCTGTTTACAGCTCTGTTTGCTAGCTCCTGTGCCGCTGCCTGACTGTCTGCTACCTTTATAGGACCCCTCGTCAGTGAAGCCCCGCCCCCTAATCAGGGCTCAGCTTCGCTCCCAGCACAAAGCCCCTCCAAGCCTCTACACATACAGATACTACCAATACAAAACCAAACACACACAAATACCTTCTCCTCCAACAGAACTCCCACTCAAACGCACCTGTTTACAGCTCTCTTTGCTAGCTCCTGTGCCACTGCAGCTGTCTGTGTTGCTGCCTGACTGGCTGCTCCCTTTATAGGACCCCTCGTCAGTGAAGCCCCGCCCCCTAATCAGGGCTCAGCTTCTCTCCCAGCACAAAGCCCCTACACATACAGATACCACCAACACAAAACCAAACACACACAAATACCTTCTCCTCCAACAGAACTCCCACTCAAACTTCCCTGTTTACAGCTCTTTTTGCTAGCTCCTGTGCCCCTGCAGCTGTCTGTGCCCCTGCCTGACTGGCTGCTCCCTTTATAGGACCCGTAGTCAGTGAAGCCCCGCCCCCTAATCAGGGCTCAGCTTTTCTCCCAGCACAAAGCCCCTACACATACAGATACTACCAATACAAAACCAAACACACACAAATACCTTCTCTTCCAAAAGAAGTCCCACTGAAACTCCCCTGTTTACAGTTCTGTTTGCTAGCTCCTGTGCCGCTGCCTGACTGGCTGCTACCTTTATAGGAACCCTAGTCAGTGAAGCCCCGCCCCCTAATCAGGGCTCAGCTTTTCTCCCAGCACAAAGCCCCTCCAAGCCTCTACACATACAGATACTACCAATACAAAACCAAACACACACAAATACCTTCTCCTCCAACAGAAATCCCACTCAAACTCCCCTGTTTACAGCTCTGTTTGCTAGCTCCTGTGCCACTGCAGCTGTCTGTGCCGCAGCCTGAGTGGCTGCTACCTTTATAGGACCCCTAGTCCGTGAAGCCCCGCCCCCTCATCAGGGCTCAGCTTCTCTCCCAGCACAAACCCCTCCAAGCCTCTGCACATACAGATACCACCAATACAAAACCAAACACACACAAATACCTTCTCCTCCAACAGAACTCCCACTCAAACTCCCCTGTTTACAGCTCTGTTGCTAGCTCCTGTACCGCTGCAGCTGTCTGTGCCGCTGCCTGACTGGCTGCTCCCTTTATAGGACCCCTAGTCAGTGAAGCCCCGTCCCATAATCAGGGCTCAGCTTCTCTCCCAGCACAAAGCCCCTACAAGCCTCTACACATACAGATACTACCAATACAAAACCAAACACACACACACAAATACCTTCTCCTCCAACAGAACTCCCACTCAAACTCCCCTGTTTACAGCTCTGTTTGCTACCTCCTGTGCCAATGCCTGACTGGCTGCGACCTTTATAGGACCCCTAGTCCGTGAAGCCCCGCCCCCTAATCAGGGCTCAGCTTCTCTCCCAGCACAAAGCCCCTACACATACAGATACTCACACAAATAAATTCTCCTCCAACAGAACTCCCACTCAAACTCCCGTTTACAGCTCTGTTTGCTAGCTCCTGTGCCACTGCAGCTGTCTGTGCCGCTGCCTGACTGGCTGCTACCTTTACAGAACCCCTAGTCAGGGAAGACCCGCCCCCTCATCAGGGCTCAGCTTCTCTCCCAGCACAAAGTCCCTACACATGCAGATACTACCAGTACAAAACCAAAAACACACAAATACCTTCTCCTCCAACCGAACTCCCACTCAAACTCCCCTGTTTACAGCTCTGTTTGCTAGCTCCTGTACCGCTGCAGCTGTCTGTGTCGCTGCCTGTATGGCTGCTCCCTTTATAGGACCCCTAGTCAGTGAAGCCCCGCCCCCTTATCAGGGCTCAGCTTCTCTCCCAGCACAAAGCCCCTACAAGCCTCTACACATACAGATACTACCAATACAAAACCAAACACACACAAAAATACCTTCTCCTCCAACAGAACTCCCACTCAAACTCCCCTGTTTACAGCTCTGTTTGCTAGCTCCTGTGCCGCTGTCTGACTGGCTGCTCCCTTTATAGGACCCCTAGTCCGTGAAGCCCCGCCCCCTCATCAGGGCTCTGCTTCTCTCTCAGCACAAAGCCCCTACACATACAGATAGGACCAATAGAAAACCAAACACACACAAATACCTTCTCCTCCAACAGAACTCCCACTCAAACTCCCCTGTTTACAGCTCTGTTTGCTAGCTGCTGTGCCGCTGCGTGACTGGGTGCTCCCTTTATAGGACCCATAGTCAGTGAAGCCCCGTCCCCTAATCAGGGCTCAGCTTCTCTTCCAGCACAAAGCCCCTACAAGCCTCTACACATACAGATACTACCAATACAAAACCAAACACACACACAAATACCTTCTCCTCCAACAGAACTCCCACTCAAACTCCCCTGTTTACAGCTCTGTTTGCTACCTCCTGTGCCACTGCAGCTGTCTGTGCCGCTGCCTGACTGGCTGCTACCTTTACAGAACCCCTAGTCAGGGAAGACCCGCCCCCTCATCAGGGCTCAGCTTCTCTCCCAGCACAAAGCCCCTACACATACAGATACGACCATAACAAAACCAAACACACACAAATACCTTCTCCTCCAACAGAACTCCCACTCAAACTCCCTTGTTTACAGCTCTGTTTGCTAGCTCCTGTACCGCTGCAGCTGTCTGTGCCGCTGCCTGTATGGCTGCTCCCTTTATAGGACGCCTAGTCAGGGAAGCCCCGCCCCCTAATCAGGGCTCAGCTTCTCTGCCAGCACAAAGTCCCTACACATGCAGGTACTACCAGTACAAAACCAAACACACACAAATACCTTCTCCTCCAACCGAACTCCCACTCAAACTCCCCTGTTTACAGCTCTGTTTGCTAGCTCCTGTGCCACTGCCTGACTGGCTGCGACCTTTATAGGACCCCTTGCCGTGGAGCCCCGCCCCCTAATCAGGGCTGAGCTTCTCTCCCAGCACAAAGCCCCTACACATACAGATACTCACACAAATACCTTCTCCTCAAACAGAACTCCCACTCAAACTCCCCTGTTTACAGCTCTGTTTGTTAGCTCCTGTGCCACTGCAGCTGTCTGTGCCGCTGCCTGACTGGCTGCTACCTTTATAGGACCCCTAGTCCGTGAAGCCCCGCCCCCTCATCAGGGCTCAGCTTATCTCCCAGCACAAAGCCCCTACACGTACAGATACGACCAATACAAAACCAAACACACACAAATACCTTCTCCAACAGAACTCCCACTCAAACTCGCCAGTTTACAGCTCTGTTTGCTAGCTCCTGTGCCGCTGTCTGACTGGCTGCTCCCTTTATAGGACCCCTAGTCAGTGAGGCCCCGCCCCCTAATCAGGGCTCAGCTTCTCTCCCAGCACAAAGCCCCTACACATACAGATGCTACCAATACAAAACCAAACACACACAAACACCTTCTCCTCCAACAGAACTCCCACTCAAACTCCCCTGTTTACAGCTCTGTTTGCTAGCTCCTGTGCCCCTGCAGCTGTCTGCGACGCTGCCTGACTGGCTGCTACCTTTATAGGACCCCAAGTCAGTGAAGCCCCGCCCCCTAATCAGGGCTCAGCTTCTCTTCCAGCACAATGCCCCTCCAAGCCTCTACATATACAGATACTACCAATACAAAACCAAACACACACAAATACCTTCTCCTCCAACAGAACTCCCACTCAAAGTCCCCTGTTGACAGCTCTGTTTGCTAGCTCCTGTGCCGCTGCAGCTGTCTGTGCCGCTGCCTGACTGGCTGCTCCCTTCATAGGACCCCTAGTCAGCGAAGCCCCGCCCCCTAATCAGGGCTCAGCTTCTCTCCCAGCACAAAGCCCCTACACATACAGATACTACCAATACAAAACCTAGCACACACAAATACCTTCTCCTCCAACAGAACTCCCACTCAAACTCCCCTGTTTACAGCTCTGTTTTCTAGCTCCTGTGCCGCTGCCTGACTGGCTGCTACCTTCATAGGACCCCTAGTCAGTGAAGCCCCGCCCCCTAATCCGGGCTCAGCTTCGCTCCCAGCACAAAGCCCCTCCAAGCCTCTACACATACAGATACTACCAATACAAAAACAAACACACACACAAATACCTTCTCCTCCAAAAGAACTCCCACTCAAACTCCCCTGTTTACAGCTCTGTTTGCTAGCTCCTGTGCCGCTGCAGCTGTCTGTGTCGCTGCCTGACTGGCTGCTCCCTTTATAGGACCCCTCGTCAGTGAAGCCCCGCCCCCTAATCAGGGCTCAGCTTCTCTCCCAGCACAAAGCCCCTCCAAGCCTCTACACATACAGATACTACCAATACAAAAACAAACACACACACAAATACCTTCTCCTCCAAAAGAACTCCCACTCAAACTCCCCTGTTTACAGCTCTGTTTGCTAGCTCCTGTGCCGCTGCAGCTGTCTGTGCCGCTGCCTGACTGGCTGCTACCTTTATAGGACCCCTAGTCAGTGAAGCCCCGCCCCCTAATCAGGGCTCAGCTTCTCTTCCAGCACAATGCCCCTCCAAGCCTCTACACATACAGATACTACCAATACAAAACCAAACACACACAAATACCTTCTCCTCCAACAGAACTCCCACTCAAACTCCCCTGTTTACAGCTCTGTTTGCTACCTCCTGTGCCGCTGCAGCTGTCTGTGTCGCTGCCTGACTGGCTGCTCCCTTTATAGGACCCATAGTCAGTGAAGCCCCGCCCCCTAATCAGGGCTCAGCTTCTCTCCCAGTACAAAGCCCCTACACATACAGATACCACCAATACAAAACCAAACACACACAAACACCTTCTCCTCCAACAGAACTCCCACTCAAAGTCCCCTGTTTCCAGCTCTGTTTGCTAGCTCCTGTGCCGCTGCAGCTGTCTGTGCCGCTGCCTGACTGGATGCTAACTTTACAGGACCCCTAGTCAGTGAAGCCCCGCCCCCTAATCAGGGCTCAGCTTCGCTCCCAGCACAAAGCCCCTCCAAGCCTCTACACATACAGATACTACCAATACAAAACCAAACACACACACAAATACCTTCTCCTCCAAAAGAACTCCCACTCAAACTCCCCTGTTGACAGCTCTGTTTGCTAGCTCCTGTACCGCTGCAGCTGTCTGTGTCGCTCCCTGACTGGCTGCTCCCTTTATAGGACCCCTCGTCAGTGAAGCCCCGCCCCCTAATCAGGGCTCAGCTTCTCTCCCAGCACAAAGCCCCTCCAAGCCTCTACACATACAGATACTAACAATACAAAACCAAACACACACACAAATACCTTCTCCTCCAACTGAACTCCCACTCAAACTCCCCTGTTTACAGCTCTGTTTGCTTGCTCCTGTGCCGCTGCCTGACTGGCTGCTACCTTTATAGGACCCCTAGTCAGTGAAGCCCCGCCCCCTTATCAGGGCTCAGCTTCTTTCCCAGCACAAAGCCCCTACAAGCCTCTACACATACTGATACTAACAATACAAAACCAAACACACACACACACAAATACCTTCTCCTCCAACCAAACTCCCACTCAAACTCCCGTTTACATCTCTGTTTGCTAGCTCCTGTGCCACTGCAGCTGTCTGTGCTGCTGCCTGACTGGCTGCTACCTTTCTAGAAACCCTAGTCCGTGAAGCCCCGCCCCCTCATCAGGGCTCAGCTTCTCTCCCAGCACAAAGCCCCTACACATACAGATACGACCAATACAAAACCAAACACACAAAAATACCTTCTCCTCCAACAGAACTCCCACTCAAACTCCCCTGTTTACAGGTCTGTTTGCTAGCTCCTACGCCGCTGCCTGACTGGCTGCTACCTTTATAGGACCCCTAGTCAGTGAAGCCCCGCCCCCTAATCAGGGCTCATCTTCTCTCCCAGCACAAAGCCTCTACACAAACAGATACTACCAATACAAAACCAAGCACACACAAATACCTTCTCCTCCAACAGAACTCCCACACAAACTCCCCTGTTTACAGCTCTGTTTGCTAGCTCCTGTGCCGCTGCCTGACTGGCTGCTAGCTTTATAGGACCCCTAGTCAGTGAAGCCACGCCCCCTAATCAGGGCTCAGCTTCTCTCCCAGCACAAAGCCCCTCCAAGCCTCTACAAATACAGATACTACCAATACAAAACGAAACACACACAAATACCTTCTCCTCCAACAGAACTCCCACTCAAACTCCCCTGTTTACAGCTCTGTTTGCTAGCTCCTGTGCCACTGCAGCTGTCTGTGCCGCTGCCTGACTGGCTGCTGCCTTTATAGGACCCCTTGTCAGTGAAGCCCCGCCCCCTAATCAGGGCTCAGCTTCTCTCTCAGCACAAAGCCCCTACACATACAGATACCACCAGCACAAAACCAAACACACACAAATACCTTCTCCTCCAACAGAACTCCCACTCAAACTCCCCTGTTTACACGTCTGTTTGCTAGCTCCTGCGCCGCTGCCTGACTGGCTGCTACCTTTATAGGACCCCTAGTCAGTGAAGCCCCGCCCCCTAATCAGGGCTCATCTTCTCTCCCAGCACAAAGCCCCTACACATACAGATACTACCAATACAAAACCAAGCACACACAAATACCTTCTCCTCCAACAGAACTCCCACTCAAACTCCCCTGTTTACACGTCTGTTTGCTAGCTCCTGCGCCGCTGCCTGACTGGCTGCTACCTTTATAGGACCCCTAGTCAGTGAAGCCCAGCCCCCTAATCAGGGCTCAGCTTCTCTCCCAGCACAAAGCCCCTCCAAGCCTCTACACATACAAATACTACCAATACAAAACCAAACACACACACAAATACCTTCTCCTCCAAAAGAACTCCCACTCAAACTCCCCTGTTTACAGCTCTGTTTGCTAGCTCCTGTGCCGCTGCAGCTGTCCGTGCCGCCGCCTGACTGGCTGCTCCCTTTATAGAACCCCTAGTCAGTGAAGCCCCGCCCCCTAATCAGGGCTCAGCTTCTCTCCAAGCACAAAGCCCCTACACATACAGATGCTGCCAATACAAAACCAAACACACACAAATACCTTCTCCTCCAACAGAACTCCCACTCAAACTCCCCTGTTTACAGCTCTGTTTGCTAGCTCCTGTGCCCCTGCAGCTGTCTGTGACGCTGCCTGACTGGCTGCTACCTTTATAGGACCCCTAGTCAGTGAAGCCCCGCCCCCTAATCAGGGCTCAGCTTCTCTTCCAGCACAATGCCCCTCCAAGCCTCTACATATACAGATACTACCAATACAAAACCAAACACACAAATATACCTTCTCCTCCAACAGAACTCCCACTCAAACTCCCCTGTTCACAGCTCTGTTTGCTAGCTCCTGTGCCGCTGCCTGACTGGCTGCTACCTTTATAGGACCCCTAGTCAGTGAAGCCCCGCCCCCTAATCAGGGCTCAGCTTCGCTCCCAGCACAAAGCCCCTCCAAGCCTCTACACATACAGATACTACCAATACAAAACCAAACACGCACAAATAGTTCTCCTCCAACAGAACTCCCACTCAAAGTCCCCTATTTACAGCTCTGTTTGCTAGCTCCTGTACCGCTGCAGCTGTCTGTGTCGCTGCCTGACTGGCTGCTCCCTTTATAGGACCCCTCGTCAGTGAAGCCCCGCCCCCTAATCAGGGCTCAGCTTCTCTCCCAGCACAAAGCCCTTCCAAGCCTCTACACATACAGATACCACCAATACAAAACCAAACACACACACAAATACCTTCTCCTCAAACAGAACTCCCACTCAAACTCCCCTGTTTACAGCTCTATTTGCTAGCTCCAGTGCCGCTGCAGCTGTCTGTGCCGCTGCCTGACTGGTTGGTACCTTTATAGGACCCCTAGTCAGGGAAGCCCCGCCCCCTAATCAGGGCTCAGATTCTCTCCCAGCACAAAGCCTCTACTCATACAGACACTACCAATACAAAACCAAACACACAAATACCTTCTCCTCCAACAGAACTCCCTCTCAAACTCACCTGTTTACAGCTCTGTTTGCTAGCTCCTGTGCCGCTGCAGCTGTCTGTGCCCCTGCCTGACTGGCTGCTCCCTTTATAGGACCCCTAGTCAGTGAAGCCCCGCCCCCTAATCAGGGCTCAGCTTCGCTCCCAGCACAAAGCCCCTCCAAGCCTGTACACATACAGATACTACCAATACAATACCAAACACACACACAAATACCTTCTCCTCCAACAGAACTCCCACTCAAACTCCCCTGTTTACAGCTCTATTTGCTAGCTCCAGTGCCGCTGCAGCTGTCTGTACCGCTGCCTGACTGGCTGGTACCTTTATAGGACCCCTAGTCAGGGAAGCCCCGCCCGCTAATCAGGGCTCAGCTTCTCTCCCAGCACAAAGCCCCTACACATACAGATACCACCAACACAAAAGCAAACACACACAAATACGTTCTCCTCCAACAAAACTCCCTCTCAAACTCCCCTGTTTACAGCTCTGTTTGCTAGCTCCTGTTCCGCTGCAGCTGTCTGTGCCCCTGCCTGACTGGCTGCTCCCTTTATAGGACCCCTAGTCAATGAAGCCCCGCCCCCTAATCAGGGCTCAGCTTCGCTCCCAGCACAAAGCCCCTCCATGCCTCTACACATACATATACTACCAATACAATACCAAGCACACACACAAATACCTTCTCCTCCAACAGAAGTCCCACTCAAACTCCCCTGTTTACAGCTCTGTTTGCTAGCTCCTGTGCCGCTGCCTGACTGGCTGCTACCTTTATAGGACCCCTAGTCAGTGAAGCCCCGCCCCCTAATCAGGGCTCAGATTCTCTCCCAGCACAAAGCATCTACTCATACAGACACTACCAATACAAAACCAAACACACAAATACCTTCTCCTCCAACAGAACTCCCTCTCAAACGCACCTGTTTACAGCTCTCTTTGCTAGCTCCTGTACCGCTGCAGCTGTCTGTGTTGCTGCCTGACTGGCTGCTCCCTTTATAGGACCCCTCGTCAGTGAAGCCCCGCCCCCTAATCAGGGCTCAGCTTCTCTCCCAGCACAAAGCCCCTACACATACAGATACCACCAACACAAAACCAAACACACACAAATACCTTCTCCTCCAACAGAACTCCCACTCAAACTTCCCTGTTTACAGCTCTTTTTGCTAGCTCCTGTGCCCCTGCAGCTGTCTGTGCCCCTGCCTGACTGGCTGCTCCCTTTATAGGACCCCTAGTCAGTGAAGCCCCGCCCCCTAATCAGGGCTCAGCTTCGCTCCCAGCACAAAGCCCCTCCAAGCCTATACACATACAGATACCACGAATACAAAACCAAACACACACAGAAATATCTTCTCCTCAGACAGAAGTCCCACTCAAACTCCCCTGTTTACAGCTCTGTTTGCTAGCTCCTGTGCCGCTGCCTGACTGGCTGCTACCTTTATAGGACGCCTAGTCAGTGAAGCCCCGCCCCCTTATCAGGGCTCAGCTTCTCTCCCAGCACAAAGCCTCTACACATACACATACTACCAATACAAAACCAAACACACACAAACACCTTCTCCTCCAACAGAACTCCCACTCATACTCCCCTGTTTAGAGCTCTGTTTGCTAGCTCCTGTGCCGCTGCCTGACTGGCTGCTATCTTTCTAGGACCCCTAGTCAGTGAAGCCCCGCCCCCTAATCAGGGCTCAGCTTTTCTCCCAGCACAAAGACCCTACACATACAGATACTACCAATACAAAACGAAACACACACAAATACCTTCTCCTCCAACAGAAATCCCACTCAAACTCCCCTGTTTACAGCTCTGTTTGCTAGCTCCTGTGCCACTGCAGCTGTCTGTGCCGCAGCCTGAGTGGCTGCTACCTTTATAGGACCCCTAGTCCGTGAAGCCCCGCCCCCTCATCAGGGCTCAGCTTCTCTCCCAGCACAAACCCCTCCAAGCCTCTGCACATACAGATACCACCAATGCAAAACCAAACACACACACACAAATACCTTCTCCTCCAACAGAACTCCCACTCAAACTCCCCTGTTTACAGCTCTGTTTGCTACCTCCTGTGCCAATGCCTGACTGGCTGCGACCTTTATAGGACCCCTAGTCAGTGAAGACCCGCCCCCTAATCAGGGCTCAGCTTCTCTCCCAGCACAAAGCCCCTCCAAGCCTCTACACATACAGATACTACCAATACAAAACCAAACACACACACAAATACCTTCTCCTCCAACAGAACTCCCACTCTAACTCCCCTGTTTACAGCTCTGTTTGCTTGCTCCTGTGCCGCTGCCTGACTGGCTGCTACCTTTATAGGACCCCTAGTCAGTGAAGCCCGCCCCCTAATCAGGGCTCAGCTTCTCTCCCAGCAAAAAGCCCCTACACATACAGATACTCACACAAATACCTTCTCCTCCAACAGAACTCCCACTCAAACTCCCCTGTTGAAAGCTCTGTTTGCTAGCTCCTGTGCCACTGCAGCTGTCTGTGCCGCAGCCTGACTGGCTGCTACCTTTATAGGACCCCTAGTCCGTGAAGCCCCGCCCCCTCATCAGGGCTCAGCTTCTCTCCCAGCACAAACCCCTCCAAGCCTCTGCACATACAGATACCACCAATACAAAACCAAACACACACAAATACCTTCTCCTCCAACAGAACTCCCACTCAAACTCCCCTGTTTACAGCTCTGTTTGCTAGCTCCTGTACCGCTGCAGCTGTCTGTGCCGCTGCCTGACTGGCTGCTACCTTTACAGAACCCCTAGTCAGGGAAGACCCGCCCCCTCATCAGGGCTCAGCTTCTCTCCCAGCACAAAGTCCCTACACATGCAGATACTACCAGTACAAAACCAAACACACACAAATACCTTCTCCTCCAACCGAACTCCCACTCAAACTCCCCTGTTTACAGCTCTGTTTGCTAGCTCCTGTACCGCTGCAGCTGTCTGTGTCGCTGCCTGTATGGCTGCTCCCTTTATAGGACCCCTAGTCAGTGAAGCCCCGCCCCCTTATCAGGGCTCAGCTTCTCTCCCAGCACAAAGCCCCTACAAGCCTCTACACATACAGATACTACCAATACAAAACCAAACACACACACAAATACCTTCTCCTCCAACAGAACTCCCACTCAAACTCCCCTGTTTACAGCTCTGTTTGCTAGCTCCTGTGCCGCTGCGTGACTGGGTGCTCCCTTTATAGGACCCCTAGTCAGTGAAGCCCCGTCCCCTAATCAGGGCTCAGCTTCTCTTCCAGCACAAAGCCCCTACAAGCCTCTACACATACAGATACTACCAATACAAAACCAAACACACACACAAATACCTTCTCCTCCAACAGAACTCCCACTCAAACTCCCCTGTTTACAGCTCTGTTTGCTTGCTCCTGTGCCGCTGCCTGACTGGCTGCTACCTTTATAGGACCCTTGTCAGTGAAGCCCCGCCCCCGAATCAGGGCTGAGCTTCTCTCCCAGCACAAAGCCCCTACACATACAGATACTCACACAAATACCTTCTCCTCCAACAGAACTCCCACTCAAACTCCCCTGTTTACAGCTCTGTTTGCTAGCTCCTGTGCCGCTGTCTGACTGGCTGCTCCCTTTATAGGACCCCTAGTCAGGGAAGCCCCGCCCCAAATCCGGGCTCAGCTTCGCTCCCAGCACAAAGCCCCTCCAAGCCTCTACACATACAGATACTACCAATACAAAACCAAACACACACACAAATACCTTCTCCTCCAAAAGAACTCCCACTCAAACTCCCCTGTTGACAGCTCTGTTTGCTAGCTCCTGTACCGCTGCAGCTGTCTGTGTCGCTGCCTGACTGGCTGCTCCCTTTATAGGACCCCTCGTCAGTGAAGCCCCGCCCCCTAATCAGGGCTCAGCTTCTCTCCCAGCACAAAGCCCCTCCAAGCCTCTACACATACAGATACTACCAATACAAAACCAAACACACACAAATACCTTCTCCTCCAACCGAACTCCCACTCAAACTCCCCTGTTTACAGCTCTGTTTGCTAGCTCCTGTGCCACTGCCTGACTGGCTGCGACCTTTATAGGACCCCTTGCCGTGGAGCCCCGCCCCCTAATCAGGGCTGAGCTTCTCTCCCAGCACAAAGCCCCTACACATACAGATACTCACACAAATACCTTCTCCTCCAAAAGAACTCCCACTCAAACTCCCCTGTTTCCAGCTCTGTTTGCTAGCTCCTGTGCCGCTGCAGCTGTCTGTGCCGCTGCCTGACTGGCTGCTAACTTTACAGGACCCCTAGTCAGTGAAGCCCCGCCCCCTAATCAGGGCTCAGCTTCTCTCCCAGCACAAAGCCCCTCCAAGCCTCTACACATACAGATACTAACAATACAAAACCAAACACACACACAAATACCTTCTCCTCCAACTGAACTCCCACTCAAACTCCCCTGTTTACAGCTCTGTTTGCTTGCTCCTGTGCCGCTGCCTGACTGGCTGCTACCTTTATAGGACCCCTAGTCAGTGAAGCCCCGCCCCCTTATCAGGGCTCAGCTTCTTTCCCAGCACAAAGCCCCTACAAGCCTCTACACATACTGATACTAACAATACAAAACCAAACACACACACACACAAATACCTTCTCCTCCAACCAAACTCCCACTCAAACTCCCGTTTACATCTCTGTTTGCTAGCTCCTGTGCCACTGCAGCTGTCTGTGCTGCTGCCTGACTGGCTGCTACCTTTCCAGAAACCCTAGTCCGTGAAGCCCCGCCCCCTCATCAGGGCTCAGCTTCTCTCCCAGCACAAAGCCCCTACACATACAGATACGACCAATACAAAACCAAACACACAAAAATACCTTCTCCTCCAACAGAACTCCCACTCAAACTCCCCTGTTTACAGGTCTGTTTGCTAGCTCCTACGCCGCTGCCTGACTGGCTGCTACCTTTATAGGACCCCTAGTCGGTGAAGCCCCGCCCCCTAATCAGGGCTCATCTTCTCTCCCAGCACAAAGCCTCTACACAAACAGATACTACCAATACAAAACCAAGCACACACAAATACCTTCTCCTCCAACAGAACTCCCACTCAAACTCCCCTGTTTACAGCTCTGTTTGCTAGCTCCTGTGCCGCTGCCTGACTGGCTGCTAGCTTTATAGGACCCCTAGTCAGTGAAGCCACGCCCCCTAATCAGGGCTCAGCTTCTCTCCCAGCACAAAGCCCCTCCAAGCCTCTACAAATACAGATACTACCAATACAAAACGAAACAAACACAAATACCTTCTCCTCCAACAGATCTCCCACTCAAACTCCCCTGTTTACAGCTCTGTTTGCTAGCTCCTGTGCCGCTGCAGCTGTCCGTGCCGCCGCCTGACTGGCTGCTCCCTTTATAGAACCCCTAGTCAGTGAAGCCCCGCCCCCTAATCAGGGCTCAGCTTCTCTCCCAGCACAAAGCCCCTACACATACAGATACCACCAACACAAAGCCCAACACACACAAATACCTTCTCCTCCAACAGAACTCCCACTCAAACTCCCCTGTTTACAGCTCTGTTTGCTAGCTCCTGTGCCACTGCAGCTGTCTGTGCCGCTGCCTGACTGGCTGCTGCCTTTATAGGACCCCTAGTCAGTGAAGCCCCGCCCCCTAATCAGGGCTCATCTTCTCTCCCAGCACAAAGCCCCTACACATACAGATACTACCAATACAAAACCAAGCACACACAAATACCTTCTCCTCCAACAGAACTCCCACTCAAACTCCCCTGTTTACAGGTCTGTTTGCTAGCTCCTGCGCCGCTGCCTGACTGGCTGCTACCTTTATAGGACCCCTAGTCAGTGAAGCCCAGCCCCCTAATCAGGGCTCAGCTTCTCTCCCAGCACAAAGCCCCTCCAAGCCTCTACACATACAAATACTACCAATACAAAACCAAACACACACACAAATACCTTCTCCTCCAAAAGAACTCCCACTCAAACTCCCCTGTTCACAGCTCTGTTTGCTAGCTCCTGTGCCGCTGCCTGACTGGCTGCTACCTTTATAGGACCCCTAGTCAGTGAAGCCCCGCCCCCTAATCAGGGCTCAGCTTCGCTCCCAGCACAAAGCCCCTCCAAGCCTCTACACATACAGATACTACCAATACAAAACCAAACACGCACAAATAGTTCTCCTCCAACAGAACTCCCACTCAAAGTCCCCTATTTACAGCTCTGTTTGCTAGCTCCTGTACCGCTGCAGCTGTCTGTGCCCCTGCCTGACTGGCTGCTCCCTTTATAGGACCCCTAGTCAGTGAAGCCCCGCCCCCTAATCAGGGCTCAGCTTCGCTCCCAGCACAAAGCCCCTCCAAGCCTGTACACATACAGATACTACCAATACAATACCAAACACACACACAAATACCTTCTCCTCCAACAGAACTCCCACTCAAACTCCCCTGTTTACAGCTCTATTTGCTAGCTCCAGTGCCGCTGCAGCTGTCTGTGCCGCTGCCTGACTGGCTGGTACCTTTATAGGACCCCTAGTCAGGGAAGCCCCGCCCGCTAATCAGGGCTCAGCTTCTCTCCCAGCACAAAGCCCCTACACATACAGATACTACCAATACAAAACCAAACACACACAAATACCTTCTCCTCCAACAGAACTCCCACTCAAACTCCCCTGTTTACAGCTCTGTTTGCTAGCTCCTGTGCCGCTGCAGCTGTCCGTGCCGCCGCCTGACTGGCTGCTCCCTTTATAGGACCCCTAGTCAGTGAAGCCCCGCCCCCTAATCAGGGCTCAGCTTCTCTCCCAGCACAAAGCCTCTACACATACAGATGCTACCAATACAAAACCAAACACACACACAAATACCTTCTCCTCCAACAGAACTCCCACTCAAACTCCCCTGTTTACAGCTCTGTTTGCTAGCTCCTGTGCTGCTGCCTGACTGGCTGCTAGCTTTATAGGACCCCTAGTCAGGGAAGTCCCGCCCCCTAATAAGGGCTCAGCTTCTCTCCCAGCACAAAGCCCCTCCAAGCCTCTACACATACAAATACTACCAATACAAAACCAAACACACACAAATAAATTCTCCTCCAACACAACTCCCACTCAAACTCCCCTGTTTACAGCTCTGTTTGCTCGCTCCTGTGCCGCTGCAGCTGTCTGTGCCGCTGCCTGACTGGCTGCTACCTTTATAGGACCCCTAGTCAGTGAAGCCCCGCCCCCTTTTCAGGGCTCAGCTTCTCTCCCAGCACAAAGCCTCTACACATACAGATACTACCAATACAAAACCAAACACACACAAACACCTTCTCCTCCAACAGAACTCCCACTCATACTCCCCTGTTTACAGCTCTGTTTGCTAGCTCCTGTGCCGCTTTCTGACTGGCTGCTACCTTTCTAGGACCCCTAGTCAGTGAAGCCCCGCCCCCTAATCAGGGCTCAGCTTCGCTCCCAGCACAAAGCCCCTCCAAGCCTCTACACATACAGATACTACCAATACAAAACCAAAAACACACACAAATACCTTCTCCTCGAACAGAACTCCCACTCAAACTCCCCTGTTTACAGCTCTGTTTGCTAGCTCCTGTACCGCTGCAGCTGTCTGTGTCGCTGCCTGACTGGCTGCTCCCTTTATAGGACCCCTAGTCAGTGAAGCCCCGCTCCCTAATCAGGGCTCAGCTTCTCTCCCAGCACAAAGCCCCTCCAAGCCTCTACACATACAGATACTACCAATACAAAACCAAACACACAAAAATACCTTCTCCTCCAACAGAACTCCCACTCAAACTCCCCTGTTTACAGCTCTGTTTGCTAGCTCCTGTGCCAATGCAGCTGTCTGTGCCGCTGCCTGACTGGCTGCTACCTTTATAGGACCCCTAGTCAGTGAAGCCCCGCCCCCTGATCAGGGCTCAGATTCTCTCCCAGCACAAAGCCTCTACTCATACAGATACTACCAATACAAAACCAAACACACACAAATACCTTCTCCTCCAACAGAACTCCCTCTCAAACTCCCCTGTTTACAGCTCAGTTTGCTAGCTCCTGTGCCGCTGCCTGACTGGCTGCTACCTTTATAGGAACCCTAGTCAGTGAAGCCCCGCCCCCTAATCAGGGCTCAGCTTCTCTCCCAGCACAAAGCCCCTCCAAGCCTCTACACATACAGATACTACCAATACAAAACCAAACACACACAAATACCTTCTCCTCCAACAGAACTCCCTCTCAAACTCCCCTGTTTACAGCTCAGTTTTGTAGCTCCTGTTCCGCTGCAGCTGTCTGTGCCCCTGCCTGACTGGCTGCTCCCTTTATAGGACCCCTAGTCAATGAATACCCGCCCCCTAATCAGGGCTCAGCTTTTCTCCCAGCACAAAGACCCTACACATACAGATACTACCAATACAATACCAAACACAGACACAAATACCTTCTCCTCCAACAGAACTCCCACTCAAACTCCCCTGTTTACAGCTCTGCTTGCTAGCTCCTGTACCGCTGCAGCTGTCTGTGTCGCTGCCTGACTGGCTGCTACCTTTATAGGACCCCTAGTCAGTGAAGCCCCGCCCCCTAATCAGGGCTCAGCTTTTCTCCCAGCACAAAGACCCTACACATACAGATACTACCAATACAAAACCAAACACACACAAATACCTTCTTTTCCAACAGAACTCCCACTCAAACTCCCCTGTTTACAGCTCTGTTTGCTAGCTCCTGTACCGCTGCAGCTGTCTGTGCAGCTGCCTGACTGGCTGCTCCCTTTATAGGACCCCTAGTCAGTGAAGCCCCGCCCCCTAATCAGGGCTCAGCTTCTCTCGCAGCACAAAGCCCCTCCACATACTGATACCACCAATACAAAACCAAACACACACACAAATACCTTCTCCTCCAACAGAACTCCCACTCAGACTCCCCTGTTCACAGCTCTGTTTGCTAGCTCCTGTGCCGCTGCCTGACTGGCTGCTACCTTTATAGGACCCCTAGTCAGTGAAGCCCCGCCCCCTAATCAGGGCTCAGCTTCGCTCCCAGCAAAAAGCCCCTCCAAGCCTCTACACATACAGATACTACCAATACAAAAGCAAACACGCACAAATAGCTTCTCCTCCAACAGAACTCCCACTCAAAGTCCCCTATTTACAGCTCTGTTTGCTAGCTCCTGTACCGCTGCAGCTGTCTGTGTCGCTGCCTGACTGGCTGCTCCCTTTATAGGACCCCTCGTCAGTGAAGCCCCGCCCCCTAATCAGGGCTCAGCTTCTCTCCCAGCACAAAGCCCCTCCAAGCCTCTACACATACAGATACCACCAATACAAAACCAAACACACACACAAATACCTTCTCCTCAAACAGAACTCCCACTCAAACTCCCCTGTTTACAGCTCTATTTGCTAGCTCCAGTGCCGCTGCAGCTGTCTGTGCCGCTGCCTGACTGGTTGGTACCTTTATAGGACCCCTAGTCAGGGAAGCCCCGCCCCCTAATCAGGGCTCAGATTCTCTCCCAGCACAAAGCCTCTACTCATACAGACACTACCAATACAAAACCAAACACACAAATACCTTCTCCTCCAACAGAACTCCCTCTCAAACTCACCTGTTTACAGCTCTGTTTGCTAGCTCCTGTGCCGCTGCAGCTGTCTGTGCCCCTGCCTGACTGGCTGCTCCCTTTATAGGACCCCTCGTCAGTGAAGCCCCGCCCCCTAATCAGGGCTCAGCTTCGCTCCCAGCACAAAGCCCCTCCAAGCCTCTACACATACAGATACTACCAATACAATACCAAACACACACACAAATACCTTCTCCTCCAACAGAAGTCCCACTCAAACTCCCCTGTTTACAGCTCTGTTTGCTAGCTCCTGTGCCGCTGCCTGACTGGCTGCTCCCTTTATAGGACCCCTAGTCAGTGAAGCCCCGCCCCCTAATCAGGGCTCAGCTTCTCTCCCAGCACAAAACCCCTACACATACAGATGCTACCAATACAAAACCAAACACACACACAAATGACTTCTCCTCCAACAGAACTCCCACTCAAACTCACCTGTTTACAGCTCTCTTTGCTAGCTCCTGTGCCACTGCAGCTGTCTGTGCCGCTTCCTGACTGGCTGCTGCCTTTATAGGACCCCTAGTCAGTGAAGCCCCGCCCCCTAATCAGAGCTCAGCTTCTCTCCCAGCACAAAGCCCCTACACCTACAGATACCACCAACACAAAAGCAAACACACACAAATACCTTCTCCTCGAACAGAACTCCCACTCAAACTCCCCTGTTTACAGCTCTGTTTGCTAGCTCCTGTAGTGCTGCAGCTGTCTGTGCAGCTGCCTGACTGGCTGCTCCCTTTATAGGACCCCTAGTCAGTGAAGCCCCGCCCCCTAATCAGGGCTCAGCTTCTCTCCCAGCACAAAGCCCCTCCAAGCCTCTACACATACAGATACTACCAATACAAAACCAAACACACAAAAATACCTTCTCCTAAAACAGAACTCCCACTCAAACTCCCCTGTTTACAGCTCTGTTTGCTAGCTCCTGTGCCAATGCAGCTGTCTGTGCCGCTGCCTGACTGGCTGCTACCTTTATAGGACCCCTAGTCAGTGAAGCCCCGCCCCCTAATCAGGGCTCAGATTCTCTCCCAGCACAAAGCCTCTACTCATACAGGTACTACCAATACAAAACCAAACACACACAAATACCTTCTCCTCCAACAGAACTCCCACTCAGACTCCCCTGTTCACAGCTCTGTTTGCTAGCTCCTGTGCCGCTGCCTGACTGGCTGCTACCTTTATAGGACCCCTAGTCAGTGAAGCCCCGCCCCCTAATCAGGGCTCAGCTTCGCTCCCAGCACAAAGCCCCTCCAAGCCTCTACACATACAGATACTACCAATACAAAACCAAACACGCACAAATAGCTTCTCCTCCAACAGAACTCCCACTCAAAGTCCCCTATTTACAGCTCTGTTTGCTAGCTCCTGTACCGCTGCAGCTGTCTGTGTCGCTGCCTGACTGGCTGCTCCCTTTATAGGACCCCTCGTCAGTGAAGCCCCGCCCCCTAATCAGGGCTCAGCTTCTCTCCCAGCACAAAGCCCCTCCAAGCCTCTACACATACAGATACCACCAATACAAAACCAAACACACACACAAATACCTTCTCCTCCAACAGAAGTCCCACTCAAACTCCCCTGTTTACAGCTCTGTTTGCTAGCTCCTGTGCCGCTGCCTGACTGGCTGCTACCTTCATAGGACCCCTCGTCAGTGAAGCCCCGCCCGCTAATCAGGGCTCAGCTTCTCTCCCAGCACAAAGCCCCTACACATACAGATACCACCAATACAAAACCAAACACACACACAAATGCCTTCTCCTCCAACAGAACTCCCACTCAGACTCCCCTGTTTACAGCTCTGTTTGCTAGCTCCTGTGCCGCTGCCTGACTGGCTGCTCCCTTTATAGGACCCCTCGTCAGTGAAGCCCCGCCCCCTAATCAGGGCTCAGCTTCTCTCCCAGCACAAAGCCCCTCCAAGCCTCTACACATACAGATACTACCAATACAAAACCAAACACACAAAAATACCTTCTCCTCCAACAGAACTCCCACTCAAACTCCCCTGTTTACAGCTCTGTTTGCTAGCTCCTGTGCCAATGCAGCTGTCTGTGCCGCTGCCTGACTGGCTGCTCCCTTTATAGGACCCCTAGTCAGTGAAGCCCCGCCCCCTATTCAGGGCTCAGATTCTCTCCCAGCACAAAGCCTCTACTCATACAGATACTACCAATACAAAACCAAACACACACAAATACCTTCTCCTCCAACAGAACTCCCTCTCAAACTCCCCTGTTTACAGCTCAGTTTGCTAGCTCCTGTGCCGCTGCCTGACTGGCTGCTACCTTTATAGGAACCCTAGTCAGTGAAGCCCTGCCCCCTAATCAGGGCTCAGCTTTTCTCCCAGCACAAAGACCCTACACATACAGATACTACCAATACAATACCAAACACAGACACAAATACCTTCCCCTCCAACAGAACTCCCACTCAAACTCCCCTGTTTACAGCTCTGCTTGCTAGCTCCTGTACCGCTGCAGCTGTCTGTGTCGCTGCCTGACTGGCTGCTACCTTTATAGGACCCCTAGTCAGTGAAGCCCCGCCCCCTAATCAGGGCTCAGCTTTTCTCCCAGCACAAAGACCCTACACATACAGATACTACCAATACAAAACCAAACACACACAAATACCTTCTTTTCCAACAGAACTCCCTCTCAAACTCCCCTGTTTACAGCTCAGTTTGCTAGCTCCTGTGCCGCTGCCTGACTGGCTGCTACCTTTATAGGACCCCTAGTCAGTGAAGCCCAGCCCCCTAATCAGGGCTCAGCTTCGCTCCCAGCAAAAAGCCCCTCCAAGCCTCTACACATACAGATACTACCAATACAAAAGCAAACACGCACAAATAGCTTCTCCTCCAACAGAACTCCCACTCAAAGTCCCCTATTTACAGCTCTGTTTGCTAGCTCCTGTACCGCTGCAGCTGTCTGTGTCGCTGCCTGACTGGCTGCTCCCTTTATAGGACCCCTCGTCAGTGAAGCCCCGCCCCCTAATCAGGGCTCAGCTTCTCTCCCAGCACAAAGCCCCTCCAAGCCTCTACACATACAGATACCACCAATACAAAACCAAACACACACACAAATACCTTCTCCTCAAACAGAACTCCCACTCAAACTCCCCTGTTTACAGCTCTATTTGCTAGCTCCAGTGCCGCTGCAGCTGTCTGTGCCGCTGCCTGACTGGTTGCTACCTTTATAGGACCCCTAGTCAGGGAAGCCCCGCCCCCTAATCAGGGCTCAGATTCTCCCCCAGCACAAAGCCTCTACTCATACAGACACTACCAATACAAAACCAAACACACAAATACCTTCTCCTCCAACAGAACTCCCTCTCAAACTCACCTGTTTACAGCTCTGTTTGCTAGCTCCTGTGCCGCTGCAGCTGTCTGTGCCCCTGCCTGACTGGCTGCTCCCTTTATAGGACCCCTCGTCAGTGAAGCCCCGCCCCCTAATCAGGGCTCAGCTTCGCTCCCAGCACAAAGCCCCTCCAAGCCTCTACACATACAGATACTACCAATACAATACCAAACACACACACAAATACCTTCTCCTCCAACAGAAGTCCCACTCAAACTCCCCTGTTTACAGCTCTGTTTGCTAGCTCCTGTGCCGCTGCCTGACTGGCTGCTCCCTTTATAGGACCCCTAGTCAGTGAAGCCCCGCCCCCTAATCAGGGCTCAGCTTCTCTCCCAGCACAAAGCCCCTCCAAGGCTCTACACATACAGATACTACCAATACAAAACCAAACACATACATATACCTTCTCCTCCAACAGAACTCCCACTCAAACTCCCGTGTTTACAGCTCTGTTTGCTAGCTGCTGTGCCGCTGCCTGACTGGCTGCTACCTTTATAGGATGCCTAGTCAGTGAAGCCCCGCCCCCTTATCAGGCCTCAGCTTCTCTCCCAGCACAAAGCCTCTACACATACAGATACTACCGATACAAAGCCAAACACACACAAACACCTTCTACTCCAACAGAACTCCCACTCAAACTCCACTGTTTACAGCTCCGTTTGCTAGCTCCTGTGCCGCTGCCTGACTGGTTGCTCCCTTTATAGGACCCCTCGTCAGTGAAGCCCCGCCCCCTAATCAGGGCTCAGCTTCTCTCCAAGCACAAAGCCCCTCCAAGCCTCTACACATACAGATACCACCAATACAAAACCAAACACACACACAAATACCTTTCCTCCAACAGAACTCCCGCTCAAACTCCCCTGTTTACAGCTCTCTTTGCTAGCTCCTGTATCGCTGCTGCTGTCTGTGCAGCTGCCTGACTGGCTGCTCCCTTTATAGGACCCCTAGTCAGTGAAGCCCCGCCCCCTAATCAGGGCTCAGCTTCTCTCCCATCACAAAGCCCCTACACATACAGATACCACCAATACAAAACCAAACACACACAAATACCTTCTCCTCCAACAGAACTCCCACTCAAACTCCCCTGTTTACAGCTCTGTTTGCTAGCTCCTGTGCCCCTGCAGCTGTCTCTGACGCTGCCTGACTGGCTGCTACAATCATAGGACCCCTAGTCAGCGAAGCCCCGTCCCCTCATCAGGGCTCAGCTTCTCTCCCAGCACAAAGCTCCTCCAAGCCTCTACAAATACGGATACCACCAATACAAAACCAAACAAACACAAATACCTTCTCCTCCAACAGAACTCCCACTGAAACTCCCGTTTACAGCTCTGTTTGCTAGCTCCTGTACCGCTGCAGCTGTCTGTGTCGCTGCCTGACTGGCTGCTCCCTTTATAGGACCCCTCGTCAGTGAAGCCCCGCCCCCTAATCAGGGCTCAGCTTCTCTCCCAGCACAAAGCCCCTCCAAGCCTCTACACATACAGATACCACCAATACAAAACAAAACACAAACACAAATACCTTCTCCTCCAACAGAACTCCCACTCAAACTCCCCTGTTTACAGCTCTGTTTGCTAGCTCCTGTGCCGCTGCCTGACTGGCTGCTACCTTTATAGGACCCCTAGTCAGGGAAGCCCCGCCCCCTAATCAGGGCTCAGCTTCTCTCCCAGCACAAAGAGCCTACACATACAGATACCACCAATACAAAACCAAACACACAAAAGTACCTTCTCCTCCAACAGAACTCCCACTCAAACTCCCCTGTTTACATCTGTTTGCTAGCTCCTGTGCCGCTGCCTGACTGGCTGCTACCTTGATAGGACCCCTAGCCAGGGAAGCCCCGCCCCCTAATCAGGGCTCAGCTTCTCTCCCACGACAAAGCCCCTACACATACAGATACCACCAATACAAAACCAAACACACACACAAATACCTTCTCCTCCAACAGAACTCCCACTCAAACTCCCCTGTTTACAGCTCTCTTTGCTAGCCCCTGTGCCACTGCAGCTGTCTGTGCCGCTGCCTGACTGGCTGCTGCCTTTATAGGACCCCTAGCCAGGGAAGCCCCGCCCCCTAATCAGGGCTCAGCTTCTCTCCCAGGACAAAGCCCCTACACATACAGATACCACCAATACAAAACCAAACACACACACATATACCTTCTCCTCCAACAGAACTCCCACTCTAACTCTCCCGTTTACAGCTCTGTTTGCTAGCTGTCTGTGCCGCTGCCTGACCAGCTGCTACCTTTACAGGACCCGTAGTCAGTCAAGCCCCATCCCCTAATCAGGGCTCAGCTTCTCTCCCAGTACAAAGCACCCACAAGCCTCTACACATACAGATACTACCAATGCAAAACCAAACACACACAAATACCTTCTCCTCCACCAGAACTCCCACTCAAACTCCCCTGTTTACAGCTCTCTTTGCTAGCTCCAGTGCCGCTGCAGCTGTCTGTGCCGCTGCCTGACTGGCTGCTCCCTTTATAGGACCCCTAGTCAATGAAGCCCCGCCCCCTAATCAGGGCTCAGCTTCGCTCCCAGCACAAAGCCCCTCCATGCCTCTACACATACATATACTACCAATACAATACCAAACACACACACAAATACCTTCTCCTCCAACAGAAGTCCCACTCAAACTCCCCTGTTTACAGCTCTGTTTGCTAGCTCCTGTGCCGCTGCCTGACTGGCTGCTACCTTTATAGGACCCCTAGTCAGTGAAGCCCCGCCCCCTAATCAGGGCTCAGATTCTCTCCCAGCACAAAGCATCTACTCATACAGACACTACCAATACAAAACCAAACACACAAATACCTTCTCCTCCAACAGAACTCCCTCTCAAACTCACCTGTTTACACCTCTCTTTGCTAGCTCCTGTACCGCTGCAGCTGTCTGTGTTGCTGCCTGACTGGCTGCTCCCTTTATAGGACCCCTCGTCAGTGAAGCCCCGCCCCCTAATCAGGGCTCAGCTTCTCTCCCAGCACAAAGCCCCTACACATACAGATACCACCAACACAAAACCAAACACACACAAATACCTTCTCCTCCAACAGAACTCCCACTCAAACTCCCCTGTTTACAGCTCAGTTTTGTAGCTCCTGTTCCGCTGCAGCTGTCTGTGCCCCTGCCTGACTGGCTGCTCCCTTTATAGGACCCCTAGTCAATGAATACCCGCCCCCTAATCAGGGCTCAGCTTTTCTCCCAGCACAAAGACCCTACACATACAGATACTACCAATACAATACCAAACACAGACACAAATACCTTCTCCTCCAACAGAACTCCCACTCAAACTCCCCTGTTTACAGCTCTGCTTGCTAGCTCCTGTACCGCTGCAGCTGTCTGTGTCGCTGCCTGACTGGCTGCTACCTTTATAGGACCCCTAGTCAGTGAAGCCCCGCCCCCTAATCAGGGCTCAGCTTTTCTCCCAGCACAAAGACCCTACACATACAGATACTACCAATACAAAACCAAACACACACAAATACCTTCTTTTCCAACAGAACTCCCACTCAAACTCCCCTGTTTACAGCTCTGTTTGCTAGCTCCTGTACCGCTGCAGCTGTCTGTGCAGCTGCCTGACTGGCTGCTCCCTTTATAGGACCCCTAGTCAGTGAAGCCCCGCCCCCTAATCAGGGCTCAGCTTCTCTCGCAGCACAAAGCCCCTCCACATACTGATACCACCAATACAAAACCAAACACAAACACAAATACCTTCTCCTCCAACAGAACTCCCACTCAGACTCCCCTGTTCACAGCTCTGTTTGCTAGCTCCTGTGCCGCTGCCTGACTGGCTGCTACCTTTATAGGACCCCTAGTCAGTGAAGCCCCGCCCCCTAATCAGGGCTCAGCTTCGCTCCCAGCAAAAAGCCCCTCCAAGCCTCTACACATACAGATACTACCAATACAAAAGCAAACACGCACAAATAGCTTCTCCTCCAACAGAACTCCCACTCAAAGTCCCCTATTTACAGCTCTGTTTGCTAGCTCCTGTACCGCTGCAGCTGTCTGTGTCGCTGCCTGACTGGCTGCTCCCTTTATAGGACCCCTCGTCAGTGAAGCCCCGCCCCCTAATCAGGGCTCAGCTTCTCTCCCAGCACAAAGCCCCTCCAAGCCTCTACACATACAGATACCACCAATACAAAACCAAACACACACACAAATACCTTCTCCTCAAACAGAACTCCCACTCAAACTCCCCTGTTTACAGCTCTATTTGCTAGCTCCAGTGCCGCTGCAGCTGTCTGTGCCGCTGCCTGACTGGTTGGTACCTTTATAGGACCCCTAGTCAGGGAAGCCCCGCCCCCTAATCAGGGCTCAGATTCTCTCCCAGCACAAAGCCTCTACTCATACAGACACTACCAATACAAAACCAAACACACAAATACCTTCTCCTCCAACAGAACTCCCTCTCAAACTCACCTGTTTACAGCTCTGTTTGCTAGCTCCTGTGCCGCTGCAGCTGTCTGTGCCCCTGCCTGACTGGCTGCTCCCTTTATAGGACCCCTCGTCAGTGAAGCCCCGCCCCCTAATCAGGGCTCAGCTTCGCTCCCAGCACAAAGCCCCTCCAAGCCTCTACACATACAGATACTACCAATACAATACCAAACACACACACAAATACCTTCTCCTCCAACAGAAGTCCCACTCAAACTCCCCTGTTTACAGCTCTGTTTGCTAGCTCCTGTGCCGCTGCCTGACTGGCTGCTCCCTTTATAGGACCCCTAGTCAGTGAAGCCCCGCCCCCTAATCAGGGCTCAGCTTCTCTCCCAGCACAAAACCCCTACACATACAGATGCTACCAATACAAAACCAAACACACACACAAATGACTTCTCCTCCAACAGAACTCCCACTCAAACTCACCTGTTTACAGCTCTCTTTGCTAGCTCCTGTGCCACTGCAGCTGTCTGTGCCGCTTCCTGACTGGCTGCTGCCTTTATAGGACCCCTAGTCAGTGAAGCCCCGCCCCCTAATCAGAGCTCAGCTTCTCTCCCAGCACAAAGCCCCTACACCTACAGATACCACCAACACAAAAGCAAACACACACAAATACCTTCTCCTCGAACAGAACTCCCACTCAAACTCCCCTGTTTACAGCTCTGTTTGCTAGCTCCTGTAGTGCTGCAGCTGTCTGTGCAGCTGCCTGACTGGCTGCTCCCTTTATAGGACCCCTAGTCAGTGAAGCCCCGCCCCCTAATCAGGGCTCAGCTTCTCTCCCAGCACAAAGCCCCTCCAAGCCTCTACACATACAGATACTACCAATACAAAACCAAACACACAAAAATACCTTCTCCTAAAACAGAACTCCCACTCAAACTCCCCTGTTTACAGCTCTGTTTGCTAGCTCCTGTGCCAATGCAGCTGTCTGTGCCGCTGCCTGACTGGCTGCTACCTTTATAGGACCCCTAGTCAGTGAAGCCCCGCCCCCTAATCAGGGCTCAGATTCTCTCCCAGCACAAAGCCTCTACTCATACAGGTACTACCAATACAAAACCAAACACACACAAATACCTTCTCCTCCAACAGAACTCCCACTCAGACTCCCCTGTTCACAGCTCTGTTTGCTAGCTCCTGTGCCGCTGCCTGACTGGCTGCTACCTTTATAGGACCCCTAGTCAGTGAAGCCCCGCCCCCTAATCAGGGCTCAGCTTCGCTCCCAGCACAAAGCCCCTCCAAGCCTCTACACATACAGATACTACCAATACAAAACCAAACACGCACAAATAGCTTCTCCTCCAACAGAACTCCCACTCAAAGTCCCCTATTTACAGCTCTGTTTGCTAGCTCCTGTACCGCTGCAGCTGTCTGTGTCGCTGCCTGACTGGCTGCTCCCTTTATAGGACCCCTCGTCAGTGAAGCCCCGCCCCCTAATCAGGGCTCAGCTTCTCTCCCAGCACAAAGCCCCTCCAAGCCTCTACACATACAGATACCACCAATACAAAACCAAACACACACACAAATACCTTCTCCTCCAACAGAAGTCCCACTCAAACTCCCCTGTTTACAGCTCTGTTTGCTAGCTCCTGTGCCGCTGCCTGACTGGCTGCTACCTTCATAGGACCCCTCGTCAGTGAAGCCCCGCCCGCTAATCAGGGCTCAGCTTCTCTCCCAGCACAAAGCCCCTACACATACAGATACCACCAATACAAAACCAAACACACACACAAATGCCTTCTCCTCCAACAGAACTCCCACTCAGACTCCCCTGTTTACAGCTCTGTTTGCTAGCTCCTGTGCCGCTGCCTGACTGGCTGCTCCCTTTATAGGACCCCTCGTCAGTGAAGCCCCGCCCCCTAATCAGGGCTCAGCTTCTCTCCCAGCACAAAGCCCCTCCAAGCCTCTACACATACAGATACTACCAATACAAAACCAAACACACAAAAATACCTTCTCCTCCAACAGAACTCCCACTCAAACCACCCTGTTTACAGCTCTGTTTGCTAGCTCCTGTGCCAATGCAGCTGTCTGTGCCGCTGCCTGACTGGCTGCTCCCTTTATAGGACCCCTAGTCAGTGAAGCCCCGCCCCCTATTCAGGGCTCAGATTCTCTCCCAGCACAAAGCCTCTACTCATACAGATACTACCAATACAAAACCAAACACACACAAATACCTTCTCCTCCAACAGAACTCCCTCTCAAACTCCCCTGTTTACAGCTCAGTTTGCTAGCTCCTGTGCCGCTGCCTGACTGGCTGCTACCTTTATAGGAACCCTAGTCAGTGAAGCCCTGCCCCCTAATCAGGGCTCAGCTTTTCTCCCAGCACAAAGACCCTACACATACAGATACTACCAATACAATACCAAACACAGACACAAATACCTTCTCCTCCAACAGAACTCCCACTCAAACTCCCCTGTTTACAGCTCTGCTTGCTAGCTCCTGTACCGCTGCAGCTGTCTGTGTCGCTGCCTGACTGGCTGCTACCTTTATAGGACCCCTAGTCAGTGAAGCCCCGCCCCCTAATCAGGGCTCAGCTTTTCTCCCAGCACAAAGACCCTACACATACAGATACTACCAATACAAAACCAAACACACACAAATACCTTCTTTTCCAACAGAACTCCCTCTCAAACTCCCCTGTTTACAGCTCAGTTTGCTAGCTCCTGTGCCGCTGCCTGACTGGCTGCTACCTTTATAGGACCCCTAGTCAGTGAAGCCCCGCCCCCTAATCAGGTCTCAGCTTCGCTCCCAGCAAAAAGCCCCTCCAAGCCTCTACACATACAGATACTACCAATACAAAAGCAAACACGCACAAATAGCTTCTCCTCCAACAGAACTCCCACTCAAAGTCCCCTATTTACAGCTCTGTTTGCTAGCTCCTGTACCGCTGCAGCTGTCTGTGTCGCTGCCTGACTGGCTGCTCCCTTTATAGGACCCCTCGTCAGTGAAGCCCCGCCCCCTAATCAGGGCTCAGCTTCTCTCCCAGCACAAAGCCCCTCCAAGCCTCTACACATACAGATACCACCAATACAAAACCAAACACACACACAAATACCTTCTCCTCAAACAGAACTCCCACTCAAACTCCCCTGTTTACAGCTCTATTTGCTAGCTCCAGTGCCGCTGCAGCTGTCTGTGCCGCTGCCTGACTGGTTGGTACCTTTATAGGACCCCTAGTCAGGGAAGCCCCGCCCCCTAATCAGGGCTCAGATTCTCCCCCAGCACAAAGCCTCTACTCATACAGACACTACCAATACAAAACCAAACACACAAATACCTTCTCCTCCAACAGAACTCCCTCTCAAACTCACCTGTTTACAGCTCTGTTTGCTAGCTCCTGTGCCGCTGCAGCTGTCTGTGCCCCTGCCTGACTGGCTGCTCCCTTTATAGGACCCCTCGTCAGTGAAGCCCCGCCCCCTAATCAGGGCTCAGCTTCGCTCCCAGCACAAAGCCCCTCCAAGCCTCTACACATACAGATACTACCAATACAATACCAAACACACACACAAATACCTTCTCCTCCAACAGAAGTCCCACTCAAACTCCCCTGTTTACAGCTCTGTTTGCTAGCTCCTGTGCCGCTGCCTGACTGGCTGCTCCCTTTATAGGACCCCTAGTCAGTGAAGCCCCGCCCCCTAATCAGGGCTCAGCTTCTCTCCCAGCACAAAGCCCCTCCAAGGCTCTACACATACAGATACTACCAATACAAAACCAAACACATACATATACCTTCTCCTCCAACAGAACTCCCACTCAAACTCCCGTGTTTACAGCTCTGTTTGCTAGCTGCTGTGCCGCTGCCTGACTGGCTGCTACCTTTATAGGATGCCTAGTCAGTGAAGCCCCGCCCCCTTATCAGGCCTCAGCTTCTCTCCCAGCACAAAGCCTCTACACATACAGATACTACCGATACAAAGCCAAACACACACAAACACCTTCTACTCCAACAGAACTCCCACTCAAACTCCACTGTTTACAGCTCCGTTTGCTAGCTCCTGTGCCGCTGCCTGACTGGTTGCTCCCTTTATAGGACCCCTCGTCAGTGAAGCCCCGCCCCCTAATCAGGGCTCAGCTTCTCTCCAAGCACAAAGCCCCTCCAAGCCTCTACACATACAGATACCACCAATACAAAACCAAACACACACACAAATACCTTTCCTCCAACAGAACTCCCGCTCAAACTCCCCTGTTTACAGCTCTCTTTGCTAGCTCCTGTATCGCTGCTGCTGTCTGTGCAGCTGCCTGACTGGCTGCTCCCTTTATAGGACCCCTAGTCAGTGAAGCCCCGCCCCCTAATCAGGGCTCAGCTTCTCTCCCATCACAAAGCCCCTACACATACAGATACCACCAATACAAAACCAAACACACACAAATACCTTCTCCTCCAACAGAACTCCCACTCAAACTCCCCTGTTTACAGCTCTGTTTGCTAGCTCCTGTGCCCCTGCAGCTGTCTCTGACGCTGCCTGACTGGCTGCTACAATCATAGGACCCCTAGTCAGCGAAGCCCCGTCCCCTCATCAGGGCTCAGCTTCTCTCCCAGCACAAAGCTCCTCCAAGCCTCTACAAATACGGATACCACCAATACAAAACCAAACAAACACAAATACCTTCTCCTCCAACAGAACTCCCACTGAAACTCCCGTTTACAGCTCTGTTTGCTAGCTCCAGAGCCGCTGCAGCTGTCTGTGCCGCTGCATGACTGGCTGGTACCTTTATAGGACCCCTAGTCAGTGAAGCCCCGCCCCCTAATCAGGGCTCAGCTTTTCTCCCAGCACAAAGCCCCTGCACATACAGATACTACCAATACAAAACCAAGCACACACAAATACCTTCTCCTCCAACAGAACTCCCACTCAAACTCGCCTGTTTTCAGCTCTGTTTGCTAGCTCCTGTACCGCTGCAGCTGTCTGTGTCGCTGCCTGACTGGCTGCTCCCTTTATAGGACCCCTCGTCAGTGAAGCCCCGCCCCCTAATCAGGGCTCAGCTTCTCTCCCAGCACAAAGCCCCTCCAAGCCTCTACACATACAGATACCACCAATACAAAACAAAACACAAACACAAATACCTTCTCCTCCAACAGAACTCCCACTCAAACTCCCCTGTTTACAGCTCTGTTTGCTAGCTCCTGTGCCGCTGCCTGACTGGCTGCTACCTTTATAGGACCCCTAGTCAGGGAAGCCCCGCCCCCTAATCAGGGCTCAGCTTCTCTCCCAGCACAAAGAGCCTACACATACAGATACCACCAATACAAAACCAAACACACAAAAGTACCTTCTCCTCCAACAGAACTCCCACTCAAACTCCCCTGTTTACATCTGTTTGCTAGCTCCTGTGCCGCTGCCTGACTGGCTGCTACCTTGATAGGACCCCTAGCCAGGGAAGCCCCGCCCCCTAATCAGGGCTCAGCTTCTCTCCCACGACAAAGCCCCTACACATACAGATACCACCAATACAAAACCAAACACACACACAAATACCTTCTCCTCCAACAGAACTCCCACTCAAACTCCCCTGTTTACAGCTCTCTTTGCTAGCCCCTGTGCCACTGCAGCTGTCTGTGCCGCTGCCTGACTGGCTGCTGCCTTTATAGGACCCCTAGCCAGGGAAGCCCCGCCCCCTAATCAGGGCTCAGCTTCTCTCCCAGGACAAAGCCCCTACACATACAGATACCACCAATACAAAACCAAACACACACACATATACCTTCTCCTCCAACAGAACTCCCACTCTAACTCTCCCGTTTACAGCTCTGTTTGCTAGCTGTCTGTGCCGCTGCCTGACCAGCTGCTACCTTTACAGGACCCGTAGTCAGTCAAGCCCCATCCCCTAATCAGGGCTCAGCTTCTCTCCCAGTACAAAGCACCCACAAGCCTCTACACATACAGATACTACCAATGCAAAACCAAACACACACAAATACCTTCTCCTCCACCAGAACTCCCACTCAAACTCCCCTGTTTACAGCTCTCTTTGCTAGCTCCAGTGCCGCTGCAGCTGTCTGTGCCGCTGCCTGACTGGCTGCTCCCTTTATAGGACCCCTAGTCAATGAAGCCCCGCCCCCTAATCAGGGCTCAGCTTCGCTCCCAGCACAAAGCCCCTCCATGCCTCTACACATACATATACTACCAATACAATACCAAACACACACACAAATACCTTCTCCTCCAACAGAAGTCCCACTCAAACTCCCCTGTTTACAGCTCTGTTTGCTAGCTCCTGTGCCGCTGCCTGACTGGCTGCTACCTTTATAGGACCCCTAGTCAGTGAAGCCCCGCCCCCTAATCAGGGCTCAGATTCTCTCCCAGCACAAAGCATCTACTCATACAGACACTACCAATACAAAACCAAACACACAAATACCTTCTCCTCCAACAGAACTCCCTCTCAAACTCACCTGTTTACACCTCTCTTTGCTAGCTCCTGTACCGCTGCAGCTGTCTGTGTTGCTGCCTGACTGGCTGCTCCCTTTATAGGACCCCTCGTCAGTGAAGCCCCGCCCCCTAATCAGGGCTCAGCTTCTCTCCCAGCACAAAGCCCCTCCAAGCCTCTACACATACAGATACCACCAATACAAAACAAAACACAAACACAAATACCTTCTCCTCCAACAGAACTCCCACTCAAACTCCCCTGTTTACAGCTCTGTTTGCTAGCTCCTGTGCCGCTGCCTGACTGGCTGCTACCTTTATAGGACCCCTAGTCAGGGAAGCCCCGCCCCCTAATCAGGGCTCAGCTTCTCTCCCAGCACAAAGAGCCTACACATACAGATACCACCAATACAAAACCAAACACACAAAAGTACCTTCTCCTCCAACAGAACTCCCACTCAAACTTCCCTGTTTACAGCTCTTTTTGCTAGCTCCTGTGCCCCTGCAGCTGTCTGTGCTGCTGCCTGACTGGCTGCTACCTTTATAGGACCCCTAGTCAGTGAAGCCCCGCCCCCTAATCAGGGCTCAGCTTCTCTCCCAGCACAAAGCCCCTCCAAGCCTCTACACATACAGATACTACCAATACAAAACCAAACACACACAAATACCTTCTCCTCCAACAGAACTCCCTCTCAAACTCCCCTGTTTACAGCTCGGTTTTGTAGCTCCTGTTCCGCTGCAGCTGTCTGTGCCCCTGCCTGACTGGCTGCTCCCTTTATAGGACCCCTAGTCAATGAAGCCCCGCCCCCTAATCAGGGCTCAGCTTCGCTCCCAGCACAAAGCCCCTCCATGCCTCTACACATACAGATACTACCAATACAATACCAAACACACACACAAATACCTTCTCCTCCAACAGAAGTCCCACTCAAACTCCCCTGTTTACAGCTCTCTTTGCTAGCTCCTGTGCCACTGCAGCTGTCTGTGCCGCTGCCTGACTGGCTGCTGCCTTTATATAACCCCTAGTCAGTGAAGCCCCGCCCCCTAATCAGGGCTCAGCTTCTCTCCCAGCACAAAGCCCCTACACATACAGATACCACCAACACAAAACCAAACACACATTAATACCTTCTCCTCGAACAGAACTCCCACTCAAACTCCCCTGTTTACAGCTCTGTTTGCTAGCTCCTGTGCCGCTGGAGCTGTCTGTGACGCTGCCTGACTGGCTGCTACAATCATAGGACCCCTAGTCAGGGAAGCCCCGCCCCCTAATAAGGGCTCAGCTTCGCTCCCAGCACAAAGCCCCTCCAAGAGTCTACACATACAGGTACTACCAATACAAAACCAAACACACACACAAATAGCTTCTCCTCCAACAGAACTCCCACTCAAACTCCCCTGTTTACAGCTCTGTTTGCTAGCTCCTGTGCCCCTGGAGGTGTCTGTGACGCTGCCTGACTGGCTGCTACAATCATAGGACCCCTAGTCAGCGAAGCCCCGCCCCCTAATCAGGGCTCAGCTTCTCTCCCAGCACAAAGCCCCTCCAAGCCTCTACAAATACAGATACCACCAATACAAAACCAAACACACACACAAATACCTTCTCCTCCAACAGAACTCCCACTCAAACTCCCCTATTTACAGCTCTATTTTCTAGCTCCAGTGCCGCTGCAGCTGTCTGTGCCGCTGCCTGACTGGTTGGTACTTTATAGGACCCCTAGTCAGGGAAGCCCCGCCCCCTAATCAGGGCTCAGATTCTCTCCCAGCACAAAGCCTCTACTCATACAGATACTGCCAATACAATACCAAACACACACACAAATACCTTCTCCTCCAACAGAAGTCCCACTCAAACTCCCCTGTTTACAGTTCTGTTTGATAGCTCCTGTGCCGCTGCAGCTGTCTGTGTTGCTGCCTGACTGGCTGCTCCCTTTATAGGAACCCTCGTCAGTGAAGCCCCGCCCCCTAATCAGGGCTCAGCTTCTCTCCCAGCACAAAGTCCCTACACATGCAGATACTACCAGTACAAAACCAAACACACACAAATACCTTCTCCTCCAACCGAACTCCCACTCAAACTCCCCTGTTTACAGCTCTGTTTGCTAGCTCCTGTGCCACTGCAGCTGTCTGTGCCGCTGCCTGACTGGCTGCTACCTTTACAGAACCCCTAGTCAGGGAAGACCCGCCCCCTCATCAGGGCTCAGCTTCTCTCCCAGCACAAAGTCCCTACACATGCAGATACTACCAGTACAAAACCAAACACACACAAATACCTTCTCCTCCAACAGAACTCCCACTCAAACTCCCCTGTTTACAGCTCTGTTTGCTAGCTCCTGTGCCGCTGTCTGACTGGCTGCTCCCTTTATAGGACCCCTAGTCCGTGAAGCCCCGCCCCCTCATCAGGGCTCTGCTTCTCTCTCAGCACAAAGCCCCTACACATACAGATAGGACCAATAGAAAACCAAACACACACAAATACCTTCTCCTCGAACAGAACTCCCACTCAAACTCCCCTGTTTACAGCTCTGTTTGCTAGCTCCTGTACCGCGGGAGCTGTCTGTGCCGCTGCGTGACTGGGTGCTCCCTTTATAGGACCCCTAGTCAGTGAAGCCCCGTCCCCTAATCAGGGCTCAGCTTCTCTTCCAGCACAAAGCCCCTACAAGCCTCTACACATACAGATACTACCAATACAAAACCAAACACACACACAAATACCTTCTCCTCCAACAGAACTCCCACTCCAACTCCCCTGTTTACAGCTCTGTTTGCTTGCTCCTGTGCCGCTGCCTGACTGGCTGCTACCTTTATAGGACCCTTGTCAGTGAAGCCCCGCCCCCGAACCAGGGCTGAGCTTCTCTCCCAGCACAAAGCCCCTACACATACAGATACTCACACAAATACCTTCTCCTCCAACACAACTCCCACTCAAACTCCGCTGTTTACAGCTCTGTTTGCTTGCTCCTGTGCCGCTGCCTGACTGGCTGCGACCTTTATAGGACCCCTAGTCAGTGAAGCCCCGCCCCTTTATCAGGGCTCAGCTTCTCTCCCAGCACAAAGCCCCTCCAAGCCTCTACACATACAGATACTACCAGTACAAAACCAAACACACACAAATACCTTCTCCTCCAACAGAACTCCCACTCAAACTCCCCTGTTTACAGCTCTGTTTGCTAGCTCCTGTGCCGATGCCTGACTGGCTGCGACCTTTATAGGACCCCTAGTCAGTGAGGCCCCGCCCCCTAATCAGGGCTCAGCTTCTCTCCCAGCACAAAGCCCCTCCAAGCCTCTACACATACAGATACTACCAATACAAAACCAAACACACACACAAATACCTTCACCTCCAACAGAACTCCCACTCAAACTCCCCTGTTTACAGCTCTGTTTGCTAGCTCCTGGGCAGCTGTCTGACTGGCTGCTCCTTTTATAGGACCCCTAGTCAGGGAAGCCCAGCCCCCTAATCAGGGCTCAGCTTCTCTCCCAGCACAAAGCCCCTACAAGCCTCTACACATACTGATACTAACAATACAAAACCAGACACACACACACACAAATACCCTCTCCTCCAACAGAACTCCCACTCAAACTCCCCAGTTTACAGCTCTGTTTGCTAGCTCCTTTGCCGCTGCCTGACTGGCTGCTCCCTTTATAGGACCGCTAGTCAGTGAAGCCCCGCCCCCTCATCAGGGCTCAGCTTCTCTCCCAGCACAAAGCCCCTCCAAGCCCCTACACATACAGATACGACTAATACAAAACCAAACACAAACAAATACCTTCTCCTCCAACAGAACTCCCACTCAAACTCCCCTGTCTACAGCTCTGTTTGCTAGCTCCTGTGCCGCTGCCTGACTGGCTGCTACCTTTATAGGACCCTTGTCAGTGAAGCCCCGCCCCCGAATCAGGGCTGAGCTTCTCTCCCAGCACAAAGCCCCTACACATACAGATACTCACAGAAATACCTTCTCCTCCAACAGAACTCCCACTCAAACTCCCCTCTTTACAGCTCTGTTTGCTAGCTCCTGTGCCGCTGCAGCTGTCCGAGCCGCTGCCTGACTGGCTGCTACCTTTACAGAACCCCTAGTCAGGGAAGACCCGCCCCCTCATCAGGGCTCAGCTTCTCTGCCAGCACAAAGTCCCTACACATGCAGATACTACCAGTACAAAACCAAACACACAAATACCTTCTCCTCCAACCGAACTCCCACTCAAACTCCCCTGTTTACAGCTCTGTCTGCTAGCTCCTGTGCCACTGCCTGACTGGCTGCGACCTTTATAGGACCCCTTGCCGTGGAGCCCCGCCCCCTAATCAGGGCTGAGCTTCTCTCCCAGCACAAAGCCCCTACACATACAGATACTCACACAAATACCTTCTCCTCCAACAGAACTCCCACTCAAACTCCGCTGTTTACAGCTCTGTTTGTTAGCTCCTTTGCCACTGCAGCTGTCTGTGCCGCTGCCTGACTGGCTGCTACCTTTATAGGACCCCTAGTCCGTGAAGCCCCGCCCCCTCATCAGGGCTCAGCTTATCTCCCAGCACAAAGCCCCTCCAAGCCTCTACACATACAGATACTACCAATACAAAACCAAACACACACACAAATACCTTCTCCTCCAACAGAACTCCCACTCAAACTCCCCTGTTTTCAGCTCTGTTTGCTAGCTCCTGTGCCACTGCCTGACTGGCTGCTCCCTTTATAGGACCCCTAGTCAGGGAAGCCCCGCCCCCTAATCAGGGCTCAGATTCTCTGCCAGCACAAAGTCCCTACACATGCAGATACTACCAGTACAAAACCAAACACACACAAATACCTTCTCCTCCACCAGAACTCCCACTCAAACTCCCCTGTTGAAAGCTCTGTTTGCTAGCTCCTGTGCCACTGCAGCTGTCTGTGCCGCAGCCTGACTGGCTGCTACCTTTATAGGACCCCTAGTCCGTGAAGCCCCGCCCCCTCATCAGGGCTCAGCTTCTCTCCCAGCACAAACCCCTCCAAGCCTCTGCACATACAGATACCACCAATACAAAACCAAACACACACAAATACCTTCTCCTCCAACAGAACTCCCACTCGAACTCCCCTGTTTACAGCTCTGTTTGCTAGCTCCTGTACCGCTGCAGCTGTCTGTGCCGCTGCCTGACTGGCTGCTCCCTTTATAGGACCCCTAGTCAGTGAAGCCCCGTCCCATAATCAGGGCTCAGCTTCTCTCCCAGCACAAAGCCCCTACAAGCCTCTACACATACAGATACTACCAATACAAAACCAAACACACACACAAATACCTTCTCCTCCAACAGAACTCCCACTCAAACTCCCCTGTTTACAGCTCTGTTTGCTACCTCCTGTGCCAATGCCTGACTGGCTGCGACCTTTATAGAGCCCCTAGTCCGTGAAGCCCCGCCCCCTAATCAGGGCTCAGCTTCTCTCCCAGCACAAAGCCCCTACACATACAGATACTCACACAAATAAATTCTCCTCCAACAGAACTCCCACTCAAACTCCCGTTTACAGCTCTGTTTGCTAGCTCCTGTGCCACTGCAGCTGTCTGTGCCGCTTCCTGACTGGCTGCTACCTTTACAGAACCCCTAGTCAGGGAAGACCCGCCCCCTCATCAGGGCTCAGCTTCTCTCCCAGCACAAAGTCCCTACACATGCAGATACTACCAGTACAAAACCAAACACACACAAATACCTTCTCCTCCAACCGAACTCCCACTCAAACTCCCCTGTTTACAGCTCTGTTTGCTAGCTCCTGTACCGCTGCAGCTGTCTGTGTCGCTGCCTGTATGGCTGCTCCCTTTATAGGACCCCTAGTCAGTGAAGCCCCGCCCCCTTATCAGGGCTCAGCTTCTCTCCCAGCACAAAGCCCCTACAAGCCTCTACACATACAGATACTACCAATACAAAACCAAACACACACACAAATACCTTCTCCTCCAACAGAACTCCCACTCAAACTCCCCTGTTTACAGCTCTGTTTGCTAGCTCCTGTGCCGCTGCGTGACTGGGTGCTCCCTTTATAGGACCCCTAGTAAGTGAAGCCCCGCCCCCCCATCAGGGCTCTGCTTCTCTCTCAGCACAAAGCCTCTACACATACAGATACTACCAATACAAAACCAAACACACACACAAATACCTTCTCCTCCAACAGAACTCCCACTCAAACTCCCCTGTTTACAGCTCTGTTTGCTTGCTCCTGTGCCGCTGCCTGACTGGCTGCTACCTTCATAGGACCCTTGTCACTGAAGCCCCGCCCCCGAATCAGGGCTGAGCTTCTCTCCCAGCACAAAGCCCCTACACATACAGATACTCACACAAATACCTTCTCCTCCAACAGAACTCCCACTCAAACTCCCCTGTTTACAGCTCTGTTTGCTAGCTCCTGTGCCGCTGTCTGACTGGCTGCTCCCTTTATAGGACCCCTAGTCAGGGAAGCCCCGCCCCAAATCAGGGCTCAGCTTCTCTGCCAGCACAAAGTCCTTACACATGCAGATACTACCAGTACAAAACCAAACACACACAAATACCTTCTCCTCCAACAGAACTCCCACTCAAACTCCCCTGTTTACAGCTCTGTTTGCTGGCTCCTGTGCCGATGCCTGACTGGCTGCGACCTTTATAGGACCCCTAGTCAGTGAGGCCCCGCCCCCTAATCAGGGCTCAGCTTCTCTCCCAGCACAAAGCCCCTCCAAGCCTCTACACATACAGATACTACCAATACAAAACCAAACACACACACAAATACCTTCTCCTCCAACAGAACTCCCACTCAAACTTCCCTGTTTACAGCTCTGTTTGCTAGCTCCTGTGCCGCTGCAGCTGTCTGAGCCGCTGCCTGACTGGCTGCTACCTTTACAGGACCCCTAGTCAGTGAAGCCCCGCCCCCTAATCAGGGCTCAGCTTCTCTCCCAGCACAAAGCCCCTACACATACAGATACTACCAATACAAAACCAAACACACACAAATACCTTCTCCTCCAACAGAACTCCCACTCAAACTCCCCTGTTTACAGCTCTGTTTGCTAGCTCCTGTGCCACTGCCTGACTGGCTGCTCCCTTTATAGGACCCCTAGTCAGGGAAGCCCCGCCCACTAATCAGGGCTCAGATTCTCTGCCAGCACAAAGTCCCTACACATGCAGATACTACCAGTACAAAACCAAACACACACAAATACCTTCTCCTCCACCAGAACTCCCACTCAAACTCCCCTGTTGAAAGCTCTGTTTGCTAGCTCCTGTGCCACTGCAGCTGTCTGTGCCGCAGCCTGACTGGCTGCTCCCTTTATAGGACCCCTAGTCCGTGAAGCCCCGCCCCCTCATCAGGGCTCAGCTTATCTCCCAGCACAAAGCCCCTACACGTACAGATACGACCAATACAAAACCAAACACACACAAATACCTTCTCCTCCAACAGAACTCCCACTCAAACTCCCCTGTTTACAGCTCTGTTTGCTAGCTCCTGTGCCGCTGTCTGACTGGCTGCTCCCTTTATAGGACCCCTAGTCAGTGAGGCCCCGCCCCCTAATCAGGGCTCAGCTTCTCTCCCAGCACAAAGCCCCTCCAAGCCTCTACACATACAGATACTACCAATACAAAACCAAACACACACAAATACCTTCTCCTCCAACAGAACTCCCACTCAAACTCCCCTGTTTACAGCTCTGTTTGCTAGCTCCTGTGCCGCTGCAGCTGTCTGTGCCGCTGCCTGACTGGCTGCTACCTTTATAGGACCCCTAGTCAGTGAAGCCCCGCCCCCTAATCAGGGCTCAGCTTCTCTTCCAGCACAATGCCCCTCCAAGCCTCTACACATACAGATACTACCAATACAAAACCAAACACACAAATACCTTCTCCTCCAACAGAACTCCCACTCAAACTCCCCTGTTTACAGCTCTCTTTGCTAGCTCCTGTGCCACTGCAGCTGTCTGTGCCGCTGCCTGACTGGCTGCTGCCTTTATAGGACCCCTAGTCAGTGAAGCCCCGCCCCCTAATCAGGGCTCAGCTTCTCTCTCAGCACAAAGCCCCTACACGTACAGATACGACCAATACAAAACCAAACACACACAAATACCTTCTCCAACAGAACTCCCACTCAAACTCGCCAGTTTACAGCTCTGTTTGCTAGCTCCTGTGCCGCTGTCTGACTGGCTGCTCCCTTTATAGGACCCCTAGTCAGTGAGGCCCCGCCCCCTAATCAGGGCTCAGCTTCTCTCCCAGCACAAAGCCCCTCCAAGCCCCTACACATGCAGGTACTACCAGTACAAAACCAAACACACACAAATACCTTCTCCTCCAAAAGAACTCCCACTCAAACTCCCCTGTTTGCTAGCTCCTGTGCCGCTGCAGCTGTCTGTGCCGCTGCCTGACTGGCTGCTACCTTTATAGGACCCCTAGTCAGTGAAGCCCCGCCCCCTAATCAGGGCTCAGCTTCTCTTCCAGCACAATGCCCCTCCAAGCCTCTACACATACATGTACTACCAATACAAAACCAAACACACACAAATACCTTCTCCTCCAACAGAACTCCCACTCAAACTCCCCTGTTTACAGCTCTCTTTGCTAGCTCCTGTGCCACTGCAGCTGTCTGTGCCGCTGCCTGACTGGTTGCTCCCTTTATAGAACCCCTAGTCAGTGAAGCCCCGCCCCCTAATCAGGGCTCAGCTTCTCTCCCAGCACAAAGCCCCTACACATACAGATACCACCAGCACAAAACCAAACACACACAAATACCTTCTCCTCCAACAGAACTCCCACTCAAACTCCCCTGTTTACAGCTCTGTTTGCTAGCTCCTGTGCCCCTGCAGCTGTCTGTGACGCTGCCTGACTGGCTGCTACCTTTATAGGACCCCTAGTCAGTGAAGCCCCGCCCCCTAATCAGGGCTCAGCTTCTCTTCCAGCACAATGCCCCTCCAAGCCTCTACATATACAGATACTACCAATACAAAACCAAACACACACAAATACCTTCTCCTCCAACAGAACTCCCACTCAAAGTCCCCTGTTGACAGCTCTGTTTGCTAGCTCCTGTGCCGCTGCAGCTGTCTGTGCCGCTGCCTGACTGGCTGCTCCCTTCATAGGACCCCTAGTCAGCGAAGCCCCGCCCCCTAATCAGGGCTCAGCTTCTCTCCCAGCACAAAGCCCCTACACATACAGATACTACCAATACAAAACCTAGCACACACAAATACCTTCTCCTCCAACAGAACTCCCACTCAAACTCCCCTGTTTACAGCTCTGTTTTCTAGCTCCTGTGCCGCTGCCTGACTGGCTGCTACCTTCATAGGACCCCTAGTCAGTGAAGCCCCGCCCCCTAATCAGGGCTCAGCTTCGCTCCCAGCACAAAGCCCCTACACATACAGATACCACCAACACAAAACCAAACACACACAAATACCTTCTCCTAGAACAGAACTCCCACTCAAACTCCCCTGTTTACAGCTCTGTTTGCTAGCTCCTGTACCGCTGCCGCTGTCTGTGTCGCTGCCTGACTGGCTGCTCCCTTTATAGGACCCCTAGTCAGTGAAGCCCCGCCCCCTAATCAGGGCTCAGCTTCTCTGCCAGCACAAAGTCCCTACACATGCAGACACTACCAGTACAAAACCAAACACACACAAATACCTTCTCCTCCAACCGAACTCCCACTCAAACTCCCCTGTTTACAGCTCTGTTTGCTAGCTCCTGTGCCGCTGTCTGACTGGCTGCTCCCTTTATAGGACCCCTAGTCAGTGAAGCCCTGCCCCCTTATCAGGGCTCAGCTTCTCTCCCAGCACAAAGCCCCTACAAGCCTCTACACATACTGATACTAACAATACAAAACCAAACACACACACACACAAATACCTTCTCCTCCAACTGAACTCCCACTCAAACTCCCCTGTTTACAGCTCTGTTTGCTTGCTCCTGTGCCACTGCAGCTGTCTGTGCCGCTGGCTGACTGGCTGCTACCTTTATAGGACCCCTAGTCCGTGAAGCCCCGCCCCCTAATCAGGGCTCAGCTTCTCTGCCAGCACAAAGCCCCTACACATACAGATACTCACACAAATACCTTCTCCTCCAACAGAACTCCCACTCAAACTCCCCTGTTGAAAGCTCTGTTTGCTAGCTCCTGTGCCACTGCAGCTGTCTGTGCCGCTGCCTGACTGGCCGCTACTTTTATAGGACCCCTAGTCCGTGAAGCCCCGCCCAATCATCAGGGCTCAGCTTCTCTCCCAGCACAAAGCCCCTCCAAGCCTCTACACATACAGATACCACCAATACAAAACCAAATACACACAAATACCTTCTCCTCCAACAGAACTCCCACTCAAACTCCCCTGTTTACAGCTCAGTTTGCTTCCTCCTGTGCCGCTGCCTGACTGGCTGCTACCTTTATAGGACCCCTAGTCAGTGAAGGCCCGCCCCCTTATAAGGGCTCAGCTTCTCTCCCAGCACAAAGCCCCTACACATACAGATATGACCAAAACAAAACCAAACACACACAAATACCTTCTCCTCCAACAGAACTCCCACTCAGACTCCCTTGTTTACAGCTCTGTTTGCTAGCTCCTGTGCCGCTGCAGCTGTCTGTGCCGCTGCCTGTATGGCTGCTCCCTTTATAGGACCCCTAGTCAGTGAAGCCCCGCCCCCTTATCAGGGCTCAGCTTCTTTCCCAGCACAAAGCCCCTACAAGCCTCTACACATACTGATACTAACAATACAAAACCAAACACACACACACACAAATACCTTCTCCTCCAACCAAACTCCCACTCAAACTCCCGTTTACATCTCTGTTTGCTAGCTCCTGTGCCACTGCAGCTGTCTGTGCTGCTGCCTGACTGGCTGCTACCTTTCCAGAAACCCTAGTCCGTGAAGCCCCGCCCCCTCATCAGGGCTCAGCTTCTCTCCCAGCACAAAGCTCCTACACATACAGATACGACCAATACAAAACCAAACACACAAAAATACCTTCTCCTCCAACAGAACTCCCACTCAAACTCCCCTGTTTACAGCTCTGTTTGCTAGCTCCTGTGCCGCTGCCTGACTGGCTGCTGCCTTTATAGGACCCCTAGTCAGTGAAGCCCCGCCCCCTAATCAGGGCTCAGCTTCTCTCCCAGCACAAAGCCTCTACACAAACAGATACTACCAATACAAAACCAAGCACACACAAATACCTTCTCCTCCAACAGAGCTCCCACTCAAACTCCCCTGTTTACAGCTCTGTTTGCTAGCTCCTGTGCCGCTGCCTGACTGGCTGCTAGCTTTATAGGACCCCTAGTCAGTGAAGCCACGCCCCCGAATCAGGGCTCAGCTTCTCTCCCAGCACAAAGCCCCTCCAAGCCTCTACAAATACAGATACTACCAATACAAAACGAAACAAACACAAATACCTTCTCCTCCAACAGATCTCCCACTCAAACTCCCCTGTTTACAGCTCTGTTTGCTAGCTCCTGTGCCGCTGCAGCTGTCCGTGCCGCCGCCTGACTGGCTGCTCCCTTTATAGAACCCCTAGTCAGTGAAGCCCCGCCCCCTAATCAGGGCTCAGCTTCTCTCCCAGCACAAAGCCCCTACACATACAGATACCACCAACACAAAGCCCAACACACACAAATACCTTCTCCTCCAACAGAACTCCCACTCAAACTCCCCTGTTTACAGCTCTGTTTGCTAGCTCCTGTGCCACTGCAGCTGTCTGTGCCGCTGCCTGACTGGCTGCTGCCTTTATAGGACCCCTAGTCAGTGAAGCCCCGCCCCCTAATCAGGGCTCAGCTTCTCTCCCAGCACAAAGCCTCTACACATACAGATACTACCAATACAAAACCAAGCACACACAAATACCTTCTCCTCCAACAGAACTCCCACTCAAACTCCCCTGTTTACAGGTCTGTTTGCTAGCTACTGCGCCGCTGCCTGACTGGCTGCTACCTTTATAGGACCCCTAGTCAGTGAAGCCCCGCCCCCTAATCAGGGCTCATCTTCTCTCCCAGCACAAAGCCCCTACACATACAGATACTACCAATACAAAACCAAGCACACACAAATACCTTCTCCTCCAACAGAACTCCCACTCAAACTCCCCTGTTTACAGGTCTGTTTGCTAGCTCCTGCGCCGCTGCCTGACTGGCTGCTACCTTTATAGGACCCCTAGTCAGTGAAGCCCAGCCCCCTAATCAGGGCTCAGCTTCTCTCCCAGCACAAAGACCCTCCAAGCCTCTACACATACAAATACTACCAATACAAAACCAAACACACACACAAATACCTTCTCCTCCAAAAGAACTCCCACTCAAACTCCCCTGTTTACAGCTCTGTTTGCTAGCTCCTGTGCCGCTGCAGCTGTCCGTGCCGCCGCCTGACTGGCTGCTCCCTTTATAGAACCCCTAGTCAGTGAAGCCCCGCCCCCTAATCAGGGCTCAGCTTCTCTCCCAGCACGAAGCCCCTACACATACAGATACCACCAACACAAAGCCCAACACACACAAATACCTTCTCCTCCAACAGAACTCCCACTCAAACTCCCCTGTTTACAGCTCTGTTTGCTAGCTCCTGTGCCACTGCAGCTGTCTGTGCCGCTGCCTGACTGGCTGCTGCCTTTATAGGACCCCTAGTCAGTGAAGCCCCGCCCCCTAATCAGGGCTCAGCTTCTCTTCCAGCACAATGCCCCTCCAAGCCTCTACATATACAGATACTACCAATACAAAACCAAACACACACAAATACCTTCTCTTCCAACAGAACTCCCACTCAAACTCCCCTGTTTACAGCTCTGCTTGCTAGCTCCTGTACCCCTGCAGCTGTCTGTGACGCTGCCTGACTGGCTGCTACCTTTATAGGACCCCTAGTCAGTGAAGCCCCGCCCCCTAATCAGGGCTCAGCTTTTCTCCCAGCACAAAGACCCTACACATACAGATACTACCAATACAAAACCAAACACACACAAATACCTTCTTTTCCAACAGAACTCCCACTCAAACTCCCCTGTTCACTCTGTTTGCTAGCTCCTGTACCGCTGCAGCTGTCTGTGCAGCTGCCTGACTGGCTGCTCCCTTTATAGGACCCCTAGTCAGTGAAGCCCCGCCCCCTAATCAGGGCTCAGCTTTTCTCCCAGCACAAAGACCCTACACATACAGATACTACCAATACAAAACCAAACACACACAAATACCTTCTCCTCCAACAGAACTCCCACTCAGACTCCCCTGTTCACAGCTCTGTTTGCTAGCTCCTGTTCCGCTGCCTGACTGGCTGCTACCTTTATAGGACCCCTAGTCAGTGAAGCCCCGCCCCCTAATCAGGGCTCAGCTTCGCTCCCAGCACAAAGCCCCTCCAAGCCTCTACACATACAGATACTACCAATACAAAACCAAACACGCACAAATAGCTTCTCCTCCAACAGAACTCCCACTCAAACTCCCCTGTTTACAGCTCTATTTGCTAGCTCCAGTGCCGCTGCAGCTGTCTGTGCCGCTGCCTGACTGGTTGGTACCTTTATAGGACCCCTAGTCAGGGAAGCCCCGCCCCCTAATCAGGGCTCAGATTCTCTCCCAGCACAAAGCCTCTACTCATACAGACACTACCAATACAAAACCAAACACACAAATACCTTCTCCTCCAACAGAACTCCCTCTCAAACTCACCTGTTTACAGCTCTGTTTGCTAGCTCCTGTGCCGCTGCAGCTGTCTGTGCCCCTGCCTGACTGGCTGCTCCCTTTATAGGACCCCTCGTCAGTGAAGCCCCGCCCCCTAATCAGGGCTCAGCTTCGCTCCCAGCACAAAGCCCCTCCAAGCCCCTACACATACAGATACCACCAATACAAAACCAAACACACACACAAATACCTTCTCCTCCAACAAAAGTCCCACTCAAACTCCCCTGTTTACAGCTCTGTTTGCTAGCTCCTGTGCCGCTGCCTGACTGGCTGCTACCTTTATAGGACCCCTCGTCAGTGAAGCCCCGCCCCCTAATCAGGGCTCAGCTTCTCTCCCAGCACAAAGCCCCTCCAAGCCTCTAGACATACAGATACTACCAATACAAAACCAAACACACACACAAACAGCTTCTCCTCCAACAGAACTCCCACTCAAAGTCCCCTATTTACAGCCCTGTTTGCTAGCTCCTGTACCGCTGCAGTTGTCTGTGTCGCTGCCTGACTGGCTGCTCCCTTTATAGGACCCCTCGTCAGTGAAGCCCCGCCCCCTAATCAGGGCTCAGCTTCTCTCCCAGCACAAAGCCCCTCCAAGCCTCTACACGTACAGATACCACCAATACAAAACCAAACACACACCAATACCTTCTCCTCCAACAGAACTCCCACTCAAACTCCCCTGTTTACAGCTCTCTTTGCTAGCTCCTGTGCCACTGCAGGTGTCTGTGCCGCTGCCTGACTGGCTGCTGCCTTTATAGGACCCCTTGTCAGTGAAGCCCCGCCCCCTAATCAGGGCTCAGCTTCTCTCCCAGCACAAAGCCCCTCCAAGCCTCTACACATACAGATACTACCAATACAATACCAAACACACACACAAATACCTTCTCCTCCAACAGAAGTCCCACTCAAACTCCCCTGTTTACAGCTCTGTTTGCTAGCTCCTGTACCGCTGCAGATGTCTGTGTCGCTGCCTGACTGGCTGCTCCCTTTATAGGACTCCTCGTCAGTGAAGCCCCGCCCCCTAATCAGGGCTCAGCATCTCTCCCAGCACAAAGCCCCTCCAAGCCTCTGCACATACAGATACCAACAATACAAAACCAAACACACACACAAATACCTTCTCCTCCAACAGAACTCCCACTCAAACTCCCCTGTTTACAGCTCTGTTTGCTAGCTCCTGTGCCGCTGCCTGACTGGCTGCTCCCTTTATAGGACCCCTAGTCAGTGAAGCCCCGCCCCCTAATCAGGGCTCAGCTTCTCTCCCAGCACAAAACCCCTACACATACAGATGCTACCAATACAAAACCAAACACACACACAAATGACTTCTCCTCCAACAGAACTCCCACTCAAACTCCCCTGTTTACAGCTCTCTTTGCTAGCTCCTGTGCCACTGCAGCTGTCTGTGCCGCTTCCTGACTGGCTGCTGCCTTTATAGGACCCCTAGTCAGTGAAGCCCCGCCCCCTAATCAGAGCTCAGCTTCTCTCCCAGCACAAAGCCCCTACACATACAGATACTACCAATACAAAACCAAACACACAAAAATACCTTCTCCTCCAACAGAACTCCCACTCAAACTCCCCTGTTTACAGCTCTGTTTGCTAGCTCCTGTGCCAATGCAGCTGTCTGTGCTGCTGCCTGACTGGCTGCTACCTTTATAGGACCCCTAGTCAGTGAAGCCCCGCCCCCTAATCAGGGCTCAGATTCTCTCCCAGCACAAAGCCTCTACTCATACAGGTACTACCAATACAAAACCAAACATACACAAATACCTTCTCCTCCAACAGAACTCCCACTCAGACTCCCCTGTTCACAGCTCTGTTTGCTAGCTCCTGTACCGCTGCAGCTGTCTGTGTCGCTGCCTGACTGGCTGCTCCCTTTATAGGACCCCTCGTCAGTGAAGCCCCGCCCCCTAATCAGGGCTCAGCTTCTCTCCCAGCACAAAGCCCCTCCAAGCCTCTACACATACAGATACCACCAATACAAAACCAAACACACACACAAATACCTTCTCCTCAAACAGAACTCCCACTCAAACTCCCCTGTTTACAGCTCTATTTGCTAGCTCCAGTGCCGCTGCAGCTGTCTGTGCCGCTGCCTGACTGGTTGGTACCTTTATAGGACCCCTAGTCAGGGAAGCCCCGCCCCCTAATCAGGGCTCAGATTCTCTCCCAGCACAAAGCCTCTACTCATACATACACTACCAATACAAAACCAAACACACAAATACCTTCTCCTCCAACAGAACTCCCTCTCAAACTCACCTGTTTACAGCTCTGTTTGCTAGCTCCTGTGCCGCTGCAGCTGTCTGTGCCCCTGCCTGACTGGCTGCTCATTTTATAGGACCCCTAGTCAGTGAAGCCCCGCCCCCTAATCAGGGCTCAGCTTCGCTCCCAGCACAAAGCCCCTCCAAGCCTCTACACATACAGATACTACCAATACAATACCAAGCACACACACAAATACCTTCTCCTCCAACAGAAGTCCCACTCAAACTCCCCTGTTTACAGCTCTGTTTGCTAGCTCCTGTGCCGCTGCCTGACTGGCTCCTACCTTTATAGGACCCCTCGACAGTGAAGACCCGCCCCCTAATCAGGGCTCAGCTTCTCTCCCAGCACAAAGCCCCTACACATACAGATACCACCAATACAAAACCAGACACACACAGAAATACCTTCTCCTCAAACAGAACTCCCACTCAAACTCCCCTGTTTACAGCTCTATTTGCTAGCTCCAGTGCCGCTGCAGCTGTCTGTGCCGCTGCCTGACTGGCTGGTACCTTTATAGGACCCCTAGTCAGGGAAGCCCCGCCCGCTAATCAGGGCTGGGCTTCTCTCCCAGCACAAAGCCCCTACACATACAGATACTACCAATACAAAACCAAACACACACACAAATGCCTTCTCCTCCAACAGAACTCCCACTCAGACTCCCCTGTTTACAGCTCTGTTTGCTAGCTCCTGTGCCGCTGCCTGACTGGCTGCTACCTTTATAGGAACCCTAGTCAGTGAAGCCCCGCCCCCTAATCAGGGCTCAGCTTCTCTCCCAGCACAAAGCCCCTCCAAGCCTCTACACATACAGATACTACCAATACAAAACCAAACACACACAAATACCTTCTCCTCCAACAGAACTCCCTCACAAACTCCCCTGTTTACAGCTCAGTTTTGTAGCTCCTGTTCCGCTGCAGCTGTCTGTGCCCCTGCCTGACTGGCTGCTCCCTTTATAGGACCCCTAGTCAATGAAGCCCGCCCCCTAATCAGGGCTGAGCTTCGCTCCCAGCACAAAGCCCCTCCAAGCCTCTACACATACAGATACTACCAATACAATACCAAACACACACACAAATACCTTCTCCTCCAACAGAAGTCGCACTCAAACTCCCCTGTTTACAGCTCTGTTTGATAGCTCCTGTACCGCTGCAGATGTCTGTGTCGCTGCCTGACTGGTTGCTCCCTTTATAGGACCCCTCGTCAGTGAAGCCCCGCCCCCTAATCAGGGCTCAGCTTCTCTCCCAGCACAAAGCCCCTCCAAGCCTCTGCACATACAGATACCAACAATACAAAACCAAACACACACACAAATACCTTCTCCTCCAACAGAACTCCCACTCAAACTCCCCTGTTTACAGCTCTCTTTGCGAGCTCCTGTGCCACTGCAGCTGTCTGTGCCGCTGCCTGACTGGCTGCTGCCTTTATAGGACCCCTAGTCAGTGAAGCCCCGCCCCCTAATCAGGGCTCAGCTTCTCTCTCAGCACAAAGCCCCTACACATACAGATACCACCAACACAAAACCAAACACACACAAATACCTTCTCCTCCAACAGAACTCCCACTCAAACTCCCCTGTTTACAGCTCTGTTTGCTAGCTCCTGTGCCGCTGCAGCTGTCTGTGCCGCCGCCTGACTGGCTGCTCCCTTTATAGGACCCCTAGTCAGTGAAGCCCCGCCCCCTAATCAGGGCTCAGCTTCGCTCCCAGCACAAAGCCCCTCCAAGCCTCTACACATACAGATACTACCAACACAAAACCAAACACACGCACAAATAGCTTCTCCTCCAACAGAACTCCCACTCAAAGTCCCCTATTTACAGCCCTGTTTGCTAGCTCCTGTACCGCTGCTGCTGTCTGTGTCGCTGCCTGACTGGCTGCTCCCTTTATAGGACCCCTCGTCAGTGAAGCCCCGCCCCCTAATCAGAGCTCAGCTTCTCTCCCAGCACAAAGCCCCTACACATACAGATACCACCAACACAAAAGCAAACACACACAAATACCTTCTCCTCGAACAGAACTCCCACTCAAACTCCCCTGTTTACAGCTCTGTTTGCTAGCTCCTGTACCGCTGCAGCTGTTTGTGCAGCTGCCTGACTGGCTGCTCCCTTTATAGGACCCCTAGTCAGTGAAGCCCCGCCCCCTAATCAGGGCTCAGATTCTCTCCCAGCACAAAGCCTCTACTCATACAGATACTACCAATACAAAACCAAACACACACAAATACCTTCTCCTCCAACAGAACTCCCTCTCAAACTCCCCTGTTTACAGCTCAGTTTGCTAGCTCCTGTTCCGCTGCAGCTGTCTGCGCCCCTGCCTGACTGGCTGCTCCCTTTATAGGACCCGTAGTCAGTGAAGCCCCGCCCCCTAATCAGGGCTCAGCTTTTCTCCCAGCACAAAGCCCCTACACATACAGATACTACCAATACAAAACCAAACACACACAAATACCTTCTCATCCAACAGAACTCCCACTCAAACTCCCGTGTTTACGGCTCTGTTTGCTAGCTGCTGTGCCGCTGCCTGACTGGCTGCTACCTTTATAGGACGCCTAGTCAGTGAAGCCCCGTCCCCTCATCAGGGCTCAGCTTCTCTCCCAGCACAAAGCTCCTCCAAGCCTCTACAAATACAGATACCACCAATACAAAACCAAACACACACAAATACCTTCTCATCCAACAGAACTCCCACTCAAACTCCCGTTTACAGCTCTGTTTGCTAGCTCCAGAGCCGCTGCAGCTGTCTGTGCCGCTGCATGACTGGCTGGTACCTTTATAGGACCCCTAGTCAGTGAAGCCCCGCCCCCTAATCAGGGCTCAGCTTCTCTCCCAGCACAAAGCCCCTGCACATACAGATACCACCAATACAAAACCAAACACACACACAAATACCTTTCCTCCAACAGAACTCCCACTCAAACTCCCCTGTTTACAGCTCTGTTTGCTAGCTCCTGTATCGCTGCAGCTGTCTGTGCAGCTGCCTGACTGGCTGCTCCCTTTATAGGACCCCTAGTCAGTGAAGACCCGCCCCCTAATCAGGGCTCAGCTTCTCTCCCAGCACAAAGCCCCTCCAAGCCTCTACACATACAGATACTACGAATACAAAACCAAACAAACACAAATACCTTCTCCTCCAACAGAACTCCCACTCAAACTCCCCTGTTTACAGCTCAGTTTGCAAGCTCCTGTGCCACTGCAGCTGTCTGTGCCGCTGCCTGACTGGCTGCTACCCTCATAGGACCCCTGGTCAGTGAAGCCCCGCACCCTAATCAGGGCTCAGCTTCTCTCCCAGCACAAAGCCCCTCCAAGCCCCTACACATACAGATACTACCAAAACAAAACCAAACACACACAAATACCTTCTCTTCCAAAAGAACTCCCACTCAAACTCCCCTATTTACAGCTCTGTTTGCTAGCTCCTGTACCGCTGCAGCTGTCTGTGTCACTGCCTGGCTGGCTGCTCCCTTTATAGGACCCCTCGTCAGTGAAGCCCCGCCCCCTAATCAGGGCTCAGCTTCTCTCCCAGCCCAAAGCCAGTCCAAGCCTCTACACATACAGATACCACCAATACAAAACCAAACACGCACACAAATACCTTCTCCTCCAACAGAACTCCCACTCAAACTCCCCTGTTTACAGCTCTGTTTGCTAGCTCCTGTGCCGCTGCCTGACTGGCTACTACCTTTCTAGAACCCCTAGTCAGTGAAGCCCCGCCCCCTAATCAGGGCTCAGCTTCTCTCCCAGCACAAAGCCCCTACACATACAGATGCTACCAATACAAAACCGAACACACACAAATACCTTCTCCTCCAACAGAACTCCCACTCAAACTCCCCTGTTTACAGCTCTGTTTGCTAGCTCCTGTGCCGCTGCCTGACTGGCTGTTACCTTTATAGGACCCCTCGTCAGTGAAGCCCCGCCCCCTAATCAGGGCTCAGCTTCTCTCCCAGCACAAAGCCCCTCCAAGCCTCTACACATACAGATACTACGAATGCAAAATCAAACACACACAAATACCTTCTCCTCCAACAGAACTCCCACTCAAACCCCCCTGTTTACAGCTCTGTTTGCTAGCTCCTGTGCCGCTGCAGCTGTCTGCCGCTGCCTGACTGGCTGCTACCTTTATAGGACCCCTAGTCAGTGAAGCCCCGCCCCCTAATCAGGGCTCAGCTTCTCTCCCAGCACCTAGCCCCTCCAAGCCTCTACACATACAGATACTACCAATACAAAAACACACACAAATACCTTCTCCTCCAACAGAACTCCCACTCAAACTCCCCTGTTCACAGCTCTGTTTGCTAGCTCCTGTGCCGCTGCCTGACTGGCTGCTACCTTTATAGGACCCCTAGTCAGTGAAGCCCCGAGCCCTAATCAGGGCTCAGCTTCTCTCCCAGCACAAAGCCCCTCCAAGCCTCTACACATACAGATACTACCAATACAAAACCAAACCCACACAAATACCTTCTCCTCCAACAGAACTCCCACACAAACTCCCCTGTTTACAGCTCTGTTTGCTAGCTCCTGTGCCGCTGCCTGACTGGCTGCTACCTTTATAGGACCCCTAGTCAGTGAAGCCCCGAGCCCTAATCAGGGCTCAGCTTCTCTCCCAGCACAAAGCCCCTCCAAGCCTCTACACATACAGATACTACCAATACAAAACAACACACACAAATACCTTCTCCTCCAACAGAACTCCCACTCAAACTCCCCTGCTTACAGCACTGTTTGCTAGCTCCTGTGCTGCTGTCTGACTGGCTACTACCTTTATAGAACCCCTATTCAGGGAGGCCCGCCCCCTAATCAGGGCTCAGGTTCTCTCCCAGCACAAAGCCCCTTCAAACCTCTACACATACAGATACTACCAATACAAAACCAAACACACACAAATACCTTCTCCTCCAACAGAACTCCCACTCAAACTCCCCTGTTTACAGGTCTGTTTGCTAGCTCCTGTACCGCTGCCTGACTGGCTGCTACCTTTATAGGACCCCTAGTCAGTGAAGCCCCGCCCCCAATCAGGGCTCAGCTTCTCTCCCAGCACAAAGCCCCTCCAAGCCTCTACACATACAGATACTACCAATACAAAACCAAACACACACAAATACTATCTCCTCCAACAGAACTCCCACTCAAACTCCCCTGTTTACAGCTCTGTTTGCTAGCTCCTGTGCCGCTGCAGCTGTCTGTGTCGCTGCCTGACTGGCTGCTACCTTTATTGGACCCCTAGTCAGTGAAGCCCCGCCCCCTGATCAGGGCTCAGCTTCTCTCCCAGCACAACGCCCCTCCAAGCCTCTACATATACAGATACTACCAATACTAAAAAAACACACAAATACCTTCTCCTCCAACAGAACTCCCACTCAAACTCCCCTGTTTACAGCTCTGTTAGCTAGATCCTGTGCCGCTGCAGCTGTCTGTGCCGCTGCCTGACTGGCTGCTGCCTTTATAGGACCCCTAGTCAGTGAAGCCCCGCCCCCTAATCAGGGCTCAGCTTCTCTCCCAGCACAAAGCCCCTACACATACAGATACCACCAACATAAAACCAAACACACACAAATACCTTCTCCTCCAACAGAACTCCCACTCAAACTCCCCTGTTTACAGCTCTGTTTGCTAGCCCCTGTATCGCTGCAGCTGTCTGTCCAGCTGCCTGACTGGCTGCTCCCTTTATAGGACCCCTAGTCAGTGAAGCCCCGCCCCCAATCAGGGCTCAGCTTCTCTCCCAGCACAAAGCCCCTACACATACAGATACCACCAACATAAAACCAAACACACACAAATACCTTCTCCTCCAACAGAACTCCCACTCAAACTCCCCTGTTTACAGCTCTGTTTGCTAGCTCCTGTGCCGCTGCAGCTGTCTGTGCCGCTGCCTTACTGGCTGCTACCTTTATAGGACCCCTAGTCAGTGAAGCCCCGCCCCCTAATCAGGGCTCAGCTTTTCTCCCAGCACAAAGCCCCTCCAAGCCTCTACACATACAGATACTACCAATACGAAACCAAACACACACATATACCTTCTCCTCCAACAGAACTCCCACTCAAACTCCCCTGTTTACAGCTCTGTTTGCTAGCTCCTGTACCGCTGCAGCTGTCTGTGTCGCTGCCTGACTGGCTGCTCCCTTTATAGGACCCCTCGTCAGTGAAGCCCCGCCCCCTTATCAGGGCTCAGCTTCTCTCCCAGCACAAAGCCTCTACACATACAGATACTACCAATACAAAACCAAACACACACAAACACCTTCTCCTCCAACAGAACTCCCACTCAAACTCCCCTGTTTACAGCTCTGTTTGCTAGCTCCTGTACCGCTGCAGCTGTCTGTGTCGCTGCCTGACTGGCTGCTCCCTTTATAGGACCCCTCGTCAGTGAAGCCCCGCCCCCCAATCAGGGCTCAGCTTCTCTCCCAGCACAAAGCCCCTACACATACAGATGCTACCAATACAAAACCAAACACACACACAAATGCCTTCTCCTCCAACAGAACTCCCACTCAGACTCCCCTGTTTACAGCTCTGTTTGCTAGCTCCTGTGCCGCTGCCTGACTGGCTGCTACCTTTCTAGGACCCCTAGTCAGTGAAGCCCCGCCCCCTAATCAGGGCTCAGCTTTTCTCCCCGCACAAAGACCCTACACATACAGATACTACCAATACAAAACCAAACACACACAAATACCTTCTCTTCCAACAGAACTCCCACTCAAACTCCCCTGTTTACAGCTCTGTTTGCTAGCTCCTGTGCCGCTGCCTGACTGGCTGCTACCTTTATAGGACCCCTAGTCAGTGAAGCCCCGCCCCCTAATCAGGGCTCAGCTTCGCTCCCAGCACAAAGCCCCTCCAAGCCTCTACACATACAGATACTACCAATACAAAACCAAAAACACACACAAATACCTTCTCCTCCAACAGAACTCCCACTCAAACTCCCCTGTTTACAGCTCTGTTTGCTAGCTCCTGTACCGCTGCAGCTTTCTGTGTCGCTGCCTGACTGGCTGCTCCCTTTATAGGACCCCTCGTCAGTGAAGCCCCGCCCCCTAATCAGGGCTCAGCTTTTCTCCCAGCACAAAGACCCTCCAAGCCTCTACACATACAGATACCAACAATACAAAACCAAACACACACACAAATACCTTCTCCTCCAACAGAACTCCCACTCAAACTCCCCTGTTTACAGCTCTCTTTGCTAGCTCCTGTGCCACTGCAGCTGTCTGTGCCGCTGCCTGACTGGCTGCTGCCTTTATAGGACCCCTAGTCAGTGAAGCCCCGCCCCCTAATCAGGGCTCAGCTTCTCTCTCAGCACAAAGCCCCTACACATACAGATACCACCAACACAAAACCAAACACACACAAATAACTTCTCCTCCAACAGAACTCCCACTCAAACTACCCTGTTTACAGCTCTGTTTGCTAGCTCCTGTGCCGCTGCCTGACTGGCTGCTACCTTTATAGGACCCCTAGTCAGTGAAGCCCCGCCCCCTAATCAGGGCTCAGCTTCGCTCCCAGCACAAAGACCCTCCAAGCCTCTAACCATACAGATACTGCCAATACAATTCCAAACACACACACAAATACCTTCTCCTCCAACAGAAGTCCCACTCAAACTCCCCTGTTTACAGCTCTGTTTGCTAGCTCCTGTGCCGCTGCGTGACTGGCTGCTACCTTTATAGGACCCCTAGTCATTGAAGCCCCGCCCCCTAAATCAGGGCTCAGCTTCTCTCCCAGCACAAAGCCCCTCCAAGCCTCTACACATACAGATACCAGCAACACAAAACCAAACACACACACAAATACCTTCTCCTCCAACCGAACTCCCACTCAAACTCCCCTGTTTACAGCTCTGTTTGCTAGCTCCTGTGCTGCTGCCTGACTGGCTGCTACCTTTATAGGACCCCTAGTCAGTGAAGCCCCGCCCCCTAATCAGGGCTCAGCTTCTCTCCCAGCACAAAGACCCTCCAAGCCTCTAAACATACAGATACTGCCAACACAAAACCAAACACACACACAAATACCTTCTCCTCCAACAGAACTCCCACTCAAACTCCCCTGTTTACAGCTCTCTTTGCGAGCTCCTGTGCCACTGCAGCTGTCTGTGCCGCTGCCTGACTGGCTGCTGCCTTTATAGGACCCCTAGTCAGTGAAGCCCCGCCCCCTAATCAGGGCTCAGCTTCTCTCTCAGCACAAAGCCCCTACACATACAGATACCACCAACACAAAACCAAACACACACAAATACCTTCTCCTCCAACAGAACTCCCACTCAAACTCCCCTGTTTACAGCTCTGTTTGCTAGCTCCTGTGCCGCTGCAGCTGTCTGTGCCGCCGCCTGACTGGCTGCTCCCTTTATAGGACCCCTAGTCAGTGAAGCCCCGCCCCCTAATCAGGGCTCAGCTTCGCTCCCAGCACAAAGCCCCTCCAAGCCTCTACACATACAGATACTACCAACACAAAACCAAACACACGCACAAATAGCTTCTCCTCCAACAGAACTCCCACTCAAAGTCCCCTATTTACAGCCCTGTTTGCTAGCTCCTGTACCGCTGCTGCTGTCTGTGTCGCTGCCTGACTGGCTACTCCCTTTATAGGACCCCTCGTCAGTGAAGCCCCGCCCCCTAATCAGAGCTCAGCTTCTCTCCCAGCACAAAGCCCCTACACATACAGATACCACCAACACAAAAGCAAACACACACAAATACCTTCTCCTCGAACAGAACTCCCACTCAAACTCCCCTGTTTACAGCTCTGTTTGCTAGCTCCTGTACCGCTGCAGCTGTTTGTGCAGCTGCCTGACTGGCTGCTCCCTTTATAGGACCCCTAGTCAGTGAAGCCCCGCCCCCTAATCAGGGCTCAGATTCTCTCCCAGCACAAAGCCTCTACTCATACAGATACTACCAATACAAAACCAAACACACACAAATACCTTCTCCTCCAACAGAACTCCCTCTCAAACTCCCCTGTTTACAGCTCAGTTTGCTAGCTCCTGTTCCGCTGCAGCTGTCTGCGCCCCTGCCTGACTGGCTGCTCCCTTTATAGGACCCGTAGTCAGTGAAGCCCCGCCCCCTAATCAGGGCTCAGCTTTTCTCCCAGCACAAAGCCCCTACACATACAGATACTACCAATACAAAACCAAACACACACAAATACCTTCTCCTCCAACAGAACTCCCACTCAAACTCCCGTGTTTACGGCTCTGTTTGCTAGCTGCTGTGCCGCTGCCTGACTGGCTGCTACCTTTATAGGACGCCTAGTCAGTGAAGCCCCGCCCCCTAATCAGGGCTCAGCTTCTCTCCCAGCACAAAGCCCCTCCAAGCCTCTACACATACAGATACCACCAATACAAAACCAAACACACACACAAATACCTTCTCCTCCAACAGAACTCCCACTCAAACTCCCCTGTTTACAGCTCTGTTTGCTAGCTCCTGTGCCCCTGCAGCTGTCTCTGACGCTGCCTGACTGGCTGCTACAATCATAGGACCCCTAGTCAGCGAAGCCCCGTCCCCTCATCAGGGCTCAGCTTCTCTCCCAGCACAAAGCTCCTCCAAGCCTCTACAAATACAGATACCACCAATACAAAACCAAACACACACAAATACCTTCTCATCCAACAGAACTCCCACTCAAACTCCCGTTTACAGCTCTGTTTGCTAGCTCCAGAGCCGCTGCAGCTGTCTGTGCCGCTGCATGACTGGCTGGTACCTTTATAGGACCCCTAGTCAGTGAAGCCCCGCCCCCTAATCAGGGCTCAGCTTCTCTCCCAGCACAAAGCCCCTGCACATACAGATACCACCAATACAAAACCAAACACACACACAAATACCTTTCCTCCAACAGAACTCCCACTCAAACTCCCCTGTTTACAGCTCTGTTTGCTAGCTCCTGTATCGCTGCAGCTGTCTGTGCAGCTGCCTGACTGGCTGCTCCCTTTATAGGACCCCTCGTCAGTGAAGACCCGCCCCCTAATCAGGGCTCAGCTTCTCTCCCAGCACAAAGCCCCTCCAAGCCTCTACACATACAGATACTACGAATACAAAACCAAACAAACACAAATACCTTCTCCTCCAACAGAACTCCCACTCAAACTCCCCTGTTTACAGCTCAGTTTGCAAGCTCCTGTGCCACTGCAGCTGTCTGTGCCGCTGCCTGACTGGCTGCTACCCTCATAGGACCCCTGGTCAGTGAAGCCCCGCACCCTAATCAGGGCTCAGCTTCTCTCCCAGCACAAAGCCCCTCCAAGCCCCTACACATACAGATACTACCAAAACAAAACCAAACACACACAAATACCTTCTCTTCCAAAAGAACTCCCACTCAAACTCCCCTATTTACAGCTCTGTTTGCTAGCTCCTGTACCGCTGCAGCTGTCTGTGTCACTGCCTGGCTGGCTGCTCCCTTTATAGGACCCCTCGTCAGTGAAGCCCCGCCCCCTAATCAGGGCTCAGCTTCTCTCCCAGCCCAAAGCCAGTCCAAGCCTCTACACATACAGATACCACCAATACAAAACCAAACACGCACACAAATACCTTCTCCTCCAACAGAACTCCCACTCAAACTCCCCTGTTTACAGCTCTGTTTGCTAGTTCCTGTAACGCTGCAGCTGTCTGTGTCGCTGCCTGACTGGCTGCTGCCTTTATAGGACCCCTAGTCAGTGAAGCCCCGCCCCCTAATCAGGGCTCAGCTTCTCTCCCAGCACAAAGCCCCTACACATACAGATACTACCAATACAAAACCACACACACACAAGTACCTTCTCCTCCAACAGAACTCCCACTCAAACTCCCCTGTTTACAGCTCTGTTTGCTAGTTCCTGTAACGCTGCAGCTGTCTGTGTCGCTGCCTGACTGTCTGCTCCCTTTACAGGACCCCTCGTCAGTGAAGCCCCGCCCCCTAATCAGGGCTCAGCTTCTCTCCCAGCACAAAGCCCCTCCAAGCCTCTACACATACAGATACCACCAATACAAAACCAAACACAAACACAAATACCTTCTCCTCCAACAGAACTCCCACTCAAACTCCCCTGTTTACAGCTCTGTTTGCTAGCTCCTGTGCCGCTGCCTGACTGGCTACTACCTTTCTAGAACCCCTAGTCAGTGAAGCCCCGCCCCCTAATCAGGGCTCAGCTTCTCTCCCAGCACAAAGCCCCTACACATACAGATGCTACCAATACAAAACCGAACACACACAAATACCTTCTCCTCCAACAGAACTCCCACTCAAACTCCCCTGTTTATAGCTCTGTTTGCTAGCTCCTGTGCCACTGCAGCTGTCTGTGCCGCTGCCTGAAAGGCTGCTACTTTTATAGGACCCCGGTGAGTGAAGCCCCGCACCCTAATCAGGGCTCAGCTTCTCTCCCAGCACAAATCCCCTCCAAGCCTCTGCACATACAGATACTACCAATACAAAACCAAACACACACAAATACCTTCTCCTCCAACAGAACTCCCACTCAAACTCCCCTGTTTACAGCTCTGTTTCTAGCTCCAGTGCCGCTGCAGCTGTCTGTGCCGCTGCCTGACTGGCTGGTACCTTTATAGGACCCCTAGTCAGTGAAGTCCCGCCCCCTAATCAGGGCTCAGCTTCAATCCCAGCACAAAGCCGCTCCAAGCCTCTACACATACACATAATACCAATACAAAAACACACACAAATACCTTCTCCTCCAACAGAACTCCCACTCAAACTCCCCTGTTTACAGCTCTGTTTGCTAGCTCCTGTGCCGCTGCCTGACTGGCTGTTACCTTTATAGGACCCCTCGTCAGTGAAGCCCCGCCCCCTAATCAGGGCTCAGCTTCTCTCCCAGCACAAAGCCCCTCCAAGCCTCTACACATACAGATACTACGAATGCAAAATCAAACACACACAAATACCTTCTCCTCCAACAGAACTCCCACTCAAACCCCCCTGTTTACAGCTCTGTTTGCTAGCTCCTGTGCCGCTGCAGCTGTCTGCCGCTGCCTGACTGGCTGCTACCTTTATAGGACCCCTAGTCAGTGAAGCCCCGCCCCCTAATCAGGGCTCAGCTTCTCTCCCAGCACCTAGCCCCTCCAAGCCTCTACACATACAGATACTACCAATACAAAAACACACACAAATACCTTCTCCTCCAACAGAACTCCCACTCAAACTCCCCTGTTCAGAGCTCTGTTTGCTAGCTCCTGTGCCGCTGCCTGACTGGCTGCTACCTTTATAGGACCCCTAGTCAGTGAAGCCCCGAGCCCTAATCAGGGCTCAGCTTCTCTCCCAGCACAAAGCCCCTCCAAGCCTCTACACATACAGATACTACCAATACAAAACCAAACCCACACAAATACCTTCTCCTCCAACAGAACTCCCACACAAACTCCCCTGTTTACAGCTCTGTTTGCTAGCTCCTGTGCCGCTGCCTGACTGGCTGCTACCTTTATAGGACCCCTAGTCAGTGAAGCCCCGCCCCCTAATCAGGGCTCAGCTTCTCTCCCAGCACAAAGCCCCTCCAAGCCTCTGCACATACAGATACTACCAATACAAAACAACACACACAAATACCTTCTCCTCCAACAGAACTCCCACTCAAACTCCCCTGCTTACAGCACTGTTTGCTAGCTCCTGTGCTGCTCTCTGACTGGCTACTACCTTTATAGAACCCCTATTCAGGGAGGCCCGCCCCCTAATCAGGGCTCAGGTTCTCTCCCAGCACAAAGCCCCTTCAAACCTCTACACATACAGATACTACCAATACAAAACCAAACACACACAAATACCTTCTCCTCCAACAGAACTCCCACTCAAACTCCCCTGTTTACAGGTCTGTTTGCTAGCTCCTGTACCGCTGCCTGACTGGCTGCTACCTTTATAGGACCCCTAGTCAGTGAAGCCCCGCCCCCAATCAGGGCTCAGCTTCTCTCCCAGCACAAAGCCCCTCCAAGCCTCTACACATACAGATACTACCAATACAAAACCAAACACACACAAATACTATCTCCTCCAACAGAACTCCCACTCAAACTCCCCTGTTTACAGCTCTGTTAGCTAGATCCTGTGCCGCTGCAGCTGTCTGTGCCGCTGCCTGACTGGCTGCTGCCTTTATAGGACCCCTAGTCAGTGAAGCCCCGCCCCCTAATCAGGGCTCAGCTTCTCTCCCAGCACAAAGCCCCTACACATACAGATACCACCAACATAAAACCAAACACACACAAATACCTTCTCCTCCAACAGAACTCCCACTCAAACTCCCCTGTTTACAGCTCTGTTTGCTAGCCCCTGTATCGCTGCAGCTGTCTGTCCAGCTGCCTGACTGGCTGCTCCCTTTATAGGACCCCTAGTCAGTGAAGCCCCGCCCCCAATCAGGGCTCAGCTTCTCTCCCAGCACAAAGCCCCTACACATACAGATACCACCAACATAAAACCAAACACACACAAATACCTTCTCCTCCAACAGAACTCCCACTCAAACTCCCCTGTTTACAGCTCTGTTTGCTAGCTCCTGTGCCGCTGCAGCTGTCTGTGCCGCTGCCTAACTGGCTGCTACCTTTATAGGACCCCTAGTCAGTGAAGCCCCGCCCCCTAATCAGGGCTCAGCTTTTCTCCCAGCACAAAGCCCCTCCAAGCCTCTACACATACAGATACTACCAATACGAAACCAAACACACACATATACCTTCTCCTCCAACAGAACTCCCACTCAAACTCCCCTGTTTACAGCTCTGTTTGCTAGCTCCTGTACCGCTGCAGCTGTCTGTGTCGCTGCCTGACTGGCTGCTCCCTTTATAGGACCCCTCGTCAGTGAAGCCCCGCCCCCTTATCAGGGCTCAGCTTCTCTCCCAGCACAAAGCCTCTACACATACAGATACTACCAATACAAAACCAAACACACACAAACACCTTCTCCTCCAACAGATCTCCCACTCAAACTCCCCTGTTTACAGCTCTGTTTGCTAGCTCCTGTACCGCTGCAGCTGTCTGTGTCGCTGCCTGACTGGCTGCTCCCTTTATAGGACCCCTCGTCAGTGAAGCCCCGCCCCCCAATCAGGGCTCAGCTTCTCTCCCAGCACAAAGCCCCTACACATACAGATGCTACCAATACAAAACCAAACACACACACAAATGCCTTCTCCTCCAACAGAACTCCCACTCAGACTCCCCTGTTTACAGCTCTGTTTGCTAGCTCCTGTGCCGCTGCCTGACTGGCTGCTACCTTTCTAGGACCCCTAGTCAGTGAAGCCCCGCCCCCTAATCAGGGCTCAGCTTTTCTCCCCGCACAAAGACCCTACACATACAGATACTACCAATACAAAACCAAACACACACAAATACCTTCTCTTCCAACAGAACTCCCACTCAAACTCCCCTGTTTACAGCTCTGTTTGCTAGCTCCTGTGCCGCTGCCTGACTGGCTGCTACCTTTATAGGACCCCTAGTCAGTGAAGCCCCGCCCCCTAATCAGGGCTCAGCTTCGCTCCCAGCACAAAGCCCCTCCAAGCCTCTACACATACAGATACTACCAATACAAAACCAAAAACACACACAAATACCTTCTCCTCCAACAGAACTCCCACTCAAACTCCCCTGTTTACAGCTCTGTTTGCTAGCTCCTGTACCGCTGCAGCTTTCTGTGTCGCTGCCTGACTGGCTGCTCCCTTTATAGGACCCCTCGTCAGTGAAGCCCCGCCCCCTAATCAGGGCTCAGCTTTTCTCCCAGCACAAAGACCCTCCAAGCCTCTACACATACAGATACCAACAATACAAAACCAAACACACACACAAATACCTTCTCCTCCAACAGAACTCCCACTCAAACTCCCCTGTTTACAGCTCTCTTTGCTAGCTCCTGTGCCACTGCAGCTGTCTGTGCCGCTGCCTGACTGGCTGCTGCCTTTATAGGACCCCTAGTCAGTGAAGCCCCGCCCCCTAATCAGGGCTCAGCTTCTCTCTCAGCACAAAGCCCCTACACATACAGATACCACCAACACAAAACCAAACACACACAAATAACTTCTCCTCCAACAGAACTCCCACTCAAACTACCCTGTTTACAGCTCTGTTTGCTAGCTCCTGTGCCGCTGCCTGACTGGCTGCTACCTTTATAGGACCCCTAGTCAGTGAAGCCCCGCCCCCTAATCAGGGCTCAGCTTCGCTCCCAGCACAAAGACCCTCCAAGCCTCTAACCATACAGATACTGCCAATACAATTCCAAACACACACACAAATACCTTCTCCTCCAACAGAAGTCCCACTCAAACTCCCCTGTTTACAGCTCTGTTTGCTAGCTCCTGTGCCGCTGCGTGACTGGCTGCTACCTTTATAGGACCCCTAGTCATTGAAGCCCCGCCCCCTAAATCAGGGCTCAGCTTCTCTCCCAGCACAAAGCCCCTCCAAGCCTCTACACATACAGATACCAGCAACACAAAACCAAACACACACACAAATACCTTCTCCTCCAACCGAACTCCCACTCAAACTCCCCTGTTTACAGCTCTGTTTGCTAGCTCCTGTGCTGCTGCCTGACTGGCTGCTACCTTTATAGGACCCCTAGTCAGTGAAGCCCCGCCCCCTAATCAGGGCTCAGCTTCTCTCCCAGCACAAAGACCCTCCAAGCCTCTGAACATACAGATACTGCCAACACAAAACCAAACACACACACAAATACCTTCTCCTCCAACAGAAGTCCCACTCAAACTCCCCTGTTTACAGCTCTGTTTGCTAGCTCCTGTACCGCTGCAGCTGTCTGTGTTGCTGCCTGACTGGCTGCTCCCTTTATAGGAACCCTCGTCAGTGAAGCCCCGCCCCCTAATCAGGGCTCAGCTTCTCTCCCAGCACAAAGCCCCTCCAAGCCTCTACACATACAGATACCACCAATACAAAACCAAACACACACACAAATACCTTCTCCTCCAACAGAACTCCCTCTCAAACTCCCCTGTTTACAGCTCTGTTTGCTAGCTCCAGTGCCGCTGCAGCTGTCTGTGCCGCTGCCTGACTGGCTGCTACCTTTATAGGACCCCTAGTCAGTGAAGCCCCGCCCCCTAATCAGGGCTCAGCTTCTCTCCCAGCACAAAGCCCCTCCAAGCCTCTACACATACAGATACTACCAATACAAAACCAAACAAACACAAATACCTTCTCCTCCAACAGAACTCCCACTCAAACTCCCCTGTTTACAGCTCAGTTTGCAAGCTCCTGTGCCACTGCAGCTGTCTGTGCCGCTGCCTGACTGGCTGCTACCTTTATAGGACCCCTGGTCAGTGAAGCCCTGCACGCTAATCAGGGCTCAGCTTCTCTCCCAGCAAAAAGCCGCTACACATACAGATACTACCAATACAGAACCAAACACACACAAATACCTTCTCCTCCAAGAGAACTCCCACTCATACTCCCCTGTTTACAGCTCTATTTGCTAGCTCCTGTGCCGCTGCCTGACTGGCTGCTACCTTTCTAGGACCCCTAGTCAGTGAAGCCCCGCCCCCTAATCAGGGGTCAGCTTTTCTCCCAGCACAAAGCCCCTCCAAGCCTCTACACATACAGATACTACCAATACGAAACCAAACACACACATATACCTTCTCCTCCAACAGAACTCCCACTCAAACTCCCGTGGTTACAGCACTGTTTGCTAGCTGCTGTGCCGCTGCCTGACTGGCTGCTACCTTTATAGGACGTCTAGTCAGTGAAGCCCCGCCCCCTTATCAGGGCTCAGCTTCTCTCCCAGCACAAAGCCTCTACACATACAGATACTACCAATACAAAACCAAACACACACAAACACCTTCTCCTCCAACAGAACTCCCACTCAAACTCCCCTGTTTACAGCTCTGTTTGCTAGCTCCTGTACCGCTGCAGCTGTCTGTGTCGCTGCCTGACTGGCTGCTCCCTTTATAGGACCCCTCGTCAGTGAAGCCCCGCCCCCCAATCAGGGCTCAGCTTCGCTCCCAGCACAAAGCCCCTCCAAGCCTCTACACATACAGATACTACCAATACAAAACCAAACACACACACAAATAGCTTCTCCTCCAACAGAACTCCCACTCAAAGTCCCCTATTTACAGCTCTCTTTGCTAGCTCCTGTACCGCTGCAGCTGTCTGTGTTGCTGCCTGACTGGCTGCTCCCTTTCTAGGACCCCTAGTCAGTGAAGCCCCGCCCCCTAATCAGGGCTCAGCTTTTCTCCACGCACAAAGACCCTACACATACAGATACTACCAATACAAAACCAAACACACACAAATACCTTCTCTTCCAACAGAACTCCCACTCAAACTCCCCTGTTTACAGCTCTGTTTGCTAGCTCCTGTGCCGCTGCCTGACTGGCTGCTACCTTTATAGGACCCCTAGTCAGTGAAGCCCCGCCTATCTAATCAGGGCTCAGCTTCGCTCCCAGCACAAAGCCCCTCCAAGCCTCTACACATACTGATACTACCAATACAAAACCAAAAACACACACAAATACCTTCTCCTCCAACAGAACTCCCACTCAAACTCCCCTGTTTACAGCTCTGTTTGCTAGCTCCTGTGCCGCTGCAGTTGTCCGTGCCGCCGCCTGACTGGCTGCTCCCTTTATAGGACCCCTAGTCAGTGAAGCCCCGCCCCCTAATCAGGGCTCAGCTTCTCTCTCAGCACAAAGCCCCTACACATACAGATACCACCAATACAGAACCAAACACACACAAATACCTTCTCCTCCAACACAACTCCCACTCATACTCCCCTGTTTACAGCTCTGTTTGCTAGCTCCTGTGCCGCTGCCTGACTGGCTGCTACCTTTCTAGGATCCCTAGTCAGTGAAGCCCCGCCCCCTAATCAGGGCTCAGCTTTTCTCCCAGCACAAAGACCCTACACATAGAGATACTACCAATACAAAACCAAACACACACAAATACCTTCTCTTCCAACAGAACTCCCACTCAAACTCCTCTGTTTACAGCTCTGTTTGCTAGCTCCTGTACCGCTGCAGCTTTCTGTGTCGCTGCCTGACTGGCTGCTCCCTTTATAGGACCCCTCGTCAGTGAAGCCCCGCCCCCTAATCAGGGCTCAGCTTTTCTCCCAGCACAAAGCCCCTCCAAGCCTCTACACATACAGATACCAACAATACAAAACCAAACACACACACAAATACCTTCTCTTCCAACAGAACTCCCACTCAAACTCCCCTGTTTACAGCTCTGCTTGCTAGCTCCTGTGCCGCTGCCTGACTGGCTGCTACCTTTATAGGACCCCTAGTCAGTGAAGCCCCGCCCCCTAATCAGGGCTCAGCTTCGCTCCCAGCACAAAGCCGCTCCAAGCCTCTACACATACAGATACTACCAATACAAAACCAAAAACACACACAAATACGTTCTCCTCCAACAGAACTCCCACTCAAACTCCCCTGTTTACAGCTCTGTTTGCTAGCTCCTGTGCCTCTGCAGCTGTCTGTGCCGCTGCCTGACTGGCTGCTGCCTTTATAGGACCCCTAGTCAGTGAAGCCCCGCCCCCTAATCAGGGCTCAGCTTCTCTCTCAGCACAAAGCCCCTACACATACAGATACCACCAACACAAAACCAAACACACACAAATACCTTCTCCTCCAACAGAACTCCCACTCAAACTCCCCTGTTTACAGCTCTGTTTGCTAGCTCCTGTGCCGCTGCAGCTGTCCGTGCCGCCGCCTGACTGGCTGCTCCCTTTATAGGACCCCTAGTCAGTGAAGCCCCGCCCCCTAATCAGGGCTCAGCTTCTCTCCCAGCACAAAGCCCCTACACATACAGATGCTACCAATACAAAACCAAACACACACACAAATGCCTTCTCCTCCAACAGAACTCCCACTCAGACTCCCCTGTTTACAGCTCTGTTTGCTAGCTCCTGTGCCGCTGCCTGACTGGCTGCTACCTTTATAGGACCCCTAGTCAGTGAAGCCCCGCCCCCTAATCAGGGCTCAGCTTCTCTCCCAGCACAGAGCCCCTACACATACAGATGCTACCAATACAAAACCAAACACACACACAAATGCCTTCTCCTCCAACAGAACTCCCACTCAGACTCCCCTGTTTACAGCTCTGTTTGCTAGCTCCTGTGCTGCTGCCTGACTCGCTGCTACCTTTATAGGACCCCTAGTCAGTGAAGCCCCGCCCCCTAATCAGGGCTCAGCTTCTCTCTCAGCACAAAGCCCCTCCAAGCCTCTACACATACAGATACCACCAACACAAAACCAAACACACACACAAATACCTTCTCCTCCAACAGAACTCCCACTCAAACTCCCCTGTTTACAGCTCTGTTTGCTAGCTCCTGTGCCGCTGCCTGACTGGCTGCTACCTTTATAGGACCCCTAGTCAGTGAAGCCCCGCCCCCTAATCAGGGCTCAGCTTCGCTCCCAGCACAAAGCCCCTCCAAGCCTCTAACCATACAGATACTGCCAATACAATTCCAAACACACACACAAATACCTTCTCCTCCAACAGAAGTCCCACTCAAACTCCCCTGTTTACAGCTCTGTTTGCTAGCTCCTGTGCCGCTGCCTGACTGGCTGCTACCTTTATAGGACCCCTAGTCAGTGAAGCCCCGCCCCCTAATCAGGGCTCAGCTTCTCTCCCAGCACAAAGCCCCTCCAAGCCTCTACACATACAGATACCACCAACACAAAACCAAACACACACACAAATACCTTCTCCTCCAACAGATCTCCCACTCAAACTCCCCTGTTTACAGCTCTGTTTGCTAGCTCCTGTGCTGCTGCCTGACTGGCTGCTACGTTTATAGGACCCCTAGTCAGTGAAGCCCCACCCCCTAATCAGGGCTCAGCTTCTCTCCCAGCACAAAGACCCTCCAAGCCTCTAAACATACAGTTACTGCCAATACAATTCCAAACACACACACAAATACCTTCTCCTCCAACAGAAGTCCCACTCAAACTCCCCTGTTTACAGCTCTGTTTGCTAGCTCCTGTACCGCTGCAGCTGTCTGTGTTGCTGCCTGACTGGCTGCTCCCTTTATAGGAACCCTCGTCAGTGAAGCCCCGCCCCCTAATCAGGGCTCAGCTTCTCTCCCAGCACAAAGCCCCTCCAAGCCTCTACACATACAGATACCACCAATACAAAACCAAACACACACACAAATGCCTTCTCCTCCAACAGAACTCCCTCTCAAACTCCCCTGTTTACAGCTCTGTTTGCTAGCTCCAGTGCCGCTGCAGCTGTCTGTGCCGCTGCCTGACTGGCTGCTACCTTTATAGGACCCCTCGTCAGTGAAGCCCCGCCCCCTAATCAGGGCTCAGCTTCTCTCCCAGCACAAAGCCCCTCCAAGCCTCTACACATACAGATACCACCAACACAAAACCAAACACACACACAAATACCTTCTCCTCCAACAGAACTCCCACTCAAACTCCCCTGTTTACAGCTCTCTTTGCTAGCTCCTGTGCCACTGCAGCTGTCTGTGCCGCTGCCTGACTGGCTGCTGCCTTTATAGAACCCCTAGTCAGTGAAGCCCCGCCCCCTAATCAGGGCTCAGCTTCTCTCCCAGCACAAAGCCCCTACACATACAGATAACACGAACACAAAACCAAACACACACAAATACCTTCTCCTCGAACAGAACTCCCACTCAAACTCCCCTGTTTACAGCTCTCTTTGCTAGCTCCTGTACCGCTGCAGCTGTCTGTGCAGCTGCCTGACTGGCTGCTCCCTTTATAGGACCCCTAGTCAGTGAAGCCCCGCCCCCTAATCAGGGCTCAGCTTCTCTCCCAGCACAAAGCCTCTAAACATACAGATACTGCCAATACAAAACCAAACACACACACAAATGCCTTCTCCTCCAACAGAACTCCCTCTCAAACTCCCCTGTTTACAGCTCTGTTTGCTAGCTCCAGTGCCGCTGCAGCTGTCTGTGCCGCTGCCTGACTGGCTGCTACCTTTCTAGGACCCCTAGTCAGTGAAGCCCCGCCCCCTAATCAGGGCTCAGCTTTTCTCCCCGCACAAAGACCCTACACATACAGATACTACCAATACAAAACCAAACACACACACAAATGCCTTCTCCTCCAACAGAACTCCCACTCAAACTCCCCTGTTTACAGCTCTGTTTGCTAGCTCCTGTGCCGCTGCCTGACTGGCTGCTACCTTTATAGGACCCCTAGACAGTGAAGCCCCGCCCCCTAGTCAGGGCTCAGCTTCGCTCCCAGCACAAAGCCCCTCCAAGCCTCTACACATACAGATACTACCAATACAAAACCAAAAACACACACAAATACCTTCTCCTCCAAAAGAACTCCCTCTCAAACTCCCCTGTTTACAGCTCTGTTTGCTAGCTCCTGTACCGCTGCAGCTTTCTGTGTCGCTGCCTGACTGGCTGCTGCCTTTATAGGACCCCTAGTCAGTGAAGCCCCGCCCCCTAATCAGGGCTCAGCTTCTCTCTCAGCACAAAGCCCCTACACATACAGATACCACCAACACAAAACCAAACACACACAAATAACTTCTCCTCCAACAGAACTCCCACTCAAACTCCCCTGTTTACAGCTCTGTTTGCTAGCTCCTGTGCCGCTGCAGTTGTCCGTGCCGCCGCCTGACTGGCTGCTCCCTTTATAGGACCCCTAGTCAGTGAAGCCCCGCCCCCTAATCAGGGCTCAGCTTCTCTCCCAGCACAAAGCCCCTACACATACAGATGCTACCAATACAAAACCAAACACACACACAAATGCCTTCTCCTCCAACAGAACTCCCACTCAGACTCCCCTGTTTACAGCTCTGTTTGCTAGCTCCTGTGCCGCTGCCTGACTGGCTGCTACCTTTATAGGACCCCTAGTCAGTGAAGCCCCGCCCCCTAATCAGGGCTCAGCTTCGCTCCCAGCACAAAGACCCTCCAAGCCTCTAACCATACAGATACTGCCAATACAATTCCAAACACACACACAAATACCTTCTCCTCCAACAGAAGTCCCACTCAAACTCCCCTGTTTACAGCTCTGTTTGCTAGCTCCTGTGCCGCTGCCTGACTGGCTGCTACCTTTATAGGACCCCTAGTCAGTGAAGCCCCGCCCCTTAATCAGGGCTCAGCTTCTCTCCCAGCACAAAGACCCTCCAAGCCTCTAAACATACAGATACTGCCAATACAATTCCAAACACACACACAAATACCTTCTCCTCCAACACAACTCCCACTCATACTCCCCTGTTTACAGCTCTGTTTGCTAGCTCCTGTGCCGCTGCCTGACTGGCTGCTACCTTTCTAGGATCCCTAGTCAGTGAAGCCCCGCCCCCTAATCAGGGCTCAGCTTCGCTCCCAGCACAAAGACCCTACACATACAGATACTACCAATACAAAACCAAACACACACAAATACCTTCTCTTCCAACAGAACTCCCACTCAAACTCCTCTGTTTACAGCTCTGTTTGCTAGCTCCTGTACCGCTGCAGCTTTCTGTGTCGCTGCCTGACTGGCTGCTCCCTTTATAGGACCCCTCGTCAGTGAAGCCCCGCCCCCTAATCAGGGCTCAGCTTTTCTCCCAGCACAAAGCCCCTCCAAGCCTCTACACATACAGATACCAACAATACAAAACCAAACACACACACAAATACCTTCTCTTCCAACAGAACTCCCACTCAAACTCCCCTGTTTACAGCTCTGTTTGCTAGCTCCTGTGCCGCTGCCTGACTGGCTGCTACCTTTATAGGACCCCTAGTCAGTGAAGCCCCGCCCCCTAATCAGGGCTCAGCTTCGCTCCCAGCACAAAGCCGCTCCAAGCCTCTACACATACAGATACTACCAATACAAAACCAAAAACACACACAAATACGTTCTCCTCCAACAGAACTCCCACTCAAACTCCCCTGTTTACAGCTCTGTTTGCTAGCTCCTGTACCGCTGCAGCTTTCTGTGTCGCTGCCTGACTGGCTGCTCCCTTTATAGGACCCCTCGTCAGTGAAGCCCCGCCCCCTAATCAGGGCTCAGCTTCTCTCCCAGCACAAAGCCCCTCCAAGCTTCTACACATACAGATACCACCAACACAAAACCAAACACACACACAAATACCTTCTCCTCCAACAGAACTCCCACTCAAACTCCCCTGTTTACAGCTCTCTTTGCTAGCTCCTGTGCCACTGCAGCTGTCTGTGCCGCTGCCTGACTGGCTGCTCCCTTTATAGAACCCCTAGTCAGTGAAGCCCCGCCCCCTAATCAGGGCTCAGCTTCTCTCCCAGCACAAAGCCTCTAAACATACAGATACTGCCAATACAAAACCAAACACACACACAAATGCCTTCTCCTCCAACAGAACTCCCTCTCAAACTCCCCTGTTTACAGCTCTGTTTGCTAGCTCCAGTGCCGCTGCAGCTGTCTGTGCCGCTGCCTGACTGGCTGCTACCTTTCTAGGACCCCTAGTCAGTGAAGCCCCGCCCCCTAATCAGGGCTCAGCTTTTCTCCCCGCACAAAGACCCTACACATACAGATACTACCAATACAAAACCAAACACACACAAATACCTTCTCTTCCAACAGAACTCCCACTCAAACTCCCCTGTTTACAGCTCTGTTTGCTAGCTCCTGTGCCGCTGCCTGACTGGCTGCTACCTTTATAGGACCCCTAGTCAGTGAAGCCCCGCCCCCTAATCAGGGCTCAGCTTCGCTCCCAGCACAAAGCCCCTCCAAGCCTCTACACATACAGATACTACCAATACAAAACCAAAAACACACACAAATACCTTCTCCTCCAACAGAACTCCCACTCAAACTCCCCTGTTTACAGCTCTGTTTGCTAGCTCCTGTGCCGCTGCCTGACTGGCTGCTACCTTTATAGGACCCCTAGTCAGTGAAGCCCCGCCCCCTAATCAGGGCTCAGCTTCGCTCCCAGCACAAAGCCCCTACACATACAGATGCTACCAATACAAAACCAAACACACACACAAATGCCTTCTCCTCCAACAGAACTCCCACTCAGACTCCCCTGTTTACAGCTCTGTTTGCTAGCTCCTGTGCCGCTGCCTGACTGGCTGCTACCTTTATAGGACCCCTAGTCAGTGAAGCCCCGCCCCCTAATCAGGGCTCAGCTTCTCTCCCAGCACAAAGCCCCTACACATACAGATGCTACCAATACAAAACCAAACACACACACAAATGCCTTCTCCTCCAACAGAACTCCCACTCAGACTCCCCTGTTTACAGCTCTGTTTGCTAGGTCCTGTGCCGCTGCCTGACTCGCTGCTACCTTTATAGGACCCCTAGTCAGTGAAGCCCCGCCCCCTAATCAGGGCTCAGCTTCTCTCCCAGCACAAAGCCCCTCCAAGCCTCTACACATACAGATACCACCAACACAAAACCAAACACACACACAAATACCTTCTCCTCCAACAGAACTCCCACTCAAACTCCCCTGTTTACAGCTCTCTTTGCTAGCTCCTGTGCTGCTGCCTGACTGGCTGCTACCTTTATAGGACCCCTAGTCAGTGAAGCCCCGCCCCCTAATCAGGGCTCAGCTTCGCTCCCAGCACAAAGACCCTCCAAGCCTCTAACCATACAGATACTGCCAATACAATTCCAAACACACACACAAATACCTTCTCCTCCAACAGAAGTCCCACTCAAACTCCCCTGTTTACAGCTCTGTTTGCTAGCTCCTGTGCCGCTGCCTGACTGGCTGCTACCTTTATAGGACCCCTAGTCAGTGAAGCCCCGCCCCCTAATCAGGGCTCAGCTTCGCTCCCAGCACAAAGCCGCTCCAAGCCTCTACACATACAGATACTACGAATACAAAACCAAAAACACACACAAATACGTTCTCCTCCAACAGAACTCCCACTCAAACTCCCCTGTTTACAGCTCTGTTTGCTAGCTCCTGTACCGCTGCAGCTTTCTGTGTCGCTGCCTGACTGGCTGCTCCCTTTATAGGACCCCTCGTCAGTGAAGCCCCGCCCCCTAATCAGGGCTCAGCTTCTCTCCCAGCACAAAGCCCCTCCAAGCCTCTACACATACAGATACCACCAACACAAAACCAAACACACACACAAATACCTTCTCCTCCAACAGAACTCCCACTCAAACTCCCCTGTTTACAGCTCTCTTTGCTAGCTCCTGTGCCACTGCAGCTGTCTGTGCCGCTGCCTGACTGGCTGCTGCCTTTATAGAACCCCTAGTCAGTGAAGCCCCGCCCCCTAATCAGGGCTCAGCTTCTCTCCCAGCACAAAGCCCCTACACATACAGATAACACCAACACAAAACCAAACACACAAATACCTTCTCCTCGAACAGAACTCCCACTCAAACTCCCCTGTTTACAGCTCTCTTTGCTAGCTCCTGTACCGCTGCAGCTGTCTGTGCAGCTGCCTGACTGGCTGCTCCCTTTATAGGACCCCTAGTCAGTGAAGCCCCGCCCCCTAATCAGGGCTCAGCTTCTCTCCCAGCACAAAGCCTCTAAACATACAGATACTGCCAATACAAAACCAAACACACACACAAATGCCTTCTCCTCCAACAGAACTCCCACTCAAACTCCCCTGTTTACAGCTCTGTTTGCTAGCTCCTGTGCCGCTGCCTGACTGGCTGCTACCTTTATAGGACCCCTAGTCAGTGAAGCCCCGCCCCCTAATCAGGGCTCAGCTTCGCTCCCAGCACAAAGCCCCTCCAAGCCTCTACACATACAGATACTACCAATACAAAACCAAAAACACACACAAATACCTTCTCCTCCAACAGAACTCCCACTCAAACTCCCCTGTTTACAGCTCTGTTTGCTAGCTCCTGTGCCGCTGCCTGACTGGCTGCTACCTTTATAGGACCCCTAGTCAGTGAAGCCCCGCCCCCTAATCAGGGCTCAGCTTCGCTCCCAGCACAAAGCCCCTCCAAGCCTCTACACATACAGATACCACCAACACAAAACCAAACACACACACAAATACCTTCTCCTCCAACAGAACTCCCACTCAAACTCCCCTGTTTACAGCTCTGTTTGCTAGCTCCTGTGCTGCTGCCTGACTGGCTGCTACCTTTCTAGGACCCCTAGTCAGTGAAGCCCCGCCCCCTAATCAGGGCTCAGCTTTTCTCCCAGCACGAAGACCCTACACATACAGATACTACCAATACAAAACCAAACACACACAAATACCTTCTCTTCCAACAGAACTCCCACTCAAACTCCCCTGTTTACAGCTCTGTTTGCTAGCTCCTGTGCCGCTGCCTGACTGGCTGCTACCTTTATAGGACCCCTAGTCAGTGAAGCCCCGCCCCCTAATCAGGGCTCAGCTTCGCTCCCAGCACAAAGCCCCTCCAAGCCTCTACACATACAGATACTACCAATACAAAACCAAAAACACACACAAATACCTTCTCCTCCAACAGAACTCCCACTCAGACTCCCCTGTTTACAGCTCTGTTTGCTAGCTCCTGTGCCGCTGCAGCTGTCCGTGCCGCCGCCTGACTGGCTGCTCCCTTTATAGGACCCCTAGTCAGTGAAGCCCCGCCCCCTAATCAGGGCTCAGCTTCTCTCCCAGCACAAAGCCCCTACACATACAGATGCTACCAATACAAAACCAAACACACACACAAATGCCTTCTCCTCCAACAGAACTCCCACTCAGACTCCCCTGTTTACAGCTCTGTTTGCTAGCTCCTGTGCCGCTGCCTGACTGGCTGCTACCTTTATAGGACCCCTAGTCAGTGAAGCCCCGCCCCCTAATCAGGGCTCAGCTTCTCTCCCAGCACAAAGCCCCTACACATACAGATGCTACCAATACAAAACCAAACACACACACAAATGCCTTCTCCTCCAACAGAACTCCCACTCAGACTCCCCTGTTTACAGCTCTGTTTGATAGCTCCTGTACCGCTGCAGCTTTCTGTGTCGCTGCCTGACTGGCTGCTCCCTTTATAGGACCCCTCGTCAGTGAAGCCCCGCCCCCTAATCAGGGCTCAGCTTTTCTCCCAGCACAAAGCCCCTCCAAGCCTCTACACATACAGATACCAACAATACAAAACCAAACACACACACAAATACCTTCTCCTCCAACAGAACTCCCACTCAAACTCCCCTGTTTACAGCTCTCTTTGCTAGCTCCTGTGCCACTGCAGCTGTCTGTGCCGCTGCCTGACTGGCTGCTGCCTTTATAGGACCCCTAGTCAGTGAAGCCCCGCCCCCTAATCAGGGCTCAGCTTCTCTCTCAGCACAAAGCCCCTACACATACAGATACCACCAACACAAAACCAAACACACACAAATAACTTCTCCTCCAACACAACTCCCACTCATACTGCCCTGTTTACAGCTCTGTTTGCTAGCTCCTGTGCCGCTGCCTGACTGGCTGCTACCTTTCTAGGACCCCTAGTCAGTGAAGCCCCGCCCCCTAATCAGGGCTCAGCTTTTCTCCCAGCACGAAGACCCTACACATACAGATACTACCAATACAAAACCAAACACACACAAATACCTTCTCTTCCAACAGAACTCCCACTCAAACTCCCCTGTTTACAGCTCTGTTTGCTAGCTCCTGTGCCGCTGCCTGACTGGCTGCTACCTTTATAGGACCCCTAGTCAGTGAAGCCCCGCCCCCTAATCAGGGCTCAGCTTCGCTCCCAGCACAAAGCCCCTCCAAGCCTCTACACATACAGATACTACCAATACAAAACCAAAAACACACACAAATACCTTCTCCTCCAACAGAACTCCCACTCAAACTCCCCTGTTCACAGCTCTGTTTGCTAGCTCCTGTGCCGCTGCAGCTGTCCGTGCCGCCGCCTGACTGGCTGCTCCCTTTATAGGACCCCTAGTCAGTGAAGCCCCGCCCCCTAATCAGGGCTCAGCTTCTCTCCCAGCACAAAGCCCCTACACATACAGATGCTACCAATACAAAACCAAACACACACACAAATGCCTTCTCCTCCAACAGAACTCCCACTCAGACTCCCCTGTTTACAGCTCTGTTTGCTAGCTCCTGTGCCGCTGCCTGACTGGCTGCTACCTTTATAGGACCCCTAGTCAGTGAAGCCCCGCCCCCTAATCAGGGCTCAGCTTCTCTCCCAGCACAAAGCCCCTACACATACAGATGCTACCAATACAAAACCAAACACACACACAAATACCTTCTCCTCCAACAGAACTCCCACTCAAACTCCCCTGTTTACAGCTCTCTTTGCTAGCTCCTGTGCTGCTGCCTGACTGGCTGCTACCTTTATAGGACCCCTAGTCAGTGAAGCCCCGCCCCCTAATCAGGGCTCAGCTTCGCTCCCAGCACAAAGACCCTCCAAGCCTCTAACCATACAGATACTGCCAATACAATTCCAAACACACACACAAATACCTTCTCCTCCAACAGAAGTCCCACTCAAACTCCCCTGTTTACAGCTCTGTTTGCTAGCTTCTGTGCCGCTGCCTGACTGGCTGCTACCTTTATAGGACCCCTAGTCAGTGAAGCCCCGCCCCCTAATCAGGGCTCAGCTTCGCTCCCAGCACAAAGCCCCTCCAAGCCTCTACACATACAGATACCACCAACACAAAACCAAACACACACACAAATACCTTCTCCTCCAACAGAACTCCCACTCAAACTCCCCTGTTTACAGCTCTGTTTGCTAGCTCCTGTACCGCTGCAGCTGTCTGTGTTGCTGCCTGACTGGCTGCTCCCTTTATAGGACCCCTCGTCAGTGAAGCCCCGCCCCCTAATCAGGGCTCAGCTTCTCTCCCAGCACAAAGCCCCTCCAAGCCTCTACACATTCAGATACCAACAATACAAAACCAAACACACACACAAATACCTTCTCCTCCAACAGAACTCCCACTCAAACTCCCCTGTTTACAGCTCTCTTTGCTAGCTCCTGTGCCACTGCAGCTGTCTGTGCCGCTGCCTGACTGGCTGCTGCCTTTATAGGACCCCTAGTCAGTGAAGCCCCGCCCCCTAATCAGGGCTCAGCTTCTCTCTCAGCACAAAGCCCCTACACATACAGATACCACCAACACAAAACCAAACACACACAAATAACTTCTCCTCCAACAGAACTCCCACTCAAACTCCCCTGTTTACAGCTCAGTTTGCAAGCTCCTGTGCCACTGCAGCTCTCTGTGCCGCTGCCTGACTGGCTGCTACCTTTATAGGACCCCTGGTCAGTGAAGCCCTGCACGCTAATCAGGGCTCAGCTTCTCTCCCAGCAAAAAGCCCCTACACATACAGATACCACCAATACAGAACCAAACACACACAAATACCTTCTCCTCCAACACAACTCCCACTCATACTGCCCTGTTTACAGCTCTGTTTGCTAGCTGCTGTGCCGCTGCCTGACTGGCTGCTACCTTTCTAGGACCCCTAGTCAGTGAAGCCCCGCCCCCTAATCAGGGCTCAGCTTTTCTCCCAGCACGAAGACCCTACACATACAGATACTACCAATACAAAACCAAACACACACAAATACCTTCTCTTCCAACAGAACTCCCACTCAAACTCCCCTGTTTACAGCTCTGTTTGCTAGATCCTGTGCCGCTGCCTGACTGGCTGCTACCTTTATAGGACCCCTAGTCAGTGAAGCCCCGCCCCCTAATCAGGGCTCAGCTTCGCTCCCAGCACAAAGCCCCTACACATACAGATGCTACCAATACAAAACCAAACACACACACAAATGCCTTCTCCTCCAACAGAACTCCCACTCAGACTCCCCTGTTTACAGCTCTGTTTGCTAGCTCCTGTGCCGCTGCCTGACTGGCTGCTACCTTTATAGGACCCCTAGTCAGTGAAGCCCCGCCCCCTAATCAGGGCTCAGCTTCTCTCCCAGCACAAAGCCACTCCAAGCCTCTACACATACAGATACCACCAACACAAAACCAAACAGACACACAAATACCTTCTCCTCCAACAGAACTCCCACTCAAACTCCCCTGTTTACAGCTCTGTTTGCTAGCTCCTGTGCTGCTGCCTGACTGGCTGCTACCTTTATAGGACCCCTAGTCAGTGAAGCCCCGCCCCCTAATCAGGGCTCAGCTTCGCTCCCAGCACAAAGACCCTCCAAGCCTCTAACCATACAGATACTGCCAATACAATTCCAAACACACACACAAATACCTTCTCCTCCAACAGAAGTCCCACTCAAACTCCCCTGTTTACAGCTCTGTTTGCTAGCTCCTGTGCCGCTGCCTGACTGGCTGCTACCTTTATAGGACCCCTAGTCAGTGAAGCCCCGCCCCCTAATCAGGGCTCAGCTTCGCTCCCAGCACAAAGCCCCTCCAAGCCTCTACACATACAGATACCACCAACACAAAACCAAACACACACACAAATACCTTCTCCTCCAACAGAACTCCCACTCAAACTCCCCTGTTTACAGCTCTGTTTGCTAGCTCCTGTGCTGCTGCCTGACTGGCTGCTACCTTTATAGGACCCCTAGTCAGTGAATCCCCGCCCCCTAATCAGGGCTCAGCTTCTCTCCCAGCACAAAGCCCCTCCAAGCCTCTACACATACAGATACCACCAACACAAAACCAAACACACACACAAATACCTTCTCCTCCAACAGAACTCCCACTCAAACTCCCCTGTTTACAGCTCTGTTTGCTAGCTCCTGTACCGCTGCAGCTGTCTGTGTTGCTGCCTGACTGGCTGCTCCCTTTATAGGAACCCTCGTCAGTGAAGCCCCGCCCCCTAATCAGGGCTCAGCTTCTCTCCCAGCACAAAGCCCCTCCAAGCCTCTACACATACAGATACCACCAATACAAAACCAAACACACACACAAATGCCTTCTCCTCCAACAGAACTCCCTCTCAAACTCCCCTGTTTACAGCTCTGTTTGCTAGCTCCAGTGCCGCTGCAGCTGTCTGTGCCGCTGCCTGACTGGCTGCTACCTTTATAGGACCCCTAGTCAGTGAAGCCCCGCCCCCTAATCAGGGCTCAGCTTCTCTCCCAGCAAAAAGCCCCTACACATACAGATACCACCAATACAGAACCAAACACACACAAATACCTTCTCCTCCAACAGAACTCCCACTCATACTCCCCTGTTTACAGCTCTGTTTGCTAGCTCCTGTGCCGCTGCCTGACTGGCTGCTACCTTTCTAGGACCCCTAGTCAGTGAAGCCCCGCCCCCTAATCAGGGCTCAGCTTTTCTCCCAGCACAAAGACCCTACACATACAGATACTACCAATACAAAACCAAACACACACAAATACCTTCTCTTCCAACAGAACTCCCACTCAAACTCCCCTGTTTACAGCTCTGTTTGCTAGCTCCTGTGCCGCTGCCTGACTGGCTGCTACCTTTATAGGACCCCTAGTCAGTGAAGCCCCGCCCCCTAATCAGGGCTCAGCTTCGCTCCCAGCACAAAGCCCCTCCAAGCCTCTACACACACAGATACTACCAATACAAAACCAAAAACACACACAAATACCTTCTCCTCCAACAGAACTCCCACTCAAACTCCCCTGTTTACAGCTCTGTTTGCTAGCTCCTGTACCGCTGCAGCTTTCTGTGTCGCTGCCTGACTGGCTGCTCCCTTTATAGGACCCCTCGTCAGTGAAGCCCCGCCCCCTAATCAGGGCTCAGCTTTTCTCCCAGCACAAAGCCCCTCCAAGCCTGTACACATACAGATACCAACAATACAAAACCAAACACACACACAAATACCTTCTCCTCCAACAGAACTCCCACTCAAACTCCCCTGTTTACAGCTCTCTTTGCTAGCTCCTGTGCCGCTACAGCTGTCTGTGCCGCTGCCTGACTGTCTGATACCTTTATAGGACCCCTAGTCAGTGAAGCCCCGCCCCCTAATCAGGGCTCAGCTTCTCTCCGAGCACAAAGCCCCTACACATACAGATACCACCAACACAAAACCAAACACACACAAATACCTTCTCCTCCAACAGAACTCCCACTCAAACTCCCCTGTTTACAGCTCTGTTTGCTAGCTCCTGTGCCGCTGCAGCTGTCCGTGCCGCCGCCTGACTGGCTGCTCCCTTTATAGGACCCCTAGTCAGTGAAGCCCCGCCCCCTAATCAGGGCTCAGCTTCTCTCCCAGCACAAAGCCCCTACACATACAGATGCTACCAATACAAAACCAAACACACACACAAATGCCTTCTCCTCCAACAGAACTCCCACTCAGACTCCCCTGTTTACAGCTCTGTTTGCTAGCTCCTGTGCCGCTGCCTGACTGGCTGCTACCTTTATAGGACCCCTAGTCAGTGAAGCCCCGCCCCCTAATCAGGGCTCAGCTTCGCTCCCAGCACAAAGACCCTCCAAGCCTCTAACCATACAGATACTGCCAATACAATTCCAAACACACACACAAATACCTTCTCCTCCAACAGAAGTCCCACTCAAACTCCCCTGTTTACAGCTCTGTTTGCTAGCTCCTGTGCCGCTGCCTGACTGGCTGCTACCTTTATAGGACCCCTAGTCAGTGAAGCCCCGCCCCCTAATCAGGGCTCAGCTTCTCTCCCAGCACAAAGCCCCTCCAAGCCTCTACACATACAGATACCACCAACACAAAACCAAACACACACACAAATACCTTCTCCTCCAACAGAACTCCCACTCAAACTCCCCTGTTTACAGCTCTGTTTGCTAGCTCCTGTGCTGCTGCCTGACTGGCTGCTACCTTTATAGGACCCCTAGTCAGTGAAGCCCCGCCCCCTAATCAGGGCTCAGCTTCTCTCCCAGCACAAAGACCCTCCAAGCCTCTAAACATACAGTTACTGCCAATACAATTCCAAACACACACAAAAATACCTTCTCCTCCAACAGAAGTCCCACTCAAACTCCCCTGTTTACAGCTCTGTTTGCTAGCTCCTGTACCGCTGCAGCTGTCTGTGTTGCTGCCTGACTGGCTGCTCCCTTTATAGGAACCCTCGTCAGTGAAGCCCCGCCCCCTAATCAGGGCTCAGCTTCTCTCCCAGCACAAAGCCCCTCCAAGCCTCTACACATACAGATACCACCAATACAAAACCAAACACACACACAAATGCCTTCTCCTCCAACAGAACTCCCTCTCAAACTCCCCTGTTTACAGCTCTGTTTGCTAGCTCCAGTGCCGCTGCAGCTGTCTGTGCCGCTGCCTGACTGGCTGCTACCTTTATAGGACCCCTAGTCAGTGAAGCCCCGCCCCCTAATCAGGGCTCAGCTTCGCTCCCAGCACAAAGCCCCTCCAAGCCTCTACACATACAGATACCACCAACACAAAACCAAACACACACACAAATACCTTCTCCTCCAACAGAACTCCCACTCAAACTCCCCTGTTTACAGCTCTGTTTGCTAGCTCCTGTGCTGCTGCCTGACTGGCTGCTACCTTTATAGGACCCCTAGTCAGTGAAGCCCCGCCCCCTAATCAGGGCTCAGCTTCGCTCCCAGCACAAAGCCCCTCCAAGCCTCTACACATACAGATACTACCAATACAAAACCAAAAACACACACAAATACCTTCTCCTCCAACAGAACTCCCACTCAAACTCCCCTGTTTACAGCTCTGTTTGCTAGCTCCTGTACCGCTGCAGCTTTCTGTGTCGCTGCCTGACTGGCTGCTCCCTTTATAGGACCCCTCGTCAGTGAAGCCCCGCCCCCTAATCAGGGCTCAGCTTTTCTCCCAGCACAAAGCCCCTCCAAGCCTCTACACATACAGATACCAACAATACAAAACCAAACACACACACAAATACCTTCTCCTCCAACAGAACTCCCACTCAAACTCCCCTGTTTACAGCTCTCTTTGCTAGCTCCTGTGCCACTGCAGCTGTCTGTGCCGCTGCCTGACTGGCTGCTGCCTTTATAGGACCCCTAGTCAGTGAAGCCCCGCCCCCTAATCAGGGCTCAGCTTCTCTCTCAGCACAAAGCCCCTACACATACAGATACCACCAACACAAAACCAAACACACACAAATAACTTCTCCTCCAACACAACTCCCACTCATACTGCCCTGTTTACAGCTCTGTTTGCTAGCTCCTGTGCCGCTGCCTGACTGGCTGCTACCTTTCTAGGACCCCTAGTCAGTGAAGCCCCGCCCCCTAATCAGGGCTCAGCTTTTCTCCCAGCACGAAGACCCTACACATACAGATACTACCAATACAAAACCAAACACACACAAATACCTTCTCTTCCAACAGAACTCCCACTCAAACTCCCCTGTTTACAGCTCTGTTTGCTAGCTCCTGTGCCGCTGCCTGACTGGCTGCTACCTTTATAGGACCCCTAGTCAGTGAAGCCCCGCCCCCTAATCAGGGCTCAGCTTCGCTCCCAGCACAAAGCCCCTCCAAGCCTCTACACATACAGATACTACCAATACAAAACCAAAAACACACACAAATACCTTCTCCTCCAACAGAACTCCCACTCAAACTCCCCTGTTTACAGCTCTGTTTGCTAGCTCCTGTGCCGCTGCAGCTGTCCGTGCCGCCGCCTGACTGGCTGCTCCCTTTATAGGACCCCTAGTCAGTGAAGCCCCGCCCCCTAATCAGGGCTCAGCTTCTCTCCCAGCACAAAGCCCCTACACATACAGATGCTACCAATACAAAACCAAACACACACACAAATGCCTTCTCCTCCAACAGAACTCCCACTCAGACTCCCCTGTTTACAGCTCTGTTTGCTAGCTCCTGTGCCGCTGCCTGACTGGCTGCTACCTTTATAGGACCCCTAGTCAGTGAAGCCCCGCCCCCTAATCAGGGCTCAGCTTCTCTCCCAGCACAAAGCCCCTACACATACAGATGCTACCAATACAAAACCAAACACACACACAAATGCCTTCTCCTCCAACAGAACTCCCACTCAGACTCCCCTGTTTACAGCTCTGTTTGCTAGGTCCTGTGCCGCTGCCTGACTCGCTGCTACCTTTATAGGACCCCTAGTCAGTGAAGCCCCGCCCCCTAATCAGGGCTCAGCTTCTCTCCCAGCACAAAGCCCCTCCAAGCCTCTACACATACAGATACCACCAACACAAAACCAAACACACACACAAATACCTTCTCCTCCAACAGAACTCCCACTCAAACTCCCCTGTTTACAGCTCTCTTTGCTAGCTCCTGTGCTGCTGCCTGACTGGCTGCTACCTTTATAGGACCCCTAGTCAGTGAAGCCCCGCCCCCTAATCAGGGCTCAGCTTCGCTCCCAGCACAAAGACCCTCCAAGCCTCTAACCATACAGATACTGCCAATACAATTCCAAACACACACACAAATACCTTCTCCTCCAACAGAAGTCCCACTCAAACTCCCCTGTTTACAGCTCTGTTTGCTAGCTCCTGTGCCGCTGCCTGACTGGCTGCTACCTTTATAGGACCCCTAGTCAGTGAAGCCCCGCCCCCTAATCAGGGCTCAGCTTCGCTCCCAGCACAAAGCCGCTCCAAGCCTCTACACATACAGATACTACGAATACAAAACCAAAAACACACACAAATACGTTCTCCTCCAACAGAACTCCCACTCAAACTCCCCTGTTTACAGCTCTGTTTGCTAGCTCCTGTACCGCTGCAGCTTTCTGTGTCGCTGCCTGACTGGCTGCTCCCTTTATAGGACCCCTCGTCAGTGAAGCCCCGCCCCCTAATCAGGGCTCAGCTTCTCTCCCAGCACAAAGCCCCTCCAAGCCTCTACACATACAGATACCACCAACACAAAACCAAACACACACACAAATACCTTCTCCTCCAACAGAACTCCCACTCAAACTCCCCTGTTTACAGCTCTCTTTGCTAGCTCCTGTGCCACTGCAGCTGTCTGTGCCGCTGCCTGACTGGCTGCTGCCTTTATAGAACCCCTAGTCAGTGAAGCCCCGCCCCCTAATCAGGGCTCAGCTTCTCTCCCAGCACAAAGCCCCTACACATACAGATAACACCAACACAAAACCAAACACACAAATACCTTCTCCTCGAACAGAACTCCCACTCAAACTCCCCTGTTTACAGCTCTCTTTGCTAGCTCCTGTACCGCTGCAGCTGTCTGTGCAGCTGCCTGACTGGCTGCTCCCTTTATAGGACCCCTAGTCAGTGAAGCCCCGCCCCCTAATCAGGGCTCAGCTTCTCTCCCAGCACAAAGCCGCTAAACATACAGATACTGCCAATACAAAACCAAACACACACACAAATGCCTTCTCCTCCAACAGAACTCCCACTCAAACTCCCCTGTTTACAGCTCTGTTTGCTAGCTCCTGTGCCGCTGCCTGACTGGCTGCTACCTTTATAGGACCCCTAGTCAGTGAAGCCCCGCCCCCTAATCAGGGCTCAGCTTCGCTCCCAGCACAAAGCCCCTCCAAGCCTCTACACATACAGATACTACCAATACAAAACCAAAAACACACACAAATACCTTCTCCTCCAACAGAACTCCCACTCAAACTCCCCTGTTTACAGCTCTGTTTGCTAGCTCCTGTGCCGCTGCCTGACTGGCTGCTACCTTTATAGGACCCCTAGTCAGTGAAGCCCCGCCCCCTAATCAGGGCTCAGCTTCGCTCCCAGCACAAAGCCCCTCCAAGCCTCTACACATACAGATACCACCAACACAAAACCAAACACACACACAAATACCTTCTCCTCCAACAGAACTCCCACTCAAACTCCCCTGTTTACAGCTCTGTTTGCTAGCTCCTGTGCTGCTGCCTGACTGGCTGCTACCTTTCTAGGACCCCTAGTCAGTGAAGCCCCGCCCCCTAATCAGGGCTCAGCTTTTCTCCCAGCACGAAGACCCTACACATACAGATACTACCAATACAAAACCAAACACACACAAATACCTTCTCTTCCAACAGAACTCCCACTCAAACTCCCCTGTTTACAGCTCTGTTTGCTAGCTCCTGTGCCGCTGCCTGACTGGCTGCTACCTTTATAGGACCCCTAGTCAGTGAAGCCCCGCCCCCTAATCAGGGCTCAGCTTCGCTCCCAGCACAAAGCCCCTCCAAGCCTCTACACATACAGATACTACCAATACAAAACCAAAAACACACACAAATACCTTCTCCTCCAACAGAACTCCCACTCAAACTCCCCTGTTTACAGCTCTGTTTGCTAGCTCCTGTGCCGCTGCAGCTGTCCGTGCCGCCGCCTGACTGGCTGCTCCCTTTATAGGACCCCTAGTCAGTGAAGCCCCGCCCCCTAATCAGGGCTCAGCTTCTCTCCCAGCACAAAGCCCCTACACATACAGATGCTACCAATACAAAACCAAACACACACACAAATGCCTTCTCCTCCAACAGAACTCCCACTCAGACTCCCCTGTTTACAGCTCTGTTTGCTAGCTCCTGTGCCGCTGCCTGACTGGCTGCTACCTTTATAGGACCCCTAGTCAGTGAAGCCCCGCCCCCTAATCAGGGCTCAGCTTCTCTCCCAGCACAAAGCCCCTACACATACAGATGCTACCAATACAAAACCAAACACACACACAAATGCCTTCTCCTCCAACAGAACTCCCACTCAGACTCCCCTGTTTACAGCTCTGTTTGATAGCTCCTGTACCGCTGCAGCTTTCTGTGTCGCTGCCTGACTGGCTGCTCCCTTTATAGGACCCCTCGTCAGTGAAGCCCCGCCCCCTAATCAGGGCTCAGCTTTTCTCCCAGCACAAAGCCCCTCCAAGCCTCTACACATACAGATACCAACAATACAAAACCAAACACACACACAAATACCTTCTCCTCCAACAGAACTCCCACTCAAACTCCCCTGTTTACAGCTCTCTTTGCTAGCTCCTGTGCCACTGCAGCTGTCTGTGCCGCTGCCTGACTGGCTGCTGCCTTTATAGGACCCCTAGTCAGTGAAGCCCCGCCCCCTAATCAGGGCTCAGCTTCTCTCTCAGCACAAAGCCCCTACACATACAGATACCACCAACACAAAACCAAACACACACAAATAACTTCTCCTCCAACACAACTCCCACTCATACTGCCCTGTTTACAGCTCTGTTTGCTAGCTCCTGTGCCGCTGCCTGACTGGCTGCTACCTTTCTAGGACCCCTAGTCAGTGAAGCCCCGCCCCCTAATCAGGGCTCAGCTTTTCTCCCAGCACGAAGACCCTACACATACAGATACTACCAATACAAAACCAAACACACACAAATACCTTCTCTTCCAACAGAACTCCCACTCAAACTCCCCTGTTTACAGCTCTGTTTGCTAGCTCCTGTGCCGCTGCCTGACTGGCTGCTACCTTTATAGGACCCCTAGTCAGTGAAGCCCCGCCCCCTAATCAGGGCTCAGCTTCGCTCCCAGCACAAAGCCCCTCCAAGCCTCTACACATACAGATACTACCAATACAAAACCAAAAACACACACAAATACCTTCTCCTCCAACAGAACTCCCACTCAAACTCCCCTGTTTACAGCTCTGTTTGCTAGCTCCTGTGCCGCTGCAGCTGTCCGTGCCGCCGCCTGACTGGCTGCTCCCTTTATAGGACCCCTAGTCAGTGAAGCCCCGCCCCCTAATCAGGGCTCAGCTTCTCTCCCAGCACAAAGCCCCTACACATACAGATGCTACCAATACAAAACCAAACACACACACAAATGCCTTCTCCTCCAACAGAACTCCCACTCAGACTCCCCTGTTTACAGCTCTGTTTGCTAGCTCCTGTGCCGCTGCCTGACTGGCTGCTACCTTTATAGGACCCCTAGTCAGTGAAGCCCCGCCCCCTAATCAGGGCTCAGCTTCTCTCCCAGCACAAAGCCCCTACACATACAGATGCTACCAATACAAAACCAAACACACACACAAATACCTTCTCCTCCAACAGAACTCCCACTCAAACTCCCCTGTTTACAGCTCTCTTTGCTAGCTCCTGTGCTGCTGCCTGACTGGCTGCTACCTTTATAGGACCCCTAGTCAGTGAAGCCCCGCCCCCTAATCAGGGCTCAGCTTCGCTCCCAGCACAAAGACCCTCCAAGCCTCTAACCATACAGATACTGCCAATACAATTCCAAACACACACACAAATACCTTCTCCTCCAACAGAAGTCCCACTCAAACTCCCCTGTTTACAGCTCTGTTTGCTAGCTTCTGTGCCGCTGCCTGACTGGCTGCTACCTTTATAGGACCCCTAGTCAGTGAAGCCCCGCCCCCTAATCAGGGCTCAGCTTCGCTCCCAGCACAAAGCCCCTCCAAGCCTCTACACATACAGATACCACCAACACAAAACCAAACACACACACAAATACCTTCTCCTCCAACAGAACTCCCACTCAAACTCCCCTGTTTACAGCTCTGTTTGCTAGCTCCTGTACCGCTGCAGCTGTCTGTGTTGCTGCCTGACTGGCTGCTCCCTTTATAGGACCCCTCGTCAGTGAAGCCCCGCCCCCTAATCAGGGCTCAGCTTCTCTCCCAGCACAAAGCCCCTCCAAGCCTCTACACATACAGATACCAACAATACAAAACCAAACACACACACAAATACCTTCTCCTCCAACAGAACTCCCACTCAAACTCCCCTGTTTACAGCTCTGTTTGCTAGCTCCTGTGCCGCTGCAGCTGTCCGTGCCGCCGCCTGACTGGCTGCTCCCTTTATAGGACCCCTAGTCAGTGAAGCCCCGCCCCCTAATCAGGGCTCAGCTTCTCTCCCAGCACAAAGCCCCTACACATACAGATGCTACCAATACAAAACCAAACACACACACAAATGCCTTCTCCTCCAACAGAACTCCCACTCAGACTCCCCTGTTTACAGCTCTGTTTGCTAGCTCCTGTGCCGCTGCCTGACTGGCTGCTCCCTTTATAGGACCCCTCGTCAGTGAAGCCCCGCCCCCTAATCAGGGCTCAGCTTTTCTCCCAGCACAAAGCCCCTCCAAGCCTCTACACATACAGATACCAACAATACAAAACCAAACACACACACAAATACCTTCTCCTCCAACAGAACTCCCACTCAAACTCCCCTGTTTACAGCTCTCTTTGCTAGCTCCTGTGCCACTGCAGCTGTCTGTGCCGCTGCCTGACTCGCTGCTACCTTTATAGGACCCCTGGTCAGTGAAGCCCTGCACTCTAATCAGGGCTCAGCTTCTCTCCCAGCAAAAAGCCCCTACACATACAGATACCACCAATACAGAACCAAACACACACAAATACCTTCTCCTCCAACAGAACTCCCACTCATACTCCCCTGTTTACAGCTCTGTTTGCTAGCTCCTGTGCCGCTGCCTGACTGGCTGCTACCTTTCTAGGACCCCTAGTCAGTGAAGCCCCGCCCCCTAATCAGGGCTCAGCTTTTCTCCCCGCACAAAGACCCTACACATACAGATACTACCAATACAAAACCAAACACACACAAATACCTTCTCTTCCAACAGAACTCCCACTCAAACTCCCCTGTTTACAGCTCTGTTTGCTAGCTCCTGTACCGCTGCAGCTTTCTGTGTCGCTGCCTGACTGGCTGCTCCCTTTATAGGACCCCTCGTCAGTGAAGCCCCGCCCCCTAATCAGGGCTCAGCTTTTCTCCCAGCACAAAGCCCCTCCAAGCCTCTACACATACAGATACCAACAATACAAAACCAAACACACACACAAATACCTTCTCCTCCAACAGAACTCCCACTCAAACTCCCCTGTTTACAGCTCTCTTTGCTAGCTCCTGTGCCACTGCAGCTGTCTGTGCCGCTGCCTGACTGGCTGCTGCCTTTATAGGACCCCTAGTCAGTGAAGCCCCGCCCCCTAATCAGGGCTCAGCTTCTCTCTCAGCACAAAGCCCCTACACATACAGATACCACCAACACAAAACCAAACACACACAAATAACTTCTCCTCCAACAGAACTCCCACTCAAACTCCCCTGTTTACAGCTCAGTTTGCAAGCTCCTGTGCCACTGCAGCTGTCTGTGCCGCTGCCTGACTGGCTGCTACCTTTATAGGACCCCTGGTCAGTGAAGCCCTGCACGCTAATCAGGGCTCAGCTTCTCTCCCAGCAAAAAGCCCCTACACATACAGATACCACCAATACAGAACCAAACACACACAAATACCTTCTCCTCCAACACAACTCCCACTCATACTCCCCTGTTTACAGCTCTGTTTGCTAGCTCCTGTGCCGCTGCCTGACTGGCTGCTACCTTTCTAGGACCCCTAGTCAGTGAAGCCCCGCCCCCTAATCAGGGCTCAGCTTTTCTCCCCGCACAAAGACCCTACACATACAGATACTACCAATACAAAACCAAACACACACAAATACCTTCTCTTCCAACAGAACTCCCACTCAAACTCCCCTGTTTACAGCTCTGTTTGCTAGCTCCTGTACCGCTGCAGCTTTCTGTGTCGCTGCCTGACTGGCTGCTCCCTTTATAGGACCCCTCGTCAGTGAAGCCCCGCCCCCTAATCAGGGCTCAGCTTTTCTCCCAGCACAAAGCCCCTCCAAGCCTCTACACATACAGATACCAACAATACAAAACCAAACACACACACAAATACCTTCTCCTCCAACAGAACTCCCACTCAAACTCCCCTGTTTACAGCTCTGTTAGCTAGATCCTGTGCCGCTGCAGCTGTCTGTGCCGCTGCCTGACTGGCTGCTGCCTTTATAGGACCCCTAGTCAGTGAAGCCCCGCCCCCTAATCAGGGCTCAGCTTCTCTCCCAGCACAAAGCCCCTACACATACAGATACCACCAACATAAAACCAAACACACACAAATACCTTCTCCTCCAACAGAACTCCCACTCAAACTCCCCTGTTTACAGCTCTGTTTGCTAGCCCCTGTATCGCTGCAGCTGTCTGTCCAGCTGCCTGACTGGCTGCTCCCTTTATAGGACCCCTAGTCAGTGAAGCCCCGCCCCCAATCAGGGCTCAGCTTCTCTCCCAGCACAAAGCCCCTACACATACAGATACCACCAACATAAAACCAAACACACACAAATACCTTCTCCTCCAACAGAACTCCCACTCAAACTCCCCTGTTTACAGCTCTGTTTGCTAGCTCCTGTGCCGCTGCAGCTGTCTGTGCCGCTGCCTTACTGGCTGCTACCTTTATAGGACCCCTAGTCAGTGAAGCCCCGCCCCCTAATCAGGGCTCAGCTTTTCTCCCAGCACAAAGCCCCTCCAAGCCTCTACACATACAGATACTACCAATACGAAACCAAACACACACATATACCTTCTCCTCCAACAGAACTCCCACTCAAACTCCCCTGTTTACAGCTCTGTTTGCTAGCTCCTGTACCGCTGCAGCTGTCTGTGTCGCTGCCTGACTGGCTGCTCCCTTTATAGGACCCCTCGTCAGTGAAGCCCCGCCCCCTTATCAGGGCTCAGCTTCTCTCCCAGCACAAAGCCCCTACACATACAGATGCTACCAATACAAAACCAAACACACACACAAATGCCTTCTCCTCCAACAGAACTCCCACTCAGACTCCCCTGTTTACAGCTCTGTTTGCTAGCTCCTGTGCCGCTGCCTGACTGGCTGCTACCTTTCTAGGACCCCTAGTCAGTGAAGCCCCGCCCCCTAATCAGGGCTCAGCTTTTCTCCCCGCACAAAGACCCTACACATACAGATACTACCAATACAAAACCAAACACACACAAATACCTTCTCTTCCAACAGAACTCCCACTCAAACTCCCCTGTTTACAGCTCTGTTTGCTAGCTCCTGTGCCGCTGCCTGACTGGCTGCTACCTTTATAGGACCCCTAGTCAGTGAAGCCCCGCCCCCTAATCAGGGCTCAGCTTCGCTCCCAGCACAAAGCCCCTCCAAGCCTCTACACATACAGATACTACCAATACGAAACCAAACACACACAAATACCTTCTCCTCCAACAGAACTCCCACTCAAACTCCCCTGTTTACAGCTCTGTTTGCTAGCTCCTGTACCGCTGCAGCTTTCTGTGTCGCTGCCTGACTGGCTGCTCCCTTTATAGGACCCCTCGTCAGTGAAGCCCCGCCCCCTAATCAGGGCTCAGCTTTTCTCCCAGCACAAAGACCCTCCAAGCCTCTACACATACAGATACCAACAATACAAAACCAAACACACACACAAATACCTTCTCCTCCAACAGAACTCCCACTCAAACTCCCCTATTTACAGCTCTCTTTGCTAGCTCCTGTGCCGCTGCAGCTGTCTGTGTTGCTGCCTGACTGGCTGCTCCCTTTCTAGGACCCCTAGTCAGTGAAGCCCCGCCCCCTAATCAGGGCTCAGCTTTTCTCCACGCACAAAGACCCTACACATACAGATACTACCAATAGAAAACCAAACACACACAAATACCTTCTCTTCCAACAGAACTCCCACTCAAACTCCCCTGTTTACAGCTCTGTTTGCTAGCTCCTGTGCCGCTGCCTGACTGGCTGCTACCTTTATAGGACCCCTAGTCAGTGAAGCCCCGCCTATCTAATCAGGGCTCAGCTTCGCTCCCAGCACAAAGCCCCTCCAAGCCTCTACACATACAGATACTACCAATACAAAACCAAAAACACACACAAATACATTCTCCTCCAACAGAACTCCCACTCAAACTCCCCTGTTTACAGCTCTGTTTGCTAGCTCCTGTGCCGCTGCAGTTGTCCGTGCCGCCGCCTGACTGGCTGCTCCCTTTATAGGACCCCTAGTCAGTGAAGCCCCGCCCCCTAATCAGGGCTCAGCTTCTCTCTCAGCACAAAGCCCCTACACATACAGATACCACCAATACAGAACCAAACACACACAAATACCTTCTCCTCCAACACAACTCCCACTCATACTCCCCTGTTTACAGCTCTGTTTGCTAGCTCCTGTGCCGCTGCCTGACTGGCTGCTACCTTTCTAGGATCCCTAGTCAGTGAAGCCCCGCCCCCTAATCAGGGCTCAGCTTTTCTCCCAGCACAAAGACCCTACACATACAGATACTACCAATACAAAACCAAACACACACAAATACCTTCTCTTCCAACAGAACTCCCACTCAAACTCCTCTGTTTACAGCTCTGTTTGCTAGCTCCTGTACCGCTGCAGCTTTCTGTGTCGCTGCCTGACTGGCTGCTCCCTTTATAGGACCCCTCGTCAGTGAAGCCCCGCCCGCTAATCAGGGCTCAGCTTTTCTCCCAGCACAAAGCCCCTCCAAGCCTCTACACATACAGATACCAACAATACAAAACCAAACACACACACAAATACCTTCTCTTCCAACAGAACTCCCACTCAAACTCCCCTGTTTACAGCTCTGTTTGCTAGCTCCTGTGCCGCTGCCTGACTGGCTGCTACCTTTATAGGACCCCTAGTCAGTGAAGCCCCGCCCCCTAATCAGGGCTCAGCTTCTCTCCCAGCACAGAGCCCCTACACATACAGATGCTACCAATACAAAACCAAACACACACACAAATGCCTTCTCCTCCAACAGAACTCCCACTCAGACTCCCCTGTTTACAGCTCTGTTTGCTAGCTCCTGTGCCGCTGCCTGACTGGCTGCTACCTTTATAGGACCCCTAGTCAGTGAAGCCCCGCCCCCTAATCAGGGCTCAGCTTCTCTCCCAGCACAAAGCCCCTCCAAGCCTCTAACCATACAGATACTGCCAATACAATTCCAAACACACACACAAATACCTTCTCCTCCAACAGAAGTCCCACTCAAACTCCCCTGTTTACAGCTCTGTTTGCTAGCTCCTGTGCCGCTGCCTGACTGGCTGCTGCCTTTATAGGACCCCTAGTCAGTGAAGCCCCGCCCCCTAATCAGGGCTCAGCTTCTCTCTCAGCACAAAGCCCCTACACATACAGATACCACCAACACAAAACCAAACACACACAAATACCTTCTCCTCCAACAGAACTCCCACTCAAACTCCCCTGTTTACAGCTCTGTTTGCTAGCTCCTGTGCCGCTGCCTGACTGGCTGCTACCTTTATAGGACCCCTAGTCAGTGAAGCCCCGCCCCCTAATCAGGGCTCAGCTTTTCTCCCAGCACGAAGACCCTACACATACAGATACTACCAATACAAAACCAAACACACACAAATACCTTCTCTTCCAACAGAACTCCCACTCAAACTCCCCTGTTTACAGCTCTGTTTGCTAGCTCCTGTGCCGCTGCCTGACTGGCTGCTACCTTTATAGGACCCCTAGTCAGTGAAGCCCCGCCCCCTAATCAGGGCTCAGCTTCGCTCCCAGCACAAAGCCCCTCCAAGCCTCTACACATACAGATACTACCAATACAAAACCAAAAACACACACAAATACCTTCTCCTCCAACAGAACTCCCACTCAAACTCCCCTGTTTACAGCTCTGTTTGCTAGCTCCTGTGCCGCTGCAGCTGTCCGTGCCGCCGCCTGACTGGCTGCTCCCTTTATAGGACCCCTAGTCAGTGAAGCCCCGCCCCCTAATCAGGGCTCAGCTTCTCTCCCAGCACAAAGCCCCTACACATACAGATGCTACCAATACAAAACCAAACACACACACAAATGCCTTCTCCTCCAACAGAACTCCCACTCAGACTCCCCTGTTTACAGCTCTGTTTGCTAGCTCCTGTGCCGCTGCCTGACTGGCTGCTACCTTTATAGGACCCCTAGTCAGTGAAGCCCCGCCCCCTAATCAGGGCTCAGCTTCTCTCCCAGCACAAAGCCCCTACACATACAGATGCTACCAATACAAAACCAAACACACACACAAATACCTTCTCCTCCAACAGAACTCCCACTCAAACTCCCCTGTTTACAGCTCTCTTTGCTAGCTCCTGTGCTGCTGCCTGACTGGCTGCTACCTTTATAGGACCCCTAGTCAGTGAAGCCCCGCCCCCTAATCAGGGCTCAGCTTCGCTCCCAGCACAAAGACCCTCCAAGCCTCTAACCATACAGATACTGCCAATACAATTCCAAACACACACACAAATACCTTCTCCTCCAACAGAAGTCCCACTCAAACTCCCCTGTTTACAGCTCTGTTTGCTAGCTTCTGTGCCGCTGCCTGACTGGCTGCTACCTTTATAGGACCCCTAGTCAGTGAAGCCCCGCCCCCTAATCAGGGCTCAGCTTCGCTCCCAGCACAAAGCCCCTCCAAGCCTCTACACATACAGATACCACCAACACAAAACCAAACACACACACAAATACCTTCTCCTCCAACAGAACTCCCACTCAAACTCCCCTGTTTACAGCTCTGTTTGCTAGCTCCTGTACCGCTGCAGCTGTCTGTGTTGCTGCCTGACTGGCTGCTCCCTTTATAGGACCCCTCGTCAGTGAAGCCCCGCCCCCTAATCAGGGCTCAGCTTCTCTCCCAGCACAAAGCCCCTCCAAGCCTCTACACATTCAGATACCAACAATACAAAACCAAACACACACACAAATACCTTCTCCTCCAACAGAACTCCCACTCAAACTCCCCTGTTTACAGCTCTCTTTGCTAGCTCCTGTGCCACTGCAGCTGTCTGTGCCGCTGCCTGACTGGCTGCTGCCTTTATAGGACCCCTAGTCAGTGAAGCCCCGCCCCCTAATCAGGGCTCAGCTTCTCTCTCAGCACAAAGCCCCTACACATACAGATACCACCAACACAAAACCAAACACACACAAATAACTTCTCCTCCAACAGAACTCCCACTCAAACTCCCCTGTTTACAGCTCAGTTTGCAAGCTCCTGTGCCACTGCAGCTCTCTGTGCCGCTGCCTGACTGGCTGCTACCTTTATAGGACCCCTGGTCAGTGAAGCCCTGCACGCTAATCAGGGCTCAGCTTCTCTCCCAGCAAAAAGCCCCTACACATACAGATACCACCAATACAGAACCAAACACACACAAATACCTTCTCCTCCAACACAACTCCCACTCATACTGCCCTGTTTACAGCTCTGTTTGCTAGCTCCTGTGCCGCTGCCTGACTGGCTGCTACCTTTCTAGGACCCCTAGTCAGTGAAGCCCCGCCCCCTAATCAGGGCTCAGCTTTTCTCCCAGCACGAAGACCCTACACATACAGATACTACCAATACAAAACCAAACACACACAAATACCTTCTCTTCCAACAGAACTCCCACTCAAACTCCCCTGTTTACAGCTCTGTTTGCTAGATCCTGTGCCGCTGCCTGACTGGCTGCTACCTTTATAGGACCCCTAGTCAGTGAAGCCCCGCCCCCTAATCAGGGCTCAGCTTCGCTCCCAGCACAAAGCCCCTACACATACAGATGCTACCAATACAAAACCAAACACACACACAAATGCCTTCTCCTCCAACAGAACTCCCACTCAGACTCCCCTGTTTACAGCTCTGTTTGCTAGCTCCTGTGCCGCTGCCTGACTGGCTGCTACCTTTATAGGACCCCTAGTCAGTGAAGCCCCGCCCCCTAATCAGGGCTCAGCTTCTCTCCCAGCACAAAGCCACTCCAAGCCTCTACACATACAGATACCACCAACACAAAACCAAACAGACACACAAATACCTTCTCCTCCAACAGAACTCCCACTCAAACTCCCCTGTTTACAGCTCTGTTTGCTAGCTCCTGTGCTGCTGCCTGACTGGCTGCTACCTTTATAGGACCCCTAGTCAGTGAAGCCCCGCCCCCTAATCAGGGCTCAGCTTCGCTCCCAGCACAAAGACCCTCCAAGCCTCTAACCATACAGATACTGCCAATACAATTCCAAACACACACACAAATACCTTCTCCTCCAACAGAAGTCCCACTCAAACTCCCCTGTTTACAGCTCTGTTTGCTAGCTCCTGTGCCGCTGCCTGACTGGCTGCTACCTTTATAGGACCCCTAGTCAGTGAAGCCCCGCCCCCTAATCAGGGCTCAGCTTCGCTCCCAGCACAAAGCCCCTCCAAGCCTCTACACATACAGATACCACCAACACAAAACCAAACACACACACAAATACCTTCTCCTCCAACAGAACTCCCACTCAAACTCCCCTGTTTACAGCTCTGTTTGCTAGCTCCTGTGCTGCTGCCTGACTGGCTGCTACCTTTATAGGACCCCTAGTCAGTGAATCCCCGCCCCCTAATCAGGGCTCAGCTTCTCTCCCAGCACAAAGCCCCTCCAAGCCTCTACACATACAGATACCACCAACACAAAACCAAACACACACACAAATACCTTCTCCTCCAACAGAACTCCCACTCAAACTCCCCTGTTTACAGCTCTGTTTGCTAGCTCCTGTACCGCTGCAGCTGTCTGTGTTGCTGCCTGACTGGCTGCTCCCTTTATAGGAACCCTCGTCAGTGAAGCCCCGCCCCCTAATCAGGGCCCAGCTTCTCTCCCAGCACAAAGCCCCTCCAAGCCTCTACACATACAGATACCACCAATACAAAACCAAACACACACACAAATGCCTTCTCCTCCAACAGAACTCCCTCTCAAACTCCCCTGTTTACAGCTCTGTTTGCTAGCTCCAGTGCCGCTGCAGCTGTCTGTGCCGCTGCCTGACTGGCTGCTACCTTTATAGGACCCCTAGTCAGTGAAGCCCCGCCCCCTAATCAGGGCTCAGCTTCTCTCCCAGCAAAAAGCCCCTACACATACAGATACCACCAATACAGAACCAAACACACACAAATACCTTCTCCTCCAACAGAACTCCCACTCATACTCCCCTGTTTACAGCTCTGTTTGCTAGCTCCTGTGCCGCTGCCTGACTGGCTGCTACCTTTCTAGGACCCCTAGTCAGTGAAGCCCCGCCCCCTAATCAGGGCTCAGCTTTTCTCCCAGCACAAAGACCCTACACATACAGATACTACCAATACAAAACCAAACACACACAAATACCTTCTCTTCCAACAGAACTCCCACTCAAACTCCCCTGTTTACAGCTCTGTTTGCTAGCTCCTGTGCCGCTGCCTGACTGGCTGCTACCTTTATAGGACCCCTAGTCAGTGAAGCCCCGCCCCCTAATCAGGGCTCAGCTTCGCTCCCAGCACAAAGCCCCTCCAAGCCTCTACACACACAGATACTACCAATACAAAACCAAAAACACACACAAATACCTTCTCCTCCAACAGAACTCCCACTCAAACTCCCCTGTTTACAGCTCTGTTTGCTAGCTCCTGTACCGCTGCAGCTTTCTGTGTCGCTGCCTGACTGGCTGCTCCCTTTATAGGACCCCTCGTCAGTGAAGCCCCGCCCCCTAATCAGGGCTCAGCTTTTCTCCCAGCACAAAGCCCCTCCAAGCCTGTACACATACAGATACCAACAATACAAAACCAAACACACACACAAATACCTTCTCCTCCAACAGAACTCCCACTCAAACTCCCCTGTTTACAGCTCTCTTTGCTAGCTCCTGTGCCGCTACAGCTGTCTGTGCCGCTGCCTGACTGTCTGATACCTTTATAGGACCCCTAGTCAGTGAAGCCCCGCCCCCTAATCAGGGCTCAGCTTCTCTCCGAGCACAAAGCCCCTACACATACAGATACCACCAACACAAAACCAAACACACACAAATACCTTCTCCTCCAACAGAACTCCCACTCAAACTCCCCTGTTTACAGCTCTGTTTGCTAGCTCCTGTGCCGCTGCAGCTGTCCGTGCCGCCGCCTGACTGGCTGCTCCCTTTATAGGACCCCTAGTCAGTGAAGCCCCGCCCCCTAATCAGGGCTCAGCTTCTCTCCCAGCACAAAGCCCCTACACATACAGATGCTACCAATACAAAACCAAACACACACACAAATGCCTTCTCCTCCAACAGAACTCCCACTCAGACTCCCCTGTTTACAGCTCTGTTTGCTAGCTCCTGTGCCGCTGCCTGACTGGCTGCTACCTTTATAGGACCCCTAGTCAGTGAAGCCCCGCCCCCTAATCAGGGCTCAGCTTCTCTCCCAGCACAAAGCCCCTACACATACAGATGCTACCAATACAAAACCAAACACACACACAAATGCCTTCTCCTCCAACAGAACTCCCACTCAGACTCCCCTGTTTACAGCTCTGTTTGCTAGGTCCTGTGCCGCTGCCTGACTCGCTGCTACCTTTATAGGACCCCTAGTCAGTGAAGCCCCGCCCCCTAATCAGGGCTCAGCTTCTCTCCCAGCACAAAGCCCCTCCAAGCCTCTACACATACAGATACCACCAACACAAAACCAAACACACACACAAATACCTTCTCCTCCAACAGAACTCCCACTCAAACTCCCCTGTTTACAGCTCTCTTTGCTAGCTCCTGTGCTGCTGCCTGACTGGCTGCTACCTTTATAGGACCCCTAGTCAGTGAAGCCCCGCCCCCTAATCAGGGCTCAGCTTCGCTCCCAGCACAAAGACCCTCCAAGCCTCTAACCATACAGATACTGCCAATACAATTCCAAACACACACACAAATACCTTCTCCTCCAACAGAAGTCCCACTCAAACTCCCCTGTTTACAGCTCTGTTTGCTAGCTCCTGTGCCGCTGCCTGACTGGCTGCTACCTTTATAGGACCCCTAGTCAGTGAAGCCCCGCCCCCTAATCAGGGCTCAGCTTCGCTCCCAGCACAAAGCCGCTCCAAGCCTCTACACATACAGATACTACGAATACAAAACCAAAAACACACACAAATACGTTCTCCTCCAACAGAACTCCCACTCAAACTCCCCTGTTTACAGCTCTGTTTGCTAGCTCCTGTACCGCTGCAGCTTTCTGTGTCGCTGCCTGACTGGCTGCTCCCTTTATAGGACCCCTCGTCAGTGAAGCCCCGCCCCCTAATCAGGGCTCAGCTTCTCTCCCAGCACAAAGCCCCTACACATACAGATAACACCAACACAAAACCAAACACACACACAAATGCCTTCTCCTCCAACAGAACTCCCACTCAAACTCCCCTGTTTACAGCTCTGTTTGCTAGCTCCTGTGCCGCTGCCTGACTGGCTGCTACCTTTATAGGACCCCTAGTCAGTGAAGCCCCGCCCCCTAATCAGGGCTCAGCTTCGCTCCCAGCACAAAGCCCCTCCAAGCCTCTACACATACAGATACTACCAATACAAAACCAAAAACACACACAAATACCTTCTCCTCCAACAGAACTCCCACTCAAACTCCCCTGTTTACAGCTCTGTTTGCTAGCTCCTGTGCCGCTGCCTGACTGGCTGCTACCTTTATAGGACCCCTAGTCAGTGAAGCCCCGCCCCCTAATCAGGGCTCAGCTTCGCTCCCAGCACAAAGCCCCTCCAAGCCTCTACACATACAGATACCACCAACACAAAACCAAACACACACACAAATACCTTCTCCTCCAACAGAACTCCCACTCAAACTCCCCTGTTTACAGCTCTGTTTGCTAGCTCCTGTGCTGCTGCCTGACTGGCTGCTACCTTTCTAGGACCCCTAGTCAGTGAAGCCCCGCCCCCTAATCAGGGCTCAGCTTTTCTCCCAGCACGAAGACCCTACACATACAGATACTACCAATACAAAACCAAACACACACAAATACCTTCTCTTCCAACAGAACTCCCACTCAAACTCCCCTGTTTACAGCTCTGTTTGCTAGCTCCTGTGCCGCTGCCTGACTGGCTGCTACCTTTATAGGACCCCTAGTCAGTGAAGCCCCGCCCCCTAATCAGGGCTCAGCTTCGCTCCCAGCACAAAGCCCCTCCAAGCCTCTACACATACAGATACTACCAATACAAAACCAAAAACACACACAAATACCTTCTCCTCCAACAGAACTCCCACTCAAACTCCCCTGTTTACAGCTCTGTTTGCTAGCTCCTGTGCCGCTGCAGCTGTCCGTGCCGCCGCCTGACTGGCTGCTCCCTTTATAGGACCCCTAGTCAGTGAAGCCCCGCCCCCTAATCAGGGCTCAGCTTCTCTCCCAGCACAAAGCCCCTACACATACAGATGCTACCAATACAAAACCAAACACACACACAAATGCCTTCTCCTCCAACAGAACTCCCACTCAGACTCCCCTGTTTACAGCTCTGTTTGCTAGCTCCTGTGCCGCTGCCTGACTGGCTGCTACCTTTATAGGACCCCTAGTCAGTGAAGCCCCGCCCCCTAATCAGGGCTCAGCTTCTCTCCCAGCACAAAGCCCCTACACATACAGATGCTACCAATACAAAACCAAACACACACACAAATGCCTTCTCCTCCAACAGAACTCCCACTCAGACTCCCCTGTTTACAGCTCTGTTTGATAGCTCCTGTACCGCTGCAGCTTTCTGTGTCGCTGCCTGACTGGCTGCTCCCTTTATAGGACCCCTCGTCAGTGAAGCCCCGCCCCCTAATCAGGGCTCAGCTTTTCTCCCAGCACAAAGCCCCTCCAAGCCTCTACACATACAGATACCAACAATACAAAACCAAACACACACACAAATACCTTCTCCTCCAACAGAACTCCCACTCAAACTCCCCTGTTTACAGCTCTCTTTGCTAGCTCCTGTGCCACTGCAGCTGTCTGTGCCGCTGCCTGACTGGCTGCTGCCTTTATAGGACCCCTAGTCAGTGAAGCCCCGCCCCCTAATCAGGGCTCAGCTTCTCTCTCAGCACAAAGCCCCTACACATACAGATACCACCAACACAAAACCAAACACACACAAATAACTTCTCCTCCAACACAACTCCCACTCATACTGCCCTGTTTACAGCTCTGTTTGCTAGCTCCTGTGCCGCTGCCTGACTGGCTGCTACCTTTCTAGGACCCCTAGTCAGTGAAGCCCCGCCCCCTAATCAGGGCTCAGCTTTTCTCCCAGCACGAAGACCCTACACATACAGATACTACCAATACAAAACCAAACACACACAAATACCTTCTCTTCCAACAGAACTCCCACTCAAACTCCCCTGTTTACAGCTCTGTTTGCTAGCTCCTGTGCCGCTGCCTGACTGGCTGCTACCTTTATAGGACCCCTAGTCAGTGAAGCCCCGCCCCCTAATCAGGGCTCAGCTTCGCTCCCAGCACAAAGCCCCTCCAAGCCTCTACACATACAGATACTACCAATACAAAACCAAAAACACACACAAATACCTTCTCCTCCAACAGAACTCCCACTCAAACTCCCCTGTTTACAGCTCTGTTTGCTAGCTCCTGTGCCGCTGCAGCTGTCCGTGCCGCCGCCTGACTGGCTGCTCCCTTTATAGGACCCCTAGTCAGTGAAGCCCCGCCCCCTAATCAGGGCTCAGCTTCTCTCCCAGCACAAAGCCCCTACACATACAGATGCTACCAATACAAAACCAAACACACACACAAATGCCTTCTCCTCCAACAGAACTCCCACTCAGACTCCCCTGTTTACAGCTCTGTTTGCTAGCTCCTGTGCCGCTGCCTGACTGGCTGCTACCTTTATAGGACCCCTAGTCAGTGAAGCCCCGCCCCCTAATCAGGGCTCAGCTTCTCTCCCAGCACAAAGCCCCTACACATACAGATGCTACCAATACAAAACCAAACACACACACAAATACCTTCTCCTCCAACAGAACTCCCACTCAAACTCCCCTGTTTACAGCTCTCTTTGCTAGCTCCTGTGCTGCTGCCTGACTGGCTGCTACCTTTATAGGACCCCTAGTCAGTGAAGCCCCGCCCCCTAATCAGGGCTCAGCTTCGCTCCCAGCACAAAGACCCTCCAAGCCTCTAACCATACAGATACTGCCAATACAATTCCAAACACACACACAAATACCTTCTCCTCCAACAGAAGTCCCACTCAAACTCCCCTGTTTACAGCTCTGTTTGCTAGCTTCTGTGCCGCTGCCTGACTGGCTGCTACCTTTATAGGACCCCTAGTCAGTGAAGCCCCGCCCCCTAATCAGGGCTCAGCTTCGCTCCCAGCACAAAGCCCCTCCAAGCCTCTACACATACAGATACCACCAACACAAAACCAAACACACACACAAATACCTTCTCCTCCAACAGAACTCCCACTCAAACTCCCCTGTTTACAGCTCTGTTTGCTAGCTCCTGTACCGCTGCAGCTGTCTGTGTTGCTGCCTGACTGGCTGCTCCCTTTATAGGACCCCTCGTCAGTGAAGCCCCGCCCCCTAATCAGGGCTCAGCTTCTCTCCCAGCACAAAGCCCCTCCAAGCCTCTACACATACAGATACCAACAATACAAAACCAAACACACACACAAATACCTTCTCCTCCAACAGAACTCCCACTCAAACTCCCCTGTTTACAGCTCTCTTTGCTAGCTCCTGTGCCACTGCAGCTGTCTGTGCCGCTGCCTGACTGGCTGCTGCCTTTATAGGACCCCTAGTCAGTGAAGCCCCGCCCCCTAATCAGGGCTCAGCTTCTCTCTCAGCACAAAGCCCCTACACATACAGATACCACCAACACAAAACCAAACACACACAAATAACTTCTCCTCCAACAGAACTCCCACTCAAACTCCCCTGTTTACAGCTCAGTTTGCAAGCTCCTGTGCCACTGCAGCTCTCTGTGCCGCTGCCTGACTGGCTGCTACCTTTATAGGACCCCTGGTCAGTGAAGCCCTGCACGCTAATCAGGGCTCAGCTTCTCTCCCAGCAAAAAGCCCCTACACATACAGATACCACCAATACAGAACCAAACACACACAAATACCTTCTCCTCCAACACAACTCCCACTCATACTGCCCTGTTTACAGCTCTGTTTGCTAGCTCCTGTGCCGCTGCCTGACTGGCTGCTACCTTTCTAGGACCCCTAGTCAGTGAAGCCCCGCCCCCTAATCAGGGCTCAGCTTTTCTCCCAGCACGAAGACCCTACACATACAGATACTACCAATACAAAACCAAACACACACACAAATGCCTTCTCTTCCAACAGAACTCCCACTCAAACTCCCCTGTTTACAGCTCTGTTTGCTAGCTCCTGTGCCGCTGCCTGACTGGCTGCTACCTTTATAGGACCCCTAGTCAGTGAAGCCCCGCCCCCTAATCAGGGCTCAGCTTCTCTCCCAGCACAAAGCCACTCCAAGCCTCTACACATACAGATACCACCAACACAAAACCAAACAGACACACAAATACCTTCTCCTCCAACAGAACTCCCACTCAAACTCCCCTGTTTACAGCTCTGTTTGCTAGCTCCTGTGCTGCTGCCTGACTGGCTGCTACCTTTATAGGACCCCTAGTCAGTGAAGCCCCGCCCCCTAATCAGGGCTCAGCTTCGCTCCCAGCACAAAGACCCTCCAAGCCTCTAACCATACAGATACTGCCAATACAATTCCAAACACACACACAAATACCTTCTCCTCCAACAGAAGTCCCACTCAAACTCCCCTGTTTACAGCTCTGTTTGCTAGCTCCTGTGCCGCTGCCTGACTGGCTGCTACCTTTATAGGACCCCTAGTCAGTGAAGCCCCGCCCCCTAATCAGGGCTCAGCTTCGCTCCCAGCACAAAGCCCCTCCAAGCCTCTACACATACAGATACCACCAACACAAAACCAAACACACACACAAATACCTTCTCCTCCAACAGAACTCCCACTCAAACTCCCCTGTTTACAGCTCTGTTTGCTAGCTCCTGTGCTGCTGCCTGACTGGCTGCTACCTTTATAGGACCCCTAGTCAGTGAATCCCCGCCCCCTAATCAGGGCTCAGCTTCTCTCCCAGCACAAAGCCCCTCCAAGCCTCTACACATACAGATACCACCAACACAAAACCAAACACACACACAAATACCTTCTCCTCCAACAGAACTCCCACTCAAACTCCCCTGTTTACAGCTCTGTTTGCTAGCTCCTGTACCGCTGCAGCTGTCTGTGTTGCTGCCTGACTGGCTGCTCCCTTTATAGGAACCCTCGTCAGTGAAGCCCCGCCCCCTAATCAGGGCTCAGCTTCTCTCCCAGCACAAAGCCCCTCCAAGCCTCTACACATACAGATACCACCAATACAAAACCAAACACACACACAAATGCCTTCTCCTCCAACAGAACTCCCTCTCAAACTCCCCTGTTTACAGCTCTGTTTGCTAGCTCCAGTGCCGCTGCAGCTGTCTGTGCCGCTGCCTGACTGGCTGCTACCTTTATAGGACCCCTAGTCAGTGAAGCCCCGCCCCCTAATCAGGGCTCAGCTTCTCTCCCAGCAAAAAGCCCCTACACATACAGATACCACCAATACAGAACCAAACACACACAAATACCTTCTCCTCCAACAGAACTCCCACTCATACTCCCCTGTTTACAGCTCTGTTTGCTAGCTCCTGTGCCGCTGCCTGACTGGCTGCTACCTTTCTAGGACCCCTAGTCAGTGAAGCCCCGCCCCCTAATCAGGGCTCAGCTTTTCTCCCAGCACAAAGACCCTACACATACAGATACTACCAATACAAAACCAAACACACACAAATACCTTCTCTTCCAACAGAACTCCCACTCAAACTCCCCTGTTTACAGCTCTGTTTGCTAGCTCCTGTGCCGCTGCCTGACTGGCTGCTACCTTTATAGGACCCCTAGTCAGTGAAGCCCCGCCCCCTAATCAGGGCTCAGCTTCGCTCCCAGCACAAAGCCCCTCCAAGCCTCTACACACACAGATACTACCAATACAAAACCAAAAACACACACAAATACCTTCTCCTCCAACAGAACTCCCACTCAAACTCCCCTGTTTACAGCTCTGTTTGCTAGCTCCTGTACCGCTGCAGCTTTCTGTGTCGCTGCCTGACTGGCTGCTCCCTTTATAGGACCCCTCGTCAGTGAAGCCCCGCCCCCTAATCAGGGCTCAGCTTTTCTCCCAGCACAAAGCCCCTCCAAGCCTGTACACATACAGATACCAACAATACAAAACCAAACACACACACAAATACCTTCTCCTCCAACAGAACTCCCACTCAAACTCCCCTGTTTACAGCTCTCTTTGCTAGCTCCTGTGCCGCTACAGCTGTCTGTGCCGCTGCCTGACTGTCTGATACCTTTATAGGACCCCTAGTCAGTGAAGCCCCGCCCCCTAATCAGGGCTCAGCTTCTCTCCGAGCACAAAGCCCCTACACATACAGATACCACCAACACAAAACCAAACACACACAAATACCTTCTCCTCCAACAGAACTCCCACTCAAACTCCCCTGTTTACAGCTCTGTTTGCTAGCTCCTGTGCCGCTGCAGCTGTCCGTGCCGCCGCCTGACTGGCTGCTCCCTTTATAGGACCCCTAGTCAGTGAAGCCCCGCCCCCTAATCAGGGCTCAGCTTCTCTCCCAGCACAAAGCCCCTACACATACAGATGCTACCAATACAAAACCAAACACACACACGAATGCCTTCTCCTCCAACAGAACTCCCACTCAGACTCCCCTGTTTACAGCTCTGTTTGCTAGCTCCTGTGCCGCTGCCTGACTGGCTGCTACCTTTATAGGACCCCTAGTCAGTGAAGCCCCGCCCCCTAATCAGGGCTCAGCTTCGCTCCCAGCACAAAGACCCTCCAAGCCTCTAACCATACAGATACTGCCAATACAATTCCAAACACACACACAAATACCTTCTCCTCCAACAGAAGTCCCACTCAAACTCCCCTGTTTACAGCTCTGTTTGCTAGCTCCTGTACCGCTGCAGCTGTCTGTGTTGCTGCCTGACTGGCTGCTCCCTTTATAGGAACCCTCGTCAGTGAAGCCCCGCCCCCTAATCAGGGCTCAGCTTCTCTCCCAGCACAAAGCCCCTCCAAGCCTCTACACATACAGATACCACCAATACAAAACCAAACACACACACAAATGCCTTCTCCTCCAACAGAACTCCCTCTCAAACTCCCCTGTTTACAGCTCTGTTTGCTAGCTCCAGTGCCGCTGCAGCTGTCTGTGCCGCTGCCTGACTGGCTGCTACCTTTATAGGACCCCTAGTCAGTGAAGCCCCGCCCCCTAATCAGGGCTCAGCTTCTCTCCCAGCACAAAGCCCCTCCAAGCCTCTACACATACAGATATTACCAATACAAAACCAAACACACACAAATACCTTCTCCTCCAACAGAACTCCCACTCAAACTCCCCTGTTTACAGCTCTGTTTGCTAGCTCCTGTACCGCTGCAGCTTTCTGTGTCGCTGCCTGACTGGCTGCTCCCTTTATAGGACCCCCCGTCAGTGAAGCCCCGCCCCCTAATCAGGGCTCAGCTTTTCTCCCAGCACAAAGCCCCTCCAAGCCTCTACACATACAGATACCAACAATACAAAACCAAACACACACAAATACCTTCTCCTCCAACAGAACTCCCACTCAAACTCCCCTGTTTACAGCTCTCTTTGCTAGCTCCTGTGCCACTGCAGCTGTCTGTGCCGCTGCCTGACTGGCTGCTGCCTTTATAGGACCCCTAGTCAGTGAAGCCCCGCCCCCTAATCAGGGCTCAGCTTCTCTCTCAGCACAAAGCCCCTACACATACAGATACCACCAACACAAAACCAAACACACACAAATAACTTCTCCTCCAACAGAACTCCCACTCAAACTCCCCTGTTTACAGCTCTGTTTGCTAGCTCCTGTGCCGCTGCAGCTGTCCGTGCCGCCGCCTGACTGGCTGCTCCCTTTATAGGACCCCTAGTCAGTGAAGCCCCGCCCTCTAATCAGGGCTCAGCTTCTCTCCCAGCACAAAGCCCCTACACATACAGATACCACCAATACAGAACCAAAAACACACAAATACCTTCTCCTCCAACACAACTCCCACTCATACTGCCCTGTTTACAGCTCTGTTTGCTAGCTCCTGTGCCGCTGCCTGACTGGCTGCTACCTTTCTAGGACCCCTAGTCAGTGAAGCCCCGCCCCCTAATCAGGGCTCAGCTTTTCTCCGAGCACGAAGACCCTACACATACAGATACTACCAATACAAAACCAAAAACACACACAAATACCTTCTCCTCCAACAGAACTCCCACTCAAACTCCCCTGTTTACAGCTCTGTTTGCTAGCTCCTGTGCCGCTGCAGCTGTCCGTGCCGCCGCCTGACTGGCTGCTCCCTTTATAGGACCCCTAGTCAGTGAAGCCCCGCCCCCTAATCAGGGCTCAGCTTCTCTCCCAGCACAAAGCCCCTACACATACAGATGCTACCAATACAAAACCAAACACACACACAAATGCCTTCTCCTCCAACAGAACTCCCACTCAGACTCCCCTGTTTACAGCTCTGTTTGCTAGCTCCTGTGCCGCTGCCTGACTGGCTGCTCCCTTTATAGGACCCCTCGTCAGTGAAGCCCCGCCCCCTAATCAGGGCTCAGCTTTTCTCCCAGCACAAAGCCCCTCCAAGCCTCTACACATACAGATACCAACAATACAAAACCAAACACACACACAAATACCTTCTCCTCCAACAGAACTCCCACTCAAACTCCCCTGTTTACAGCTCTCTTTGCTAGCTCCTGTGCCACTGCAGCTGTCTGTGCCGCTGCCTGACTCGCTGCTACCTTTATAGGACCCCTGGTCAGTGAAGCCCTGCACTCTAATCAGGGCTCAGCTTCTCTCCCAGCAAAAAGCCCCTACACATACAGATACCACCAATACAGAACCAAACACACACAAATACCTTCTCCTCCAACAGAACTCCCACTCATACTCCCCTGTTTACAGCTCTGTTTGCTAGCTCCTGTGCCGCTGCCTGACTGGCTGCTACCTTTCTAGGACCCCTAGTCAGTGAAGCCCCGCCCCCTAATCAGGGCTCAGCTTTTCTCCCCGCACAAAGACCCTACACATACAGATACTACCAATACAAAACCAAACACACACAAATACCTTCTCTTCCAACAGAACTCCCACTCAAACTCCCCTGTTTACAGCTCTGTTTGCTAGCTCCTGTACCGCTGCAGCTTTCTGTGTCGCTGCCTGACTGGCTGCTCCCTTTATAGGACCCCTCGTCAGTGAAGCCCCGCCCCCTAATCAGGGCTCAGCTTTTCTCCCAGCACAAAGCCCCTCCAAGCCTCTACACATACAGATACCAACAATACAAAACCAAACACACACACAAATACCTTCTCCTCCAACAGAACTCCCACTCAAACTCCCCTGTTTACAGCTCTCTTTGCTAGCTCCTGTGCCACTGCAGCTGTCTGTGCCGCTGCCTGACTGGCTGCTGCCTTTATAGGACCCCTAGTCAGTGAAGCCCCGCCCCCTAATCAGGGCTCAGCTTCTCTCTCAGCACAAAGCCCCTACACATACAGATACCACCAACACAAAACCAAACACACACAAATAACTTCTCCTCCAACAGAACTCCCACTCAAACTCCCCTGTTTACAGCTCAGTTTGCAAGCTCCTGTGCCACTGCAGCTGTCTGTGCCGCTGCCTGACTGGCTGCTACCTTTATAGGACCCCTGGTCAGTGAAGCCCCGCCCCCTAATCAGGGCTCAGCTTCTCTCCCAGCACAAAGCCCCTACACATACAGATACCACCAACATAAAACCAAACACACACAAATACCTTCTCCTCCAACAGAACTCCCACTCAAACTCCCCTGTTTACAGCTCTGTTTGCTAGCCCCTGTATCGCTGCAGCTGTCTGTCCAGCTGCCTGACTGGCTGCTCCCTTTATAGGACCCCTAGTCAGTGAAGCCCCGCCCCCAATCAGGGCTCAGCTTCTCTCCCAGCACAAAGCCCCTACACATACAGATACCACCAACATAAAACCAAACACACACAAATACCTTCTCCTCCAACAGAACTCCCACTCAAACTCCCCTGTTTACAGCTCTGTTTGCTAGCTCCTGTGCCGCTGCAGCTGTCTGTGCCGCTGCCTTACTGGCTGCTACCTTTATAGGACCCCTAGTCAGTGAAGCCCCGCCCCCTAATCAGGGCTCAGCTTTTCTCCCAGCACAAAGCCCCTCCAAGCCTCTACACATACAGATACTACCAATACGAAACCAAACACACACATATACCTTCTCCTCCAACAGAACTCCCACTCAAACTCCCCTGTTTACAGCTCTGTTTGCTAGCTCCTGTACCGCTGCAGCTGTCTGTGTCGCTGCCTGACTGGCTGCTCCCTTTATAGGACCCCTCGTCAGTGAAGCCCCGCCCCCTTATCAGGGCTCAGCTTCTCTCCCAGCACAAAGCCCCTACACATACAGATGCTACCAATACAAAACCAAACACACACACAAATGCCTTCTCCTCCAACAGAACTCCCACTCAGACTCCCCTGTTTACAGCTCTGTTTGCTAGCTCCTGTGCCGCTGCCTGACTGGCTGCTACCTTTCTAGGACCCCTAGTCAGTGAAGCCCCGCCCCCTAATCAGGGCTCAGCTTTTCTCCCCGCACAAAGACCCTACACATACAGATACTACCAATACAAAACCAAACACACACAAATACCTTCTCTTCCAACAGAACTCCCACTCAAACTCCCCTGTTTACAGCTCTGTTTGCTAGCTCCTGTGCCGCTGCCTGACTGGCTGCTACCTTTATAGGACCCCTAGTCAGTGAAGCCCCGCCCCCTAATCAGGGCTCAGCTTCGCTCCCAGCACAAAGCCCCTCCAAGCCTCTACACATACAGATACTACCAATACGAAACCAAACACACACAAATACCTTCTCCTCCAACAGAACTCCCACTCAAACTCCCCTGTTTACAGCTCTGTTTGCTAGCTCCTGTACCGCTGCAGCTTTCTGTGTCGCTGCCTGACTGGCTGCTCCCTTTATAGGACCCCTCGTCAGTGAAGCCCCGCCCCCTAATCAGGGCTCAGCTTTTCTCCCAGCACAAAGACCCTCCAAGCCTCTACACATACAGATACCAACAATACAAAACCAAACACACACACAAATACCTTCTCCTCCAACAGAACTCCCACTCAAACTCCCCTATTTACAGCTCTCTTTGCTAGCTCCTGTGCCGCTGCAGCTGTCTGTGTTGCTGCCTGACTGGCTGCTCCCTTTCTAGGACCCCTAGTCAGTGAAGCCCCGCCCCCTAATCAGGGCTCAGCTTTTCTCCACGCACAAAGACCCTACACATACAGATACTACCAATAGAAAACCAAACACACACAAATACCTTCTCTTCCAACAGAACTCCCACTCAAACTCCCCTGTTTACAGCTCTGTTTGCTAGCTCCTGTGCCGCTGCCTGACTGGCTGCTACCTTTATAGGACCCCTAGTCAGTGAAGCCCCGCCTATCTAATCAGGGCTCAGCTTCGCTCCCAGCACAAAGCCCCTCCAAGCCTCTACACATACAGATACTACCAATACAAAACCAAAAACACACACAAATACATTCTCCTCCAACAGAACTCCCACTCAAACTCCCCTGTTTACAGCTCTGTTTGCTAGCTCCTGTGCCGCTGCAGTTGTCCGTGCCGCCGCCTGACTGGCTGCTCCCTTTATAGGACCCCTAGTCAGTGAAGCCCCGCCCCCTAATCAGGGCTCAGCTTCTCTCTCAGCACAAAGCCCCTACACATACAGATACCACCAATACAGAACCAAACACACACAAATACCTTCTCCTCCAACACAACTCCCACTCATACTCCCCTGTTTACAGCTCTGTTTGCTAGCTCCTGTGCCGCTGCCTGACTGGCTGCTACCTTTCTAGGATCCCTAGTCAGTGAAGCCCCGCCCCCTAATCAGGGCTCAGCTTTTCTCCCAGCACAAAGACCCTACACATACAGATACTACCAATACAAAACCAAACACACACAAATACCTTCTCTTCCAACAGAACTCCCACTCAAACTCCTCTGTTTACAGCTCTGTTTGCTAGCTCCTGTACCGCTGCAGCTTTCTGTGTCGCTGCCTGACTGGCTGCTCCCTTTATAGGACCCCTCGTCAGTGAAGCCCCGCCCGCTAATCAGGGCTCAGCTTTTCTCCCAGCACAAAGCCCCTCCAAGCCTCTACACATACAGATACCAACAATACAAAACCAAACACACACACAAATACCTTCTCTTCCAACAGAACTCCCACTCAAACTCCCCTGTTTACAGCTCTGTTTGCTAGCTCCTGTGCCGCTGCCTGACTGGCTGCTACCTTTATAGGACCCCTAGTCAGTGAAGCCCCGCCCCCTAATCAGGGCTCAGCTTCTCTCCCAGCACAGAGCCCCTACACATACAGATGCTACCAATACAAAACCAAACACACACACAAATGCCTTCTCCTCCAACAGAACTCCCACTCAGACTCCCCTGTTTACAGCTCTGTTTGCTAGCTCCTGTGCCGCTGCCTGACTGGCTGCTACCTTTATAGGACCCCTAGTCAGTGAAGCCCCGCCCCCTAATCAGGGCTCAGCTTCTCTCCCAGCACAAAGCCCCTCCAAGCCTCTAACCATACAGATACTGCCAATACAATTCCAAACACACACACAAATACCTTCTCCTCCAACAGAAGTCCCACTCAAACTCCCCTGTTTACAGCTCTGTTTGCTAGCTCCTGTGCCGCTGCCTGACTGGCTGCTGCCTTTATAGGACCCCTAGTCAGTGAAGCCCCGCCCCCTAATCAGGGCTCAGCTTCTCTCTCAGCACAAAGCCCCTACACATACAGATACCACCAACACAAAACCAAACACACACAAATACCTTCTCCTCCAACAGAACTCCCACTCAAACTCCCCTGTTTACAGCTCTGTTTGCTAGCTCCTGTGCCGCTGCCTGACTGGCTGCTACCTTTATAGGACCCCTAGTCAGTGAAGCCCCGCCCCCTAATCAGGGCTCAGCTTCTCTCCCAGCACAGAGCCCCTACACATACAGATGCTACCAATACAAAACCAAACACACACACAAATGCCTTCTCCTCCAACAGAACTCCCACTCAGACTCCCCTGTTTACAGCTCTGTTTGCTAGCTCCTGTGCCGCTGCCTGACTGGCTGCTACCTTTATAGGACCCCTAGTCAGTGAAGCCCCGCCCCCTAATCAGGGCTCAGCTTCTCTCCCAGCACAAAGCCCCTCCAAGCCTCTAACCATACAGATACTGCCAATACAATTCCAAACACACACACAAATACCTTCTCCTCCAACAGAAGTCCCACTCAAACTCCCCTGTTTACAGCTCTGTTTGCTAGCTCCTGTGCCGCTGCCTGACTGGCTGCTACCTTTATAGGACCCCTAGTCAGTGAAGCCCCGCCCCCAAATCAGGGCTCAGCTTCTCTCCCAGCACAAAGCCCCTCCAAGCCTCTACACATACAGATACCACCAACACAAAACCAAACACACACACAAATACCTTCTCCTCCAACAGAAGTCCCACTCAAGCTCCCCTGTTTACAGCTCTGTTTGCTAGCTCCTGTGCTGCTGCCTGACTGGCTGCTACCTTTATAGGACCCCTAGTCAGTGAAGCCCCACCCCCTAATCAGGGCTCAGCTTCTCTCCCAGCACAAAGACCCTCCAAGCCTCTAAACATACAGTTACTGCCAATACAATTCCAAACACACACACAAATACCTTCTCCTCCAACAGAAGTCCCACTCAAACTCCCCTGTTTACAGCTCTGTTTGCTAGCTCCTGTACCGCTGCAGCTGTCTGTGTTGCTGCCTGACTGGCTGCTCCCTTTATAGGAACCCTCGTCAGTGAAGCCCCGCCCCCTAATCAGGGCTCAGCTTCTCTCCCAGCACAAAGCCCCTCCAAGCCTCTACACATACAGATACCACCAATACAAAACCAAACACACACACAAATGCCTTCTCCTCCAACAGAACTCCCTCTCAAACTCCCCTGTTTACAGCTCTGTTTGCTAGCTCCAGTGCCGCTGCAGCTGTCTGTGCCGCTGCCTGACTGGCTGCTACCTTTATAGGACCCCTCGTCAGTGAAGCCCCGCCCCCTAATCAGGGCTCAGCTTCTCTCCCAGCACAAAGCCCCTCCAAGCCTCTACACATACAGATACCACCAACACAAAACCAAACACACACACAAATACCTTCTCCTCCAACAGAACTCCCACTCAAACTCCCCTGTTTACAGCTCTCTTTGCTAGCTCCTGTGCCACTGCAGCTGTCTGTGCCGCTGCCTGACTGGCTGCTGCCTTTATAGAACCCCTAGTCAGTGAAGCCCCGCCCCCTAATCAGGGCTCAGCTTCTCTCCCAGCACAAAGCCCCTACACATACAGATAACACGAACACAAAACCAAACACACACAAATACCTTCTCCTCGAACAGAACTCCCACTCAAACTCCCCTGTTTACAGCTCTCTTTGCTAGCTCCTGTACCGCTGCAGCTGTCTGTGCAGCTGCCTGACTGGCTGCTCCCTTTATAGGACCCCTAGTCAGTGAAGCCCCGCCCCCTAATCAGGGCTCAGCTTCTCTCCCAGCACAAAGCCTCTAAGCATACAGATACTGCCAATACAAAACCAAACACACACACAAATGCCTTCTCCTCCAACAGAACTCCCTCTCAAACTCCCCTGTTTACAGCTCTGTTTGCTAGCTCCAGTGCCGCTGCAGCTGTCTGTGCCGCTGCCTGACTGGCTGCTACCTTTCTAGGACCCCTAGTCAGTGAAGCCCCGCCCCCTAATCAGGGCTCAGCTTTTCTCCCCGCACAAAGATCCTACACATACAGATACTACCAATACAAAACCAAACACACACACAAATGCCTTCTCCTCCAACAGAACTCCCACTCAAACTCCCCTGTTTACAGCTCTGTTTGCTAGCTCCTGTGCCGCTGCCTGACTGGCTGCTACCTTTATAGGACCCCTAGACAGTGAAGCCCCGCCCCCTAATCAGGGCTCAGCTTCGCTCCCAGCACAAAGCCCCTCCAAGCCTCTACACATACAGATACTACCAATACAAAACCAAAAACACACACAAATACCTTCTCCTCCAACAGAAGTCCCACTCAAACTCCCCTGTTTACAGCTCTGTTTGCTAGCTCCTGTGCCGCTGCCTGACTGGCTGCTACCTTTATAGGACCCCTAGTCAGTGAAGCCCCGCCCCTTAATCAGGGCTCAGCTTCTCTCCCAGCACAAAGACCCTCCAAGCCTCTAAACATACAGATACTGCCAATACAATTCCAAACACACACACAAATACCTTCTCCTCCAACACAACTCCCACTCATACTCCCCTGTTTACAGCTCTGTTTGCTAGCTCCTGTGCCGCTGCCTGACTGGCTGCTACCTTTCTAGGATCCCTAGTCAGTGAAGCCCCGCCCCCTAATCAGGGCTCAGCTTCGCTCCCAGCACAAAGACCCTACACATACAGATACTACCAATACAAAACCAAACACACACAAATACCTTCTCTTCCAACAGAACTCCCACTCAAACTCCTCTGTTTACAGCTCTGTTTGCTAGCTCCTGTGCCGCTGCAGCTGTCCGTGCCGCCGCCTGACTGGCTGCTCCCTTTATAGGACCCCTAGTCAGTGAAGCCCCGCCCCCTAATCAGGGCTCAGCTTCTCTCCCAGCACAAAGCCCCTACACATACAGATGCTACCAATACAAAACCAAACACACACACAAATGCCTTCTCCTCCAACAGAACTCCCACTCAGACTCCCCTGTTTACAGCTCTGTTTGCTAGCTCCTGTGCCGCTGCCTGACTGGCTGCTACCTTTATAGGACCCCTAGTCAGTGAAGCCCCGCCCCCTAATCAGGGCTCAGCTTCTCTCCCAGCACAAAGCCCCTACACATACAGATGCTACCAATACAAAACCAAACACACACACAAATGCCTTCTCCTCCAACAGAACTCCCACTCAGACTCCCCTGTTTACAGCTCTGTTTGCTAGCTCCTGTGCCGCTGCCTGACTCGCTGCTACCTTTATAGGACCCCTAGTCAGTGAAGCCCCGCCCCCTAATCAGGGCTCAGCTTCTCTCCCAGCACAAAGCCCCTCCAAGCCTCTACACATACAGATACCACCAACACAAAACCAAACACACACACAAATACCTTCTCCTCCAACAGAACTCCCACTCAAACTCCCCTGTTTACAGCTCTCTTTGCTAGCTCCTGTGCTGCTGCCTGACTGGCTGCTACCTTTATAGGACCCCTAGTCAGTGAAGCCCCGCCCCCTAATCAGGGCTCAGCTTCGCTCCCAGCACAAAGACCCTCCAAGCCTCTAACCATACAGATACTGCCAATACAATTCCAAACACACACACAAATACCTTCTCCTCCAACAGAAGTCCCACTCAAACTCCCCTGTTTACAGCTCTGTTTGCTAGCTCCTGTGCCGCTGCCTGACTGGCTGCTACCTTTATAGGACCCCTAGTCAGTGAAGCCCCGCCCCCTAATCAGGGCTCAGCTTCGCTCCCAGCACAAAGCCGCTCCAAGCCTCTACACATACAGATACTACGAATACAAAACCAAAAACACACACAAATACGTTCTCCTCCAACAGAACTCCCACTCAAACTCCCCTGTTTACAGCTCTGTTTGCTAGCTCCTGTACCGCTGCAGCTTTCTGTGTCGCTGCCTGACTGGCTGCTCCCTTTATAGGACCCCTCGTCAGTGAAGCCCCGCCCCCTAATCAGGGCTCAGCTTCTCTCCCAGCACAAAGCCCCTCCAAGCCTCTACACATACAGATACCACCAACACAAAACCAAACACACACACAAATACCTTCTCCTCCAACAGAACTCCCACTCAAACTCCCCTGTTTACAGCTCTCTTTGCTAGCTCCTGTGCCACTGCAGCTGTCTGTGCCGCTGCCTGACTGGCTGCTGCCTTTATAGAACCCCTAGTCAGTGAAGCCCCGCCCCCTAATCAGGGCTCAGCTTCTCTCCCAGCACAAAGCCCCTACACATACAGATAACACCAACACAAAACCAAACACACACAAATACCTTCTCCTCGAACAGAACTCCCACTCAAACTCCCCTGTTTACAGCTCTCTTTGCTAGCTACTGTACCGCTGCAGCTGTCTGTGCAGCTGCCTGACTGGCTGCTCCCTTTATAGGACCCCTAGTCAGTGAAGCCCCGCCCCCTAATCAGGGCTCAGCTTCTCTCCCAGCACAAAGCCTCTAAACATACAGATACTGCCAATACAAAACCAAACACACACACAAATGCCTTCTCCTCCAACAGAACTCCCTCTCAAACTCCCCTGTTTACAGCTCTGTTTGCTAGCTCCAGTGCCGCTGCAGCTGTCTGTGCCGCTGCCTGACTGGCTGCTACCTTTCTAGGACCCCTAGTCAGTGAAGCCCCGCCCCCTAATCAGGGCTCAGCTTTTCTCCCCGCACAAAGACCCTACACATACAGATACTACCAATACAAAACCAAACACACACAAATACCTTCTCTTCCAACAGAACTCCCACTCCAACTCCCCTGTTTACAGCTCTGTTTGCTAGCTCCTGTGCCGCTGCCTGACTGGCTGCTACCTTTATAGGACCCCTAGTCAGTGAAGCCCCGCCCCCTAATCAGGGCTCAGCTTCGCTCCCAGCACAAAGCCCCTACAAGTCTCTACACATACAGATACTACCAATACAAAACCAAAAACACACACAAATACCTTCTCCTCCAACAGAACTCCCACTCAAACTCCCCTGTTTACAGCTCTGTTTGCTAGCTCCTGTGCCGCTGCCTGACTGGCTGCTACCTTTATAGGACCCCTAGTCAGTGAAGCCCCGCCCCCTAATCAGGGCTCAGCTTCGCTCCCAGCACAAAGCCCCTCCAAGCCTCTACACATACAGATACCACCAACACAAAACCAAACACACACACAAATACCTTCTCCTCCAACAGAACTCCCACTCAAACTCCCCTGTTTACAGCTCTGTTTGCTAGCTCCTGTGCTGCTGCCTGACTGGCTGCTACCTTTATAGGACCCCTAGTCAGTGAAGCCCCGCCCCCTAATCAGGGCTCAGCTTCGCTCCCAGCACAAAGCCCCTCCAAGCCTCTACACATACAGATACCACCAACACAAAACCAAACACACACACAAATACCTTCTCCTCCAACAGAACTCCCACTCAAACTCCCCTGTTTACAGCTCTCTTTGCTAGCTCCTGTGCCACTGCAGCTGTCTGTGCCGCTGCCTGACTGGCTGCTGCCTTTATAGGACCCCTAGTCAGTGAAGCCCCGCCCCCTAATCAGGGCTCAGCTTCTCTCCCAGCACAAAGCCTCCTAAACATACAGATACTGCCAATACAAAACCAAACACACACACAAATGCCTTCTCCTCCAACAGAACTCCCTCTCAAACTCCCCTGTTTACAGCTCTGTTTGCTAGCTCCAGTGCCGCTGCAGCTGTCTGTGCCGCTGCCTGACTGGCTGCTACCTTTCTAGGACCCCTAGTCAGTGAAGCCCCGCCCCCTAATCAGGGCTCAGCTTTTCTCCCCGCACAAAGACCCTACACATACAGATACTACCAATACAAAACCAAACACACACACAAATGCCTTCTCCTCCAACAGAACTCCCACTCAAACTCCCCTGTTTACAGCTCTGTTTGCTAGCTCCTGTGCCGCTGCCTGACTGGCTGCTACCTTTATAGGACCCCTAGACAGTGAAGCCCCGCCCCCTAATCAGGGCTCAGCTTCGCTCCCAGCACAAAGCCCCTCCAAGCCTCTACACATACAGATACTACCAATACAAAACCAAAAACACACACAAATACCTTCTCCTCCAACAGAAGTCCCACTCAAACTCCCCTGTTTACAGCTCTGTTTGCTAGCTCCTGTGCCGCTGCCTGACTGGCTGCTACCTTTATAGGACCCCTAGTCAGTGAAGCCCCGCCCCTTAATCAGGGCTCAGCTTCTCTCCCAGCACAAAGACCCTCCAAGCCTCTAAACATACAGATACTGCCAATACAATTCCAAACACACACACAAATACCTTCTCCTCCAACACAACTCCCACTCATACTCCCCTGTTTACAGCTCTGTTTGCTAGCTCCTGTGCCGCTGCCTGACTGGCTGCTACCTTTCTAGGATCCCTAGTCAGTGAAGCCCCGCCCCCTAATCAGGGCTCAGCTTCGCTCCCAGCACAAAGACCCTACACATACAGATACTACCAATACAAAACCAAACACACACAAATACCTTCTCTTCCAACAGAACTCCCACTCAAACTCCTCTGTTTACAGCTCTGTTTGCTAGCTCCTGTGCCGCTGCAGCTGTCCGTGCCGCCGCCTGACTGGCTGCTCCCTTTATAGGACCCCTAGTCAGTGAAGCCCCGCCCCCTAATCAGGGCTCAGCTTCTCTCCCAGCACAAAGCCCCTACACATACAGATGCTACCAATACAAAACCAAACACACACACAAATGCCTTCTCCTCCAACAGAACTCCCACTCAGACTCCCCTGTTTACAGCTCTGTTTGCTAGCTCCTGTGCCGCTGCCTGACTGGCTGCTACCTTTATAGGACCCCTAGTCAGTGAAGCCCCGCCCCCTAATCAGGGCTCAGCTTCTCTCCCAGCACAAAGCCCCTACACATACAGATGCTACCAATACAAAACCAAACACACACACAAATGCCTTCTCCTCCAACAGAACTCCCACTCAGACTCCCCTGTTTACAGCTCTGTTTGATAGCTCCTGTGCCGCTGCCTGACTCGCTGCTACCTTTATAGGACCCCTAGTCAGTGAAGCCCCGCCCCCTAATCAGGGCTCAGCTTCTCTCCCAGCACAAAGCCCCTCCAAGCCTCTACACATACAGATACCACCAACACAAAACCAAACACACACACAAATACCTTCTCCTCGAACAGAACTCCCACTCAAACTCCCCTGTTTACAGCTCTCTTTGCTAGCTCCTGTACCGCTGCAGCTGTCTGTGCAGCTGCCTGACTGGCTGCTCCCTTTATAGGACCCCTAGTCAGTGAAGCCCCGCCCCCTAATCAGGGCTCAGCTTCTCTCCCAGCACAAAGCCTCTAAACATACAGATACTGCCAATACAAAACCAAACACACACACAAATGCCTTCTCCTCCAACAGAACTCCCTCTCAAACTCCCCTGTTTACAGCTCTGTTTGCTAGCTCCAGTGCCGCTGCAGCTGTCTGTGCCGCTGCCTGACTGGCTGCTACCTTTCTAGGACCCCTAGTCAGTGAAGCCCCGCCCCCTAATCAGGGCTCAGCTTTTCTCCCCGCACAAAGACCCTACACATACAGATACTACCAATACAAAACCAAACACACACAAATACCTTCTCTTCCAACAGAACTCCCACTCCAACTCCCCTGTTTACAGCTCTGTTTGCTAGCTCCTGTGCCGCTGCCTGACTGGCTGCTACCTTTATAGGACCCCTAGTCAGTGAAGCCCCGCCCCCTAATCAGGGCTCAGCTTCGCTCCCAGCACAAAGCCCCTCCAAGCCTCTACACATACAGATACTACCAATACAAAACCAAAAACACACACAAATACCTTCTCCTCCAACAGAACTCCCACTCAAACTCCCCTGTTTACAGCTCTGTTTGCTAGCTCCTGTGCCGCTGCCTGACTGGCTGCTACCTTTATAGGACCCCTAGTCAGTGAAGCCCCGCCCCCTAATCAGGGCTCAGCTTCGCTCCCAGCACAAAGCCCCTCCAAGCCTCTACACATACAGATACCACCAACACAAAACCAAACACACACACAAATACCTTCTCCTCCAACAGAACTCCCACTCAAACTCCCCTGTTTACAGCTCTGTTTGCTAGCTCCTGTGCTGCTGCCTGACTGGCTGCTACCTTTATAGGACCCCTAGTCAGTGAAGCCCCGCCCCCTAATCAGGGCTCAGCTTCGCTCCCAGCACAAAGCCCCTCCAAGCCTCTACACATACAGATACTACCAATACAAAACCAAAAACACACACAAATACCTTCTCCTCCAACAGAACTCCCACTCAAACTCCCCTGTTTACAGCTCTCTTTGCTAGCTCCTGTGCCACTGCAGCTGTCTGTGCCGCTGCCTGACTGGCTGCTGCCTTTATAGGACCCCTCGTCAGTGAAGCCCCGCCCCCTAATCAGGGCTCAGCTTCTCTCTCAGCACAAAGCCCCTACACATACAGATACCACCAACACAAAACCAAACACACACAAATAACTTCTCCTCCAACACAACTCCCACTCATACTGCCCTGTTTACAGCTCTGTTTGCTAGCTCCTGTGCCGCTGCCTGACTGGCTGCTACCTTTCTAGGACCCCTAGTCAGTGAAGCCCCGCCCCTAATCAGAGCTCAGCTTTTCTCCCAGCACGAAGACCCTACACATACAGACACTACCAATACAAAACCAAACACACACAAATACCTTCTCTTCCAACAGAACTCCCACTCAAACTCCCCTGTTTACAGCTCTGTTTGCTAGCTCCTGTGCCGCTGCCTGACTGGCTGCTACCTTTATAGGACCCCTAGTCAGTGAAGCCCCGCCCCCTAATCAGGGCTCAGCTTCGCTCCCAGCACAAAGCCCCTCCAAGCCTCTACACATACAGATACTACCAATACAAAACCAAAAACACACACAAATACCTTCTCCTCCAACAGAACTCCCACTCAAACTCCCCTGTTTACAGCTCTGTTTGCTAGCTCCTGTGCCGCTGCAGCTGTCCGTGCCGCCGCCTGACTGGCTGCTCCCTTTATAGGACCCCTAGTCAGTGAAGCCCCGCCCCCTAATCAGGGCTCAGCTTCTCTCCCAGCACAAAGCCCCTACACATACAGATGCTACCAATACAAAACCAAACACACACACAAATGCCTTCTCCTCCAACAGAACTCCCACTCAGACTCCCCTGTTTACAGCTCTGTTTGCTAGCTCCTGTGCCGCTGCCTGACTGGCTGCTACCTTTATAGGACCCCTAGTCAGTGAAGCCCCGCCCCCTAATCAGGGCTCAGCTTCTCTCCCAGCACAAAGCCCCTACACATACAGATGCTACCAATACAAAACCAAACACACACACAAATGCCTTCTCCTCCAACAGAACTCCCACTCAGACTCCCCTGTTTACAGCTCTGTTTGATAGCTCCTGTGCCGCTGCCTGACTCGCTGCTACCTTTATAGGACCCCTAGTCAGTGAAGCCCCGCCCCCTAATCAGGGCTCAGCTTCTCTCCCAGCACAAAGCCCCTCCAAGCCTCTACACATACAGATACCACCAACACAAAACCAAACACACACACAAATACCTTCTCCTCCAACAGAACTCCCACTCAAACTCCCCTGTTTACAGCTCTCTTTGCTAGCTCCTGTGCTGCTGCCTGACTGGCTGCTACCTTTATAGGACCCCTAGTCAGTGAAGCCCCGCCCCCTAATCAGGGCTCAGCTTCGCTCCCAGCACAAAGACCCTCCAAGCCTCTAACCGTACAGATACTGCCAATACAATTCCAAACACACACACAAATACCTTCTCCTCCAACAGAAGTCCCACTCAAACTCCCCTGTTTACAGCTCTGTTTGCTACCTCCTGTGCCGCTGCCTGACTGGCTGCTACCTTTATAGGACCCCTAGTCAGTGAAGCCCCGCCCCCTAATCAGGGCTCAGCTTCGCTCCCAGCACAAAGCCCCTCCAAGCCTCTACACATACAGATACCACCAACACAAAACCAAACACACACACAAATACCTTCTCCTCCAACAGAACTCCCACTCAAACTCCCCTGTTTACAGCTCTCTTTGCTAGCTCCTGTGCCACTGCAGCTGTCTGTGCCGCTGCCTGACTGGCTGCTGCCTTTATAGGACCCCTAGTCAGTGAAGCCCCGCCCCCTAATCAGGGCTCAGCTTCTCTCTCAGCACAAAGCCCCTACACATACAGATACCACCAACACAAAACCAAACACACACAAATAACTTCTCCTCCAACAGAACTCCCACTCAAACTCCCCTGTTTACAGCTCAGTTTGCAAGCTCCTGTGCCACTGCAGCTGTCTGTGCCGCTGCCTGACTGGCTGCTACCTTTATAGGACCCCTGGTCACTGAAGCCCTGCACGCTAATCAGGGCTCAGCTTCTCTCCCAGCAAAAAGCCCCTACACATACAGATACCACCAATACAGAACCAAACACACACAAATACCTTCTCCTCCAACACAACTCCCACTCATACTGCCCTGTTTACAGCTCTGTTTGCTAGCTCCTGTGCCGCTGCCTGACTGGCTGCTACCTTTCTAGGACCCCTAGTCAGTGAAGCCCCGCCCCCTAATCAGGGCTCAGCTTTTCTCCCAGCACGAAGACCCTACACATACAGATACTACCAATACAAAACCAAACACACACAAATACCTTCTCTTCCAACAGAACTCCCACTCAAACTCCCCTGTTTACAGCTCTGTTTGCTAGCTCCTGTGCCGCTGCCTGACTGGCTGCTACCTTTATAGGACCCCTAGTCAGTGAAGCCCCGCCCCCTAATCAGGGCTCAGCTTCGCTCCCAGCACAAAGCCCCTACACATACAGATGCTACCAATACAAAACCAAACACACACACAAATGCCTTCTCCTCCAACAGAACTCCCACTCAGACTCCCCTGTTTACAGCTCTGTTTGCTAGCTCTTGTGCCGCTGCCTGACTGGCTGCTACCTTTATAGGACCCCTAGTCAGTGAAGCCCCGCCCCCTAATCAGGGCTCAGCTTCTCTCCCAGCACAAAGCCACTCCAAGCCTCTACACATACAGATACCACCAACACAAAACCAAACAGACACACAAATACCTTCTCCTCCAACAGAACTCCCACTCAAACTCCCCTGTTTACAGCTCTGTTTGCTAGCTCCTGTGCTGCTGCCTGACTGGCTGCTACCTTTATAGGACCCCTAGTCAGTGAAGCCCCGCCCCCTAATCAGGGCTCAGCTTCGCTCCCAGCACAAAGACCCTCCAAGCCTCTAACCATACAGATACTGCCAATACAATTCCAAACACACACACAAATACCTTCTCCTCCAACAGAAGTCGCACTCAAACTCCCCTGTTTACAGCTCTGTTTGCTAGCTCCTGTGCCGCCGCCTGACTGGCTGCTCCCTTTATAGGACCCCTAGTCAGTGAAGCCCCGCCCCCTAATCAGGGCTCAGCTTCTCTCCCAGCACAAAGCCCCTACACATACAGATGCTACCAATACAAAACCAAACACACACACAAATGCCTTCTCCTCCAACAGAACTCCCACTCAGACTCCCCTGTTTACAGCTCTGTTTGCTAGCTCCTGTGCTGCTGCCTGACTGGCTGCTACCTTTATAGGACCCCTAGTCAGTGAAGCCCCGCCCCCTAATCAGGGCTCAGCTTCTCTCCCAGCACAAAGCCCCTACACATACAGATGCTACCAATACAAAACCAAACACACACACAAATGCCTTCTCCTCCAACAGAACTCCCACTCAGACTCCCCTGTTTACAGCTCTGTTTGCTAGCTCCTGTGCCGCTGCCTGACTCGCTGCTACCTTTATAGGACCCCTAGTCAGTGAAGCCCCGCCCCCTAATCAGGGCTCAGCTTCTCTCCCAGCACAAAGCCCCTCCAAGCCTCTACACATACAGATACCACCAACACAAAACCAAACACACACACAAATACCTTCTCCTCCAACAGAACTCCCACTCAAACTCCCCTGTTTACAGCTCTCTTTGCTAGCTCCTGTGCTGCTGCCTGACTGGCTGCTACCTTTATAGGACCCCTAGTCAGTGAAGCCCCGCCCCCTAATCAGGGCTCAGCTTCGCTCCCAGCACAAAGACCCTCCAAGCCTCTAACCATACAGATACTGCCAATACAATTCCAAACACACACACAAATACCTTCTCCTCCAACAGAAGTCCCACTCAAACTCCCCTGTTTACAGCTCTGTTTGATAGCTCCTGTACCGCTGCAGCTTTCTGTGTCGCTGCCTGACTGGCTGCTCCCTTTATAGGACCCCTCGTCAGTGAAGCCCCGCCCCCTAATCAGGGCTCAGCTTTTCTCCCAGCACAAAGCCCCTCCAAGCCTCTACACATACAGATACCAACAATACAAAACCAAACACACACACAAATACCTTCTCCTCCAACAGAACTCCCACTCAAACTCCCCTGTTTACAGCTCTCTTTGCTAGCTCCTGTGCCACTGCAGCTGTCTGTGCCGCTGCCTGACTGGCTGCTGCCTTTATAGGACCCCTAGTCAGTGAAGCCCCGCCCCCTAATCAGGGCTCAGCTTCTCTCTCAGCACAAAGCCCCTACACATACAGATACCACCAACACAAAACCAAACACACACAAATAACTTCTCCTCCAACACAACTCCCACTCATACTGCCCTGTTTACAGCTCTGTTTGCTAGCTCCTGTGCCGCTGCCTGACTGGCTGCTACCTTTCTAGGACCCCTAGTCAGTGAAGCCCCGCCCCCTAATCAGGGCTCAGCTTTTCTCCCAGCACGAAGACCCTACACATACAGATACTACCAATACAAAACCAAACACACACAAATACCTTCTCTTCCAACAGAACTCCCACTCAAACTCCCCTGTTTACAGCTCTGTTTGCTAGCTCCTGTGCCGCTGCCTGACTGGCTGCTACCTTTATAGGACCCCTAGTCAGTGAAGCCCCGCCCCCTAATCAGGGCTCAGCTTCGCTCCCAGCACAAAGCCCCTCCAAGCCTCTACACATACAGATACTACCAATACAAAACCAAAAACACACACAAATACCTTCTCCTCCAACAGAACTCCCACTCAAACTCCCCTGTTTACAGCTCTGTTTGCTAGCTCCTGTGCCGCTGCAGCTGTCCGTGCCGCCGCCTGACTGGCTGCTCCCTTTATAGGACCCCTAGTCAGTGAAGCCCCGCCCCCTAATCAGGGCTCAGCTTCTCTCCCAGCACAAAGCCCCTACACATACAGATGCTACCAATACAAAACCAAACACACACACAAATGCCTTCTCCTCCAACAGAACTCCCACTCAGACTCCCCTGTTTACAGCTCTGTTTGCTAGCTCCTGTGCCGCTGCCTGACTGGCTGCTACCTTTATAGGACCCCTAGTCAGTGAAGCCCCGCCCCCTAATCAGGGCTCAGCTTCTCTCCCAGCACAAAGCCCCTACACATACAGATGCTACCAATACAAAACCAAACACACACACAAATACCTTCTCCTCCAACAGAACTCCCACTCAAACTCCCCTGTTTACAGCTCTCTTTGCTAGCTCCTGTGCTGCTGCCTGACTGGCTGCTACCTTTATAGGACCCCTAGTCAGTGAAGCCCCGCCCCCTAATCAGGGCTCAGCTTCGCTCCCAGCACAAAGACCCTCCAAGCCTCTAACCATACAGATACTGCCAATACAATTCCAAACACACACACAAATACCTTCTCCTCCAACAGAAGTCCCACTCAAACTCCCCTGTTTACAGCTCTGTTTGCTAGCTTCTGTGCCGCTGCCTGACTGGCTGCTACCTTTATAGGACCCCTAGTCAGTGAAGCCCCGCCCCCTAATCAGGGCTCAGCTTCGCTCCCAGCACAAAGCCCCTCCAAGCCTCTACACATACAGATACCACCAACACAAAACCAAACACACACACAAATACCTTCTCCTCCAACAGAACTCCCACTCAAACTCCCCTGTTTACAGCTCTGTTTGCTAGCTCCTGTACCGCTGCAGCTGTCTGTGTTGCTGCCTGACTGGCTGCTCCCTTTATAGGACCCCTCGTCAGTGAAGCCCCGCCCCCTAATCAGGGCTCAGCTTCTCTCCCAGCACAAAGCCCCTCCAAGCCTCTACACATACAGATACCAACAATACAAAACCAAACACACACACAAATACCTTCTCCTCCAACAGAACTCCCACTCAAACTCCCCTGTTTACAGCTCTCTTTGCTAGCTCCTGTGCCACTGCAGCTGTCTGTGCCGCTGCCTGACTGGCTGCTGCCTTTATAGGACCCCTAGTCAGTGAAGCCCCGCCCCCTAATCAGGGCTCAGCTTCTCTCTCAGCACAAAGCCCCTACACATACAGATACCACCAACACAAAACCAAACACACACAAATAACTTCTCCTCCAACAGAACTCCCACTCAAACTCCCCTGTTTACAGCTCAGTTTGCAAGCTCCTGTGCCACTGCAGCTCTCTGTGCCGCTGCCTGACTGGCTGCTACCTTTATAGGACCCCTGGTCAGTGAAGCCCTGCACGCTAATCAGGGCTCAGCTTCTCTCCCAGCAAAAAGCCCCTACACATACAGATACCACCAATACAGAACCAAACACACACAAATACCTTCTCCTCCAACACAACTCCCACTCATACTGCCCTGTTTACAGCTCTGTTTGCTAGCTCCTGTGCCGCTGCCTGACTGGCTGCTACCTTTCTAGGACCCCTAGTCAGTGAAGCCCCGCCCCCTAATCAGGGCTCAGCTTTTCTCCCAGCACGAAGACCCTACACATACAGATACTACCAATACAAAACCAAACACACACACAAATGCCTTCTCTTCCAACAGAACTCCCACTCAAACTCCCCTGTTTACAGCTCTGTTTGCTAGCTCCTGTGCCGCTGCCTGACTGGCTGCTACCTTTATAGGACCCCTAGTCAGTGAAGCCCCGCCCCCTAATCAGGGCTCAGCTTCTCTCCCAGCACAAAGCCACTCCAAGCCTCTACACATACAGATACCACCAACACAAAACCAAACAGACACACAAATACCTTCTCCTCCAACAGAACTCCCACTCAAACTCCCCTGTTTACAGCTCTGTTTGCTAGCTCCTGTGCTGCTGCCTGACTGGCTGCTACCTTTATAGGACCCCTAGTCAGTGAAGCCCCGCCCCCTAATCAGGGCTCAGCTTCGCTCCCAGCACAAAGACCCTCCAAGCCTCTAACCATACAGATACTGCCAATACAATTCCAAACACACACACAAATACCTTCTCCTCCAACAGAAGTCCCACTCAAACTCCCCTGTTTACAGCTCTGTTTGCTAGCTCCTGTGCCGCTGCCTGACTGGCTGCTACCTTTATAGGACCCCTAGTCAGTGAAGCCCCGCCCCCTAATCAGGGCTCAGCTTCGCTCCCAGCACAAAGCCCCTCCAAGCCTCTACACATACAGATACCACCAACACAAAACCAAACACACACACAAATACCTTCTCCTCCAACAGAACTCCCACTCAAACTCCCCTGTTTACAGCTCTGTTTGCTAGCTCCTGTGCTGCTGCCTGACTGGCTGCTACCTTTATAGGACCCCTAGTCAGTGAATCCCCGCCCCCTAATCAGGGCTCAGCTTCTCTCCCAGCACAAAGCCCCTCCAAGCCTCTACACATACAGATACCACCAACACAAAACCAAACACACACACAAATACCTTCTCCTCCAACAGAACTCCCACTCAAACTCCCCTGTTTACAGCTCTGTTTGCTAGCTCCTGTACCGCTGCAGCTGTCTGTGTTGCTGCCTGACTGGCTGCTCCCTTTATAGGAACCCTCGTCAGTGAAGCCCCGCCCCCTAATCAGGGCTCAGCTTCTCTCCCAGCACAAAGCCCCTCCAAGCCTCTACACATACAGATACCACCAATACAAAACCAAACACACACACAAATGCCTTCTCCTCCAACAGAACTCCCTCTCAAACTCCCCTGTTTACAGCTCTGTTTGCTAGCTCCAGTGCCGCTGCAGCTGTCTGTGCCGCTGCCTGACTGGCTGCTACCTTTATAGGACCCCTAGTCAGTGAAGCCCCGCCCCCTAATCAGGGCTCAGCTTCTCTCCCAGCAAAAAGCCCCTACACATACAGATACCACCAATACAGAACCAAACACACACAAATACCTTCTCCTCCAACAGAACTCCCACTCATACTCCCCTGTTTACAGCTCTGTTTGCTAGCTCCTGTGCCGCTGCCTGACTGGCTGCTACCTTTCTAGGACCCCTAGTCAGTGAAGCCCCGCCCCCTAATCAGGGCTCAGCTTTTCTCCCAGCACAAAGACCCTACACATACAGATACTACCAATACAAAACCAAACACACACAAATACCTTCTCTTCCAACAGAACTCCCACTCAAACTCCCCTGTTTACAGCTCTGTTTGCTAGCTCCTGTGCCGCTGCCTGACTGGCTGCTACCTTTATAGGACCCCTAGTCAGTGAAGCCCCGCCCCCTAATCAGGGCTCAGCTTCGCTCCCAGCACAAAGCCCCTCCAAGCCTCTACACACACAGATACTACCAATACAAAACCAAAAACACACACAAATACCTTCTCCTCCAACAGAACTCCCACTCAAACTCCCCTGTTTACAGCTCTGTTTGCTAGCTCCTGTACCGCTGCAGCTTTCTGTGTCGCTGCCTGACTGGCTGCTCCCTTTATAGGACCCCTCGTCAGTGAAGCCCCGCCCCCTAATCAGGGCTCAGCTTTTCTCCCAGCACAAAGCCCCTCCAAGCCTGTACACATACAGATACCAACAATACAAAACCAAACACACACACAAATACCTTCTCCTCCAACAGAACTCCCACTCAAACTCCCCTGTTTACAGCTCTCTTTGCTAGCTCCTGTGCCGCTACAGCTGTCTGTGCCGCTGCCTGACTGTCTGATACCTTTATAGGACCCCTAGTCAGTGAAGCCCCGCCCCCTAATCAGGGCTCAGCTTCTCTCCGAGCACAAAGCCCCTACACATACAGATACCACCAACACAAAACCAAACACACACAAATACCTTCTCCTCCAACAGAACTCCCACTCAAACTCCCCTGTTTACAGCTCTGTTTGCTAGCTCCTGTGCCGCTGCAGCTGTCCGTGCCGCCGCCTGACTGGCTGCTCCCTTTATAGGACCCCTAGTCAGTGAAGCCCCGCCCCCTAATCAGGGCTCAGCTTCTCTCCCAGCACAAAGCCCCTACACATACAGATGCTACCAATACAAAACCAAACACACACACGAATGCCTTCTCCTCCAACAGAACTCCCACTCAGACTCCCCTGTTTACAGCTCTGTTTGCTAGCTCCTGTGCCGCTGCCTGACTGGCTGCTACCTTTATAGGACCCCTAGTCAGTGAAGCCCCGCCCCCTAATCAGGGCTCAGCTTCGCTCCCAGCACAAAGACCCTCCAAGCCTCTAACCATACAGATACTGCCAATACAATTCCAAACACACACACAAATACCTTCTCCTCCAACAGAAGTCCCACTCAAACTCCCCTGTTTACAGCTCTGTTTGCTAGCTCCTGTACCGCTGCAGCTGTCTGTGTTGCTGCCTGACTGGCTGCTCCCTTTATAGGAACCCTCGTCAGTGAAGCCCCGCCCCCTAATCAGGGCTCAGCTTCTCTCCCAGCACAAAGCCCCTCCAAGCCTCTACACATACAGATACCACCAATACAAAACCAAACACACACACAAATGCCTTCTCCTCCAACAGAACTCCCTCTCAAACTCCCCTGTTTACAGCTCTGTTTGCTAGCTCCAGTGCCGCTGCAGCTGTCTGTGCCGCTGCCTGACTGGCTGCTACCTTTATAGGACCCCTAGTCAGTGAAGCCCCGCCCCCTAATCAGGGCTCAGCTTCTCTCCCAGCACAAAGCCCCTCCAAGCCTCTACACATACAGATATTACCAATACAAAACCAAACACACACAAATACCTTCTCCTCCAACAGAACTCCCACTCAAACTCCCCTGTTTACAGCTCTGTTTGCTAGCTCCTGTACCGCTGCAGCTTTCTGTGTCGCTGCCTGACTGGCTGCTCCCTTTATAGGACCCCCCGTCAGTGAAGCCCCGCCCCCTAATCAGGGCTCAGCTTTTCTCCCAGCACAAAGCCCCTCCAAGCCTCTACACATACAGATACCAACAATACAAAACCAAACACACACAAATACCTTCTCCTCCAACAGAACTCCCACTCAAACTCCCCTGTTTACAGCTCTCTTTGCTAGCTCCTGTGCCACTGCAGCTGTCTGTGCCGCTGCCTGACTGGCTGCTGCCTTTATAGGACCCCTAGTCAGTGAAGCCCCGCCCCCTAATCAGGGCTCAGCTTCTCTCTCAGCACAAAGCCCCTACACATACAGATACCACCAACACAAAACCAAACACACACAAATAACTTCTCCTCCAACAGAACTCCCACTCAAACTCCCCTGTTTACAGCTCTGTTTGCTAGCTCCTGTGCCGCTGCAGCTGTCCGTGCCGCCGCCTGACTGGCTGCTCCCTTTATAGGACCCCTAGTCAGTGAAGCCCCGCCCTCTAATCAGGGCTCAGCTTCTCTCCCAGCACAAAGCCCCTACACATACAGATACCACCAATACAGAACCAAAAACACACAAATACCTTCTCCTCCAACACAACTCCCACTCATACTGCCCTGTTTACAGCTCTGTTTGCTAGCTCCTGTGCCGCTGCCTGACTGGCTGCTACCTTTCTAGGACCCCTAGTCAGTGAAGCCCCGCCCCCTAATCAGGGCTCAGCTTTTCTCCGAGCACGAAGACCCTACACATACAGATACTACCAATACAAAACCAAAAACACACACAAATACCTTCTCCTCCAACAGAACTCCCACTCAAACTCCCCTGTTTACAGCTCTGTTTGCTAGCTCCTGTGCCGCTGCAGCTGTCCGTGCCGCCGCCTGACTGGCTGCTCCCTTTATAGGACCCCTAGTCAGTGAAGCCCCGCCCCCTAATCAGGGCTCAGCTTCTCTCCCAGCACAAAGCCCCTACACATACAGATGCTACCAATACAAAACCAAACACACACAAATGCCTTCTCCTCCAACAGAACTCCCACTCAGACTCCCCTGTTTACAGCTCTGTTTGCTAGCTCCTGTGCCGCTGCCTGACTGGCTGCTCCCTTTATAGGACCCCTCGTCAGTGAAGCCCCGCCCCCTAATCAGGGCTCAGCTTTTCTCCCAGCACAAAGCCCCTCCAAGCCTCTACACATACAGATACCAACAATACAAAACCAAACACACACACAAATACCTTCTCCTCCAACAGAACTCCCACTCAAACTCCCCTGTTTACAGCTCTCTTTGCTAGCTCCTGTGCCACTGCAGCTGTCTGTGCCGCTGCCTGACTCGCTGCTACCTTTATAGGACCCCTGGTCAGTGAAGCCCTGCACTCTAATCAGGGCTCAGCTTCTCTCCCAGCAAAAAGCCCCTACACATACAGATACCACCAATACAGAACCAAACACACACAAATACCTTCTCCTCCAACAGAACTCCCACTCATACTCCCCTGTTTACAGCTCTGTTTGCTAGCTCCTGTGCCGCTGCCTGACTGGCTGCTACCTTTCTAGGACCCCTAGTCAGTGAAGCCCCGCCCCCTAATCAGGGCTCAGCTTTTCTCCCCGCACAAAGACCCTACACATACAGATACTACCAATACAAAACCAAACACACACAAATACCTTCTCTTCCAACAGAACTCCCACTCAAACTCCCCTGTTTACAGCTCTGTTTGCTAGCTCCTGTACCGCTGCAGCTTTCTGTGTCGCTGCCTGACTGGCTGCTCCCTTTATAGGACCCCTCGTCAGTGAAGCCCCGCCCCCTAATCAGGGCTCAGCTTTTCTCCCAGCACAAAGCCCCTCCAAGCCTCTACACATACAGATACCAACAATACAAAACCAAACACACACACAAATACCTTCTCCTCCAACAGAACTCCCACTCAAACTCCCCTGTTTACAGCTCTCTTTGCTAGCTCCTGTGCCACTGCAGCTGTCTGTGCCGCTGCCTGACTGGCTGCTGCCTTTATAGGACCCCTAGTCAGTGAAGCCCCGCCCCCTAATCAGGGCTCAGCTTCTCTCTCAGCACAAAGCCCCTACACATACAGATACCACCAACACAAAACCAAACACACACAAATAACTTCTCCTCCAACAGAACTCCCACTCAAACTCCCCTGTTTACAGCTCAGTTTGCAAGCTCCTGTGCCACTGCAGCTGTCTGTGCCGCTGCCTGACTGGCTGCTACCTTTATAGGACCCCTGGTCAGTGAAGCCCTGCACGCTAATCAGGGCTCAGCTTCTCTCCCAGCAAAAAGCCCCTACACATACAGATACCACCAATACAGAACCAAACACACACAAATACCTTCTCCTCCAACACAACTCCCACTCATACTCCCCTGTTTACAGCTCTGTTTGCTAGCTCCTGTGCCGCTGCCTGACTGGCTGCTACCTTTCTAGGACCCCTAGTCAGTGAAGCCCCGCCCCCTAATCAGGGCTCAGCTTTTCTCCCCGCACAAAGACCCTACACATACAGATACTACCAATACAAAACCAAACACACACAAATACCTTCTCTTCCAACAGAACTCCCACTCAAACTCCCCTGTTTACAGCTCTGTTTGCTAGCTCCTGTACCGCTGCAGCTTTCTGTGTCGCTGCCTGACTGGCTGCTCCCTTTATAGGACCCCTCGTCAGTGAAGCCCCGCCCCCTAATCAGGGCTCAGCTTTTCTCCCAGCACAAAGCCCCTCCAAGCCTCTACACATACAGATACCAACAATACAAAACCAAACACACACACAAATACCTTCTCCTCCAACAGAACTCCCACTCAAACTCCCCTGTTTACAGCTCTGTTAGCTAGATCCTGTGCCGCTGCAGCTGTCTGTGCCGCTGCCTGACTGGCTGCTGCCTTTATAGGACCCCTAGTCAGTGAAGCCCCGCCCCCTAATCAGGGCTCAGCTTCTCTCCCAGCACAAAGCCCCTACACATACAGATACCACCAACATAAAACCAAACACACACAAATACCTTCTCCTCCAACAGAACTCCCACTCAAACTCCCCTGTTTACAGCTCTGTTTGCTAGCCCCTGTATCGCTGCAGCTGTCTGTCCAGCTGCCTGACTGGCTGCTCCCTTTATAGGACCCCTAGTCAGTGAAGCCCCGCCCCCAATCAGGGCTCAGCTTCTCTCCCAGCACAAAGCCCCTACACATACAGATACCACCAACATAAAACCAAACACACACAAATACCTTCTCCTCCAACAGAACTCCCACTCAAACTCCCCTGTTTACAGCTCTGTTTGCTAGCTCCTGTGCCGCTGCAGCTGTCTGTGCCGCTGCCTTACTGGCTGCTACCTTTATAGGACCCCTAGTCAGTGAAGCCCCGCCCCCTAATCAGGGCTCAGCTTTTCTCCCAGCACAAAGCCCCTCCAAGCCTCTACACATACAGATACTACCAATACGAAACCAAACACACACATATACCTTCTCCTCCAACAGAACTCCCACTCAAACTCCCCTGTTTACAGCTCTGTTTGCTAGCTCCTGTACCGCTGCAGCTGTCTGTGTCGCTGCCTGACTGGCTGCTCCCTTTATAGGACCCCTCGTCAGTGAAGCCCCGCCCCCTTATCAGGGCTCAGCTTCTCTCCCAGCACAAAGCCCCTACACATACAGATGCTACCAATACAAAACCAAACACACACACAAATGCCTTCTCCTCCAACAGAACTCCCACTCAGACTCCCCTGTTTACAGCTCTGTTTGCTAGCTCCTGTGCCGCTGCCTGACTGGCTGCTACCTTTCTAGGACCCCTAGTCAGTGAAGCCCCGCCCCCTAATCAGGGCTCAGCTTTTCTCCCCGCACAAAGACCCTACACATACAGATACTACCAATACAAAACCAAACACACACAAATACCTTCTCTTCCAACAGAACTCCCACTCAAACTCCCCTGTTTACAGCTCTGTTTGCTAGCTCCTGTGCCGCTGCCTGACTGGCTGCTACCTTTATAGGACCCCTAGTCAGTGAAGCCCCGCCCCCTAATCAGGGCTCAGCTTCGCTCCCAGCACAAAGCCCCTCCAAGCCTCTACACATACAGATACTACCAATACGAAACCAAACACACACAAATACCTTCTCCTCCAACAGAACTCCCACTCAAACTCCCCTGTTTACAGCTCTGTTTGCTAGCTCCTGTACCGCTGCAGCTTTCTGTGTCGCTGCCTGACTGGCTGCTCCCTTTATAGGACCCCTCGTCAGTGAAGCCCCGCCCCCTAATCAGGGCTCAGCTTTTCTCCCAGCACAAAGACCCTCCAAGCCTCTACACATACAGATACCAACAATACAAAACCAAACACACACACAAATACCTTCTCCTCCAACAGAACTCCCACTCAAACTCCCCTATTTACAGCTCTCTTTGCTAGCTCCTGTGCCGCTGCAGCTGTCTGTGTTGCTGCCTGACTGGCTGCTCCCTTTCTAGGACCCCTAGTCAGTGAAGCCCCGCCCCCTAATCAGGGCTCAGCTTTTCTCCACGCACAAAGACCCTACACATACAGATACTACCAATAGAAAACCAAACACACACAAATACCTTCTCTTCCAACAGAACTCCCACTCAAACTCCCCTGTTTACAGCTCTGTTTGCTAGCTCCTGTGCCGCTGCCTGACTGGCTGCTACCTTTATAGGACCCCTAGTCAGTGAAGCCCCGCCTATCTAATCAGGGCTCAGCTTCGCTCCCAGCACAAAGCCCCTCCAAGCCTCTACACATACAGATACTACCAATACAAAACCAAAAACACACACAAATACATTCTCCTCCAACAGAACTCCCACTCAAACTCCCCTGTTTACAGCTCTGTTTGCTAGCTCCTGTGCCGCTGCAGTTGTCCGTGCCGCCGCCTGACTGGCTGCTCCCTTTATAGGACCCCTAGTCAGTGAAGCCCCGCCCCCTAATCAGGGCTCAGCTTCTCTCTCAGCACAAAGCCCCTACACATACAGATACCACCAATACAGAACCAAACACACACAAATACCTTCTCCTCCAACACAACTCCCACTCATACTCCCCTGTTTACAGCTCTGTTTGCTAGCTCCTGTGCCGCTGCCTGACTGGCTGCTACCTTTCTAGGATCCCTAGTCAGTGAAGCCCCGCCCCCTAATCAGGGCTCAGCTTTTCTCCCAGCACAAAGACCCTACACATACAGATACTACCAATACAAAACCAAACACACACAAATACCTTCTCTTCCAACAGAACTCCCACTCAAACTCCTCTGTTTACAGCTCTGTTTGCTAGCTCCTGTACCGCTGCAGCTTTCTGTGTCGCTGCCTGACTGGCTGCTCCCTTTATAGGACCCCTCGTCAGTGAAGCCCCGCCCGCTAATCAGGGCTCAGCTTTTCTCCCAGCACAAAGCCCCTCCAAGCCTCTACACATACAGATACCAACAATACAAAACCAAACACACACACAAATACCTTCTCTTCCAACAGAACTCCCACTCAAACTCCCCTGTTTACAGCTCTGTTTGCTAGCTCCTGTGCCGCTGCCTGACTGGCTGCTACCTTTATAGGACCCCTAGTCAGTGAAGCCCCGCCCCCTAATCAGGGCTCAGCTTCTCTCCCAGCACAGAGCCCCTACACATACAGATGCTACCAATACAAAACCAAACACACACACAAATGCCTTCTCCTCCAACAGAACTCCCACTCAGACTCCCCTGTTTACAGCTCTGTTTGCTAGCTCCTGTGCCGCTGCCTGACTGGCTGCTACCTTTATAGGACCCCTAGTCAGTGAAGCCCCGCCCCCTAATCAGGGCTCAGCTTCTCTCCCAGCACAAAGCCCCTCCAAGCCTCTAACCATACAGATACTGCCAATACAATTCCAAACACACACACAAATACCTTCTCCTCCAACAGAAGTCCCACTCAAACTCCCCTGTTTACAGCTCTGTTTGCTAGCTCCTGTGCCGCTGCCTGACTGGCTGCTGCCTTTATAGGACCCCTAGTCAGTGAAGCCCCGCCCCCTAATCAGGGCTCAGCTTCTCTCTCAGCACAAAGCCCCTACACATACAGATACCACCAACACAAAACCAAACACACACAAATACCTTCTCCTCCAACAGAACTCCCACTCAAACTCCCCTGTTTACAGCTCTGTTTGCTAGCTCCTGTGCCGCTGCCTGACTGGCTGCTACCTTTATAGGACCCCTAGTCAGTGAAGCCCCGCCCCCTAATCAGGGCTCAGCTTCTCTCCCAGCACAGAGCCCCTACACATACAGATGCTACCAATACAAAACCAAACACACACACAAATGCCTTCTCCTCCAACAGAACTCCCACTCAGACTCCCCTGTTTACAGCTCTGTTTGCTAGCTCCTGTGCCGCTGCCTGACTGGCTGCTACCTTTATAGGACCCCTAGTCAGTGAAGCCCCGCCCCCTAATCAGGGCTCAGCTTCTCTCCCAGCACAAAGCCCCTCCAAGCCTCTAACCATACAGATACTGCCAATACAATTCCAAACACACACACAAATACCTTCTCCTCCAACAGAAGTCCCACTCAAACTCCCCTGTTTACAGCTCTGTTTGCTAGCTCCTGTGCCGCTGCCTGACTGGCTGCTACCTTTATAGGACCCCTAGTCAGTGAAGCCCCGCCCCCAAATCAGGGCTCAGCTTCTCTCCCAGCACAAAGCCCCTCCAAGCCTCTACACATACAGATACCACCAACACAAAACCAAACACACACACAAATACCTTCTCCTCCAACAGAAGTCCCACTCAAGCTCCCCTGTTTACAGCTCTGTTTGCTAGCTCCTGTGCTGCTGCCTGACTGGCTGCTACCTTTATAGGACCCCTAGTCAGTGAAGCCCCACCCCCTAATCAGGGCTCAGCTTCTCTCCCAGCACAAAGACCCTCCAAGCCTCTAAACATACAGTTACTGCCAATACAATTCCAAACACACACACAAATACCTTCTCCTCCAACAGAAGTCCCACTCAAACTCCCCTGTTTACAGCTCTGTTTGCTAGCTCCTGTACCGCTGCAGCTGTCTGTGTTGCTGCCTGACTGGCTGCTCCCTTTATAGGAACCCTCGTCAGTGAAGCCCCGCCCCCTAATCAGGGCTCAGCTTCTCTCCCAGCACAAAGCCCCTCCAAGCCTCTACACATACAGATACCACCAATACAAAACCAAACACACACACAAATGCCTTCTCCTCCAACAGAACTCCCTCTCAAACTCCCCTGTTTACAGCTCTGTTTGCTAGCTCCAGTGCCGCTGCAGCTGTCTGTGCCGCTGCCTGACTGGCTGCTACCTTTATAGGACCCCTCGTCAGTGAAGCCCCGCCCCCTAATCAGGGCTCAGCTTCTCTCCCAGCACAAAGCCCCTCCAAGCCTCTACACATACAGATACCACCAACACAAAACCAAACACACACACAAATACCTTCTCCTCCAACAGAACTCCCACTCAAACTCCCCTGTTTACAGCTCTCTTTGCTAGCTCCTGTGCCACTGCAGCTGTCTGTGCCGCTGCCTGACTGGCTGCTGCCTTTATAGAACCCCTAGTCAGTGAAGCCCCGCCCCCTAATCAGGGCTCAGCTTCTCTCCCAGCACAAAGCCCCTACACATACAGATAACACGAACACAAAACCAAACACACACAAATACCTTCTCCTCGAACAGAACTCCCACTCAAACTCCCCTGTTTACAGCTCTCTTTGCTAGCTCCTGTACCGCTGCAGCTGTCTGTGCAGCTGCCTGACTGGCTGCTCCCTTTATAGGACCCCTAGTCAGTGAAGCCCCGCCCCCTAATCAGGGCTCAGCTTCTCTCCCAGCACAAAGCCTCTAAGCATACAGATACTGCCAATACAAAACCAAACACACACACAAATGCCTTCTCCTCCAACAGAACTCCCTCTCAAACTCCCCTGTTTACAGCTCTGTTTGCTAGCTCCAGTGCCGCTGCAGCTGTCTGTGCCGCTGCCTGACTGGCTGCTACCTTTCTAGGACCCCTAGTCAGTGAAGCCCCGCCCCCTAATCAGGGCTCAGCTTTTCTCCCCGCACAAAGATCCTACACATACAGATACTACCAATACAAAACCAAACACACACACAAATGCCTTCTCCTCCAACAGAACTCCCACTCAAACTCCCCTGTTTACAGCTCTGTTTGCTAGCTCCTGTGCCGCTGCCTGACTGGCTGCTACCTTTATAGGACCCCTAGACAGTGAAGCCCCGCCCCCTAATCAGGGCTCAGCTTCGCTCCCAGCACAAAGCCCCTCCAAGCCTCTACACATACAGATACTACCAATACAAAACCAAAAACACACACAAATACCTTCTCCTCCAACAGAAGTCCCACTCAAACTCCCCTGTTTACAGCTCTGTTTGCTAGCTCCTGTGCCGCTGCCTGACTGGCTGCTACCTTTATAGGACCCCTAGTCAGTGAAGCCCCGCCCCTTAATCAGGGCTCAGCTTCTCTCCCAGCACAAAGACCCTCCAAGCCTCTAAACATACAGATACTGCCAATACAATTCCAAACACACACACAAATACCTTCTCCTCCAACACAACTCCCACTCATACTCCCCTGTTTACAGCTCTGTTTGCTAGCTCCTGTGCCGCTGCCTGACTGGCTGCTACCTTTCTAGGATCCCTAGTCAGTGAAGCCCCGCCCCCTAATCAGGGCTCAGCTTCGCTCCCAGCACAAAGACCCTACACATACAGATACTACCAATACAAAACCAAACACACACAAATACCTTCTCTTCCAACAGAACTCCCACTCAAACTCCTCTGTTTACAGCTCTGTTTGCTAGCTCCTGTGCCGCTGCAGCTGTCCGTGCCGCCGCCTGACTGGCTGCTCCCTTTATAGGACCCCTAGTCAGTGAAGCCCCGCCCCCTAATCAGGGCTCAGCTTCTCTCCCAGCACAAAGCCCCTACACATACAGATGCTACCAATACAAAACCAAACACACACACAAATGCCTTCTCCTCCAACAGAACTCCCACTCAGACTCCCCTGTTTACAGCTCTGTTTGCTAGCTCCTGTGCCGCTGCCTGACTGGCTGCTACCTTTATAGGACCCCTAGTCAGTGAAGCCCCGCCCCCTAATCAGGGCTCAGCTTCTCTCCCAGCACAAAGCCCCTACACATACAGATGCTACCAATACAAAACCAAACACACACACAAATGCCTTCTCCTCCAACAGAACTCCCACTCAGACTCCCCTGTTTACAGCTCTGTTTGCTAGCTCCTGTGCCGCTGCCTGACTCGCTGCTACCTTTATAGGACCCCTAGTCAGTGAAGCCCCGCCCCCTAATCAGGGCTCAGCTTCTCTCCCAGCACAAAGCCCCTCCAAGCCTCTACACATACAGATACCACCAACACAAAACCAAACACACACACAAATACCTTCTCCTCCAACAGAACTCCCACTCAAACTCCCCTGTTTACAGCTCTCTTTGCTAGCTCCTGTGCTGCTGCCTGACTGGCTGCTACCTTTATAGGACCCCTAGTCAGTGAAGCCCCGCCCCCTAATCAGGGCTCAGCTTCGCTCCCAGCACAAAGACCCTCCAAGCCTCTAACCATACAGATACTGCCAATACAATTCCAAACACACACACAAATACCTTCTCCTCCAACAGAAGTCCCACTCAAACTCCCCTGTTTACAGCTCTGTTTGCTAGCTCCTGTGCCGCTGCCTGACTGGCTGCTACCTTTATAGGACCCCTAGTCAGTGAAGCCCCGCCCCCTAATCAGGGCTCAGCTTCGCTCCCAGCACAAAGCCGCTCCAAGCCTCTACACATACAGATACTACGAATACAAAACCAAAAACACACACAAATACGTTCTCCTCCAACAGAACTCCCACTCAAACTCCCCTGTTTACAGCTCTGTTTGCTAGCTCCTGTACCGCTGCAGCTTTCTGTGTCGCTGCCTGACTGGCTGCTCCCTTTATAGGACCCCTCGTCAGTGAAGCCCCGCCCCCTAATCAGGGCTCAGCTTCTCTCCCAGCACAAAGCCCCTCCAAGCCTCTACACATACAGATACCACCAACACAAAACCAAACACACACACAAATACCTTCTCCTCCAACAGAACTCCCACTCAAACTCCCCTGTTTACAGCTCTCTTTGCTAGCTCCTGTGCCACTGCAGCTGTCTGTGCCGCTGCCTGACTGGCTGCTGCCTTTATAGAACCCCTAGTCAGTGAAGCCCCGCCCCCTAATCAGGGCTCAGCTTCTCTCCCAGCACAAAGCCCCTACACATACAGATAACACCAACACAAAACCAAACACACACAAATACCTTCTCCTCGAACAGAACTCCCACTCAAACTCCCCTGTTTACAGCTCTCTTTGCTAGCTACTGTACCGCTGCAGCTGTCTGTGCAGCTGCCTGACTGGCTGCTCCCTTTATAGGACCCCTAGTCAGTGAAGCCCCGCCCCCTAATCAGGGCTCAGCTTCTCTCCCAGCACAAAGCCTCTAAACATACAGATACTGCCAATACAAAACCAAACACACACACAAATGCCTTCTCCTCCAACAGAACTCCCTCTCAAACTCCCCTGTTTACAGCTCTGTTTGCTAGCTCCAGTGCCGCTGCAGCTGTCTGTGCCGCTGCCTGACTGGCTGCTACCTTTCTAGGACCCCTAGTCAGTGAAGCCCCGCCCCCTAATCAGGGCTCAGCTTTTCTCCCCGCACAAAGACCCTACACATACAGATACTACCAATACAAAACCAAACACACACAAATACCTTCTCTTCCAACAGAACTCCCACTCCAACTCCCCTGTTTACAGCTCTGTTTGCTAGCTCCTGTGCCGCTGCCTGACTGGCTGCTACCTTTATAGGACCCCTAGTCAGTGAAGCCCCGCCCCCTAATCAGGGCTCAGCTTCGCTCCCAGCACAAAGCCCCTACAAGTCTCTACACATACAGATACTACCAATACAAAACCAAAAACACACACAAATACCTTCTCCTCCAACAGAACTCCCACTCAAACTCCCCTGTTTACAGCTCTGTTTGCTAGCTCCTGTGCCGCTGCCTGACTGGCTGCTACCTTTATAGGACCCCTAGTCAGTGAAGCCCCGCCCCCTAATCAGGGCTCAGCTTCGCTCCCAGCACAAAGCCCCTCCAAGCCTCTACACATACAGATACCACCAACACAAAACCAAACACACACACAAATACCTTCTCCTCCAACAGAACTCCCACTCAAACTCCCCTGTTTACAGCTCTGTTTGCTAGCTCCTGTGCTGCTGCCTGACTGGCTGCTACCTTTATAGGACCCCTAGTCAGTGAAGCCCCGCCCCCTAATCAGGGCTCAGCTTCGCTCCCAGCACAAAGCCCCTCCAAGCCTCTACACATACAGATACCACCAACACAAAACCAAACACACACACAAATACCTTCTCCTCCAACAGAACTCCCACTCAAACTCCCCTGTTTACAGCTCTCTTTGCTAGCTCCTGTGCCACTGCAGCTGTCTGTGCCGCTGCCTGACTGGCTGCTGCCTTTATAGGACCCCTAGTCAGTGAAGCCCCGCCCCCTAATCAGGGCTCAGCTTCTCTCCCAGCACAAAGCCTCCTAAACATACAGATACTGCCAATACAAAACCAAACACACACACAAATGCCTTCTCCTCCAACAGAACTCCCTCTCAAACTCCCCTGTTTACAGCTCTGTTTGCTAGCTCCAGTGCCGCTGCAGCTGTCTGTGCCGCTGCCTGACTGGCTGCTACCTTTCTAGGACCCCTAGTCAGTGAAGCCCCGCCCCCTAATCAGGGCTCAGCTTTTCTCCCCGCACAAAGACCCTACACATACAGATACTACCAATACAAAACCAAACACACACACAAATGCCTTCTCCTCCAACAGAACTCCCACTCAAACTCCCCTGTTTACAGCTCTGTTTGCTAGCTCCTGTGCCGCTGCCTGACTGGCTGCTACCTTTATAGGACCCCTAGACAGTGAAGCCCCGCCCCCTAATCAGGGCTCAGCTTCGCTCCCAGCACAAAGCCCCTCCAAGCCTCTACACATACAGATACTACCAATACAAAACCAAAAACACACACAAATACCTTCTCCTCCAACAGAAGTCCCACTCAAACTCCCCTGTTTACAGCTCTGTTTGCTAGCTCCTGTGCCGCTGCCTGACTGGCTGCTACCTTTATAGGACCCCTAGTCAGTGAAGCCCCGCCCCTTAATCAGGGCTCAGCTTCTCTCCCAGCACAAAGACCCTCCAAGCCTCTAAACATACAGATACTGCCAATACAATTCCAAACACACACACAAATACCTTCTCCTCCAACACAACTCCCACTCATACTCCCCTGTTTACAGCTCTGTTTGCTAGCTCCTGTGCCGCTGCCTGACTGGCTGCTACCTTTCTAGGATCCCTAGTCAGTGAAGCCCCGCCCCCTAATCAGGGCTCAGCTTCGCTCCCAGCACAAAGACCCTACACATACAGATACTACCAATACAAAACCAAACACACACAAATACCTTCTCTTCCAACAGAACTCCCACTCAAACTCCTCTGTTTACAGCTCTGTTTGCTAGCTCCTGTGCCGCTGCAGCTGTCCGTGCCGCCGCCTGACTGGCTGCTCCCTTTATAGGACCCCTAGTCAGTGAAGCCCCGCCCCCTAATCAGGGCTCAGCTTCTCTCCCAGCACAAAGCCCCTACACATACAGATGCTACCAATACAAAACCAAACACACACACAAATGCCTTCTCCTCCAACAGAACTCCCACTCAGACTCCCCTGTTTACAGCTCTGTTTGCTAGCTCCTGTGCCGCTGCCTGACTGGCTGCTACCTTTATAGGACCCCTAGTCAGTGAAGCCCCGCCCCCTAATCAGGGCTCAGCTTCTCTCCCAGCACAAAGCCCCTACACATACAGATGCTACCAATACAAAACCAAACACACACACAAATGCCTTCTCCTCCAACAGAACTCCCACTCAGACTCCCCTGTTTACAGCTCTGTTTGATAGCTCCTGTGCCGCTGCCTGACTCGCTGCTACCTTTATAGGACCCCTAGTCAGTGAAGCCCCGCCCCCTAATCAGGGCTCAGCTTCTCTCCCAGCACAAAGCCCCTCCAAGCCTCTACACATACAGATACCACCAACACAAAACCAAACACACACACAAATACCTTCTCCTCGAACAGAACTCCCACTCAAACTCCCCTGTTTACAGCTCTCTTTGCTAGCTCCTGTACCGCTGCAGCTGTCTGTGCAGCTGCCTGACTGGCTGCTCCCTTTATAGGACCCCTAGTCAGTGAAGCCCCGCCCCCTAATCAGGGCTCAGCTTCTCTCCCAGCACAAAGCCTCTAAACATACAGATACTGCCAATACAAAACCAAACACACACACAAATGCCTTCTCCTCCAACAGAACTCCCTCTCAAACTCCCCTGTTTACAGCTCTGTTTGCTAGCTCCAGTGCCGCTGCAGCTGTCTGTGCCGCTGCCTGACTGGCTGCTACCTTTCTAGGACCCCTAGTCAGTGAAGCCCCGCCCCCTAATCAGGGCTCAGCTTTTCTCCCCGCACAAAGACCCTACACATACAGATACTACCAATACAAAACCAAACACACACAAATACCTTCTCTTCCAACAGAACTCCCACTCCAACTCCCCTGTTTACAGCTCTGTTTGCTAGCTCCTGTGCCGCTGCCTGACTGGCTGCTACCTTTATAGGACCCCTAGTCAGTGAAGCCCCGCCCCCTAATCAGGGCTCAGCTTCGCTCCCAGCACAAAGCCCCTCCAAGCCTCTACACATACAGATACTACCAATACAAAACCAAAAACACACACAAATACCTTCTCCTCCAACAGAACTCCCACTCAAACTCCCCTGTTTACAGCTCTGTTTGCTAGCTCCTGTGCCGCTGCCTGACTGGCTGCTACCTTTATAGGACCCCTAGTCAGTGAAGCCCCGCCCCCTAATCAGGGCTCAGCTTCGCTCCCAGCACAAAGCCCCTCCAAGCCTCTACACATACAGATACCACCAACACAAAACCAAACACACACACAAATACCTTCTCCTCCAACAGAACTCCCACTCAAACTCCCCTGTTTACAGCTCTGTTTGCTAGCTCCTGTGCTGCTGCCTGACTGGCTGCTACCTTTATAGGACCCCTAGTCAGTGAAGCCCCGCCCCCTAATCAGGGCTCAGCTTCGCTCCCAGCACAAAGCCCCTCCAAGCCTCTACACATACAGATACTACCAATACAAAACCAAAAACACACACAAATACCTTCTCCTCCAACAGAACTCCCACTCAAACTCCCCTGTTTACAGCTCTCTTTGCTAGCTCCTGTGCCACTGCAGCTGTCTGTGCCGCTGCCTGACTGGCTGCTGCCTTTATAGGACCCCTCGTCAGTGAAGCCCCGCCCCCTAATCAGGGCTCAGCTTCTCTCTCAGCACAAAGCCCCTACACATACAGATACCACCAACACAAAACCAAACACACACAAATAACTTCTCCTCCAACACAACTCCCACTCATACTGCCCTGTTTACAGCTCTGTTTGCTAGCTCCTGTGCCGCTGCCTGACTGGCTGCTACCTTTCTAGGACCCCTAGTCAGTGAAGCCCCGCCCCTAATCAGAGCTCAGCTTTTCTCCCAGCACGAAGACCCTACACATACAGACACTACCAATACAAAACCAAACACACACAAATACCTTCTCTTCCAACAGAACTCCCACTCAAACTCCCCTGTTTACAGCTCTGTTTGCTAGCTCCTGTGCCGCTGCCTGACTGGCTGCTACCTTTATAGGACCCCTAGTCAGTGAAGCCCCGCCCCCTAATCAGGGCTCAGCTTCGCTCCCAGCACAAAGCCCCTCCAAGCCTCTACACATACAGATACTACCAATACAAAACCAAAAACACACACAAATACCTTCTCCTCCAACAGAACTCCCACTCAAACTCCCCTGTTTACAGCTCTGTTTGCTAGCTCCTGTGCCGCTGCAGCTGTCCGTGCCGCCGCCTGACTGGCTGCTCCCTTTATAGGACCCCTAGTCAGTGAAGCCCCGCCCCCTAATCAGGGCTCAGCTTCTCTCCCAGCACAAAGCCCCTACACATACAGATGCTACCAATACAAAACCAAACACACACACAAATGCCTTCTCCTCCAACAGAACTCCCACTCAGACTCCCCTGTTTACAGCTCTGTTTGCTAGCTCCTGTGCCGCTGCCTGACTGGCTGCTACCTTTATAGGACCCCTAGTCAGTGAAGCCCCGCCCCCTAATCAGGGCTCAGCTTCTCTCCCAGCACAAAGCCCCTACACATACAGATGCTACCAATACAAAACCAAACACACACACAAATGCCTTCTCCTCCAACAGAACTCCCACTCAGACTCCCCTGTTTACAGCTCTGTTTGATAGCTCCTGTGCCGCTGCCTGACTCGCTGCTACCTTTATAGGACCCCTAGTCAGTGAAGCCCCGCCCCCTAATCAGGGCTCAGCTTCTCTCCCAGCACAAAGCCCCTCCAAGCCTCTACACATACAGATACCACCAACACAAAACCAAACACACACACAAATACCTTCTCCTCCAACAGAACTCCCACTCAAACTCCCCTGTTTACAGCTCTCTTTGCTAGCTCCTGTGCTGCTGCCTGACTGGCTGCTACCTTTATAGGACCCCTAGTCAGTGAAGCCCCGCCCCCTAATCAGGGCTCAGCTTCGCTCCCAGCACAAAGACCCTCCAAGCCTCTAACCGTACAGATACTGCCAATACAATTCCAAACACACACACAAATACCTTCTCCTCCAACAGAAGTCCCACTCAAACTCCCCTGTTTACAGCTCTGTTTGCTACCTCCTGTGCCGCTGCCTGACTGGCTGCTACCTTTATAGGACCCCTAGTCAGTGAAGCCCCGCCCCCTAATCAGGGCTCAGCTTCGCTCCCAGCACAAAGCCCCTCCAAGCCTCTACACATACAGATACCACCAACACAAAACCAAACACACACACAAATACCTTCTCCTCCAACAGAACTCCCACTCAAACTCCCCTGTTTACAGCTCTCTTTGCTAGCTCCTGTGCCACTGCAGCTGTCTGTGCCGCTGCCTGACTGGCTGCTGCCTTTATAGGACCCCTAGTCAGTGAAGCCCCGCCCCCTAATCAGGGCTCAGCTTCTCTCTCAGCACAAAGCCCCTACACATACAGATACCACCAACACAAAACCAAACACACACAAATAACTTCTCCTCCAACAGAACTCCCACTCAAACTCCCCTGTTTACAGCTCAGTTTGCAAGCTCCTGTGCCACTGCAGCTGTCTGTGCCGCTGCCTGACTGGCTGCTACCTTTATAGGACCCCTGGTCACTGAAGCCCTGCACGCTAATCAGGGCTCAGCTTCTCTCCCAGCAAAAAGCCCCTACACATACAGATACCACCAATACAGAACCAAACACACACAAATACCTTCTCCTCCAACACAACTCCCACTCATACTGCCCTGTTTACAGCTCTGTTTGCTAGCTCCTGTGCCGCTGCCTGACTGGCTGCTACCTTTCTAGGACCCCTAGTCAGTGAAGCCCCGCCCCCTAATCAGGGCTCAGCTTTTCTCCCAGCACGAAGACCCTACACATACAGATACTACCAATACAAAACCAAACACACACAAATACCTTCTCTTCCAACAGAACTCCCACTCAAACTCCCCTGTTTACAGCTCTGTTTGCTAGCTCCTGTGCCGCTGCCTGACTGGCTGCTACCTTTATAGGACCCCTAGTCAGTGAAGCCCCGCCCCCTAATCAGGGCTCAGCTTCGCTCCCAGCACAAAGCCCCTACACATACAGATGCTACCAATACAAAACCAAACACACACACAAATGCCTTCTCCTCCAACAGAACTCCCACTCAGACTCCCCTGTTTACAGCTCTGTTTGCTAGCTCTTGTGCCGCTGCCTGACTGGCTGCTACCTTTATAGGACCCCTAGTCAGTGAAGCCCCGCCCCCTAATCAGGGCTCAGCTTCTCTCCCAGCACAAAGCCACTCCAAGCCTCTACACATACAGATACCACCAACACAAAACCAAACAGACACACAAATACCTTCTCCTCCAACAGAACTCCCACTCAAACTCCCCTGTTTACAGCTCTGTTTGCTAGCTCCTGTGCTGCTGCCTGACTGGCTGCTACCTTTATAGGACCCCTAGTCAGTGAAGCCCCGCCCCCTAATCAGGGCTCAGCTTCGCTCCCAGCACAAAGACCCTCCAAGCCTCTAACCATACAGATACTGCCAATACAATTCCAAACACACACACAAATACCTTCTCCTCCAACAGAAGTCGCACTCAAACTCCCCTGTTTACAGCTCTGTTTGCTAGCTCCTGTGCCGCCGCCTGACTGGCTGCTCCCTTTATAGGACCCCTAGTCAGTGAAGCCCCGCCCCCTAATCAGGGCTCAGCTTCTCTCCCAGCACAAAGCCCCTACACATACAGATGCTACCAATACAAAACCAAACACACACACAAATGCCTTCTCCTCCAACAGAACTCCCACTCAGACTCCCCTGTTTACAGCTCTGTTTGCTAGCTCCTGTGCTGCTGCCTGACTGGCTGCTACCTTTATAGGACCCCTAGTCAGTGAAGCCCCGCCCCCTAATCAGGGCTCAGCTTCTCTCCCAGCACAAAGCCCCTACACATACAGATGCTACCAATACAAAACCAAACACACACACAAATGCCTTCTCCTCCAACAGAACTCCCACTCAGACTCCCCTGTTTACAGCTCTGTTTGCTAGCTCCTGTGCCGCTGCCTGACTCGCTGCTACCTTTATAGGACCCCTAGTCAGTGAAGCCCCGCCCCCTAATCAGGGCTCAGCTTCTCTCCCAGCACAAAGCCCCTCCAAGCCTCTACACATACAGATACCACCAACACAAAACCAAACACACACACAAATACCTTCTCCTCCAACAGAACTCCCACTCAAACTCCCCTGTTTACAGCTCTCTTTGCTAGCTCCTGTGCTGCTGCCTGACTGGCTGCTACCTTTATAGGACCCCTAGTCAGTGAAGCCCCGCCCCCTAATCAGGGCTCAGCTTCGCTCCCAGCACAAAGACCCTCCAAGCCTCTAACCATACAGATACTGCCAATACAATTCCAAACACACACACAAATACCTTCTCCTCCAACAGAAGTCCCACTCAAACTCCCCTGTTTACAGCTCTGTTTGCTAGCTCCTGTGCCGCTGCCTGACTGGCTGCTACCTTTATAGGACCCCTAGTCAGTGAAGCCCCGCCCCCTAATCAGGGCTCAGCTTCGCTCCCAGCACAAAGCCGCTCCAAGCCTCTACACATACAGATACTACGAATACAAAACCAAAAACACACACAAATACGTTCTCCTCCAACAGAACTCCCACTCAAACTCCCCTGTTTACAGCTCTGTTTGCTAGCTCCTGTACCGCTGCAGCTTTCTGTGTCGCTGCCTGACTGGCTGCTCCCTTTATAGGACCCCTCGTCAGTGAAGCCCCGCCCCCTAATCAGGGCTCAGCTTCTCTCCCAGCACAAAGCCCCTCCAAGCCTCTACACATACAGATACCACCAACACAAAACCAAACACACACACAAATACCTTCTCCTCCAACAGAACTCCCACTCAAACTCCCCTGTTTACAGCTCTCTTTGCTAGCTCCTGTGCCACTGCAGCTGTCTGTGCCGCTGCCTGACTGGCTGCTGCCTTTATAGAACCCCTAGTCAGTGAAGCCCCGCCCCCTAATCAGGGCTCAGCTTCTCTCCCAGCACAAAGCCCCTACACATACAGATAACACCAACACAAAACCAAACACACACAAATACCTTCTCCTCGAACAGAACTCCCACTCAAACTCCCCTGTTTACAGCTCTCTTTGCTAGCTCCTGTACCGCTGCAGCTGTCTGTGCAGCTGCCTGACTGGCTGCTCCCTTTATAGGACCCCTAGTCAGTGAAGCCCCGCCCCCTAATCAGGGCTCAGCTTCTCTCCCAGCACAAAGCCTCTAAACATACAGATACTGCCAATACAAAACCAAACACACACACAAATGCCTTCTCCTCCAACAGAACTCCCTCTCAAACTCCCCTGTTTACAGCTCTGTTTGCTAGCTCCAGTGCCGCTGCAGCTGTCTGTGCCGCTGCCTGACTGGCTGCTACCTTTCTAGGACCCCTAGTCAGTGAAGCCCCGCCCCCTAATCAGGGCTCAGCTTTTCTCCCCGCACAAAGACCCTACACATACAGATACTACCAATACAAAACCAAACACACACAAATACCTTCTCTTCCAACAGAACTCCCACTCCAACTCCCCTGTTTACAGCTCTGTTTGCTAGCTCCTGTGCCGCTGCCTGACTGGCTGCTACCTTTATAGGACCCCTAGTCAGTGAAGCCCCGCCCCCTAATCAGGGCTCAGCTTCGCTCCCAGCACAAAGCCCCTCCAAGCCTCTACACATACAGATACTACCAATACAAAACCAAAAACACACACAAATACCTTCTCCTCCAACAGAACTCCCACTCAAACTCCCCTGTTTACAGCTCTGTTTGCTAGCTCCTGTGCCGCTGCCTGACTGGCTGCTACCTTTATAGGACCCCTAGTCAGTGAAGCCCCGCCCCCTAATCAGGGCTCAGCTTCGCTCCCAGCACAAAGCCCCTCCAAGCCTCTACACATACAGATACCACCAACACAAAACCAAACACACACACAAATACCTTCTCCTCCAACAGAACTCCCACTCAAACTCCCCTGTTTACAGCTCTGTTTGCTAGCTCCTGTGCTGCTGCCTGACTGGCTGCTACCTTTATAGGACCCCTAGTCAGTGAAGCCCCGCCCCCTAATCAGGGCTCAGCTTCGCTCCCAGCACAAAGCCCCTCCAAGCCTCTACACATACAGATACCACCAACACAAAACCAAACACACACACAAATACCTTCTCCTCCAACAGAACTCCCACTCAAACTCCCCTGTTTACAGCTCTCTTTGCTAGCTCCTGTGCCACTGCAGCTGTCTGTGCCGCTGCCTGACTGGCTGCTGCCTTTATAGAACCCCTAGTCAGTGAAGCCCCGCCCCCTAATCAGGGCTCAGCTTCTCTCCCAGCACAAAGCCCCTACACATACAGATAACACGAACACAAAACCAAACACACACAAATACCTTCTCCTCGAACAGAACTCCCACTCAAACTCCCCTGTTTACAGCTCTCTTTGCTAGCTCCTGTACCGCTGCAGCTGTCTGTGCAGCTGCCTGACTGGCTGCTCCCTTTATAGGACCCCTAGTCAGTGAAGCCCCGCCCCCTAATCAGGGCTCAGCTTCTCTCCCAGCACAAAGCCTCTAAACATACAGATACTGCCAATACAAAACCAAACACACACACAAATGCCTTCTCCTCCAACAGAACTCCCTCTCAAACTCCCCTGTTTACAGCTCTGTTTGCTAGCTCCAGTGCCGCTGCAGCTGTCTGTGCCGCTGCCTGACTGGCTGCTACCTTTCTAGGACCCCTAGTCAGTGAAGCCCCGCCCCCTAATCAGGGCTCAGCTTTTCTCCCCGCACAAAGACCCTACACATACAGATACTACCAATACAAAACCAAACACACACACAAATGCCTTCTCCTCCAACAGAACTCCCACTCAAACTCCCCTGTTTACAGCTCTGTTTGCTAGCTCCTGTGCCGCTGCCTGACTGGCTGCTACCTTTCTAGGATCCCTAGTCAGTGAAGCCCCGCCCCCTAATCAGGGCTCAGCTTCGCTCCCAGCACAAAGACCCTACACATACAGATACTACCAATACAAAACCAAACACACACAAATACCTTCTCTTCCAACAGAACTCCCACTCAAACTCCTCTGTTTACAGCTCTGTTTGCTAGCTCCTGTGCCGCTGCAGCTGTCCGTGCCGCCGCCTGACTGGCTGCTCCCTTTATAGGACCCCTAGTCAGTGAAGCCCCGCCCCCTAATCAGGGCTCAGCTTCTCTCCCAGCACAAAGCCCCTACACATACAGATGCTACCAATACAAAACCAAACACACACACAAATGCCTTCTCCTCCAACAGAACTCCCACTCAGACTCCCCTGTTTACAGCTCTGTTTGCTAGCTCCTGTGCCGCTGCCTGACTGGCTGCTACCTTTATAGGACCCCTAGTCAGTGAAGCCCCGCCCCCTAATCAGGGCTCAGCTTCTCTCCCAGCACAAAGCCCCTACACATACAGATGCTACCAATACAAAACCAAACACACACACAAATGCCTTCTCCTCCAACAGAACTCCCACTCAGACTCCCCTGTTTACAGCTCTGTTTGCTAGCTCCTGTGCCGCTGCCTGACTCGCTGCTACCTTTATAGGACCCCTAGTCAGTGAAGCCCCGCCCCCTAATCAGGGCTCAGCTTCTCTCCCAGCACAAAGCCCCTCCAAGCCTCTACACATACAGATACCACCAACACAAAACCAAACACACACACAAATACCTTCTCCTCCAACAGAACTCCCACTCAAACTCCCCTGTTTACAGCTCTCTTTGCTAGCTCCTGTGCTGCTGCCTGACTGGCTGCTACCTTTATAGGACCCCTAGTCAGTGAAGCCCCGCCCCCTAATCAGGGCTCAGCTTCGCTCCCAGCACAAAGACCCTCCAAGCCTCTAACCATACAGATACTGCCAATACAATTCCAAACACACACACAAATACCTTCTCCTCCAACAGAAGTCCCACTCAAACTCCCCTGTTTACAGCTCTGTTTGCTAGCTCCTGTGCCGCTGCCTGACTGGCTGCTACCTTTCTAGGACCCCTAGTCAGTGAAGCCCCGCCCCCTAATCAGGGCTCAGCTTCGCTCCCAGCACAAAGCCGCTCCAAGCCTCTACACATACAGATACTACGAATACAAAACCAAAAACACACACAAATACGTTCTCCTCCAACAGAACTCCCACTCAAACTCCCCTGTTTACAGCTCTGTTTGCTAGCTCCTGTACCGCTGCAGCTTTCTGTGTCGCTGCCTGACTGGCTGCTCCCTTTATAGGACCCCTCGTCAGTGAAGCCCCGCCCCCTAATCAGGGCTCAGCTTCTCTCCCAGCACAAAGCCCCTCCAAGCCTCTACACATACAGATACCACCAACACAAAACCAAACACACACACAAATACCTTCTCCTCCAACAGAACTCCCACTCAAACTCCCCTGTTTACAGCTCTCTTTGCTAGCTCCTGTGCCACTGCAGCTGTCTGTGCCGCTGCCTGACTGGCTGCTGCCTTTATAGAACCCCTAGTCAGTGAAGCCCCGCCCCCTAATCAGGGCTCAGCTTCTCTCCCAGCACAAAGCCTCTAAACATACAGATACTGCCAATACAAAACCAAACACACACAAATGCCTTCTCCTCCAACAGAACTCCCTCTCAAACTCCCCTGTTTACAGCTCTGTTTGCTAGCTCCAGTGCCGCTGCAGCTGTCTGTGCCGCTGCCTGACTGGCTGCTACCTTTCTAGGACCCCTAGTCAGTGAAGCCCCGCCCCCTAATCAGGGCTCAGCTTTTCTCCCCGCACAAAGACCCTACACATACAGATACTACCAATACAAAACCAAACACACACAAATACCTTCTCTTCCAACAGAACTCCCACTCCAACTCCCCTGTTTACAGCTCTGTTTGCTAGCTCCTGTGCCGCTGCCTGACTGGCTGCTACCTTTATAGGACCCCTAGTCAGTGAAGCCCCGCCCCCTAATCAGGGCTCAGCTTCGCTCCCAGCACAAAGCCCCTCCAAGCCTCTACACATACAGATACCACCAACACAAAACCAAACACACACACAAATACCTTCTCCTCCAACAGAACTCCCACTCAAACTCCCCTGTTTACAGCTCTGTTTGCTAGCTCCTGTGCTGCTGCCTGACTGGCTGCTACCTTTATAGGACCCCTAGTCAGTGAAGCCCCGCCCCCTAATCAGGGCTCAGCTTCGCTCCCAGCACAAAGCCCCTCCAAGCCTCTACACATACAGATACTACCAATACAAAACCAAAAACACACACAAATACCTTCTCCTCCAACAGAACTCCCACTCAAACTCCCCTGTTTACAGCTCTCTTTGCTAGCTCCTGTGCCACTGCAGCTGTCTGTGCCGCTGCCTGACTGGCTGCTGCCTTTATAGGACCCCTCGTCAGTGAAGCCCCGCCCCCTAATCAGGGCTCAGCTTCTCTCTCAGCACAAAGCCCCTACACATACAGATACCACCAACACAAAACCAAACACACACAAATAACTTCTCCTCCAACACAACTCCCACTCATACTGCCCTGTTTACAGCTCTGTTTGCTAGCTCCTGTGCCGCTGCCTGACTGGCTGCTACCTTTCTAGGACCCCTAGTCAGTGAAGCCCCGCCCCTAATCAGAGCTCAGCTTTTCTCCCAGCACGAAGACCCTACACATACAGATACTACCAATACAAAACCAAACACACACAAATACCTTCTCTTCCAACAGAACTCCCACTCAAACTCCCCTGTTTACAGCTCTGTTTGCTAGCTCCTGTGCCGCTGCCTGACTGGCTGCTACCTTTATAGGACCCCTAGTCAGTGAAGCCCCGCCCCCTAATCAGGGCTCAGCTTCGCTCCCAGCACAAAGCCCCTCCAAGCCTCTACACATACAGATACTACCAATACAAAACCAAAAACACACACAAATACCTTCTCCTCCAACAGAACTCCCACTCAAACTCCCCTGTTTACAGCTCTGTTTGCTAGCTCCTGTGCCGCTGCAGCTGTCCGTGCCGCCGCCTGACTGGCTGCTCCCTTTATAGGACCCCTAGTCAGTGAAGCCCCGCCCCCTAATCAGGGCTCAGCTTCTCTCCCAGCACAAAGCCCCTACACATACAGATGCTACCAATACAAAACCAAACACACACACAAATGCCTTCTCCTCCAACAGAACTCCCACTCAGACTCCCCTGTTTACAGCTCTGTTTGCTAGCTCCTGTGCCGCTGCCTGACTGGCTGCTACCTTTATAGGACCCCTAGTCAGTGAAGCCCCGCCCCCTAATCAGGGCTCAGCTTCTCTCCCAGCACAAAGCCCCTCCAAGCCTCTACACATACAGATACCACCAACACAAAACCAAACACACACACAAATACCTTCTCCTCCAACAGAACTCCCACTCAAACTCCCCTGTTTACAGCTCTCTTTGCTAGCTCCTGTGCTGCTGCCTGACTGGCTGCTACCTTTATAGGACCCCTAGTCAGTGAAGCCCCGCCCCCTAATCAGGGCTCAGCTTCGCTACCAGCACAAAGACCCTCCAAGCCTCTAACCATACAGATACTGCCAATACAATTCCAAACACACACACAAATACCTTCTCCTCCAACAGAAGTCCCACTCAAACTCCCCTGTTTACAGCTCTGTTTGCTACCTCCTGTGCCGCTGCCTGACTGGCTGCTACCTTTCTAGGACCCCTAGTCAGTGAAGCCCCGCCCCCTAATCAGGGCTCAGCTTTTCTCCCAGCACGAAGACCCTACACATACAGATACTACCAATACAAAACCAAACACACACAAATACCTTCTCTTCCAACAGAACTCCCACTCAAACTCCCCTGTTTACAGCTCTGTTTGCTAGCTCCTGTGCCGCTGCAGCTGTCCGTGCCGCCGCCTGACTGGCTGCTCCCTTTATAGGACCCCTAGTCAGTGAAGCCCCGCCCCCTAATCAGGGCTCAGCTTCTCTCCCAGCACAAAGCCCCTACACATACAGATGCTACCAATACAAAACCAAACACACACACAAATGCCTTCTCCTCCAACAGAACTCCCACTCAGACTCCCCTGTTTACAGCTCTGTTTGCTAGCTCCTGTGCCGCTGCCTGACTGGCTGCTCCCTTTATAGGACCCCTCGTCAGTGAAGCCCCGCCCCCTAATCAGGGCTCAGCTTTTCTCCCAGCACAAAGCCCCTCCAAGCCTCTACACATACAGATACCAACAATACAAAACCAAACACACACACAAATACCTTCTCCTCCAACAGAACTCCCACTCAAACTCCCCTGTTTACAGCTCTGTTTGCTAGCTCCTGTGCTGCTGCCTGACTGGCTGCTACCTTTATAGGACCCCTAGTCAGTGAATCCCCGCCCCCTAATCAGGGCTCAGCTTCGCTCCCAGCACAAAGCCCCTCCAAGCCTCTACACATACAGATATTACCAATACAAAACCAAACACACACAAATACCTTCTCCTCCAACAGAACTCCCACTCAAACTCCCCTGTTTACAGCTCTGTTTGCTAGCTCCTGTACCGCTGCAGCTTTCTGTGTCGCTGCCTGACTGGCTGCTCCCTTTATAGGACCCCTCGTCAGTGAAGCCCCGCCCCCTAATCAGGGCTCAGCTTTTCTCCCAGCACAAAGCCCCTCCAAGCCTCTACACATACAGATACCAACAATACAATTCCAAACACACACACAAATGCCTTCTCCTCCAACAGAACTCCCTCTCAAACTCCCCTGTTTACAGCTCTGTTTGCTAGCTCCTGTGCCGCTGCCTGACTGGCTGCTACCTTTCTAGGACCCCTAGTCAGTGAAGCCCCGCCCCCTAATCAGGGCTCAGCTTTTCTCCGAGCACGAAGACCCTACACATACAGATACTACCAATACAAAACCAAAAACACACACAAATACCTTCTCCTCCAACAGAACTCCCACTCAAACTCCCCTGTTTACAGCTCTGTTTGCTAGCTCCTGTGCCGCTGCAGCTGTCCGTGCCGCCGCCTGACTGGCTGCTCCCTTTATAGGACCCCTCGTCAGTGAAGCCCCGCCCCCTAATCAGGGCTCAGCTTCTCTCCCAGCACAAAGCCCCTACACATACAGATGCTACCAATACAAAACCAAACACACACACAAATGCCTTCTCCTCCAACAGAACTCCCACTCAGACTCCCCTGTTTACAGCTCTGTTTGCTAGCTCCTGTGCCGCTGCCTGACTGGCTGCTACCTTTATAGGACCCCTAGTCAGTGAAGCCCCGCCCCCTAATCAGGGCTCAGCTTCGCTCCCAGCACAAAGCCCCTCCAAGCCTCTACACATAGAGATACTACCAATACAAAACCAAAAACACACACAAATACCTTCTCCTCCAACAGAACTCCCACTCAAACTCCCCTGTTTACAGCTCTGTTTGCTAGCTCCTGTACCGCTGCAGCTTTCTGTGTCGCTGCCTGACTGGCTGCTCCCTTTATAGGACCCCTCGTCAGTGAAGCCCCGCCCCCTAATCAGGGCTCAGCTTTTCTCCCAGCACAAAGCCCCTCCAAGCCTCTACACATACAGATACCAACAATACAAAACCAAACACACACACAAATACCTTCTCCTCCAACAGAACTCCCACTCAAACTCCCCTGTTTACAGCTCTCTTTGCTAGCTCCTGTGCCGCTACAGCTGTCTGTGCCGCTGCCTGACTGTCTGATACCTTTATAGGACCCCTAGTCAGTGAAGCCCCGCCCCCTAATCAGGGCTCAGCTTCTCTCCGAGCACAAAGCCCCTACACATACAGATACCACCAACACAAAACCAAACACACACAAATACCTTCTCCTCCAACAGAACTCCCACTCAAACTCCCCTGTTTACAGCTCTCTTTGCTAGCTCCTGTGCTGCTGCCTGACTGGCTGCTACCTTTATAGGACCCCTAGTCAGTGAAGCCCCGCCCCCTAATCAGGGCTCAGCTTCGCTCCCAGCACAAAGACCCTCCAAGCCTCTAACCATACAGATACTGCCAATACAATTCCAAACACACACACAAATACCTTCTCCTCCAACAGAAGTCCCACTCAAACTCCCCTGTTTACAGCTCTGTTTGCTAGCTCCTGTGCCGCTGCCTGACTGGCTGCTACCTTTATAGGACCCCTAGTCAGTGAAGCCCCGCCCCCTAATCAGGGCTCAGCTTCGCTCCCAGCACAAAGCCGCTCCAAGCCTCTACACATACAGATACTACGAATACAAAACCAAAAACACACACAAATACGTTCTCCTCCAACAGAACTCCCACTCAAACTCCCCTGTTTACAGCTCTGTTTGCTAGCTCCTGTACCGCTGCAGCTTTCTGTGTCGCTGCCTGACTGGCTGCTCCCTTTATAGGACCCCTCGTCAGTGAAGCCCCGCCCCCTAATCAGGGCTCAGCTTCTCTCCCAGCACAAAGCCCCTCCAAGCCTCTACACATACAGATACCACCAACACAAAACCAAACACACACACAAATACCTTCTCCTCCAACAGAACTCCCACTCAAACTCCCCTGTTTACAGCTCTCTTTGCTAGCTCCTGTGCCACTGCAGCTGTCTGTGCCGCTGCCTGACTGGCTGCTGCCTTTATAGAACCCCTAGTCAGTGAAGCCCCGCCCCCTAATCAGGGCTCAGCTTCTCTCCCAGCACAAAGCCTCTAAACATACAGATACTGCCAATACAAAACCAAACACACACAAATGCCTTCTCCTCCAACAGAACTCCCTCTCAAACTCCCCTGTTTACAGCTCTGTTTGCTAGCTCCAGTGCCGCTGCAGCTGTCTGTGCCGCTGCCTGACTGGCTGCTACCTTTCTAGGACCCCTAGTCAGTGAAGCCCCGCCCCCTAATCAGGGCTCAGCTTTTCTCCCCGCACAAAGACCCTACACATACAGATACTACCAATACAAAACCAAACACACACAAATACCTTCTCTTCCAACAGAACTCCCACTCCAACTCCCCTGTTTACAGCTCTGTTTGCTAGCTCCTGTGCCGCTGCCTGACTGGCTGCTACCTTTATAGGACCCCTAGTCAGTGAAGCCCCGCCCCCTAATCAGGGCTCAGCTTCGCTCCCAGCACAAAGCCCCTCCAAGCCTCTACACATACAGATACCACCAACACAAAACCAAACACACACACAAATACCTTCTCCTCCAACAGAACTCCCACTCAAACTCCCCTGTTTACAGCTCTGTTTGCTAGCTCCTGTGCTGCTGCCTGACTGGCTGCTACCTTTATAGGACCCCTAGTCAGTGAAGCCCCGCCCCCTAATCAGGGCTCAGCTTCGCTCCCAGCACAAAGCCCCTCCAAGCCTCTACACATACAGATACTACCAATACAAAACCAAAAACACACACAAATACCTTCTCCTCCAACAGAACTCCCACTCAAACTCCCCTGTTTACAGCTCTCTTTGCTAGCTCCTGTGCCACTGCAGCTGTCTGTGCCGCTGCCTGACTGGCTGCTGCCTTTATAGGACCCCTCGTCAGTGAAGCCCCGCCCCCTAATCAGGGCTCAGCTTCTCTCTCAGCACAAAGCCCCTACACATACAGATACCACCAACACAAAACCAAACACACACAAATAACTTCTCCTCCAACACAACTCCCACTCATACTGCCCTGTTTACAGCTCTGTTTGCTAGCTCCTGTGCCGCTGCCTGACTGGCTGCTACCTTTCTAGGACCCCTAGTCAGTGAAGCCCCGCCCCTAATCAGAGCTCAGCTTTTCTCCCAGCACGAAGACCCTACACATACAGATACTACCAATACAAAACCAAACACACACAAATACCTTCTCTTCCAACAGAACTCCCACTCAAACTCCCCTGTTTACAGCTCTGTTTGCTAGCTCCTGTGCCGCTGCCTGACTGGCTGCTACCTTTATAGGACCCCTAGTCAGTGAAGCCCCGCCCCCTAATCAGGGCTCAGCTTCGCTCCCAGCACAAAGCCCCTCCAAGCCTCTACACATACAGATACTACCAATACAAAACCAAAAACACACACAAATACCTTCTCCTCCAACAGAACTCCCACTCAAACTCCCCTGTTTACAGCTCTGTTTGCTAGCTCCTGTGCCGCTGCAGCTGTCCGTGCCGCCGCCTGACTGGCTGCTCCCTTTATAGGACCCCTAGTCAGTGAAGCCCCGCCCCCTAATCAGGGCTCAGCTTCTCTCCCAGCACAAAGCCCCTACACATACAGATGCTACCAATACAAAACCAAACACACACACAAATGCCTTCTCCTCCAACAGAACTCCCACTCAGACTCCCCTGTTTACAGCTCTGTTTGCTAGCTCCTGTGCCGCTGCCTGACTGGCTGCTACCTTTATAGGACCCCTAGTCAGTGAAGCCCCGCCCCCTAATCAGGGCTCAGCTTCTCTCCCAGCACAAAGCCCCTACACATACAGATGCTACCAATACAAAACCAAACACACACACAAATGCCTTCTCCTCCAACAGAACTCCCACTCAGACTCCCCTGTTTACAGCTCTGTTTGATAGCTCCTGTGCCGCTGCCTGACTCGCTGCTACCTTTATAGGACCCCTAGTCAGTGAAGCCCCGCCCCCTAATCAGGGCTCAGCTTCTCTCCCAGCACAAAGCCCCTCCAAGCCTCTACACATACAGATACCACCAACACAAAACCAAACACACACACAAATACCTTCTCCTCCAACAGAACTCCCACTCAAACTCCCCTGTTTACAGCTCTCTTTGCTAGCTCCTGTGCTGCTGCCTGACTGGCTGCTACCTTTATAGGACCCCTAGTCAGTGAAGCCCCGCCCCCTAATCAGGGCTCAGCTTCGCTACCAGCACAAAGACCCTCCAAGCCTCTAACCATACAGATACTGCCAATACAATTCCAAACACACACACAAATACCTTCTCCTCCAACAGAAGTCCCACTCAAACTCCCCTGTTTACAGCTCTGTTTGCTACCTCCTGTGCCGCTGCCTGACTGGCTGCTACCTTTCTAGGACCCCTAGTCAGTGAAGCCCCGCCCCCTAATCAGGGCTCAGCTTTTCTCCCAGCACGAAGACCCTACACATACAGATACTACCAATACAAAACCAAACACACACAAATACCTTCTCTTCCAACAGAACTCCCACTCAAACTCCCCTGTTTACAGCTCTGTTTGCTAGCTCCTGTGCCGCTGCAGCTGTCCGTGCCGCCGCCTGACTGGCTGCTCCCTTTATAGGACCCCTAGTCAGTGAAGCCCCGCCCCCTAATCAGGGCTCAGCTTCTCTCCCAGCACAAAGCCCCTACACATACAGATGCTACCAATACAAAACCAAACACACACACAAATGCCTTCTCCTCCAACAGAACTCCCACTCAGACTCCCCTGTTTACAGCTCTGTTTGCTAGCTCCTGTGCCGCTGCCTGACTGGCTGCTCCCTTTATAGGACCCCTCGTCAGTGAAGCCCCGCCCCCTAATCAGGGCTCAGCTTTTCTCCCAGCACAAAGCCCCTCCAAGCCTCTACACATACAGATACCAACAATACAAAACCAAACACACACACAAATACCTTCTCCTCCAACAGAACTCCCACTCAAACTCCCCTGTTTACAGCTCTGTTTGCTAGCTCCTGTGCTGCTGCCTGACTGGCTGCTACCTTTATAGGACCCCTAGTCAGTGAATCCCCGCCCCCTAATCAGGGCTCAGCTTTTCTCCCAGCACAAAGCCCCTCCAAGCCTCTACACATACAGATATTACCAATACAAAACCAAACACACACAAATACCTTCTCCTCCAACAGAACTCCCTCTCAAACTCCCCTGTTTACAGCTCTGTTTGCTAGCTCCTGTACCGCTGCAGCTTTCTGTGTCGCTGCCTGACTGGCTGCTCCCTTTATAGGACCCCTCGTCAGTGAAGCCCCGCCCCCTAATCAGGGCTCAGCTTTTCTCCCAGCACAAAGCCCCTCCAAGCCTCTACACATACAGATACCAACAATACAATTCCAAACACACACACAAATGCCTTCTCCTCCAACAGAACTCCCTCTCAAACTCCCCTGTTTACAGCTCTGTTTGCTAGCTCCTGTGCCGCTGCCTGACTGGCTGCTACCTTTCTAGGACCCCTAGTCAGTGAAGCCCCGCCCCCTAATCAGGGCTCAGCTTTTCTCCGAGCACGAAGACCCTACACATACAGATACTACCAATACAAAACCAAAAACACACACAAATACCTTCTCCTCCAACAGAACTCCCACTCAAACTCCCCTGTTTACAGCTCTGTTTGCTAGCTCCTGTGCCGCTGCAGCTGTCCGTGCCGCCGCCTGACTGGCTGCTCCCTTTATAGGACCCCTCGTCAGTGAAGCCCCGCCCCCTAATCAGGGCTCAGCTTCTCTCCCAGCACAAAGCCCCTACACATACAGATGCTACCAATACAAAACCAAACACACACACAAATGCCTTCTCCTCCAACAGAACTCCCACTCAGACTCCCCTGTTTACAGCTCTGTTTGCTAGCTCCTGTGCCGCTGCCTGACTGGCTGCTACCTTTCTAGGACCCCTAGTCAGTGAAGCCCCGCCCCCTAATCAGGGCTCAGCTTTTCTCCCCGCACAAAGACCCTACACATACAGATACTACCAATACAAAACCAAACACACACAAATACCTTCTCTTCCAACAGAACTCCCACTCAAACTCCCCTGTTTACAGCTCTGTTTGCTAGCTCCTGTGCCGCTGCCTGACTGGCTGCTACCTTTATAGGACCCCTAGTCAGTGAAGCCCCGCCCCCTAATCAGGGCTCAGCTTCGCTCCCAGCACAAAGCCCCTCCAAGCCTCTACACATAGAGATACTACCAATACAAAACCAAAAACACACACAAATACCTTCTCCTCCAACAGAACTCCCACTCAAACTCCCCTGTTTACAGCTCTGTTTGCTAGCTCCTGTACCGCTGCAGCTTTCTGTGTCGCTGCCTGACTGGCTGCTCCCTTTATAGGACCCCTCGTCAGTGAAGCCCCGCCCCCTAATCAGGGCTCAGCTTTTCTCCCAGCACAAAGCCCCTCCAAGCCTCTACACATACAGATACCAACAATACAAAACCAAACACACACACAAATACCTTCTCCTCCAACAGAACTCCCACTCAAACTCCCCTGTTTACAGCTCTCTTTGCTAGCTCCTGTGCCGCTACAGCTGTCTGTGCCGCTGCCTGACTGTCTGATACCTTTATAGGACCCCTAGTCAGTGAAGCCCCGCCCCCTAATCAGGGCTCAGCTTCTCTCCGAGCACAAAGCCCCTACACATACAGATACCACCAACACAAAACCAAACACACACAAATACCTTCTCCTCCAACAGAACTCCCACTCAAACTCCCCTGTTTACAGCTCTGTTTGCTAGCTCCTGTGCCGCTGCAGCTGTCCGTGCCGCCGCCTGACTGGCTGCTCCCTTTATAGGACCCCTAGTCAGTGAAGCCCCGCCCCCTAATCAGGGCTCAGCTTCTCTCCCAGCACAAAGCCCCTACACATACAGATGCTACCAATACAAAACCAAACACACACACAAATGCCTTCTCCTCCAACAGAACTCCCACTCAGACTCCCCTGTTTACAGCTCTGTTTGCTAGCTCCTGTGCCGCTGCCTGACTGGCTGCTACCTTTATAGGACCCCTAGTCAGTGAAGCCCCGCCCCCTAATCAGGGCTCAGCTTCTCTCCCAGCACAAAGCCCCTACACATACAGATGCTACCAATACAAAACCAAACACACACACAAATGCCTTCTCCTCCAACAGAACTCCCACTCAGACTCCCCTGTTTACAGCTCTGTTTGCTAGCTCCTGTGCCGCTGCCTGACTCGCTGCTACCTTTATAGGACCCCTAGTCAGTGAAGCCCCCCCCCCTAATCAGGGCTCAGCTTCTCTCCCAGCACAAAGCCCCTCCAAGCCTCTACACATACAGATACCACCAACACAAAACCAAACACACACACAAATACCTTCTCCTCCAACAGAACTCCCACTCAAACTCCCCTGTTTACAGCTCTGTTTGCTAGCTCCTGTGCTGCTGCCTGACTGGCTGCTACCTTTATAGGACCCCTAGTCAGTGAAGCCCCGCCCCCTAATCAGGGCTCAGCTTCGCTCCCAGCACAAAGACCCTCCAAGCCTCTAACCATACAGATACTGCCAATACAATTCCAAACACACACACAAATACCTTCTCCTCCAACAGAAGTCCCACTCAAACTCCCCTGTTTACAGCTCTGTTTGCTAGCTCCTGTGCCGCTGCCTGACTGGCTGCTACCTTTATAGGACCCCTAGTCAGTGAAGCCCCGCCCCCTAATCAGGGCTCAGCTTCTCTCCCAGCACAAAGCCCCTCCAAGCCTCTACACATACAGATACCACCAATACAAAACCAAACACACACACAAATGCCTTCTCCTCCAACAGAACTCCCTCTCAAACTCCCCTGTTTACAGCTCTGTTTGCTAGCTGTCTGTGCCGCTGCCTGACTGGCTGCTACCTTTATAGGACCCCTAGTCAGTGAAGCCCCGCCCCCTAATCAGGGCTCAGCTTCTCTCCCAGCACAAAGCCCCTCCAAGCCTCTACACATACAGATACTACCAATACAAAACCAAACACACACAAATAGCTTCTCTTCCAACAGAACTCCCACTCAAAGTCCCCTATTTACAGCTCTGTTTGCTAGCTCCTATACCGTTGCAGCTGTCTGTGTCGCTGCCTGACTGGCTGCTCCCTTTATAGGACCCCTAGTCAGTGAAATCCCGCCCCCTAATCAGGGCTCAGCTTCTCTCGCAGCACAAAGCCCCTACACATACAGATACCACCAATACAAAACCAAACACACACAAATACCTTCTCCTCCAACAGAACTCCCACTCAAACTCCCCTGTTTACAGCTCTATTTGCTAGCTCCAGTGCCGCTGCAGCTGTCTGTGCCGCTGCCTGACTGGTTGGTACCTTTATAGGACCCCTAGTCAGGGAAGCCCCGCCCCCTAATCAGGGCTCAGCTTCTCTCCCAGCACAAAGCCTCTACTCATACAGACACTACCAATACAAAACCAAACACACAAATACCTTCTCCTCCAACAGAACTCCCTCTCAAACTCACCTGTTTACAGCTCTGTTTGCTAGCTCCTGTGCCGCTGCAGCTGTCTGTTCCCCTGCCTGACTGGCTGCTCCCTTTATAGGACCCCTAGTCAGTGAAGCCCCGCCCCTAATCAGGGCTCAGCTTTTCTCCCAGCACAAAGCCCCTCCAAGCCTCTACACATACAGATACTACCAATACGAAACCAAACACACACATATACCTTCTCCTCCAACAGAACTCCCACTCAAACTCCCGTGTTTACAGCACTGTTTGCTAGCTGCTGTGCCGCTGCCTGACTGGCTGCTACCTTTATAGGACGCCTAGTCAGTGAAGCCCCGCCCCCTTATCAGGGCTCAGCTTCTCTCCCAGCACAAAGCCTCTACACATACAGATACTACCAATACAAAACCAAACACACACGAACACCTTCTCCTCCAACAGAACTCCCACTCATACTCCCCTGTTTAGAGCTCTGTTTGCTAGCTCCTGTGCCGCTGCCTGACTGGCTGTTACCTTTCTAGGACCCCTAGTCAGTGAAGCCCCGCCCCCTAATCACGGCTCAGCTTTTCTCCCAGCACAAAGACCCTACACATACAGATACTACCAATACAAAACCAAACACACACAATTACCTTCTCTTCCAACAGGACTCCCACTCAAACTCCCCTGTTTACAGCTCTGTTTGCTAGCTTCTGTGTCGCTGCCTGACTGGCTGCTCCCTTTATAGGACCCCTCGTCAGTGAAGCCCCGCCCCCTAATCAGGGCTCAGCTTCTCTCCCAGCACAAAGCCCCTCCAAGCCTCTACACATACAGATACCACCAATACAAAACCAAACACACACAAATACCTTCTCCTCCAACAGAACTCCCACTCAAACTCCCCTGTTTACAGCTCTGTTTGCTAGCTCCTGTGCCCCTGCAGCTGTCTGTGACGCTGCCTGATTGGCTGCTACAATCATAGGACCCCTAGTCAGCGAAGCCCCGTCCCCTAATAAGGGCTCAGCTTCTCTCCCAGCACAAAGCTCCTCCAAGCCTCTACACATACAGATACTACCAATACAAAACCAAAAACACACACAAATACCTTCTCCTCCAACAGAACTCCCACTCAAACTCCCCTGTTTACAGCTCTGTTTGCTAGCTCCTGTACCGCTGCAGCTTTCTGTGTCGCTGCCTGACTGGCTGCTCCCTTTATAGGACCCCTCGTCAGTGAAGCCCCGCCCCCTAATCAGGGCTCAGCTTTTCTCCCAGCACAAAGCCCCTCCAAGCCTCTACACATACAGATACCAACAATACAAAACCAAACACACACACAAATACCTTCTCCTCCAACAGAACTCCCACTCAAACTCCCCTGTTTACAGCTCTCTTTGCTAGCTCCTGTGCCACTGCAGCTGTCTGTGCCGCTGCCTGACTGGCTGCTGCCTTTATAGGACCCCTAGTCAGTGAAGCCCCGCCCCCTAATCAGGGCTCAGCTTCTCACCCAGCACAAAGCCCCTACACATACAGATGCTACCAATACAAAACCAAACACACACACAAATGCCTTCTCCTCCAACAGAACTCCCACTCAGACTCCCCTGTTTACAGCTCTGTTTGCTAGCTCCTGTGCCGCTGCCTGACTGGCTGCTACCTTTATAGGACCCCTAGTCAGTGAAGCCCCGCCCCCAAATCAGGGCTCAGCTTCGCTCCCAGCACAAAGCCCCTACACATACAGATACCACCAGCACAAAACCAAACACACACAAATACCTTCTCCTCCAACAGAACTCCCACTCAAACTCCCCTGTTTACAGCTCTGTTTGCTAGCCCCTGTATCGCTGCAGCTGTCTGTCCAGCTGCCTGACTGGCTGCTCCCTTTATAGGACCCCTAGTCAGTGAAGCCCCGCCCCCTAATCAGGGCTCAGCTTCTCTCCCAGCACAAAGGCCGTCCAAGCCTCTACACATACAGATACTACCAATACAAAACCAAACACACACACAAATGCCTTCTCCTCCAACAGAACTCCCACTCAAACTCCCCTGTTTACAGCTCAGTTTGCAAGCTCCTGTGCCACTGCAGCTGTCTGTGCCGCTGTCTGACTGGCTGCTACCTTTATAGGACCCCTGGTCAGTGAAGCCCTGCACGCTAATCAGGGCTCAGCTTCTCTCCCAGCACAAAGCCCCTACACATACAGATACCACCAACACAAAACCAAACACACACAAATACCTTCTACTCCAACAGAACTCCCTCTCAAACTCCCCTGTTTACAGCTCTGTTTGCTAGCTCCTGTGCCGCTGCCAGACTGGCTGCTACCTTTATAGGACCCCTAGTCAGTGAAGCCCCGCCCCCTAATCAGGGCTCAGCTTCGCTCCCAGAGCAAAGCTCCTCCAAGCCTCTACACATACAAATACTACCAATACAAAACCAAACACACACAAATACCTTCTCCTCCAACACAACTCCCACTCATACTCCCCTGTTTACAGCTCTGTTTGCTAGCTCCTGTGCCGCTGCCTGACTGGCTGCTACCTTTCTAGGACCCCTAGTCAGTGAAGCCCCGCCCCCTAATCAGGGCTCAGCTTTTCTCCCAGCACAAAGACCCTACACATACAGATACTACCAATACAAAACCAAACACACACAAATACCTTCTCTTCCAACAGAACTCCCACTCAAACTCCCCTGTTTACAGCTCTGTTTGCTAGCTCCTGTGCCGCTGCCTGACTGGCTGCTACCTTTATAGGACCCCTAGTCAGTGAAGCCCCGCCCCCTAATCAGGGCTCAGCTTCGCTCCCAGCACAAAGCCCCTCCAAGCCTCTACACATAGAGATACTACCAATACAAAACCAAAAACACACACAAATACCTTCTCCTCCAACAGAACTCCCACTCAAACTCCCCTGTTTACAGCTCTGTTTGCTAGCTCCTGTACCGCTGCAGCTTTCTGTGTCGCTGCCTGACTGGCTGCTCCCTTTATAGGACCCCTCGTCAGTGAAGCCCCGCCCCCTAATCAGGGCTCAGCTTTTCTCCCAGCACAAAGCCCCTCCAAGCCTGTACACATACAGATACCAACAATACAAAACCAAACACACACACAAATACCTTCTCCTCCAACAGAACTCCCACTCAAACTCCCCTGTTTACAGCTCTCTTTGCTAGCTCCTGTGCCGCTACAGCTGTCTGTGCCGCTGCCTGACTGTCTGATACCTTTATAGGACCCCTAGTCAGTGAAGCCCCGCCCCCTAATCAGGGCTCAGCTTCTCTCCGAGCACAAAGCCCCTACACATACAGATACCACCAACACAAAACCAAACACACACAAATACCTTCTCCTCCAACAGAACTCCCACTCAAACTCCCCTGTTTACAGCTCTGTTTGCTAGCTCCTGTGCCGCTGCAGCTGTCCGTGCCGCCGCCTGACTGGCTGCTCCCTTTATAGGACCCCTAGTCAGTGAAGCCCCGCCCCCTAATCAGGGCTCAGCTTCTCTCCCAGCACAAAGCCCCTACACATACAGATGCTACCAATACAAAACCAAACACACACACAAATGCCTTCTCCTCCAACAGAACTCCCACTCAGACTCCCCTGTTTACAGCTCTGTTTGCTAGCTCCTGTGCCGCTGCCTGACTGGCTGCTACCTTTATAGGACCCCTAGTCAGTGAAGCCCCGCCCCCTAATCAGGGCTCAGCTTCTCTCCCAGCACAAAGCCCCTACACATACAGATGCTACCAATACAAAACCAAACACACACACAAATGCCTTCTCCTCCAACAGAACTCCCACTCAGACTCCCCTGTTTACAGCTCTGTTTGCTAGCTCCTGTGCCGCTGCCTGACTCGCTGCTACCTTTATAGGACCCCTAGTCAGTGAAGCCCCCCCCCCTAATCAGGGCTCAGCTTCTCTCCCAGCACAAAGCCCCTCCAAGCCTCTACACATACAGATACCACCAACACAAAACCAAACACACACACAAATACCTTCTCCTCCAACAGAACTCCCACTCAAACTCCCCTGTTTACAGCTCTGTTTGCTAGCTCCTGTGCTGCTGCCTGACTGGCTGCTACCTTTATAGGACCCCTAGTCAGTGAAGCCCCGCCCCCTAATCAGGGCTCAGCTTCGCTCCCAGCACAAAGACCCTCCAAGCCTCTAACCATACAGATACTGCCAATACAATTCCAAACACACACACAAATACCTTCTCCTCCAACAGAAGTCCCACTCAAACTCCCCTGTTTACAGCTCTGTTTGCTAGCTCCTGTGCCGCTGCCTGACTGGCTGCTACCTTTATAGGACCCCTAGTCAGTGAAGCCCCGCCCCCTAATCAGGGCTCAGCTTCTCTCCCAGCACAAAGCCCCTCCAAGCCTCTACACATACAGATACCACCAATACAAAACCAAACACACACACAAATGCCTTCTCCTCCAACAGAACTCCCTCTCAAACTCCCCTGTTTACAGCTCTGTTTGCTAGCTGTCTGTGCCGCTGCCTGACTGGCTGCTACCTTTATAGGACCCCTAGTCAGTGAAGCCCCGCCCCCTAATCAGGGCTCAGCTTCTCTCCCAGCACAAAGCCCCTCCAAGCCTCTACACATACAGATACTACCAATACAAAACCAAACACACACAAATAGCTTCTCTTCCAACAGAACTCCCACTCAAAGTCCCCTATTTACAGCTCTGTTTGCTAGCTCCTATACCGTTGCAGCTGTCTGTGTCGCTGCCTGACTGGCTGCTCCCTTTATAGGACCCCTAGTCAGTGAAATCCCGCCCCCTAATCAGGGCTCAGCTTCTCTCGCAGCACAAAGCCCCTACACATACAGATACCACCAATACAAAACCAAACACACACAAATACCTTCTCCTCCAACAGAACTCCCACTCAAACTCCCCTGTTTACAGCTCTATTTGCTAGCTCCAGTGCCGCTGCAGCTGTCTGTGCCGCTGCCTGACTGGTTGGTACCTTTATAGGACCCCTAGTCAGGGAAGCCCCGCCCCCTAATCAGGGCTCAGCTTCTCTCCCAGCACAAAGCCTCTACTCATACAGACACTACCAATACAAAACCAAACACACAAATACCTTCTCCTCCAACAGAACTCCCTCTCAAACTCACCTGTTTACAGCTCTGTTTGCTAGCTCCTGTGCCGCTGCAGCTGTCTGTTCCCCTGCCTGACTGGCTGCTCCCTTTATAGGACCCCTAGTCAGTGAAGCCCCGCCCCTAATCAGGGCTCAGCTTCTCTCCCAGCACAAAGCCTCTACTCATACAGACACTACCAATACGAAACCAAACACACACATATACCTTCTCCTCCAACAGAACTCCCACTCAAACTCCCGTGTTTACAGCACTGTTTGCTAGCTGCTGTGCCGCTGCCTGACTGGCTGCTACCTTTATAGGACGCCTAGTCAGTGAAGCCCCGCCCCCTTATCAGGGCTCAGCTTCTCTCCCAGCACAAAGCCTCTACACATACAGATACTACCAATACAAAACCAAACACACACGAACACCTTCTCCTCCAACAGAACTCCCACTCATACTCCCCTGTTTAGAGCTCTGTTTGCTAGCTCCTGTGCCGCTGCCTGACTGGCTGTTACCTTTCTAGGACCCCTAGTCAGTGAAGCCCCGCCCCCTAATCACGGCTCAGCTTTTCTCCCAGCACAAAGACCCTACACATACAGATACTACCAATACAAAACCAAACACACACAATTACCTTCTCTTCCAACAGGACTCCCACTCAAACTCCCCTGTTTACAGCTCTGTTTGCTAGCTTCTGTGTCGCTGCCTGACTGGCTGCTCCCTTTATAGGACCCCTCGTCAGTGAAGCCCCGCCCCCTAATCAGGGCTCAGCTTCTCTCCCAGCACAAAGCCCCTCCAAGCCTCTACACATACAGATACCACCAATACAAAACCAAACACACACAAATACCTTCTCCTCCAACAGAACTCCCACTCAAACTCCCCTGTTTACAGCTCTGTTTGCTAGCTCCTGTGCCCCTGCAGCTGTCTGTGACGCTGCCTGATTGGCTGCTACAATCATAGGACCCCTAGTCAGCGAAGCCCCGTCCCCTAATAAGGGCTCAGCTTCTCTCCCAGCACAAAGCTCCTCCAAGCCTCTACACATACAGATACTACCAATACAAAACCAAAAACACACACAAATACCTTCTCCTCCAACAGAACTCCCACTCAAACTCCCCTGTTTACAGCTCTGTTTGCTAGCTCCTGTACCGCTGCAGCTTTCTGTGTCGCTGCCTGACTGGCTGCTCCCTTTATAGGACCCCTCGTCAGTGAAGCCCCGCCCCCTAATCAGGGCTCAGCTTTTCTCCCAGCACAAAGCCCCTCCAAGCCTCTACACATACAGATACCAACAATACAAAACCAAACACACACACAAATACCTTCTCCTCCAACAGAACTCCCACTCAAACTCCCCTGTTTACAGCTCTCTTTGCTAGCTCCTGTGCCACTGCAGCTGTCTGTGCCGCTGCCTGACTGGCTGCTGCCTTTATAGGACCCCTAGTCAGTGAAGCCCCGCCCCCTAATCAGGGCTCAGCTTCTCACCCAGCACAAAGCCCCTACACATACAGATGCTACCAATACAAAACCAAACACACACACAAATGCCTTCTCCTCCAACAGAACTCCCACTCAGACTCCCCTGTTTACAGCTCTGTTTGCTAGCTCCTGTGCCGCTGCCTGACTGGCTGCTACCTTTATAGGACCCCTAGTCAGTGAAGCCCCGCCCCCAAATCAGGGCTCAGCTTCGCTCCCAGCACAAAGCCCCTACACATACAGATACCACCAGCACAAAACCAAACACACACAAATACCTTCTCCTCCAACAGAACTCCCACTCAAACTCCCCTGTTTACAGCTCTGTTTGCTAGCCCCTGTATCGCTGCAGCTGTCTGTCCAGCTGCCTGACTGGCTGCTCCCTTTATAGGACCCCTAGTCAGTGAAGCCCCGCCCCCTAATCAGGGCTCAGCTTCTCTCCCAGCACAAAGGCCGTCCAAGCCTCTACACATACAGATACTACCAATACAAAACCAAACACACACACAAATGCCTTCTCCTCCAACAGAACTCCCACTCAAACTCCCCTGTTTACAGCTCAGTTTGCAAGCTCCTGTGCCACTGCAGCTGTCTGTGCCGCTGTCTGACTGGCTGCTACCTTTATAGGACCCCTGGTCAGTGAAGCCCCGCCCCCTAATCAGGGCTCAGCTTCGCTCCCAGAGCAAAGCTCCTCCAAGCCTCTACACATACAAATACTACCAATACAAAACCAAACACACACAAATACCTTCTCCTCCAACAGAACTCCCACTCAAACTCCCCTGTTTACAGCTCTGTTTGCTAGCTCCTGTACCGCTGCAGCTGTCTGTGCAGCTGCCTAACTGGCTGCTCCCTTTATAGGACACCTAGTCAGTGAAGCCCCGCCCCCTAATCAGGGCTCAGCTTCTCTCTCAGCACAAAGCCCCTCCAAGCCTCTACACATACAGATCCTAGCAATACAAAACCAAACACACAAAAATACCTTCTCCTCCAACAGAACTCCCACTCAAACTCCCCTGTTTACAGCTCTGTTTGCTAGCTCCTGTGCCAATGCAGCTGTCTGTGCCGCTGCCTGACTGGCTGCTACCTTTATAGGACCCCTAGTCAGGGAAGCCCCGCCCCCTAATCAGGGCTCAGATTCTCTCCCAGCACAAAGCCTCTACTCATACAGATACTACCAATACAAAACTAAACACACACAAATACCTTCTCTTCCAACAGAAGTCCCAGTCAAACTCCCCTGTTTACAGCTCTGTTTGCTAGCTCCTGTGCCGCTGCAGCTGTCCGTGCCGCCGCCTGACTGGCTGCTCCCTTTATAGGACCCCTAGTCAGTGAAGCCCCGCCCCCTAATCAGGGCTCAGCTTCTCTCCCAGCACAAAGCCCCTACACATACAGATGCTACCAATACAAAACCAAACACACACACAAATGCCTTCTCCTCCAACAGAACTCCCACTCAGACTCCCCTGTTTACAGCTCTGTTTGCTAGCTCCTGTGCCGCTGCCTGACTCGCTGCTACCTTTATAGGACCCCTAGTCAGTGAAGCCCCGCCCCCTAATCAGGGCTCAGCTTCGCTCCCAGCACAAAGACCCTCCAAGCCTCTAACCATACAGATACTGCCAATACAATTCCAAACACACACACAAATACCTTCTCCTCCAACAGAAGTCCCACTCAAACTCCCCTGTTTACAGCTCTGTTTGCTAGCTCCTGTGCCGCTGCCTGACTGGCTGCTACCTTTATAGGACCCCTAGTCAGTGAAGCCCCGCCCCCTAATCAGGGCTCAGCTTCTCTCCCAGCACAAAGCCCCTCCAAGCCTCTACACATACAGATACCACCAACACAAAACCAAACACACACACAAATACCTTCTCCTCCAACAGAACTCCCACTCAAACTCCCCTGTTTACAGCTCTGTTTGCTAGCTCCTGTGCTGCTGCCTGACTGGCTGCTACCTTTATAGGACCCCTAGTCAGTGAAGCCCCGCCCCCTAATCAGGGCTCAGCTTCTCTCCCAGCACAAAGACCCTCCAAGCCTCTAAACATACAGTTACTGCCAATACAATTCCAAACACACACACAAATACCTTCTCCTCCAACAGAAGTCCCACTCAAACTCCCCTGTTTACAGCTCTGTTTGCTAGCTCCTGTACCGCTGCAGCTGTCTGTGTTGCCGCCTGACTGGCCGCTCCCTTTATAGGACCCCTCGTCAGTGAAGCCCCGCCCCCTAATCAGGGCTCAGCTTCTCTCCCAGCACAAAGCCCCTCCAAGCCTCTACACATACAGATACCACCGATACAAAACCAAACATACACAAATACCTTCTCCTCCAACAGAACTCCCACTCAAACTCCCGTGTTTATAGCACTGTTTGCTAGCTCCTGTGCTGGTGCCTGACTGGCTGCTGCCTTTATAGGACCCCTAGTCAGGGAAGCCCCGCCCCCTAATCAGGGCTCAGCTTCTCTCCCAGCACAAAGCCCCTCCAAGTCTCTACACATACAGGTACTACCAATACAAAACCAAACACACACAAATACCTTCTCCTCCAACAGAACTCCCACTCAAACTCCCGTGTTTACAGCACTGTTTGCTAGCTCCTGTGCTGGTGCCTGACTGGCTGCTAGCTTTATAGGACCCCTAGTCAGGGAAGTCCCGCCCCCTAATAAGGGCTCAGCTTCTCTCCCAGCACAAAGCCCCTCCAAGCCTCTTCACATACAAATACTACCAATACAAAACCAAACACACACAAATACCTTCTCTTCCAACAGAACTCCCACTCAAACTCCCCTGTTTACAGCTCTGTTTGCTCGCTCCTGTGCCGCTGCAGCTGTCTGTGCCGCTGCCTGACTGGCTGCTACCTTTATAGGACGCCTAGTCAGTGAAGCCCCGCCCCCTTATCAGGGCTCAGCTTCTCTCCCAGCACAAAGCCTCTACACATACAGATACTACCAATACAAAACCAAACACACACAAATACCTTCTCTTCCAACAGAAGTCCCACTCAAACTCCCCTGTTTACAGCTCTGTTTGCTAGCTCCTGTACCGCTGCAGCTGTCTGTGCAGCTGCCTGACTGGCTGCTCCCTTTATAGGACCCCTAGTCAGTGAAGCCCCGACCCCTAATCAGGGCTCACCTTCTCTCGCAGCACAAAGCCCCTACACAAACAGATACCACCAATACAAAACCAAACACACACAAATACCTTCTCCTCCAACAGACCTCCCACTCAAACTCCCCTGTTTACAGCTCTCTTTGCTAGCTCCTGTGCCGCTGCAGCTGTCCGTGCCGCCGCCTGACTGGCTGCTCCCTTTTTAGGACCCCTAGTCAGTGAAGCCCCGCCCCCTAATCAGGGCTCAGCTTCTCTCCCAGCACAAAGCCCCTACACATACAGATACCACCAACACAAAACCAAACACACACAAATACCTTCTCCTCCAACAGAACTCCCTCTCAAACTCCCCTGTTTACAGCTCTGTTTGCTAGCTCCTGTGCCGCTGCCAGACTGGCTGCTACCTTTATAGGACCCCTAGTCAGTGAAGCCCCGCCCCCTAATCAGGGCTCAGCTTCGCTCCCAGAGCAAAGCTCCTCCAAGCCTCTACACATACAAATACTACCAATACAAAACCAAACACACACAAATACCTTCTCCTCCAACAGAACTCCCACTCAAACTCCCCTGTTTACAGCTCTGTTTGCTAGCTCCTGTACCGCTGCAGCTGTCTGTGCAGCTGCCTAACTGGCTGCTCCCTTTATAGGACACCTAGTCAGTGAAGCCCCGCCCCCTAATCAGGGCTCAGCTTCTCTCTCAGCACAAAGCCCCTCCAAGCCTCTACACATACAGATCCTAGCAATACAAAACCAAACACACAAAAATACCTTCTCCTCCAACAGAACTCCCACTCAAACTCCCCTGTTTACAGCTCTGTTTGCTAGCTCCTGTGCCAATGCAGCTGTCTGTGCCGCTGCCTGACTGGCTGCTACCTTTATAGGACCCCTAGTCAGTGAAGCCCCGCCCCCTAATCAGGGCTCAGCTTCTCTCCCAGCACAAAGCCCCTACACATACAGATACCACCAACACAAAACCAAACACACACAAATACCTTCTCCTCCAACAGAACTCCCACTCAAACTCCCCTGTTTACAGCTCTGTTTGCTAGCTCCTGTGCCGCTGCCTGACTGGCTGCTACCTTTATAGGACCCCTAGTCAGTGAACCCCCGCCCCCTAATCAGGGCTCAGCTTCGCTCCCAGCACAAAGCCCCTCCAAGCCTCTACACATACAGATACTACGAATACAAAACCAAACACACACAAATAGCTTCTCTTCCAACAGAACTCCCACTCAAAGTCCCCTATTTACAGCTCTCTTTGCTAGCTCCTATACCGTTGCAGCTGTCTGTGTCGCTGCCTGACTGGCTGCTCCCTTTATAGGACCCCTAGTCAGTGAAGCCCCGCCCCCTAATCAGGGCTCAGCTTCTCTCGCAGCACAAAGCCCCTACACATACAGATACCACCAATACAAAACCAAACACACACAAATACCTTCTCCTCCAACAGAACTCCCACTCAAACTCCCCTGTTTACAGCTCTGTTTGCTAGCTCCTGTGCCCCTGCAGCTGTCTGTTCCCCTGCCTGACTGGCTGCTCCCTTTATAGGACCCCTAGTCAGCGAAGCCCCGCCCCCTAATCAGGGCTCAGCTTCTCTCCCAGCACAAAGCCCCTCCAAGCCTCTACAAATACAGATACCACCAATACAAAACCAAACACACACACAAATACCTTCTCCTCAAACAGAACTCCCACTCAAACTCCCCTGTTTACAGCTCTATTTGCTAGCTCCAGTGCCGCTGCAGCTGTCTGTGCCGCTGCCTGACTGGTTGGTACCTTTATAGGACCCCTAGTCAGGGAAGCCCCGCCCCCTAATCAGGGCTCAGATTCTCTCCCAGCACAAAGCCTCTACTCATACAGACACTACCAATACAAAACCAAACACACACAAATACCTTCTCCTCCTACAGAACTCCCACTCAAACTCCCCTGTTTACAGCTCAGTTTGCTAGCTCCTGTGCCGCTGCAGCTGTCTGTGCAGCTGCCTGACTGGCTGCTCCCTTTATAGGACCCCTAGTCAGCGAAGCCCCGTCCCCTAATCACGGCTCAGCTTCTCTCCCAGCACAAAGCTCCTCCAAGCCTCTACAAATACAGATACTACCAATACAAAACCAAACACACACACAAATAGCTTCTCCTCCAACAGAACTCCCACTCAAAGTCCCCTATTTACAGCTCTGTTTGCTAGCTCCTGTACCGCTGCAGCTGTCTGTGTCGCTGCCTGACTGGCTGCTCCCTTTATAGGACCCCTCGTCAGTGAAGCCCCGCCCCCTAATCAGGGCTCAGCTTCTCTCCCAGCACAAAGCCCCTCCAAGCCTCTACACATACAGATACCACCAATACAAAACCAAACACAAACACCAATACCTTCTCCTCGAACAGAACTCCCACTCAAACTCCCCTGTTTACAGCTCTGTTTGCTAGCTCCTGTACCGCTGCAGCTGTCTGTGCAGCTGCCTGACTGGCTGCTCCCTTTATAGGACCCCTAGTCAGTGAAGCCCCGCCCCCTAATCAGGGCTCAGCTTTTCTCCCAGCACAAAGACCCTACACATACAGATACTACCAATACAAAACCAAACACACACAATTACCTTCTCTTCCAACAGAACTCCCACTCAAACTCCCCTGTTTACAGCTCTGTTTGCTAGCTTCTGTGTCGCTGCCTGACTGGCTGCTCCCTTTATAGGACCCCTCGTCAGTGAAGCCCCGCCCCCTAATCAGGGCTCAGCTTCTCTCCCAGCACAAAGCCCCTCCAAGCCTCTACACATACAGATACCACCAATACAAAACCAAACACACACAAATACCTTCTCCTCCAACCGAACTCCCACTCAAAATCCCCTGTTTACAGCTCTCTTTGCTAGCTCCTGTGCCACTGCAGCTGTCTGTGCTGCTGCCTGACTGGCTGCTGCCTTTATAGAACCCCTAGTCAGTGAAGCCCCGCCCCCTAATCAGGGCTCAGCTTCTCTCCCAGCACAAAGCCCCTACACATACAGATGCTACCAATACAAAACCAAACACGGACAAATACCTTCTCCTCCAACAGAACTCCCACTCAAACTCCCCTGTTTACAGCTCTGTTTGCTAGCTCCTGTGCCCCTGCAGCTGTCTGTGACGCTGCCTGACTGGCTGCTACAATCATAGGACCCCTAGTCAGCGAAGCCCCGCCCCCTAATCAGGGCTCAGCTTCTCTCCCAGCACAAAGCCCCTCCAAGCCTCTACAAATACCGATACCACCAATACAAAACCAAACACACACACAAATACCTTCTCCTCAAACAGAACTCCCACTCAAACTCCCCTGTTTACAGCTCTATTTGCTAGCTCCAGTGCCGCTGCAGCTGTCTGTGCCGCTGCCTGACTGGTTGGTACCTTTATAGGACCCCTAGTCAGGGAGGCCCCGCCCCCTAATCAGGGCTCAGATTCTCTCCCAGCACAAAGCCTCTACTCATACAGACACTACCAATACAAAACCAAACACACAAATACCTTCTCCTCCAACAGAACTCCCTCTCAAACTCACCTGTTTACAGCTCTGTTTGCTAGCTCCTGTGCCGCTGCAGCTGTCTGTTCCCCTGCCTGACTGGCTGCTCCCTTTATAGGACCCCTAGTCAGTGAAGCCCCGCCCCTAATCAGGGCTCAGCTTTTCTCCCAGCACAAAGCCCCTCCAAGCCTCTACACATACAGATACTACCAATACGAAAGCAAACACACACATATACCTTCTCCTCCAACAGAACTCCCACTCAAACTCCCGTGTTTACAGCACTGTTTGCTAGCTGCTGTGCCGCTGCCTGACTGGCTGCTACCTTTATAGGACGCCTAGTCAGTGAAGCCCCGCCCCCTTATCAGGGCTCAGCTTCTCTCCCAGCACAAAGCCTCTACACATACAGATACTACCAATACAAAACCAAACTCACACGAACACCTTCTCCTCCAACAGAACTCCCACTCATACTCCCCTGTTTACAGCTCTGTTTGCTAGCTCCTGTGCCGCTGCCTGACTGGCTGTTACCTTTCTAGGACCCCTAGTCAGTGAAGCCCCGCCCCCTAATCAGGGCTCAGCTTCGCTCCCAGCACAAAGCCCCTCCAAGCCTCTACACATACAGATACTACCAATACAAAACCAAACACACACAAATAGCTTCTCTTCCAACAGAACTCCCACTCAAAGTCCCCTATTTACAGCTCTCTTTGCTAGCTCCTATACCGTTGCAGCTGTCTGTGTCGCTGCCTGACTGGCTGCTCCCTTTATAGGACCCCTAGTCAGTGAAGCCCCGCCCCCTAATCAGGGCTCAGCTTCTCTCGCAGCACAAAGCCCCTACACATACAGATACCACCAATACAAAACCAAACACACACAAATACCTTCTCCTCCAACAGAACTCCCACTCAAACTCCCCTGTTTACAGCTCTGTTTGCTAGCTCCTGTGCCCCTGCAGCAGTCTGTTCCCCTGCCTGACTGGCTGCTCCCTTTATAGGACCCCTAGTCAGCGAAGCCCCGCCCCCTAATCAGGGCTCAGCTTCTCTCCCAGCACAAAGCCCCTCCAAGCCTCTACAAATACAGATACCACCAATACAAAACCAAACACACACACAAATACCTTCTCCTCAAACAGAACTCCCACTCAAACTCCCCTGTTTACAGCTCTATTTGCTAGCTCCAGTGCCGCTGCAGCTGTCTGTGCCGCTGCCTGACTGGTTGGTACCTTTATAGGACCCCTAGTCAGGGAAGCCCCGCCCCCTAATCAGGGCTCAGATTCTCTCCCAGCACAAAGCCTCTACTCATACAGACACTACCAATACAAAACCAAACACACAAATACCTTCTCCTCCAACAGAACTCCCTCTCAAACTCACCTGTTTACAGCTCTGTTTGCTAGCTCCTGTGCCGCTGCAGCTGTCTGTTCCCCTGCCTGACTGGCTGCTCCCTTTATAGGACCCCTAGTCAGTGAAGCCCCGCCCCTAATCAGGGCTCAGCTTTTCTCCCAGCACAAAGCCCCTCCAAGCCTCTACACATACAGATACTACCAATACGAAACCAAACACACACATATACCTTCTCCTCCAACAGAACTCCCACTCAAACTCCCGTGTTTACAGCACTGTTTGCTAGCTGCTGTGCCGCTGCCTGACTGGCTGCTACCTTTATAGGACGCCTAGTCAGTGAAGCCCCGCCCCCTTATCAGGGCTCAGCTTCTCTCCCAGCACAAAGCCTCTACACATACAGATACTACCAATACAAAACCAAACACACACGAACACCTTCTCCTCCAACAGAACTCCCACTCATACTCCCCTGTTTAGAGCTCTGTTTGCTAGCTCCTGTGCCGCTGCCTAACTGGCTGTTACCTTTCTAGGACCCCTAGTCAGTGAAGCCCCGCCCCCTAATCAGGGCTCAGCTTTTCTCCCAGCACAAAGACCCTACACATACAGATACTACCAATACAAAACCAAACACACACAATTACCTTCTCTTCCAACAGAACTCCCACTCAAACTCCCCTGTTTACAGCTCTGTTTGCTAGCTTCTGTGTCGCTGCCAGACTGGCTGCTCCCTTTATAGGACCCCTCGTCAGTGAAGCCCCGCCCCCTAATCAGGGCTCAGCTTCTCTCCCAGCACAAAGCCCCTCCAAGCCTCTACACATACAGATACCACCAATACAAAACCAAACACACACAAATACCTTCTCCTCCAACCGAACTCCCACTCAAAATCCCCTGTTTACAGCTCTCTTTGCTAGCTCCTGTGCCACTGCAGCTGTCTGTGCTGCTGCCTGACTTGCTGCTGCCTTTATAGAACCCCTAGTCAGTGAAGCCCCGCCCCCTAATCAGGGCTCAGCTTCTCTCCCAGCACAAAGCCCCTACACATACAGATGCTACCAATACAAAACCAAACACGGACAAATACCTTCTCCTCCAACAGAACTCCCACTCAAACTCCCCTGTTTACAGCTCTGTTTGCTAGCTCCTGTGCCCCTGCAGCTGTCTGTGACGCTGCCTGACTGGCTGCTACAATCATAGGACCCCTAGTCAGCGAAGCCCCGCCCCCTAATCAGGGCTCAGCTTCTCTCCCAGCACAAAGCCCCTCCAAGCCTCTACAAATACAGATACCACCAATACAAAACCAAACACACACACAAATACCTTCTCCTCAAACAGAACTCCCACTCAAACTCCCCTGTTTACAGCTCTATTTGCTAGCTCCAGTGCCGCTGCAGCTGTCTGTGCCGCTGCCTGACTGGTTGGTACCTTTATAGGACCCCTAGTCAGGGAGGCCCCGCCCCCTAATCAGGGCTCAGATTCTCTCCCAGCACAAAGCCTCTACTCATACAGACACTACCAATACAAAACCAAACACACAAATACCTTCTCCTCCAACAGAACTCCCTCTCAAACTCACCTGTTTACAGCTCTGTTTGCTAGCTCCTGTGCCGCTGCAGCTGTCTGTTCCCCTGCCTGACTGGCTGCTCCCTTTATAGGACCCCTAGTCAGTGAAGCCCCGCCCCTAATCAGGGCTCAGCTTTTCTCCCAGCACAAAGCCCCTCCAAGCCTCTACACATACAGATACTACCAATACGAAAGCAAACACACACATATACCTTCTCCTCCAACAGAACTCCCACTCATACTCCCCTGTTTACAGCTCTGTTTGCTAGCTTCTGTGCCGCTGCCTGACTGGCTGTTACCTTTCTAGGACCCCTAGTCAGTGAAGCCCCGCCCCCTAATCAGAGCTCAGCTTTTCTCCCAGCACAAAGACCCTACACATACAGATACTACCAATACAAAACCAAACACACACAAATACCTTCTCTTCCAACTGAACTCCCACTCAAACTCCCCTGTTTACAGCTCTGTTTGCTAGCTTCTGTGCCGCTGCCTGACTGGCTGCTACCTTTCTAGGACCCCTAGTCAGGGAAGCCCCGCCCCCTAATCAGGGCTCAGCTTCTCTCCCAGCACAAAGCCCCTCCAAGTCTCTACACATACAGGTACTACCAATACAAAACCAAACACACACAAATACCTTCTCCTCCAACAGAACTCCCACTCAAACTCCCCTGTTTACAGCTCTCTTTGCTAGCTCCTGTGCCACTGCAGCTGTCTGTGCCGCTGCCTGACTGGCTGCTGCCTTTATAGGACCCCTAGTGAGTGAAGCCCCGCCCCCTAATCAGGGCTCAGCTTTTCTCCCAGCACAAAGCCCCTACACATACAGATACTACCAATACAAAACCAAACACACACAAATACCTTCTCTTCCAACAGACCTCCCACTCAAACTCCCCTGTTTACAGCTCTCTTTGCTAGCTCCTGTGCCGCTGCAGCTGTCCGTGCCGCCGCCTGACTGGCTGCTCCCTTTTTAGGACCCCTAGTCAGTGAAGCCCCGCCCCCTAATCAGGGCTCAGCTTCTCTCCCAGCACAAAGCCCCTACACATACAGATAGAACCAACACAAAACCAAACACACACAAATACCTTCTCCTCCAACAGAACTCCCACTCAAACTCCCCTGTTTACAGCTCTGTTTGCTAGCTCCTGTGCCGCTGCCTGACTGGCTGCTACCTTTATAGGACCCCTAGTCAGTGAACCCCCGCCCCCTAATCAGGGCTCAGCTTCGCTCCCAGCACAAAGCCCCTCCAAGCCTCTACACATACAGATACTACCAATACAAAACCAAACACACACAAATAGCTTCTCTTCCAACAGAACTCCCACTCAAAGTCCCCTATTTACAGCTCTCTTTGCTAGCTCCTATACCGTTGCAGCTGTCTGTGTCGCTGCCTGACTGGCTGCTCCCTTTATAGGACCCCTAGTCAGTGAAGCCCCGCCCCCTAATCAGGGCTCAGCTTCTCTCGCAGCACAAAGCCCCTACACATACAGATACCACCAATACAAAACCAAACACACACAAATACCTTCTCCTCCAACAGAACTCCCACTCAAACTCCCCTGTTTACAGCTCTGTTTGCTAGCTCCTGTGCCCCTGCAGCTGTCTGTTCCCCTGCCTGACTGGCTGCTCCCTTTATAGGACCCCTAGTCAGCGAAGCCCCGCCCCCTAATCAGGGCTCAGCTTCTCTCCCAGCACAAAGCCCCTCCAAGCCTCTACAAATACAGATACCACCAATACAAAACCAAACACACACACAAATACCTTCTCCTCAAACAGAACTCCCACTCAAACTCCCCTGTTTACAGCTCTATTTGCTAGCTCCAGTGCCGCTGCAGCTGTCTGTGCCGCTGCCTGACTGGTTGGTACCTTTATAGGACCCCTGGTCAGGGAAGCCCCGCCCCCTAATCAGGGCTCAGATTCTCTCCCAGCACAAAGCCTCTACTCATACAGACACTACCAATACAAAACCAAACACACAAATACCTTCTCCTCCAACAGAACTCCCTCTCAAACTCACCTGTTTACAGCTCTGTTTGCTAGCTCCTGTGCCGCTGCAGCTGTCTGTTCCCCTGCCTGACTGGCTGCTCCCTTTATAGGACCCCTAGTCAGTGAAGCCCCGCCCCTAATCAGGGCTCAGCTTTTCTCCCAGCACAAAGCCCCTCCAAGCCTCTACACATACAGATACTACCAATACGAAACCAAACACACACATATACCTTCTCCTCCAACAGAACTCCCACTCAAACTCCCGTGTTTACAGCACTGTTTGCTAGCTGCTGTGCCGCTGCCTGACTGGCTGCTACCTTTATAGGACGCCTAGTCAGTGAAGCCCCGCCCCCTTATCAGGGCTCAGCTTCTCTCCCATCACAAAGCCTCTACACATACAGATACTACCAATACAAAACCAAACACACACGAACACCTTCTCCTCCAACAGAACTCCCACTCATACTCCCCTGTTTAGAGCTCAGTTTTGTAGCTCCTGTTCCGCTGCAGCTGTCTGTGCCGCTGCCTGACTGGCTGGTACCTTTATAGGACCCCTAGTCAGGGAAGCCCCGCCCGCTAATCAGGGCTCAGCTTTTCTCCCAGCACAAAGCCCCTACACATACAGATACTACCAATACAAAACCAAACATACACAAACACCTTCTCCTCCAACAGAACTCCCACTCATACTCCCCTGTTTAGAGCTCTGTTTGCTAGCTCCTGTGCCGCTGCCTGACTGGCTGCTATCTTTCTAGGACCCCTAGTCAGTGAAGCCCCGCCCCCTAATCAGGGCTCAGCTTTTCTCCCAGCACAAAGACCCTACACATACAGATACTACCAATACAAAACCAAACACACACAAATACCTTCTCTTCCAACAGAACTCCCACTCAAACTCCCCTGTATACAGCTCTGTTTGCTAGCTCCTGTACCGCTGCAGCTGTCTGTGCCGCTGCCTGACTGGCTGCTGCCTTTATAGGACCCCTAGTCAGTGAAGCAAGCCCCCTAATCAGGGCTCAGCTTCTCTCTCAGCACAAAGCCCCTACACATACAGATACCACCAACACAAAACCAAACACACACACAAATACCTTCTCCTCCAACAGAACTCCCACTCAGACTCCCCTGTTTACAGATCTGTTTGCTAGCTCCTGTGCCGCTGCCTGACTGGCTGCTACCTTCATAGGACCCCTAGTCAGTGAAGCCCCGCCCCCTAATCAGGGCTCAGCTTCGCTCCCAGCACAAAGCCCCTCCAAGCCTCTACACATACAGATACTACCAATACAAAACCAAACACACACACAAATAGCTTGTCCTCCAACAGAACTCCCACTCAAACTCTCCTGTTTACAGCTCTGTTTGCTAGCTCCTGTACCGCTGCAGCTGTCTGTGCAGCTGCCTGACTGGCTGCTCCCTTTATAGGACCCGTAGTCAGTGAAGCCCCGCCCCCTAATCAGGGCTCAGCTTTTCTCCCAGCACAAAGCCTCTACTCATACAGATACTACCAATACAAAACCAAACACACACAAATACCTTCTCCTCCAACAGAAGTCCCACTCATACTCCCCTGTTTACAGCTCTGTTTGCTAGCTCCTGTACCGCTGCAGCTGTCTGTGTCGCTGCCTGACTGGCTGCTCCCTTTATAGGACCCCTCGTCAGTGAAGCCCCGCCCCCTAATCAGGGCTCAGCTTCTCTCCCAGCACAAAGCCCCTCCAAGCCTCTACACATACAGATACTACCAATACAAAACCAAACACACACAAATACCTTCTCCTCCTACAGAACTCCCACTCAAACTCCCCTGTTTACAGCTCAGTTTGCTAGCTCCTGTGCCGCTGCAGCTGTCTGTGCAGCTGCCTGACTGGCTGCTCCCTTTATAGGACCCCTAGTCAGCGAAGCCCCGTCCCCTAATCAGGGCTCAGCTTCTCTCCCAGCACAAAGCTCCTCCAAGCCTCTACAAATACAGATACTACCAATACAAAACCAAACACACACACAAATAGCTTCTCCTCCAACAGAACTCCCACTCAAAGTCCCCTATTTACAGCTCTGTTTGCTAGCTCCTGTACCGCTGCAGCTGTCTGTGTCGCTGCCTGACTGGCTGCTCCCTTTATAGGACCCCTCGTCAGTGAAGCCCCGCCCCCTAATCAGGGCTCAGCTTCTCTCCCAGCACAAAGCCCCTCCAAGCCTCTACACATACAGATACCACCAATACAAAACCAAACACAAACACCAATACCTTCTCCTCGAACAGAACTCCCACTCAAACTCCCCTGTTTACAGCTCTGTTTGCTAGCTCCTGTACCGCTGCAGCTGTCTGTGCAGCTGCCTGACTGGCTGCTCCATTTATAGGACCCCTAGTCAGTGAAGCCCCGCCCCCTAATCAGGGCTCAGCTTCTCTCCCAGCACAAAGCCCCTACACATACAGATACCACCAACACAAAAGCAAACACACACAAATACCTTCTCCTCGAACAGAACTCCCACTCAAACTCCCCTGTTTACAGCTCTGTTTGCTAGCTCCTGTACCGCTGCAGCTGTCTGTGCAGCTGCCTGACTGGCTGCTCCCTTTATAGGACCCCTAGTCAGTGAAGCCCCGCCCCCTAATCAGGGCTCAGCTTCTCTCTCAGCACAAAGCCCCTCCAAGCCTCTACACATACAGATACTACCAATACAAAACCAAACACACAAAAATACCTTCTCCTCCAACAGAACTCCCACTCAAACTCCCCTGTTTACAGCTCTGTTTGCTAGCTCCTGTGCCAATGCAGCTGTCTGTGCCGCTGCCTGACTGGCTGCTACCTTTATAGGACCCCTAGTCAGTGAAGCCCCGCCCCCTAATCAGGGCTCAGCTTTTCTCCCAGCACAAAGCCCCTACACATACAGATACTACCAATACAAAACCAAACACACACAAATACCTTCTCTTCCAACAGAAGTCCCACTCAAACTCCCCTGTTTACAGCTCTGTTTGCTAGCTCCTGTGCCGCTGCCTGACTGGCTGCTACCTTTATAGGAACCCTAGTCAGTGAAGCCCCGCCCCCTAATCAGGGCTCAGCTTTTCTCCCAGCACAAAGACCCTACACATATAGATACTACCAATACAAAACCAAACACACACAAATACCTTCTCTTCCAACAGAACTCCCACTCAAACTCCCCTGTTTACAGCTCTGTTTGCTAGCTCCTGTACCGCTGCAGCTGTCTGTGTCGCTGCCTGACTGGCTGCTCCCTTTATAGGACCCCTCGTCAGTGAAGCCCCGCCCCCTAATCAGGGCTCAGCTTCTCTCCCAGCACAAAGCCCCTCCAAGCCTCTACACATACAGATACCAACAATACAAAACCAAACACACACACAAATACCTTCTCCTCCAACAGAACTCCACTCAAACTCCCCTGTTTACAGCTCTGTTTGCTAGCTCCTGTACCGCTGCAGCTGTCTGTGCAGCTGCCTGACTGGCTGCTCCCTTTATAGGACCCCTAGTCAGTGAAGCCCCGCCCCCTAATCAGGGCTCAGCTTCTCTCGCAGCACAAAGCCCCTACACATACAGATACCACCAATACAAAACCAAACACACACAAATACCTTCTCCTCCTACAGAACTCCCACTCAAACTCCCCTGTTTACAGCTCTGTTTGCTAGCTCCTGTGCCGCTGCAGCTGTCCGTGCCGCCGCCTGACTGGCTGCTCCCTTTATAGGACCCCTAGTCAGTGAAGCCCCGCCCCCTAATCAGGGCTCAGCTTCTCTCCCAGCACAAAGCCCCTACACATACAGATACCACCAACACAAAACCAAACACACACAAATACCTTCTCCTCCAACAGAACTCTCACTCAAACTCCCCTGTTTACAGCTCTGTTTGCTAGCTCCTGTGCCGCTACCTGACTGGCTGCTACCTTTATAGGAACCCTAGTCAGTGAAGCCCCGCCCCCTAATCAGGGCTCAGCTTTTCTCCCAGCACAAAGACCCTACACATATAGATACTACCAATACAAAACCAAACACACACAAATACCTTCTCTTCCAACAGAACTCCCACTCAAACTCCCCTGTTTACAGCTCTGTTTGCTAGCTCCTGTACCGCTGCAGCTGTCTGTGTCGCTGCCTGACTGGCTGCTCCCTTTATAGGACCCCTCGTCAGTGAAGCCCCGCCCCCTAATCAGGGCTCAGCTTCTCTCCCAGCACAAAGCCCCTCCAAGCCTCTACACATACAGATACTACCAATACAAAACCAAACACACAAAAATACCTTCTCCTCCAACAGAACTCCCACTCAACCTCCCCTGTTTACAGCTCTGTTTGCTAGCTCCTGTTCCGCTGCAGCTGTCTGTGCCCCTGCCTGACTGGCTGCTCCCTTTATAGGACCCGTAGTCAGTGAAGCCCCGCCCCCTAATCAGGGCTCAGCTTTTCTCCCAGCACAAAGCCCCTACACATACAGATACTACCAATACAAAACCAAACACACACAAATACCTTCTCTTCCAACAGAAGTCCCACTCAAACTCCCCTGTTTACAGCTCTGTTTGCTAGCTCCTGTGCCGCTGCCTGACTGGCTGCTACCTTTATAGGAACCCTAGTCAGTGAAGCCCCGCCCCCTAATCAGGGCTCAGCTTTTCTCCCAGCACAAAAACCCTACACATATAGATACTACCAATACAAAACCAAACACACACACAAATACCTTCTCCTCCAACAGAACTCCCACTCAAACTCCCCTGTTTACAGCTCTGTTTGCTAGCTCCTGTACCGCTGCAGCTGTCTGTGTCGCTGCCTGACTGGCTGCTCCCTTTATAGGACCCCTCGTCAGTGAAGCCCCGCCCCCTAATCAGGGCTCAGCTTCTCTCGCAGCACAAAGCCCCTACACATACAGATACCACCAATACAAAACCAAACACACACAAATACCTTCTCCTCCTACAGAACTCCCACTCAAACTCCCCTGTTTACAGCTCTGTTTGCTAGCTCCTGTGCCGCTGCAGCTGTCCGTGCCGCCGCCTGACTGGCTGCTCCCTTTATAGGACCCCTAGTCAGTGAAGCCCCGCCCCCTAATCAGGGCTCAGCTTCGCTCCCAGCACAAAGCCCCTCCAAGCCTCTACACATACAGATACTACCAATACAAAACCAAACACACACAAATAGCTTCTCCTCCAACAGAACTCCCACTCAAAGTCCCATATTTACAGCTCTGTTTGCTAGCTCCTGTACCGCTGCAGCTGTCTGTGTCGCTGCCTGACTGGCTGCTCCCTTTATAGGACCCCTCGTCAGTGAAGCCCCGCCCCCTAATCAGGGCTCAGCTTCTCTCCCAGCACAAAGCCCCTCCAAGCCTCTACAAATACAGATACCACCAATACAAAACCAAACACACACACAAATACCTTCTCCTCAAACAGAACTCCCACTCAAACTCCCGTGTTTACAGCACTGTTTGCTAGCTGCTGTGCCGCTGCCTGACTGGCTGCTCCCTTTATAGGACCCCTAGTCAGTGAAGCCCCGCCCCCTAATCAGGGCTCAGCTTAGCTCCCAGCACAAAGCCCCTACACATACAGATACCACCAATACAAAACCAAACACACACAAATACCTTCTCCTCCAACAGAACTCCCACTCAAACTCCCCTGTTTACAGCTCTGTTTGCTAGCTCCTGTGCCCCTGCAGCTGTCTGTGACGCTGCCTGACTGGCTGCTACAATCATAGGACCCCTAGTCAGCGAAGCCCCGTCCCCTAATCAGGGCTCAGCTTCTCTCCCGGCACAAAGCTCCTCCAAGCCTCTACAAATACAGATACCACCAATACAAAACCAAACACACACACAAATACCTTCTCCTCAAACAGAACTCCCACTCAAACTCCCCTGTTTACAGCTCTATTTGCTAGCTCCAGTGCCGCTGCAGCTCTCTGTGCCGCTGCCTGACTGGCTGGTACCTTTATAGGACGCCTAGTCAGTGAAGCCCCGCCCCCTTATCAGGGCTCAGCTTCTCTCCCAGCACAAAGCCTCTACACATACAGATACTACCAATACAAAACCAAACACACACAAACACCTTCTCCTCCAACAGAACTCCCACTCATACTCCCCTGTTTAGAGCTCTGTTTGCTAGCTCCTGTGCCGCTGCCTGACTGGCTGCTATCTTTCTAGGACCCCTAGTCAGTGAAGCCCCGCCCCCTAATCAGGGCTCAGCTTTCTCCCAGCACAAAGACCCTACACATACAGATACTACCAATACAAAACCAAACACACACACAAATACCTTCTCCTCAAACAGAACTCCCACTCAAAGTCCCCTATTTACAGCTCTGTTTGCTAGCTCCTGTACCGCTGCAGCTGTCTGTGTCGCTGCCTGACTGGCTGCTCCCTTTACAGGACCCCTCGTCAGTGAAGCCCGCTCCCTAATCAGGGCTCTGCTTCTCTCTCAGCACAAAGCCCCTACACATACAGATACCACCAACACAAAACCAAACACACACACAAATAACTTCTCCTCCAACAGAACTCCCACTCAGACTCCCCTGTTTACAGCTCTGTTTGCTAGCTCCTGTGCCGCTGCCTGACTGGCTGCTACCTTCATAAGACCCTAGTCAGTGAAGCCCCGCCCCCTAATCAGGGCTCATCTTCGCTCCCAGCACAAAGCCCCTCCAAGCCTCTACACATACAGATACTACCAATACAAAACCAAACACACACAAATAGCTTCTCCTCCAACAGAACTCCCACTCAAAGTCCCCTATTTACAGCTCTGTTTGCTAGCTCCTGTACCGCTGCAGCTGTCTGTGTCGCTGCCTGACTGGCTGCTCCCTTTATAGGACCCCTCGTCAGTGAAGCCCCGCCCCCTAATCAGGGCTCAGCTTCTCTCCCAGCACAAAGCCCCTCCAAGCCTCTACACATACAGATACCACCAATACAAAACCAAACACAAACACAAATACCTTCTCCTCGAACAGAACTCCCACTCAAACTCCCCTGTTTACAGCTCTGTTTGCTAGCTCCTGTACCGCTGCAGCTGTCTGTGCAGCTGCCTGACTGGCTGCTCCCTTTATAGGACCCCTAGTCAGTGAAGCCCCGCCCCCTAATCAGGGCTCAGCTTCTCTCCCAGCACAAAGCCCCTCCAAGCCTCTACAAATACAGATACCACCAATACAAAACCAATCACACACACAAATACCTTCTCCTCAAACAGAACTCCCACTCAAACTCCCCTGTTTACAGCTCTATTTGCTAGCTCCAGTGCCGCTGCAGCTGTCTGTGCCGCTGCCTGACTGGTTGGTACCTTTATAGGACCCCTAGTCAGGGAAGCCCCGCCCCCTAATCAGGGCTCAGATTCTCTCCCAGCACAAAGCCTCTACTCATACAGATACTACCAATACAAAACCAAACACACAAATACCTTCTCCTCCAACAGAACTCCCTCTCAAACTCACCTGTTTACAGCTCTGTTTGCTAGCTCCTGTGCCGCTGCAGCTGTCTGTTCCCCTGCCTGACTGGCTGCTCCCTTTATAGGACCCCTGGTCAGTGAAGCCCTACCCGCTAATCAGGGCTCAGCTTCTCTCCCAGCACAAAGCCCCTACACATACAGATACCACCAACACAAAAGCAAACACACACAAATACCTTCTCCTCCAACAGAACTCCCACTCAAACTCCCGTGTTTACAGCACTGTTTGCTAGCTCCTGTGCTGCTGCCTGACTGGCTGCTAGCTTTATAGGACCCCTAGTCAGTGAAGCCCCGCCCCCTAATCAGGGCTCAGCTTCTCTCCCAGCACAAAGCCCCTACACATACAGATACCACCAACACAAAAGCAAACACACACAAATACCTTCTCCTCGAACAGAACTCCCGCTCAAACTCCCCTGTTTACAGCTCTGTTTGCTAGCTCCTGTGCCGCTGCAGCTGTCTGTGCCGCTGCCTGACTGGCTGCTGCCTTTATAGGACCCCTAGTCAGTGAAGCCCCGCCCCCTAATCAGGGCTCAGCTTCTCTCCCAGCACAAAGCCCCTACACATACAGATACCACCAACACAAAAGCAAACACACACAAATACCTTCTCCTCGAACAGAACTCCCGCTCAAACTCCCCTGTTTACAGCTGTTTGCTAGCTCCTGTACCGCTGCAGCTGTCTGTGCAGCTGCCTGACTGGCTGCTCCCTTTATAGGACCCCTAGTCAGTGAAGCCCCGCCCCCTAATCAGGGCTCAGCTTCTCTCTCAGCACAAAGCCCCAACACATACAGATACCACCAACACAAAACCAAACACACACACAAATGCCTTCTCCTACAACAGAACTCCCACTCAAACTCCCCTGTTTACAGCTCTGTTTGCTAGCTCCAGTGCCGCTGCAGCTGTCTGTGTCGCTGCCTGACTGGCTGCTCCCTTTATAGGACCCCTCGTCAGTGAAGCCCCGCCCCCTAATCAGGGCTCAGCTTCTCTCCCAGCACAAAGCCCCTCCAAGCCTCTACACATACAGATACTACCAATACAAAACCGAACAAACACAAATACCTTCTCCTCCAACAGAACGCCCACTCAAACTCCCCTGTTTACAGCTCAGTTTGCACGCTCCTGTGCCACTGCAGCTGTCTGTGCCGCTGCCTGACTGGCTGCTACCTTTATAGGACCCCTGGTCAGTGAAGCCCTGCACGCTAATCAGGGCTCAGCTTCTCTCCCAGCAAAAAGCCCCTACACATACAGATACCACCAAAACAAAACCAAACACACACAAATACCTTCTCCTCCAACAGAACTCCCACTCAAACTCCCCTGTTTACAGCTCTGTTTGCTAGCTCCTGTGCTGCTGCCTGACTGGCTGCTAGCTTTATAGGACCCCTAGTCAGGGAAGTCCCGCCCCCTAATAAGGGCTCAGCTTCTCTCCCAGCACAAAGCCCCTCCAAGCCTCTACACATACAAATACTACCAATACAAAACCAAACACACACAAATACCTTCTCCTCGAACAGAATTCCCACTCAAACTCCCCTGTTTACAGCTCTATTTGCTAGCTCCTGTACTGCTGAAGCTGTCTGTGTCTCTGCCTGACTGGTTGGTACCTTTATAGGACCCCTAGTCAGGGAAGCCCCGCCCCCTAATCAGGGCTCAGCTTCTCTCCCAGCACAAAGCCCCTCCAAGCCTCTACACATACAGATACCACCAATACAAAACCAAACACACACACAAATGCCTTCTCCTCCAACAGAACTCCCACTCAGACTCCCCTGTTTACAGCTCTGTTTGCTAGCTCCTGTGCCACTGCAGCTGTCTGTGCCGCTGCCTGACTGGCTGCTACCTTTATAGGACCCCTGGTCAGTGAAGCCCTACCCGCTAATCAGGGCTCAGCTTCTCTCCCAGCACAAAGCCCCTACACATACAGATACCACCAACACAAAAGCAAACACACACAAATACCTTCTCCTCGAACAGAACTCCCGCTCAAACTCCCCTGTTTACAGCTCTGTTTGCTAGCTCCTGTACCGCTGCAGCTGTCTGTGCAGCTGCCTGACTGGCTGCTCCCTTTATAGGACCCCTAGTCAGTGAAGCCCCGCCCCCTAATCAGGGCTCAGCTTCTCTCCCAGCACAAAGCCCCTCCAAGCCTCTACACATACAGATACTACCAATACAAAACCAAACACACAAAAATACCTTCTCCTCCAACAGAACTCCCACTCAAACTCCCCTGTTTACAGCTCTGTTTGCTAGCTCCTGTGCCAATGCAGCTGTCTGTGCCGCTGCCTGACTGGCTGCTACCTTTATAGGACCCCTAGTCAGTGAAGCCCCGCCCCCTAATCAGGGCTCAGATTCTCTCCCAGCACAAAGCCTCTACTCATACAGATACTACCAATACAAAACCAAACACACACAAATACCTTCTCCTCCAACAGAACTCCCTCTCAAACTCCCCTGTTTACAGCTCTGTTTGCTAGCTCCTGTGCCAATGCAGCTGTCTGTGCCCCTGCCTGACTGGCTGCTACCTTTATAGGACCCCTAGTCAGTGAAGCCCCGCCCCCTAATCAGGGCTCAGATTCTCTCCCAGCACAAAGCCTCTACTCATACAGATACTACCAATACAAAACCAAACACACACAAATACCTTCTCCTCCAACAGAACTCCCTCTCAAACTCCCCTGTTTACAGCTCTGTTTGCTAGCTCCAGTGCCGCTGCAGCTGTCTGTGCCGCTGCCTGACTGGTTGGTACCTTTATAGGACCCCTAGTCAGTGAAGCCCTGCACGCTAATCAGGGCTCAGCTTGTCTCCCAGCAAAAAGCCCCTACACATACAGAAACCACCAACACAAAACCAAGCACACACAAATACCTTCTCCTCCAACAGAACTCCCACTCAAAGTCCCCTATTTACAGCTCTGTTTGCTAGCTCCTGTACCGCTGCAGCTGTCTGTGTCGCTGCCTGACTGGCTGCTCCCTTTATAGGACCCCTCGTCAGTGAAGCCCCGCCCCCTAATCAGGGCTCAGCTTCTCTCCCAGCACAAAGCCCCTCCAAGCCTCTACACATACAGATACCACCAATACAAAACCAAACACAAACACAAATACCTTCTCCTCGAACAGAATTCCCACTCAAACTCCCCTGTTTACAGCTCTGTTTGCTAGCTCCTGTACCGCTGCAGCTGTCTATGCAGCTGCCTGACTGGCTGCTCCCTTTATAGGACCCCTAGTCAGTGAAGCCCCGCCCCCGAATCAGGGCTCAGCTTCTCTCCCAGCACAAAGCCCCTCCAAGCCTCTACAAATACAGATACCACCAATACAAAACCAAACACACACAAAAATACCTTCTCCTCAAACAGAACTCCCACTCAAACTCCCCTGTTTACAGCTCTATTTGCTAGCTCCTGTACTGCTGAAGCTGTCTGTGTCGCTGCCTGACTGGTTGGTACCTTTATAGGACCCCTAGTCAGGGAAGCCCCGCCCCCTAATCAGGGCTCAGCTTCTCTCCCAGCACAAAGCCCCTCCAAGCCTCTACACATACAGATACCACCAATACAAAACCAAACACACACACAAATGCCTTCTCCTCCAACAGAACTCCCACTCAGACTCCCCTGTTTACAGCTCTGTTTGCTAGCTCCTGTGCCGCTGCCTGACTGGCTGCTACCTTTATAGGACCCCTAGTCAGTGAAGCCCCGCCCCCTAATCAGGGCTCAGCTTCGCTCCCAGCACAAAGCCCCTCCAAGCCTCTACACATACAGATACTACCAATACAAAACCAAACACACACACAAATAGCTTCTCCTCCAACAGAACTCCCACTCAAAGTCCCCTATTTACAGCTCTGTTTGCTAGCTCCAGTGCCGCTGCAGCTGTCTGTGCCGCTGCCTGACTGGCTGCTACCTTTATAGGACCCCTGGTCAGTGAAGCCCTACCCGCTAATCAGGGCTCAGCTTCTCTCCCAGCACAAAGCCCCTACACATACAGATACCACCAACACAAAAGCAAACACACACAAATACCTTCTCCTCCAACAGAACTCCCACTCAAACTCCCGTGTTTACAGCACTGTTTGCTAGCTCCTGTGCTGCTGCCTGACTGGCTGCTAGCTTTATAGGACCCCTAGTCAGTGAAGCCCCGCCCCCTAATCAGGGCTCAGATTCTCTCCCAGCACAAAGCCTCTACTCATACAGATACTACCAATACAAAACCAAACACACACAAATACCTTCTCCTCCAACAGAACTCCCTCTCAAACTCCCCTGTTTACAGCTCAGTTTGCAAGCTCCTGTGCCGCTGCAGCTGTCTGTGCCCCTGCCTGACTGGCTGCTCCCTTTATAGGACCCGTAGTCAGTGAAGCCCCGCCCCCTAATCAGGGCTCAGCTTCTCTCTCAGCACAAAGCCCCAACACATACAGATACCACCAACACAAAACCAAACACACACAAATACCTTCTCCTCCAACAGAACTCCCACTCAAACTCCCCTGTTTACAGCTCTGTTTGGTAGCTCCTGTGCCGCTGCCTGACTGGCTGCTACCTTTATAGGACCCCTAGTCAGTGAAGCTCCGCCCCCTAATCAGGGCTCAGCTTCGCTCCCAGCACAAAGCCCCTCCAAGCCTCTACACATACAGATACTACCAATAGAAAACCAAACACACACAAAAATAGCTTCTCCTCCAACAGAAGTCCCTCTCAAACTCCCCTGTTTACAGCTCTGTTTGCTAGCTCCAGTGCCGCTGCAGCTGTCTGTGCCGCTGCCTGACTGGCTGCTACCTTTATAGGACCCCTAGTCAGTGAAGCCCCGCCCCCTAATCAAGGCTCAGCTTCTCTCCCAGCACAAAGCCCCTCCAAGCCTCTACACATACAGATACTACCAATACAAAACAGAACAAACACAAATACCTTCTCCTCCAACAGAACGCCCACTCAAACTCCCCTGTTTACAGCTCAGTTTGCACGCTTCTGTGCCACTGTAGCTGTCTGTGCCGCTGCCTGACTGGCTGCTACCTTTATAGGACCCCTGGTCAGTGAAGCCCTGCACGCTAATCAGGGCTCAGCTTCTCTCCCAGCAAAAAGCCCCTACACATACAGATACCACCAATACAAAACCAAACACACACAAATACCTTCTCCTCCAACAGAACTCCCACTCAAACTCCCCTGTTTACAGCTCTGTTTGCTAGCTCCTGTGCTGCTGCCTGACTGGCTGCTAGCTTTATAGGACCCCTAGTCAGGGAAGTCCCGCCCCCTAATAAGGGCTCAGCTTCTCTCCCAGCACAAAGCCCCTCCAAGCCTCTACACATACAAATACTACCAATACAAAACCAAACACACACAAATACCTTCTCCTCCTACACAACTCCCACTCAAACTCCCCTGTTTACAGCTCTGTTTGCTCGCTCCTGTGCCGCTGCAGCTGTCTGTGCCGCTGCCTGACTGGCTGCTACCTTTATAGGAACCCTAGTCAGTGAAGCCCCGCCCCCTAATCAGGGCTCAGCTTTTCTCCCAGCACAAAGCCCCTCCAAGCCTCTACACATACAGATACTACCAATACGAAACCAAACACACACATATACCTTCTCTTCCAACAGAACTCCCACTCAAACTCCCGTATTTACAGCACTGTTTGCTAGCTGCTGTGCCGCTGCCTGACTGGCTGCTACCTTTATAGGACGCCTAGTCAGTGAAGCCCCGCCCCCTTATCAGGGCTCAGCTTCTCTCCCAGCACAAAGCCTCTACACATACAGATACTTCCAATGCAAAACCAAACACACACAAACACCTTCTCCTCCAACAGAACTCCCACTCATACTCCGCTGTTTACAGCTCTGTTTGCTAGCTCCTGTGCCGCTGCCTGACTGGCTGCTACCTTTCTAGGACCCCTAGTCAGTGAAGCCCCGCCCCCTAATCAGGGCTCAGCTTTTCTCCCAGCACAAAGACCCTACACATACAAATACTACCAATACAAAACCAAAAACACACACAAATACCTTCTCCTCCAACAGAACTCCCACTCAAACTCCCCTGTTTACAGCTCTGTTTGCTAGCTCCTGTACCGCTGCAGCTGTCTGTGTCGCTGCCTGACTGGCTGCTCCCTTTATAGGACCCCTAGTCAGTGAAGCCCCGCCCCCTAATCAGGGCTCAGCTTCTCTCCCAGCACAAAGCCCCTCCAAGCCTCTACGCATACAGATACCAACAATACAAAACCAAACACACACACACAAATACCTTCTCTTCCAACAGAAGTCCCACTCAAACTCCCCTGTTTACAGCTCTGTTTGCTAGCTCCTGTGCCGCTGCCTGACTGGCTCCTACCTTTATAGGAACCCTAGTCAGTGAAGCCCCGCCCCCTAATCAGGGCTAAGCTTCTCTCCCAGCACAAAGCCCCTCCAAGCCTCTACACATACAGATACTACCAATACAAAACAAAACACACACAAATACCTTCTCCTCCAACAGAACTCCCTCTCAAACTCCCCTGTTTACAGCTCAGTTTTGTAGCTCCTGTTCCGCTGCAGCTGTCTGTGCCCCTGCCTGACTGGCTGCTCCCTTTATAGGACCCCTAGTCAGTGAAGCCCCGCCCCCTAATCAGGGCTCAGCTTTTCTCCCAGCACAAAGGCCCTACACATACAGATACTACCAATACAATACCAAACACACACACAAATACCTTCTCCTCCAACAGAAGTCCCACTCAAACTCCCCTGTTTACAGCTCTGTTTGCTAGCTCCTGTGCCGCTGCAGCTGTCTGTGCAGCTGCCTGACTGGCTGCTCCCTTTATAGGACCCCTAGTCAGCGAAGCCCCGCCCCCTAATCAGGGCTCAGCTTCTCTCCCAGCACAAAGCTCCTCCAAGCCTCTACAAATACAGATACTACCAATACAAAACCAAACACACACACAAATACCTTCTCCTCGAACAGAACTCCCTCTCAAACTCCCCTGTTTACAGCTCAGTTTTGTAGCTCCTGTTCCGCTGCAGCTGTCTGTGCCCCTGCCTGACTGGCTGCTCCCTTTATAGGACCCCTAGTCAGTGAAGCCCCGCCCCCTAATCAGGGCTCAGCTTCGCTCCCAGCACAAAGCCCCTACACATACAGATGCTACCAATACAAAACCAAGCACACACAAAAATAGCTTCTCCTCCAACAGAACTCCCACTCAAAGTCCCCTATTTACAGCTCTGTTTGCTAGCTCCTGTACCGCTGCAGCTGTCTGTGTCGCTGCCTGACTGGCTGCTCCCTTTATAGGACCCCTCGTCAGTGAAGCCCCGCCCCCTAATCAGGGCTCAGCTTCGCTCCCAGCACAAAGCCCCTCCAAGCCTCTACACATACAGATACTACCAATACGAAACCAAACACACACATATACCTTCTCCTCCAACAGAACTCCCACTCATACTCCGCTGTTCACAGCTCTGTTTGCTAGCTGCTGTGCCGCTGCCTGACTGGCTGCTACCTTTATAGGACGCCTAGTCAGTGAAGCCCCGCCCCCTAATCAGGGCTCAGCTTTTCTCCCAGCACAAAGACCCTACACATACAGATACTACCAATACAAAACCAAACACACACAAATACCTTCTCTTCCAACAGAACTCCCACTCAAACTCCCCTGTTTACAGCTCTCTTTGCTAGCTCCTGTGCCACTGCAGCTGTCTGTGCCGCTGCCTGACTGGCTGCTGCCTTTATAGGACCCCTAGTCAATGAAGCCCGCCCCCTAATCAGGGCTCAGCTTCTCTCTCAGCACAAAGCCCCTACACATACAGATACCACCAACACAAAACCAAACACACACACAAATACCTTCTCCTCCAACAGAACTCCCACTCAGACTCCCCTGTTTACAGCTCTGTTTGCTAGCTCCTGTACCGCTGCAGCTGTCTGTGCCGCTGCCTGACTGGCTGCTCCCTTTATAGGACCCCTAGTCAGTGAAGACCCGCCCCCTAATCAGGGCTCAGCTTCGCTCCCAGCACAAAGCCCCTCCAAGCCTCTACTCATACAGATACTACCAATACAATACCAAACACACACACAAATACCTTCTCCTCCAACAGAAGTCCCACTCAAACTCCCCTGTTTTCCGCTCTGTTTGCTAGCTCCTGTACCGCTGCAGCTGTCTGTTTTGCTGCCTGACTGGCTGCTCCCTTTATAGGACCCCTCGTCAGTGAAGCCCCGCCCCCTAATCAGGGCTCAGCTTCTCTCCCAGCACAAAGCCCGTACACATACAGATACCACCAATACAAAACCAAACACACACAGAAATACCTTCTCCTCAAACAGAACTCCCACTCAAACTCCCCTGTTTACAGCTCTGTTTGCTAGCTCCTGTGCCGCTGCCTGACTGGCTGCTCCCTTTATAGGACCCCTAGTCAGTGAAGCCCCGCCCCCTAATCAGGGCTCAGCTTCGCTCCCAGCACAAAGCCCCTCCAAGCCTCTACACATACAAATACTACCAATACAAAACCAAAAACACACACACAAATACCTTCTCTTCCAACAGAAGTCCCACTCAAACTCCCCTGTTTACAGCTCTGTTTGCTAGCTCCTGTGCCGCTGCCTGACTGGCTGCTACCTTTATAGGAACCCTAGTCAGTGAAGCCCCGCCCCCTAATCAGGGCTCAGCTTTTCTCCCAGCACAAAGACCCTACACATATAGATACTACCAATACAAAACCAAACACACACAAATACCTTCTCCTCCAACAGAACTCCCACTCAGACTCCCCTGTTTACAGCTCTGTTTGCTAGCTCCTGTACCGCTGCAGCTGTCTGTGTCGCTGCCTGACTGGCTGGTACCTTTATAGGACCCCTAGTCAGGGAAGCCCCGCCCCCTAATCAAGGCTCAGCTTCTCTCCCAGCACAAAGCCCCTCCAAGCCTCTACGCATACAGATACCAACAATACAAAACCAAACACACACACACAAATACCTTCTCTTCCAACAGAAGTCCCACTCAAACTCCCCTGTTTACAGCTCTGTTTGCTAGCTCCTGTGCCGCTGCCTGACTGGCTGCTACCTTTATAGGAACCCTAGTCAGTGAAGCCCCGCCCCCTAATCAGGGCTAAGCTTCTCTCCCAGCACAAAGCCCCTCCAAGCCTCTACACATACAGATACTACCAATACAAAACAAAACACACACAAATACCTTCTCCTCCAAGAGAACTCCCTCTCAAACTCCCCTGTTTACAGCTCAGTTTTGTAGCTCCTGTTCCGCTGCAGCTGTCTGTGCCCCTGCCTGACTGGCTGCTCCCTTTATAGGACCCCTAGTCAATGAAGCCCCGCCCCCTAATGAGGGCTCAGCTTCGCTCCCAGCACAAAGCCCCTCCAAGCCTCTACACATACAGATACTACCAATACAATACCAAACACACACACAAATACCTTCTCCTCCAACAGAACTCCCACTCAAACTCCCCTGTTTACAGCTCTGTTTGCTAGCTCCTGTGCTGCTGCCTGACTGGCTGCTACCTTTATAGGACCCCTAGTCAGTGAAGCCCCGCCCCCTAATCAGGGCTCAGCTTTTCTCCCAGCACAAAGGCCCTACACATACAGATACTACCAATACAATACCAAACACACACACAAATACCTTCTCCTCCAACAGAAGTCCCACTCAAACTCCCCTGTTTACAGCTCTGTTTGCTAGCTCCTGTGCCGCTGCAGCTGTCTGTGCAGCTGCCTGACTGGCTGCTCCCTTTATAGGACCCCTAGTCAGCGAAGCCCCGTCCCCTAATCAGGGCTCAGCTTCTCTCCCAGCACAAAGCTCCTCCAAGCCTCTACAAATACAGATACTACCAATACAAAACCAAACACACACACAAATAGCTTCTCCTCCAACAGAACTACCACTCAAAGTCCCCTATTTACAGCTCTGTTTGCTAGCTCCTGTACCGCTGCAGCTGTCTGTGTCGCTGCCTGACTGGCTGCTAGCTTTATAGGACCCCTAGTCAGTGAAGCCCCGCCCCCTAATCAGGGCTCAGCTTCTCTCCCAGCACAAAGCCCCTCCAAGCCTCTACACATACAGATACCACCAATACAAAACCAAACACAAACACAAATACCTTCTCCTCGAACAGAACTCCCACTCAAACTCCCCTGTTTACAGCTCTGTTTGCTAGCTCCTGTACCGCTGCAGCTGTCTGTGCCGCTGCCTGACTGGCTGCTCCCTTTATAGGACCCCTAGTCAGTGAAGCCCCGCCCCCTAATCAGGGCTCAGCTTCTCTTCCAGCACAAAGCCCCTACACATACAGATACCACCAACACAAAAGCAAACACACACAAATACCTTCTCCTCGAACAGAACTCCCGCTCAAACTCCCCTGTTTACAGCTCTGTTTGCTAGCTCCTGTACCGCTGCAGCTGTCTGTGCAGCTGCCTGACTGGCTGCTCCCTTTATAGGACCCCTAGTCAGAGAAGCCCCGCCCCCTAATCAGGGCTCAGCTTCTCTTCCAGCACAAAGCCCCTCCAAGCCTCTACACATACAGATACTACCAACACAAAAGCAAACACACACAAATACCTTCTCCTCCAACAGAACTCCCGCTCAAACTCCCCTGTTTACAGCTCTGTTTGCTAGCTCCTGTACCGCTGCAGCTGTCTGTGCAGCTGCCTGACTGGCTGCTCCCTTTATAGGACCCGTAGTCAGTGAAGCCCCGCCCCCTAATCAGGGCTCAGCTTCTCTCTCAGCACAAAGCCCCAACACATACAGATACCACCAACACAAAACCAAACACAGACAAATACCTTCTCCTCCAACAGAACTCCCACTCAAACTCCCCTGTTTACAGCTCTGTTTGCTAGCTCCTGTGCCGCTGCAGCTGTCTGTGCCGCCGCCTGACTGGCTGCTCCCTTTATAGGACCCCTAGTCAGTGAAGCCCCGCCCCCTAATCAGGGCTCAGCTTTTCTCCCAGCACAAAGCCCCTACACATACAGATACTACCAATACAAAACCAAACACACACAAATACCTTCTCCTCCAACAGAACTCCCACTCAAACTCCCCTGTTTACAGCTCTGTTTGCTAGCTCCTGTGCCGCTGCCTGACTGGCTGCTACCTTTATAGGACCCCTAGTCAGTGAAGCCCCGCCCCCTAATCAGGGCTCAGCTTCGCTCCCAGCACAAAGCCCCTCCAAGCCTCTACACATACAGATACTACCAATACAAAACCAAGCACACACAAAAATAGCTTCTCCTCCAACAGAACTCCCACTCAAAGTCCCCTATTTACAGCTCTGTTTGCTAGCTCCTGTACCGCTGCAGCTGTCTTTGTCGCTGCCTGACTGGCTGCTCCCTTTATAGGACCCCTCGTCAGTGAAGCCCCGCCCCCTAATCAGGGCTCAGCTTCTCTCCCAGCAAAAAGCCCCTACACATACAGATACCACCAATACAAAACCAAACACACACAAATACCTTCTCCTCCAACAGAACTCCCACTCAAACTCCCCTGTTTACAGCTCTGTTTGCTAGCTCCTGTGCTGCTGCCTGACTGGCTGCTAGCTTTATACGACCCCTAGTCAGGGAAGTCCCGCCCCCTAATAAGGGCTCAGCTTCTCTCCCAGCACAAAGCCCCTCCAAGCCTCTACACATACAAATACTACCAATACGAAACCAAACACACACATATACCTTCTCCTCCAACACAACTCCCACTCATACTCCGCTGTTTACAGCTCTGTTTGCTAGCTGCTGTGCCGCTGCCTGACTGGCTGCTACCTTTATAGGACGCCTAGTCAGTGAAGCCCCGCCCCCTAATCAGGGCTCAGCTTTTCTCCCAGCACAAAGACCCTACACATACAGATACTACCAATACAAAACCAAACACACACAAATACCTTCTCCTCCAACAGAACTCCCACTCAAACTCCCCTGTTTACAGCTCTGTTTGCTAGCTCCTGTACCGCTGCAGCTGTCTGTGTCGCTGCCTGACTGGCTGCTACCTTTATAGGACCCCTAGTCAGTGAAGCCCCGCCCCCTAATCAGGGCTCAGCTTTTCTCCCAGCACAAAGACCCTACACATACAGATACTACCAATACAAAACCAAACACACACAAATACCTTCTCTTCCAACAGAACACCCACTCAAACTCCCCTGTTTACAGCTCTCTTTGCTAGCTCCTGTGCCACTGCAGCTGTCTGTGCCGCTGCCTGACTGGCTGCTGCCTTTATAGGACCCCTAGTCAATGAAGCCCGCCCCCTAATCAGGGCTCAGCTTCTCTCTCAGCACAAAGCCCCTACACATACAGATACCACCAACACAAAACCAAACACACACACAAATACCTTCTCCTCCAACAGAACTCCCACTCAGACTCCCCTGTTTACAGCTCTGTTTGCTAGCTCCTGTACCGCTGCAGCTGTCTGTGCCGCTGCCTGACTGGCTGCTCCCTTTATAGGACCCCTAGTCAGTGAAGACCCGCCCCCTAATCAGGGCTCAGCTTCGCTCCCAGCACAAAGCCCCTCCAAGCCTCTACTCATACAGATACTACCAATACAATACCAAACACACACACAAATACCTTCTCCTCCAACAGAAGTCCCACTCAAACTCCCCTGTTTTCCGCTCTGTTTGCTAGCTCCTGTACCGCTGCAGCTGTCTGTTTTGCTGCCTGACTGGCTGCTCCCTTTATAGGACCCCTCGTCAGTGAAGCCCCGCCCCCTAATCAGGGCTCAGCTTCTCTCCCAGCACAAAGCCCCTACACATACAGATACCACCAATACAAAACCAAACACACACAGAAATACCTTCTCCTCAAACAGAACTCCCACTCAAACTCCCCTGTTTACAGCTCTGTTTGCTAGCTCCTGTGCCGCTGCCTGACTGGCTGCTCCCTTTATAGGACCCCTAGTCAGTGAAGCCCCGCCCCCTAATCAGGGCTCAGCTTCGCTCCCAGCACAAAGCCCCTCCAAGCCTCTACACATACAAATACTACCAATACAAAACCAAAAACACACACACAAATACCTTCTCTTCCAACAGAAGTCCCACTCAAACTCCCCTGTTTACAGCTCTGTTTGCTAGCTCCTGTGCCGCTGCCTGACTGGCTGCTACCTTTATAGGAACCCTAGTCAGTGAAGCCCCGCCCCCTAATCAGGGCTCAGCTTTTCTCCCAGCACAAAGACCCTACACATATAGATACTACCAATACAAAACCAAACACACACAAATACCTTCTCTTCCAACAGAAGTCCCACTCAAACTCCCCTGTTTACAGCTCTGTTTGCTAGCTCCTGTGCCGCTGCCTGACTGGCTGCTACCTTTATAGGACCCCTAGTCAGTGAAGACCCGCCCCCTAATCAGGGCTCAGCTTCGCTCCCAGCACAAAGCCCCTCCAAGCCTCTACACATACAAATACTACGAATACAAAACCAAAAACACACACACAAATACCTTCTCCTCCAACAGAAGTCCCACTCAAACTCCCCTGTTTTCCGCTCTGTTTGCTAGCTCCTGTACCGCTGCAGCTGTCTGTTTTGCTGCCTGACTGGCTGCTCCCTTTATAGGACCCCTCGTCAGTGAAGCCCCGCCCCCTAATCAGGGCTCAGCTTCTCTCCCAGCACAAAGCCCCTACACATACAGATACCACCAATACAAAACCAAACACACACAGAAATACCTTCTCCTCAAACAGAACTCCCACTCAAACTCCCCTGTTTACAGCTCTATTTGCTAGCTCCAGGGCCGCTGCAGCTGTCTGTGTCGCTGCCTGACTGGCTGGTACCTTTATAGGACCCCTAGTCAGGGAAGCCCCGCCCCCTAATCAAGGCTCAGCTTCTCTCCCAGCACAAAGCCCCTCCAAGCCTCTACGCATACAGATACCAACAATACAAAACCAAACACACACACACAAATACCTTCTCTTCCAACAGAAGTCCCACTCAAACTCCCCTGTTTACAGCTCTGTTTGCTAGCTCCTGTGCCGCTGCCTGACTGGCTGCTACCTTTATAGGAACCCTAGTCAGTGAAGCCCCGCCCCCTAATCAGGGCTAAGCTTCTCTCCCAGCACAAAGCCCCTCCAAGCCTCTACACATACAGATACTACCAATACAAAACAAAACACACACAAATACCTTCTCCTCCAAGAGAACTCCCTCTCAAACTCCCCTGTTTACAGCTCAGTTTTGTAGCTCCTGTTCCGCTGCAGCTGTCTGTGCCCCTGCCTGACTGGCTGCTCCCTTTATAGGACCCCTAGTCAATGAAGCCCCGCCCCCTAATGAGGGCTCAGCTTCGCTCCCAGCACAAAGCCCCTCCAAGCCTCTACACATACAGATACTACCAATACAATACCAAACACACACACAAATACCTTCTCCTCCAACAGAAGTCCCACTCAAACTCCCCTGTTTACAGCTCTGTTTGCTAGCTCCTGTGCTGCTGCCTGACTGGCTGCTACCTTTATAGGACCCCTAGTCAGTGAAGCCCCGCCCCCTAATCAGGGCTCAGCTTTTCTCCCAGCACAAAGGCCCTACACATACAGATACTACCAATACAATACCAAACACACACACAAATACCTTCTCCTCCAACAGAAGTCCCACTCAAACTCCCCTGTTTACAGCTCTGTTTGCTAGCTCCTGTGCCGCTGCAGCTGTCTGTGCAGCTGCCTGACTGGCTGCTCCCTTTATAGGACCCCTAGTCAGCGAAGCCCCGTCCCCTAATCAGGGCTCAGCTTCTCTCCCAGCACAAAGCTCCTCCAAGCCTCTACAAATACAGATACTACCAATACAAAACCAAACACACACACAAATAGCTTCTCCTCCAACAGAACTACCACTCAAAGTCCCCTATTTACAGCTCTGTTTGCTAGCTCCTGTACCGCTGCAGCTGTCTGTGTCGCTGCCTGACTGGCTGCTAGCTTTATAGGACCCCTAGTCAGTGAAGCCCCGCCCCCTAATCAGGGCTCAGCTTCTCTCCCAGCACAAAGCCCCTCCAAGCCTCTACACATACAGATACCACCAATACAAAACCAAACACAAACACAAATACCTTCTCCTCGAACAGAACTCCCACTCAAACTCCCCTGTTTACAGCTCTGTTTGCTAGCTCCTGTACCGCTGCAGCTGTCTGTGCCGCTGCCTGACTGGCTGCTCCCTTTATAGGACCCCTAGTCAGTGAAGCCCCGCCCCCTAATCAGGGCTCAGCTTCTCTTCCAGCACAAAGCCCCTACACATACAGATACCACCAACACAAAAGCAAACACACACAAATACCTTCTCCTCGAACAGAACTCCCGCTCAAACTCCCCTGTTTACAGCTCTGTTTGCTAGCTCCTGTACCGCTGCAGCTGTCTGTGCAGCTGCCTGACTGGCTGCTCCCTTTATAGGACCCCTCGTCAGTGAAGCCCCGCCCCCTAATCAGGGCTCAGCTTCTCTCTCAGCACAAAGCCCCAACACATACAGATACCACCAACACAAAACCAAACACAGACAAATACCTTCTCCTCCAACAGAACTCCCACTCAAACTCCCCTGTTTACAGCTCTGTTTGCTAGCTCCTGTGCCGCTGCAGCTGTACGTGCCGCCGCCTGACTGGCTGCTCCCTTTATAGGACCCCTAGTCAGTGAAGCCCCGCCCCCTAATCAGGGCTCAGCTTCTCTCCCAGCACAAAGCCCCTACACATACAGATGCTACCAATACAAAACCAAACACAGACAAATACCTTCTCCTCCAACAGAACTCCCACTCAAACTCCCCTGTTTACAGCTCTGTTTGCTAGCTCCTGTGCCGCTGCCTGACTGGCTGCTACCTTTATAGGACCCCTAGTCAGTGAAGCCCCGCCCCCTAATCAGGGCTCAGCTTCGCTCCCAGCACAAAGCACCTCCAAGCCTCTACACATACAGATACTACCAATACAAAACCAAATACACACAAATAGCTTCTCCTCCAACAGAACTCCCACTCAAAGTCCCCTATTTACAGCTCTGTTTGCTAGCTCCTGTACCGCTGCAGGTGTCTGTGTCGCTGCCTGACTGGCTGCTCCCTTTATAGGACCCCTAGTCAGTGAAGCCCCGCCCCCTAATCAGGCTCAGCTTCTCTCCCAGCACAAAGCCCCTACACATACAGATGCTACCAATACAAAACCAAACACACAAATACCTTCTCCTCCAACAGAACACCCTCTCAAACTCACCTGTTTACAGCTCTGTTTGCCAGCTCCTGTGCCGCTGCAGCTGTCTGTTCCCCTGCCTGACTGGCTGCTCCCTTTATAGGACCCCTAGTCAGTGAAGCCCCGCCCCCTAATCAGGGCTCAGCTTTTCTCCCAGCACAAAGCCCCTACACATACAGATACTACCAATACAAAACCAAGCACACACAAAAATAGCTTCTCCTCCAACAGAACTCTCACTCAAACTCCCCTGTTTACAGCTCTGTTTGCTAGCTCCTGTGCTGCTGCCTGACTGGCTGCTAGCTTTATAGGACCCCTAGTCAGGGAAGTCCCGCCCCCTAATAAGGGCTCAGCTTCTCTCCCAGCACAAAGCCCCTCCAAGCCTCTACACATACAAATACTACCAATACGAAACCAAACACACACATATACCTTCTCCTCCAACAGAACTCCCACTCATACTCCGCTGTTTACAGCTCTGTTTGCTAGCTGCTGTGCCGCTGCCTGACTGGCTGCTACCTTTATAGGACGCCTAGTCAGTGAAGCCCCGCCCCCTAATCAGGGCTCAGCTTTTCTCCCAGCACAAAGACCCTACACATACAGATACTACCAATACAAAACCAAACACACACAAATACCTTCTCCTCCAACAGAACTCCCACTCAAACTCCCCTGTTTACAGCTCTGTTTGCTAGCTCCTGTACCGCTGCAGCTGTCTGTGTCGCTGCCTGACTGGCTGCTACCTTTATAGGACCCCTAGTCAGTGAAGCCCCGCCCCCTAATCAGGGCTCAGCTTTTCTCCCAGCACAAAGACCCTACACATACAGATACTACCAATACAAAACCAAACACACACAAATACCTTCTCTTCCAACAGAACTCCCACTCAAACTCCCCTGTTTACAGCTCTCTTTGCTAGCTCCTGTGCCACTGCAGCTGTCTGTGCCGCTGCCTGACTGGCTGCTGCCTTTATAGGACCCCTAGTCAATGAAGCCCGCCCCCTAATCAGGGCTCAGCTTCGCTCCCAGCACAAAGCCCCTCCAAGCCTCTACTCATACAGATACTACCAATACAATACCAAACACACACACAAATACCTTCTCCTCCAACAGAAGTCCCACTCAAACTCCCCTGTTTTCCGCTCTGTTTGCTAGCTCCTGTACCGCTGCAGCTGTCTGTTTTGCTGCCTGACTGGCTGCTCCCTTTATAGGACCCCTCGTCAGTGAAGCCCCGCCCCCTAATCAGGGCTCAGCTTCTCTCCCAGCACAAAGCCCGTACACATACAGATACCACCAATACAAAACCAAACACACACAGAAATACCTTCTCCTCAAACAGAACTCCCACTCAAACTCCCCTGTTTACAGCTCTGTTTGCTAGCTCCTGTGCCGCTGCCTGACTGGCTGCTCCCTTTATAGGACCCCTAGTCAGTGAAGCCCCGCCCCCTAATCAGGGCTCAGCTTCGCTCCCAGCACAAAGCCCCTCCAAGCCTCTACACATACAAATACTACCAATACAAAACCAAAAACACACACACAAATACCTTCTCTTCCAACAGAAGTCCCACTCAAACTCCCCTGTTTACAGCTCTGTTTGCTAGCTCCTGTGCCGCTGCCTGACTGGCTGCTACCTTTATAGGAACCCTAGTCAGTGAAGCCCCGCCCCCTAATCAGGGCTCAGCTTTTCTCCCAGCACAAAGACCCTACACATATAGATACTACCAATACAAAACCAAACACACACAAATACCTTCTCTTCCAACAGAAGTCCCACTCAAACTCCCCTGTTTACAGCTCTGTTTGCTAGCTCCTGTGCCGCTGCCTGACTGGCTGCTACCTTTATAGGACCCCTAGTCAGTGAAGACCCGCCCCCTAATCAGGGCTCAGCTTCGCTCCCAGCACAAAGCCCCTCCAAGCCTCTACTCATACAGATACTACCAATACAATACCAAACACACACACAAATACCTTCTCCTCCAACAGAAGTCCCACTCAAACTCCCCTGTTTTCCGCTCTGTTTGCTAGCTCCTGTACCGCTGCAGCTGTCTGTTTTGCTGCCTGACTGGCTGCTCCCTTTATAGGACCCCTCGTCAGTGAAGCCCCGCCCCCTAATCAGGGCTCAGCTTCTCTCCCAGCACAAAGCCCCTACACATACAGATACCACCAATACAAAACCAAACACACACAGAAATACCTTCTCCTCAAACAGAACTCCCACTCAAACTCCCCTGTTTACAGCTCTGTTTGCTAGCTCCTGTGCCGCTGCCTGACTGGCTGCTACCTTTATAGGAACCCTAGTCAGTGAAGCCCCGCCCCCTAATCAGGGCTAAGCTTCTCTCCCAGCACAAAGCCCCTCCAAGCCTCTACACATACAGATACTACCAATACAAAACAAAACACACACAAATACCTTCTCCTCCAAGAGAACTCCCTCTCAAACTCCCCTGTTTACAGCTCAGTTTTGTAGCTCCTGTTCCGCTGCAGCTGTCTGTGCCCCTGCCTGACTGGCTGCTCCCTTTATAGGACCCCTAGTCAGTGAAGCCCCGCCCCCTAATCAGGGCTCAGCTTTTCTCCCAGCACAAAGGCCCTACACATACAGATACTACCAATACAATACCAAACACACACACAAATACCTTCTCCTCCAACAGAAGTCCCACTCAAACTCCCCTGTTTACAGCTCTGTTTGCTAGCTCCTGTGCCGCTGCAGCTGTCTGTGCAGCTGCCTGACTGGCTGCTCCCTTTATAGGACCCTAGTCAGTGAAGCCCCGCCCCCTAATCAGGGCTCAGCTTTTCTCCCAGCACAAAGCCCCTACACATACAGATACTACCAATACAAAACCAAACACACAAAAATACCTTCTCCTCCAACAGAACTCCCACTCAAACTCCCCTGTTTACAGCTCTGTTTGCTAGCTCCTGTGTCGCTGCCTGACTGGCTGCTCCCTTTATAGGACCCCTCGTCAGTGAAGCCCCGCCCCCTAATCAGGGCTCAGCTTCTCTCCCAGCACAAAGCCCCTCCTAGCCTCTACACATACAGATACCACCAATACAAAACCAAACACACACACAAATGCCTTCTCCTCCAACAGAACTCCCTCTCAAACTCCCCTGTTTACAGCTCTGTTTGCTAGCTCCAGTGCCGCTGCAGCTGTCTGTGCCGCTGCCTGACTGGCTGCTACCTTTATAGGACCCCTGGTCAGTGAAGCCCTGCACGCTAATCAGGGCTCAGCTTCTCTCCCAGCAAAAAGCCCCTACACATACAGATACCACCAATAGAAAACCAAACACACACAAATACCTTCTCCTCCAACAGAACTCCCACTCAAACTCCCCTGTTTACAGCTCTGTTTGCTAGCTCCTGTGCTGCTGCCTGACTGGCTGCTAGCTTTATAGGACCCCTAGTCAGGGAAGTCCCGCCCCCTAATAAGGGCTCAGCTTCTCTCCCAGCACAAAGCCCCTCCAAGCCTCTACACATACAAATACTACCAATACGAAACCAAACACACACATATACCTTCTCCTCCAACAGAACTCCCACTCATACTCCGCTGTTTACAGCACTGTTTGCTAGCTGCTGTGCCGCTGCCTGACTGGCTGCTACCTTTATAGGACGCCTAGTCAGTGAAGCCCCGCCCCCTTATCAGGGCTCAGCTTCTCTCCCAGCACAAAGCCTCTACACATACAGATACTTCCAATGCAAAACCAAACACACACAAACACCTTCTCCTCCAACAGAACTCCCACTCATACTCCGCTGTTTACAGCTCTGTTTGCTAGCTCCTGTGCCGCTGCCTGACTGGCTGCTACCTTTCTAGGACCCCTAGTCAGTGAAGCCCCGCCCCCTAATCAGGGCTCAGCTTCTCTCCCAGCACAAAGCCCCTCCAAGCCTCTACGCATACCGATACCAACAATACAAAACCAAACACACACACAAATACCTTCTCCTCCAACAGAAGTCCCACTCAAACTCCCCTGTTTACAGCTCTATTTGCTAGCTCCTGTGCTGCTGCCTGACTGGCTGCTACCTTTATAGGACCCCTAGTCAGTGAAGCCCCGCCCCCTAATCAGGGCTCAGCTTTTCTCCCAGCACAAAGACCCTACACATACAGATACTACCAATACAAAACCAAACACACACAAATACCTTCTCTTCCAACAGAACTCCCACTCAAACTCCCCTGTTTACAGCTCTGTTTGCTAGCTCCTGTACCGCTGCAGCTGTCTGTGCCGCTGCCTGACTGGCTGCTGCCTTTATAGGACCCCTAGTCAATGAAGCCCGCCCCCTAATCAGGGCTCAGCTTCTCTCTCAGCACAAAGCCCCTACACATACAGATACCACCAACACAAAACCAAACACACACACAAATACCTTCTCCTCCAACAGAACTCCCACTCAGACTCCCCTGTTTACAGCTCTGTTTGCTAGCTCCTGTACCGCTGCAGCTGTCTGTGCCGCTGCCTGACTGGCTGCTCCCTTTATAGGACCCCTAGTCAGTGAAGCCCCGCCCCCTAATCAGGGCTCAGCTTCGCTCCCAGCACAAAGCCCCTCCAAGCCTCTACACATACAGATACTACCAATACAAAACCAAACACACACAAATAGCTTCTCCTCCAACAGAACTCCCACTCAAAGTCCCCTATTTACAGCTCTGTTTGCTAGCTCCTGTACCGCTGCAGCTGTCTGTGTCGCTGCCTGACTGGCTGCTCCCTTTATAGGACCCCTAGTCAGCTAAGCCCCGCCCCCTAATCAGGGTTCAGCTTCTCTCCCAGCACAAAGCCCCTACAAATACAGATACCACCAATACAAAACCAAACACACACACAAATACCTTCTCCTCAAACAGAACTCCCACTCAAACTCCCCTGTTTACAGCTCTATTTGCTAGCTCCAGTGCCGCTGCAGCTGTCTGTGCCGCTGCCTGACTGGTTGGTACCTTTATAGGACCCCTAGTCAGGGAAGCCCCGCCCCCTAATCAGGGCTCACATTCTCTCCCAGCACAAAGCCTCTACTCATACAGACACTACCAATACAAAACCAAACACACAAATACCTTCTCCTCCAACAGAACTCCCTCTCAAACTCACCTGTTTACAGCTCAGTTTTGTAGCTCCTGTTCCGCTGCAGCTGTCTGTGCCCCTGCCTGACTGGCTGCTCCCTTTATAGGACCCCTAGTCAATGAATACCCGCCCCCTAATCAGGGCTCAGCTTCGCTCCCAGCACAAAGCCCCTCCAAGCCTCTACACATACAGATACTACCAATACAATACCAAACACACACACAAATGCCTTCTCCTCCAACAGAAGTCCCACTCAAACTCCCCTGTTTACAGCTCTCTTTGCTAGCTCCTGTGCCACTGCAGCTGTCTGTGCCGCTGCCTGACTGGCTGCTACCTTTATAGGACCCCTAGTCAGTGAAGCCCCGCCCCCTAATCAGGGCTCAGCTTCGCTCCCAGCACAAAGCCCCTCCAAGACTCTACACATACAGATACTACCAATACAAAACCAAACACACACAAATAGCTTCTCCTCCAACAGAACTCCCACTCAAAGTCCCCTATTTACAGCTCTGTTTGCTAGCTCCTGTACCGCTGCAGCTGTCTGTGTCGCTGCCTGACTGGCTGCTCCCTTTATAGGACCCCTCGTCAGTGAAGCCCCGCCCCCTAATCAGGGCTCAGCTTCTCTCCCAGCACAAAGCCCCTACACATACAGATACCACCAACACAAAACCAAAAACACACAAATACCTTCTCCTCCAACAGAACTCCCACTCAAACTCCCCTGTTTACAGCTCTGTTTGCTAGCTCCTGTGCCGCTGCCTGACTGTCTGCTACCTTTATAGGACCCCTAGTCAGTGAAGCCCCGCCCCCTAATCAGGGCTCAGCTTCCCTCCCAGCACAAATCCCCTCCAAGCCTCTACACATACAGATACTACCAAAACAAAACCAAACACACACACAAATAGCTTCTCCTCCAACAGAACTCCCACTCAAACTCCCCTGTTTACAGCTCTCTTTGCTAGCTCCTGTGCCACTGCAGCTGTCTGTGCCGCTGCCTGACTGGCTGCTGCCTTTATAGGACCCCTAGTCAGTGAAGCCCCGCCCCCTAATCAGAGCTCAGCTTCTCTCCCAGCACAAAGCCTCTACACATACAGATACTACCAATACAAAACCAAACACACACAAACACCTTCTCCTCCAACAGAACTCCCACTCATACTCCCCTGTTTACAGCTCTGTTTGCTAGCTCCTGTGCCGCTGCCTGACTGGCTGCTACCTTTCTAGGACTCCTAGTCAGTGAAGCCCCGCCCCCTAATCAGGGCTCAGCTTTTCTCCCAGCACAAAGACCCTACACATACAGATACTACCAATACAAAACCAAACACACACAAATACCTTCTCTTCCAACAGAACTCCCACTCAAACTCCCCTGTTTACAGCTCTGTTTGCTAGCTCCTGTACCGCTGCAGCTGTCTGTGTCGCTGCCTGACTGGCTGCTGCCTTTATAGGACCCCTAGTCAGTGAAGCCCCGCCCCCTAATCAGGGCTCAGATTCTCTCCCAGCACAAAGCCTCTACTCATACAGATACTACCAATACAAAACCAAACACACACAAATACCTTCTCTTCCAACAGAAGTCCCACTCAAACTCCCCTGTTTACAGCCCTGTTTGCTAGCTCCTGTGCCGCTGCAGCTGTCCGTGCCGCCGCCTGACTGGCTGCTCCCTTTATAGGACCCCTAGTCAGTGAAGCCCCGCCCCCTAATCAGGGCTCAGCTTCTCTCCCAGCAAAAAGCCCCTACACATACAGATACCACCAACACAAAAGCAAACACACACAAATACCTTCTCCTCGAACAGAACTCCCGCTCAAACTCCCCTGTTTACAGCTCTTTTTGCTAGCTCCTGTACCGCTGCAGCTGTCTGTGCAGCTGCCTGACTGGCTGCTACCTTTATAGGACCTCTAGTCAGTGAAGCCCCGCCCCCTAATCACGGCTCAGCTTGTCTCCCAGCACAAAGCCTCTACACATACAGATACTACCAATACAAAAACACACACAAATACCTTCTCCTCCAACGGAACTCACACTCAAACTTCCCTTTTACAGCTCTGTTTGCTAGCTCCTGTGCCGATGCAGCTGTCTGTACCGCTGCCTGACTGGCTGCTCCCTTTACAAGACCCCTAGTCAGTGAAGCCCCGCCCCCTAATCAGGGCTCAGCTTCTCTCCCAGCACAAAGCCCCTACATATACAGATACTACCAATACAAAACCGAACAAACACAAATACATACTCCTCCAACAGAACTCCCACTCAAACTCCCCTGTTTACAGCTTTGCTTGCTAGCTCCTGTGCCGCTGCCTGACTGGCTGCTCCCTTTATAGGACCCCTAGTCAGTGAAGCCCCGCCCCCTAATCAGGGCTCAGCTTCTCTCCCAGCACAAAGCCCCTGAACATACAGATACCACCCATACAGAACCAAACACACACAAATAGCTTCTCCTCCAACCCAACTCCCACTCAAACTCCCCTGTTTACAGCTCTGGTTGCTAGCTCCTGTGCCGCTGCAGCTGTCTGTGCCGCTGCCTGACTGGCTGCTACCTTGAGATGACCCCTTGTCAGTGAAGCCCTGCCCCCTAATCAGGGCTCAGCTTCTCTCCCAGCACAAAGCCCCTGCACATTCAGATACCACCAATACAAAACCAAAGACACACAAACACCTTCTCCTCCAACAGAGCTCCCACTCAAACTCCCCTGTTTACAGCTCTGTTTGGTAGCTCCTGTACTGCTGCAGCTGTCTGTGCCGCTACCTTTATAGGACCCCTAGTCAGTGAAGCCCCGCCCCCTCATCAGGGATCAGCTTCTCTCCCAGCACAAAGCCCCTACAAGCCTCTACACATACAGATACCACCAATACAATACCAAACACACACACACAAAAATACCTTCTTCTCCAACCGAACTCCCACTCAAACTTCCCTGTTTACAGCTCTGTTTGCTAGCTCCTGTGCCGCTACCTTTATAGGACCCCTAGTCAGTGAAGCCCCGCCCCCTAATCAGGGCTCAGCTTCTCTCCCAGCACAAAGCCCTTACACATACAGATACTACCAATACAAAACCAAACACACACACAAATACCTTCTGCTCCAACAGAACTCCCACTCAAACTCCCTTTTTAGGGGAGTTTGAGTAGGAGTTCTGTTGGAGGAGAAGGCATTTGTGTGTGTGTTTGGTTTTGTATTGGTGGTATCTGTATGTGTGGAGGCTTGGAGGGGCTTTGTGCTGGGAGAGAAGCTGAGCCCTGATTAGGGGGCGGGGCTTCACTGACTAGGGGTCCTATAAAGGGAGCAGCCAGTCAGGCAGCGGCACAGGAGCTAGCAAACAGAGCTGTAAACAGGGGAGTTTGAGTGGGAGTTCTGTTGGAGGAGAAGGTATTTGTGTGTGTGTTTGGTTTTGTATTGGTCGTATCTGTATGTGTAGGGGCTTTGTGCTGGGAGAGAAGCTGAGCCCTGATTAGGGGGCGGGGCTTCACTGACTAGGGGTCCTATAAAGGGAGCAGCCAGTCAGACAGCGGCACAGGAGCTAGCAAACAGAGCTGTAAACAGCGGAGGGTGAGTGGGAGTTCTGTTGGAGGAGAAGGTATTTGTGTGTGTCTTTGGTTTTGTATTGGTCGTATCTGTATGTGTAGAGGCTTGGAGGGGCTTTGTGCTGGAAGAGAAGCTGAGCCCTGATTAGGGGGCGGGGCTTCCCTGACTAGGGGTCCTATAAAGGGAGCAGCCAGTCAGGCAGCGGCACAGGAGCTAGCAAACAGAGCTGTAAACAGGGGAGTTTGAGTGGGAGTTCTGTTGGAGGAGAAGGTATTTGTGTGTGTCTTTGGTTTTGTATTGGTCGTATCTGTATGTGTAGAGGCTTGGAGGGGCTTTGTGCTGGAAGAGAAGCTGAGCCCTGATTAGGGGGCGGGGCTTCCCTGACTAGGGGTCCTATAAAGGGAGCAGCCAGTCAGGCAGCGGCACAGGAGCTAGCAAACAGAGCTGTAAACAGGGGCGTTTGAGTGGGAGTTCTGTTGGAGGAGATGGTATTTGCGTGTGTTTGGTTTTGTATTGGTAGTATCTGTATGTGTAGAGGCTTGGAGGGGCGTTGTGCTGGGAGAGAAGCTGAGCCCTGATTAGGGGGCGGGGCTTCACTGACTAGGGGTCCTCTCAAGGTAGCAGCCAGTCAGGCAGCGGCACAGGAGCTAGCAAACAGAGCTGTAAACAGGGGAGTTTGAGTGGGAGTTCTGTTGGAGGAGAAGATATTTGTGTGTGTTTGGTTTTGTATTGGTAGTATCTGTATGTGTAGGGGCTTTGTGCTGGGAGAGAAGCTGAGCCCTGATTAGGGGGCGGGGCTTCACTGATTAGGGGTCCTATAAAGGTAGCAGCCAGTCAGGCAGCGGCACAGACAGCTGCAGCGGTACAGGACACTGTGTATTCACCTACATGGTATAGGGAAGCACAGAACCTGCCCTGGGGGCTGCAGATCTAAATATAGGAGGCCGTGCCTGAGTCTTCAACTGCCTGAAGCAACAACTGGGAGAAGTGCAAACTGGCTTGTTTCCTCAATGGAACATTAGTTCTGAACCCTAATGATAACAAACTGCTTTATCATGGGCGTGTAAAATGTACTGGTGCTAGAGCCCAGTCAATGCTGCAGGCTGGTGCCCAATTCATCAGAACCTCCCTTTTTTCAAATTGATCTCATATGTCTGTGAACTCCCACCATTTGCTATGGGTCACAGGCCCTCTCTGCAAATGGCTCACTGCATGGCTCCTACCATGGCCTTTCAGTCTCTGATGGTCCCATTTTCACTAAGAACCCTGGGTGCACCTGGCTTTCCCAGAATTACTCTGCTCTAAGAGCCAGTTCAGCTAAAGGACACTAAGGGGGCAGCTGGAGCACCTTGTTCCTCACACCACAGGCACATTCTTCTGGTCGCCGCACGTTACTAGAAACCCGGCAACTGCAGACCAGGCCCCTTGGCCTAACATGAGCAGGTGCACCAACGGCATAGCACACGGAATGTTTTGTTAGGACAGAAGCCTGGGAATCAGGGCTCTGGGGCTCTATCTATGCTCTGAGAGGGGAGTGGGTTCTAGTAGTTAAAACAGGGTGGGGAGCTGGCAGCCAGGGCTCCTGAGTTCCTTTTCTGTTTGTGACAGCAGTGAGCTGTTCCCCACCCACCCCATTGCCTGGGCTGGGGCTGCTCTCAGCCAGACCTGGCAGCTCAGCCGGGTGAACAGGTGTTACTTATTTAACACAGTGCAGGAATGCTAAGTGGTTGATCAGCGAGGCTGTTGTCCCCCTAATCCCTTAAGGCTCATCAATTCCTGCTTGGCTGCAAGCAGCTTGTGGCTCAGATCCTGAGAGAGGCTATTTAACACAGCTGGTGCTTTGGCTCCAACTCCTAACAGCACTGGCCTGCAAAGCCACACCATACACACACACACAGCTCTGCCACTCCCCTCACTGCCACAGCCGCCCCTGCCCCCCAGCCAGGGGGCAGCATAGGTAGGGCCCGAAGTGTCCTTCCGAACAAACCCCTCCTGAACTGAAAGAACAAAAAGGGGGATGTAACCAGGACTGAGCGACATGCTTAGACTGCAGGGCCCAGCCCTAGGGGCAGATTGTAAGGCCAGAGGGACTACTGTGATCATCTAGTCTGACCTCCTGCATAACACAGGCCATTGGACTTAGTTTAAAAAACAGCCAATCTGGACTTAAAAATTGCCAGTGATGGAAATCCACAATGAGCCTCGTTAATTACCTTCACTGTTACGAATTTGTACCTCATTTCTAGTCTGAATTTGTCTAGTTTCAGTTTCATCCATTGGATCTGGTTATACCTTTTTCTGCTAGGCTGAAGAGACTTAGATACATTTCTGTTCTCCATGTAGGTACTGTGATCAAGTCACCCCTAACCTTCTTTCTGTTATGCTCCTTTGGAGACTGAGCTCCTTGAGTCCATCACTGTAAGCCATGTTTTCTAATCATTCTCATGGCTCTTCTCTGAACCCTCTCCAGTTTACCAACATCCTTCTGGAATTATGGGCACCAGAACTGGACACAGAATTCCAGCAACGAACATAAGGACAACCTTGGGTCAGACCAATGGTTAATCCAGCCCAGTGTCCTGCCTTCCAACAGTGGCTGGTGCCTGCTGCTTCAGAGAGAGTGAACAGAACAGGGCAATTTATTGAGTGATCCATCCCCTGTCATCATGTCTCAGAATCCGGCAGTCAGAGGCTTAGGGACACCCAGAGCAAGGGGCTGTGTCCCTGATAATCTTGGCTAATAGCCATTGATGGACCTAACCTCCATGAACTTTCTAATTTGTTTAACCCAGTTATACTTTTGGCTAGTGGTTGCATCCGTGCCAAATACAGAGCAAATATAACCTCAATACTCCTGTTTTGGACTGGGGGTGTGGTGAAGGGAAAGAGAGATGTGACTTTGGTGAATGGTGGGTTTGTGATTTGGCGTGGGGGCTGGTATTGCAAGGAGGAAGGGGACAGGGGATAGATGAGCATGGTGAGGTGGTGGAGGGGTGGGGGCAGTGTAGATGAGTGTGGTGGAGTTATGGGGGCAGGGGTAGATAAGTGTGGCAGAGTGGGGTCTGGGGACAGGGGGTATATAAGTGTGGCAGGGTGGTGGACAGTGCAGATGAGCATAGTAGGGTGGTGGGGGGCATGGAGTAGATGAGTGTGTCTGTGGAGTAGAGTGGGTGGCAGGGGTAGATAAACATAGCATGTGGGGGTTGGAGTTGGAGGCAGGGAGTCCATAAGCAGGAGGGGTGGAGGATGGGGGATCTATGATCATGGCAAGGGGGGGTAGATGTGTGTGGTGGGGGGCAGGGAGTAAATGAGCAGGGTGGATAAATGTGTGTGGTGGGGGTCATGGGGGCTGGGGTAAATAAGCAGGGTGACGGGAGGTGGTAGATGAGCATGACGGGGATGGATGGGCTGGATGAATGGACTATAAGGTGGAGAGAAAGCTGGCTAGATTGTCGGGCTCAACAGGTAGTGATCAATGGCTCCATGTCTAGTTGGCAGCCGGTATCAAGTGGAGTGCCCCAAGGGTCGGTCCTCGGGCCGGTTTTGTTCAATATCTTCATAAATTATATGGAGGATGGTGTGGATTGCATCCTCAGCAAGTTTGCAGACGACACTAAACTGGGAGGAGTGGTAGATACGCTGGAGGGTAGGGATAGGATACAGAGGGACCTAGACAAATTGGAGGATTGGGCCAAAAGAAATCTGATGAGGTTCAACAACAACAAGTGCAGAGGACGGAAGAATCCCATGCACCGCTACAGACGAAAGACCGAATGGCTTGGCAGCAGTTCGGCAGAAAAGGACCTAGGGGTTACAGTGGATGAGAAGCTGGATATGAGTCAACAGTGTGCCCTTGTTGCCAAGAAGGCCAATGGCATTTTGGGATGTATAAGTAGGGGCATTGCCAGAAGATCAAGGGACGTGATCGTTCCCCTCTATTCGACATTGGTGAGGCCTCATCTGGAGTACTGTGTCCAGTTTTGGTTCCCACACTACAAGAAGGATGTGGAAAAATTGGAAAGAGTCCAGCGGAGGGCAACAAAAGTGATTAGGGGACTGGAACACATGAGTCATGAGGAGAGGCTGAGGGAACTGGGGATGTTTAGTCTAAGGAAGAGATGAATGAGGGGGGATTTGATAGCTGCTTTCAACTACCTGAAAGGGGGTTCCAAAGAGGATGGCTCTAGACTGTTCTCAGTGGTAGCAGATGACAGAACAAGGAGTAATGGTCTCAAGTTGCAGTGGGGGAGGTTTAGGTTGGATATTAGGAAAAACTTTTTCACTAGGAGGGTGGTGAAGCACTGGAATGTGTTACCTAGGGAGGTGGTGGAATCTCCTTCCTTAGAAGTTTTTAAGGTCAGGCTTGACAAAGCCCTGGCTGGGATGATTTAATTGGGGATCGGTCCTGCTTTGAGCAGGGGGTTGGACTAGATGACCTCCTGAGGTCCCTTCTAACCCTGATATTCTATGATTCTATGGGGCGGGTGCAGAGGATAGATGAGCATGGCACGGGGGAGATGAGCATAGCAAGGGCAGGGGAGAGCATTTAAGTCACACATACTAATTAGAGGTTTCAGAGTAGCAGCCGTGTTAGTCTGTATCCGAAAAACGAAAAGGAGTACTTTTGGCACCCTAGAGACCATCAAATAAATTTGTTAGTCTCTAAGGTGCCACTAGTACTCCCTTTCTCTTTGAAGAACATCTGAGGAATGGGGGCGGGGGGAATAAACATGGGAAAATAGTTTTACTTTGTGTAATGACCCATCCACTCCCAGTCTTTATTCAAGCCTAAGTTAATTGTATCCAGTTTGCAAATTAATTCCAATTCAGCAGTCTCTCGTTGGAGTCTGTTTTTGAAGTTTTTCTGTTGAAGAATTGAACTTTTAGGTCTGTAATCGAGTGACAGAAGAGATTGAAGTGTTCTCCAACTGGTTTTTGAATGTTATAATTCTTGACGTCTGATTTGTGTCCATTTATTCTTTTACGTAGAGACTGTCCAGTTTGACCAATGTACATGGCAGAGGGGCATTGCTGGCACATGATGGCATATATCACATTGGTAGATGTGCAGGTGAATGAGCCTCTGATAGTGTGGCTGATGTGATCAGGCCCTGTGATGGTGTTCCCTGAATAGATATGTGGACACAGTTGGCAACGGGCTTTGTTGCAAGGATAGGTTCATGGGTTGGTAGTTTTGTTCTGTGATGTGTGGTTGCTGGTGAGTATTTGCTTCAGGCTGGGGGCTGTCTGTAAGCAAGGACTGGCCTGTCTCCCAAGATCTGTGAGAGTGATGGGTCTTCCTTCAGGATAGGTTGTAGATCCTTGATGATGCGTTGGAGAGGTTTTAGTTGGGGGCAGAAGGTGATGGCTAGTGGCATTCTGTTATTTTCTTTGTTGGGCCTGTTGTAGTAGGTGACTTCTGGGTACTCTTCTAGCTCTGTCAATCTGTTTCTTCACTTCAGCAGGTGGGTATTGTAGTTGTAAGGATACTTGATAGAGATCTTGTAGGTGTTTGTCTCTGTCTGAGGGGTTGGAGCAAATGCGGTTGTATCGAAGAGCTTGGCTGTAGATAATGGATCGTGTGGTGTGGTCTGGATGAAAGCTGGAGGCATGTAGGTAGGCACAGTGGTCAGTAGGTTTCCGGTATAGGGTGGTGTTTATGTGACCATCTCTTATTAGCACCATAGTGTCCAGGAAGTGGACCACTTCTTTGGACTGGTCTAGGCTGAGGTTGATGATGGGACGGAAATTGTTGAAATCATGATGGAATTCCTCAAGGGTTTCTTTTCCATGGGTCCAGATGATGAAGTTGTCATCAATGTAGTGCAAGTAGAGTAGGGGCATTAGGGGACGAGAGCTGAGGAAGCGTTGTTCTGTCAGACATAAAAATGTTGGCTTACTGTGTGGCCATGCGGGTACCCATCGCAGTGCCGCTGATTTGAAGGTATACATTGTCCCCAAATGTGAAATAGTTATGGGTAAGGACAAAGTCACAAAGTTCAGCCACCAGGTTTGCCGTGACATTACCAGGGATAGTGTTCTTGACGGCTTGCAGTCCATCTTTGTGTGGAATGTTGGTGTAGAGGGCTTCTACATCCATAGTGGCCAGGATGGTGTTATCAGGAAGATCACCGAGGGATTGTAGTTTCCTCAAGAAGTCAGTGGTGTCTCGAAGATAGCTGGGAGGGCTGGTAGCGAAGGGCCTGAGGAGGGAGTCTACATAGCCAGACAATCCTGCTGTCAGGGTGCCAGTGCCTGAGATGAAATTTATTTGTTGGTCTCTAGGGTTCCGCAAGTCCTCCTTTTCTTTTTGTGGATACAGACTAACACAGCTGCTACTCTGAAACCTGTCAGATGTTCTTGTCAACTGCTGGAAATGGCCCACCTTGATTATCACTAAAAAGGTCCCTCCCCCCCCTTGCTGGTAATAGCTCACCTTACCTGATCACTCTGGTTAGAGTGTGTATGGTAACACCCATTGTTTCATGTTCTGCGTGTAAATCTCCCCTCTGTATTTTCCACTGAATGCATCCAATGAAGTGAGCTGTAACTCAGAAAAGCTTATGCTCAAATAAATTTGTTAGTGTCTAAGGTGCCACAAGTCCTCCTTTTCTTTATACCAATTAGAGAGGAGCAAAAGACGGTGGGGACACCACTCTTCGGATTATCCCTCCCTCCATCACAGGCCCCACACCCCACTGCCAGATGTGGGTTTCCCCCGGTCATCAGCCTCACTCTGCACCCAATATCCACCCGAAGTGCCCGGAATCTGGCCCTCCCCCCAGGCCAGGGGTGACTCTGAATTGTCCCTGGAGAAACTGAGCTCCCTCCGTGTTCATTCAGTTGCCTCCCCCCCAGCCCAGCATTCGCACTCGCCTTCCTGTCCTCGGCTAGGAGCGAGACGCCTGGTCTGCGGAAACTCCTGGGCAGCGCGATTAGCCGCCGCCGCAGCCGCAGGGCACAGCGCATAGAAACCTGCGGGCTTCCGCTCATCGCGGAGCATCGCCGGTCTCGGTGGGGGAGTGCAGGGTCCTCCGGCTTTCACCCCTGAGCCTCCACCCGGAGAAATTCGTCAGCTGCCGCAGGTAACTCCCGGACGTACTGACCCTCTCTTCCAGCTTTTAGTGGTGGGGGTGTTGAAAGCTGCCACCTGAGACCTGTCCGTGTCTTGCCCCGCTCAGTGGGGTTGGGAGCACAGTCGTGTCTCCGGGAGTGGGGACCCGGACAGGGGTAAGGGCCGGGGGCCCAGGCTTGGGCCACAGCCGGGACCCCGGGCGCGGGACCGGGAGCGGAGCCCCTTGTGAAACCTGGGGGTGGGCGCCTATCCTTCCCGCGGAAGGGGGCCTTCGAGTGTGTGCGTTCAGGGGCGCAGGTTCATTTCACCCCTTCTCCGCTGGCACCCACCGCCTATGAGCTCCTTTCCCTGCCAAGTTTTGATCTTCGCGACTCTGAGTTTAGTCTATTTCGGAACATTTTCCTTCAACCCGAATCACTGTTTCAGCTAAAAGATTCTTAAGAGAGGAATTTTGTTCTGAAAGGACTTGACAATTGAACAAATCAACAAAGTACGAATTTCCCTCATGCTGAGTTATTTGTAAATTTCTGAAGTGGGGCTCAGCCACCTCTCCGGGTAGCATTAGTCCAGTTCTCAGTAATAATCATTAACTCGAATAACGTCCTCCTTATTCCAGCGCTTTGGGATTGGAATGGATTCTGTCATTCCAACATTGCTGGAAAGCTGACCTGCATGTATTATTTTACTAATGAAATACATTTATGCTGTTATTTTTTTAAGTAAAGGCATTTATTATTTCTTAATTTGGATGAAAGTTTGGAACATTGTTGAGGCTTAGGATTCCTAGCGCACTTTAGAGCTCTCTTTAGTAGCAACTGGTGAGCCAGATTTCTTAAACAATTTATTAGCAGAATGCAAATGTTTTATCAGATACTGGAGGGACAGGAACAATCTTAGACTGACAAGGACCTAGAAAGACAGAGAGGAAATAGACAGACAGGGGAAGAGACAGAAAGCAGGCAGAGACACAAGACAGTGTCATCCACAAATTGGATAAACAAATAATGCTAGATTGGGGATATCCTTTTAAAGCTGCTAACTATTTTATCTTATGTGAATTTTCCCAGCAAAGACCTTCCTACATCCTTTAAAAAGATGTTACATTTGATCTGAATGTAGAGGGGTTATTGGTTTGATAAAGGCTCCAGCTGATACCAGGGACCCATCATGCTATGTCTATCTATCAATTGCCAAACACACCCATCTTTCGCTTTATCCCTCTCTTTTTCACCATTCTTTTTCCTAATTTTTGGAAACAAGTTTGACAACTGATAGGCCCCTGTATTATTATTAATAAATCCCACATTTTTTCTGCAATATAATTAGAATTTTTTGAAGTTAAAGATTTGCTAAAGCAATCCATATCCCTTATCCACAATAAATAAAGCAGCCCAGATTGTTACTTTGTTCTGATCTAAAAGTGCCCCTGGTCTAGATAGACAGATAGATGCTGTCATATTTACAGGGTAGCCACAGTCCCGTCAACCTCCTTGCATCCCATCAGGTGTTTGATCTCTTGCCCTTACTTGTCTGGGTGTGGGAATCTCACAATTCTCCCACACTTAACCTGGGATCTGGGTACAACCCCGTCTGTGTCAAACCCTTCTTACTGAGCAGGTCCACCTGGCTGTCACAAGTGCATCCTCTTAAATCCAGCTACCATATTCAGCAGCAGAAACAAAACTTTGGAGAAAATTTAGGAACACACACATCCAGTCTCTTCTAATCTCACTGAGCTACTGGAACCCAATGGGTCCAGCTCACAGTCCTGTAGGAAGCCATGGGGCCCATGCTAACTTCAGTCTAGCAGGTGCAGATAATGCTGGTAGTGAACATGTGGCATCATGGGCTCGCTGCCCCAGTACCAGCCTGCCAGGGATGTACTCCAGTGGCTGGCTAATGACAGGGGTCCATGCTGCTGCAACTTCTTTGTTGTTGTTACCCATGTTAGCTAGATTGAAGCTGGCATGTTATGCCTAACTGTGCCACAATCACACCTTTCTGGATCTGTAGCCATAACCTCAGCTTGCCCTGCATGTTGGTCTCCCATTTCTCAGGGAAGTTGGGTCTTTGGTCCCAATCATCCCGATGCAACTATGGTGCCAAGTCTTGCCTTTTCTTTAGGCCTTGTCTGTATGGGGAAATAGGGAGCAGATCAATGATTCTGGAATTCAGTAACATTTATTCTGTAACAGTATCCACCCAGAGAGCTGGCTTGTTCTGCCCTGTCCCATTTCCCAGGGTAGACAATGAGAATGGCAGTGGGTCAGTTGGACCATCTAGAACAGTGGTTCTCAACTAGGGTTACGTGTACCCCTGGGGGTACTCGGAAGTCTTCCAAGGGGTACAAAAGCTCAACTAGATATTTGCCTAGTTTTACAACAGGCTGCGTAAAAAACACTAGTGAAGTCAGTACAAACTAAAATTTCATACAGTGATTTGTTTAGACTGCTCTGTGTACTATACACTGAAATATAAGTACAATATTTATATTCAAATTTATTTATTTTATAATTGTATGGTAAAAATGAGAAAGTAAGCCATTTTTTCAGAAATAGTGTGCTGTGACACTTTTGAATTTTTATGTCTGATTTTATAAGTTTTTAAGAGGTGAAACTTGAGGGGTACACAAGACAAATCAGACTCTTAAAATGGGTAAGGTAGTCTGGAAAGATTGTGAGCCACACTTTTTGGCATCGTGTCCCCTTTTTAATTTTCAAGAAACCCTCACGCCCCCCACCTCTCCTTTACCATCATCCAACCCCCCTTTTAACAAATTCAATTTGTAATTTAAAATTAAAAATAAGCACAAATAGTTTTTCTTGGCACAAAAATTTAATAAAAATGAAATTTAAGATAAGAAATAGCATAAACAAAACAAATTTAATGTGAAGGATGATGCTGCATTTTCTTCATGAGTTGGGAAATCCTAGGTTTGAAAGATGAAAGTGTGCAACGCAAATTGTTTTTGACATCCAGTTGATTCCTTTGTTTTGTTTTTATTATGACTAAACTTGAAAAGCTTTTTTCACAGAGGTACATGGACGAAAACGAAAGAATAATATGTAGTGCTTCTTCTCCAACTTTTCGGGTAAATTGGGAAATATTTTATCCCAAATTGTTCCAGGCTTAAGTTTTCAAAATTATCTTTTGCACTTGAATCGTATCTCATTTTGAGTGCTTGTTCTTGCAATACTTCTGGCAATGAATCGACATCAACACTGAATGGATTATGTGCTAATTTATGAACAGGGTTGCCAGAAAAGTTGTCTGGAAAATAGCAGATGAATTCGTCAGCAAGGCAGTCCAGATGAAACACAACTTTGTTCTTTGCATTCTCTTTACAAAGTTCTTGGAAACCTTCATTTTCAGCGAGTGATGAAAATGTTGGAAAAGACAAAAAATTAGGCATCTGGGCTTGTGTTCGATGTTTCCAAAGCTTGATTTTTTCCGCAAACACTTTGATGGCACCGTGGTGCACTATAATGTTTTCAGTGTTGTTTCCTTACAACTTCAAATTGAGATTGTTCAAAGATTCAGAAATGTCCATGACGTATGCCAGTGAAAGTTGAAACGTGTGGTCTGTAAATGCATGCTATAACTCTCTTCTTTTTTCTGTTGCTTGAGGAAAATTTCCACTTCATCTTTCAGTTCGAATAATCTCGAAAGCATGTTCCCTTTGGAAAGCCATCATACCTCTGTGTGAAACAAAATAATTTTATGATCCACTCCCAAATCTGCACAAAGAGCTGCAAAAAGTCTCGTATTTAAAACACTGTTCTTCACAAAATTGACAACTTTGATGGCCAAATTCAACGAGTCATGTAAGTCATCTGGAAGGGTTTTAGCAGCCAATGCTTATCTGTGTATGACACAGTGAGTCATGGTTATGGCTGGATTTTTTTTCTTTCACCAAGGTCACAAATGCAGAGCAAGAGCCAAGCATCACTGGAGTACTGGCTGTGCATACACCAACCAGTTTTTCACATGAAAGGCCATTCTCTTAAAAAAAAAAAAAAAAAAAAGTCAGAAAACGTTTTCATAACATCCGAAGCCTTTGATGTGGTCATCAATTCCTTCGAAAAAAGCAGTTATTCTTTCACAGTTCCATCGTTAATGAATCAAACGTAGACAAACAAATGACAGCATTGTACTACATCAGTGGTATCGTCGCACTGAATTGCGAAAAAAGGAGAAGCTTTCACTGCCTCCACAACTTGAAGTTTTAGATCTTTCGCCATGTCATCGATGCGATGTTTCGTGGAATTGTCAGAAAACGAAATTTCCGATATATTTTTCTTGCTTTCAGCACCAAGCACAATATCCGCTTCTTTCAATAAGCAAGGCTTCACAAGAGTTTCTCCTATTATGTGCGCTTTCTTAGCTTTAGCGATGAGCAATGACAGTTCATAAGATGCTTCTACCACTTTGGCCGACGCTTAATGAAAAGCTCCAGTAGTGTCCAGCTTCATGCATTTTAAATGTTGAAGTTTAGCAGCAAAAAGCTCTTTTGGTTTCTCTTTCAAAGCGTTGTGGCTCTTTGCCAAGTGTCACTCAAGACGACTAGGTCTCAAGGCATCATTGCTGAGAACCGCGTGGCATACTATGCATTGAGGATGATCGATCCCATTTTTTTCCATGATGGTGAAACCATACTTAATGTAGTCTTCATCATACTTCCTTTTCTTAATCGTGGCCATAATACATTATAAAAAAATCTATAAAAATAATTTTCCTGATTCATGAATAATAACGGATGCAAGTTAATTTGAGTTGTCGCAAACATTTATTTACTACTACTACTATTACGTAGGGACGCGTGCTGCCCTATATATACCCCACCACCAGTCCGGCAAGTAGCCGATCTTGCATTGTGAGTGGTGGAGATAACCACTCCCATGATAGAACACTCTCGAAGTCTCGAGAGTCTTGAATACTCTCACAAGTGAGCTAGGAAGTTTTTAAAAGTTCCCTTGCTTTCTACATCGTTCTTCGGCTTCCTCACCAACTGAAATGGCACTCCGACACGTCAAAAGGCAAAAAAATAAAAAATATTCCCATTTTGTGGTATGAAATTTGAAAACATTGCAGTTATATAGTTTTATTTATAGTTGTATTTTTATTATTGTACTTTATGTTATACCTTTATTCTTGTCTACTTATATTCATAATCAGAAACGAGAAGATTGTTAATACTTTATTGTAGTTAAATAATATAGACCTGTAATTGGACAATTTTATGAATACTTATTATTATGTATACATAATAATTATAATTTTGTCTGTTGGTCTATTATCTCCTTGACCCTTGACTACCCCCTCCCGGGACCCTACCCCCTATCCAACCCCCCTGCTCCTTGTCCCCTGACTGCCCTGACCCCAATCAACATCCCCGCCCCCTGACAGGCCCCCCGAGACTCCCGCACCTATCCAAACCCCCTGTTCCCTGTCTCCTGACCGCCCCCACAAAACCTCTGCCCCATCCAACCACTCCCTGTCCCCTGACTGCCCCCTGGACACTGTTCCTGGTTCGCTGTGCACGCACACACAGATCCTAAACCCCCCCGTGCACAGCGAAACACCACATGCACAAAAAATGAAATACTCTATTGGAGTCAGGCCGAAATATCATTTACGGGCGACTTTTGACACTGTTACCCTGCCATCTGTCAACACAGCCAGATTCTACTAGCTGGCAAGGGGAGAAAAGGGAAAGGAGGGCAATGAATCATACCCCTCCCTGCCAGCATTTCAAACGTGGAACGTTGATCATGTTGGGAAGGTCGGACCCACACATCTCCATTTTCCCTCATTTTTTTGCCCCAGATGCGTGGGCATGATTGGAGCTATGCACAAACTTCAGGTATCCTGATCTGACTGATCTCCTGTTTGCCCTTTTGTCGAGTCACGCTGCTAAGCGCATTGAAATAGTAGCCGTATAATAAAAGTATTAATTTTAAATAAACCAATCTGGTAAAAATCAATCCCAAAATGTCACTGTCTAGAGGTCTAAAGCGTAAAAGAACAGTGACTTCATTTAAATCTGGAAGACTGGATGAGACTACAGAAACGGTTACACCGAAGTCACATAGTGTAATGCTTATGGCACCTTAGAGACTAACCAATTTATTTGAGCATGAGCTTTCGTGAGCTACAGCTCACTTCATCGGATGCATACCGTGGAAACTGCAGCAGACATTATATACACACAGAGATCATGAAACAATACCTCCTCCCACCCCACTGTCCTGCTGGTAATAGCTTATCTAAAGTGATCATCAAGTTAGGCCATTTCCAGCACAAATCCAGGTTCTCACCCTCCACCCCCACCCCCCACAAACTCACTCTCCTGTTGGTAATAGCCCATCTAAAGTGACAACTCTCATTACCAACAGGAGAGTGAGTTTGTGGGGGGTGGGGGTGGAGGGTGAGAACCTGGATTTGTGCTGGAAATGGCCTAACTTGATGATCACTTTAGATAAGCTATAACCAGCAGGACAGTGGGGTGGGAGGAGGTATTGTTTCATGATCTCTGTGTGTATATAATGTCTGCTGCAGTTTCCACGGTATGCATCCGATGAAGTGAGCTGTAGCTCACGAAAGCTCATGCTCAAATAAATTGGTTAGTCTCTAAGGTTCCACAAGTACTCCTTTTCTTTTTGCGAATACAGACTAACACGGCTGTTACTCTGAAAGTGTAATGCTTGTTAAACTTCGTGAAATATTCACATATCATGAGGACAACGGAGTGGTTTGTGTCTATTGTCGAGACGCCAGAGCTTCAGGAGAATTTTCAACAGGAAGAATGTGGAATGATGTATGGAAGTTGGATTTCTTAAAGCGAAATCTGTCAAATCCCTATGTTCAAAATACAAAGACTTTCTTGCTGAAGAGATTGTTATAGTCAGTCAGTACAACGATTTCAAGTTTGCAGTAGCCAAAAGAATCAAAAGCCAACTGGTTTTAAGTTTCCCGGATATGGTGATATTTGCTCACCCGAACGAAGAGTTTCAGGATCTTGCAAAGTTGATGGATATTGGAGGAACATTCCTAGCATCAAGTGCAGACTGTGAGCGTGGCTTTAGCTTAATGAACACTCTAAAAAACACTACGGAATCGTTTACAAGTAGATCATTTGAACATGCAGATGTATATTAAGAGTTACCAGCTGGATGGAGGACTGATAGATCTGGACAGAGTTTATATTGAATGTGCAAATGAAAAAGATCGCAGGGAAAAACAGTAAGGTTAGTTTAGCAGTCTTTGACATTTCAACCAATAAGAAAATTTAAAATGCATTTGTAATTACATATCTTATTCTTGGCTGATAATCATTTATTGATATTTTTTAGGAAAATTTTAAATTTAAAACACAAACTCTTGTTTTGCTTTTTTAACTTATGATGTCTCTATCTGAAAACCCATATAAATGGACATAATGGCATACTTATTAAATTCTTTATCATATGTTTATCAAAGTCTTTTCGGACATGTGTATAGAATGAAAGGTGAAAGTGGACACCAATGGGCAGAAGCCTATGGACTGATAATGATCATGATTAATATGTGCTTGATATATGCTCGTGATTGTCTATAAAAAAGATCATAAAGGGTAATGCTTAAAACTAACTTCTGCTTCATGAAGAATGGTTAAATTTCCTTTTTCTAAGTATTTAAAATGACATTTATAAAATAACATGGTGTAAAACTATTATTATTACAAATTGCAAATTAAAACTTTTTAAATGTATAAGCATTTTACTCGCTTGAGTGCATTTGCCTCATGGTGCACAAATTTGAACTCTGCTTCAAAAATTTGCACAGAAGAAATTTTTTGCACACACGGCCTGTCAAAAATTAGAGGGAACGTTGTCCCCAGGACCTCCTGCCCCTTATCCAACCCCCACCCCCCTTACCAGGCCACTCAGAGTGGCAGGACTGGCTTACTGGAAAGCCTGGGAGGTGGGCGGGCACAAGCCGCGCTGCCCGCATGGTGGCATGGCTGCGAGGGGCATGGGGGCGGGGGGGACAGCAGAGGAGGAGCTGGGGGCTAGCCTCCCCAGCAGGGAGCTCAAGGGCCAGGCAGCCTCACGTTCCCCCTTGGAATTTCTTCTTGCCCCCCAGTTTAGGAACCAATGATCTAGAAGAATGCCTGTGATGGCTGTTCCATTGCTTGGCATCTGGAACAATTTAATCTAAATGGGTTAAATCACTCCTCTTATGACTGCATCTGTCTCTGAGAAAGGTGTTCAAACTGACCATTCCCTCCAGCAGGCTCAGCACCTGTCACAGAAACCCAATACATAAACCATGTTTTGGGGTACAGATCAACACTCTCACCATGGAGCACCTTCCCAGCCATCACAGATTGAAGATATGTATTGAGTGTCAGACAGATAGATACAAATTGGGGATGCACAGAGAAATAGATACATATTGCAGATGTGTGGGTGGATATGTATTGGGATGGACGGCGAGAAGTTTATTGGGGATAGAGGGATAGATGCACGTTGGGGATGGCTATGGGATTTGGGTAGATGTATGTGTATTGGATGGATAGATGTTTATGAGGGTGGATAGATAGACATGTATTTGTAGTTAATGTATGTTTTTGCAAAAAGAAAAGGAGTACTTATGGCACCTTAGAGACTAACCAATTTATTTGAGCATAAGCTTTCGTGAGCTACAGCTCACTTCATCGGATGCATACTGTGGAAAGTGTAGAAGATCTTTTTATATACACACACAGCATGAAAAAGTACCTCCTCCCACCCCACTCTCCTGCTGGTAATAGCTTATCTAAAGTGACCACTCTCCTTACAACGTGTATGATAATCAAGGTGGGCCATTTCCAGCACAAATCCAGGGTTTAACAAGAATGTCTAAGGGAGGGCGGGGTAGGAAAAAACAAGGGGAAATAGGTTACCTTGCATAATGACTTAGCCACTCCCAGTCTCTATTCAAGCCTAAGTTAATTGTATCAAATTTGCAAATGAATTCCAATTCAACAATTTCTCGCTGGAGTCTGGATTTGAAGTTTTTTTGTTGTAATATCACAACTTTCATGTCTGTAATCGCGTGACCAGAGAGATTGAAGTGTTCTCCGACTGGTTTATGAATGTTATAATTCTTGACATCTGATTTGTGTCCATTTATTCTTTTACGTAGAGACTGTCCAGTTTGACCAATGTACGTGGCAGAGGGACATTGCTGGCACATGATGGCATATATCACATTGGTGGATGTGCAGGTGAACGAGCCTCTGATAGTGTGGCTGATGTTATTAAGCCCTGTGATGGTGTCCCCTGTATAGATATGTGGGCACAGTTGGCAACGGGCTTTGTTGCAAGGATAGGTTCCTGGGTTAGTGGTTCTGTTGTGTGGTATGTGGTTCCTGGTGAGTATTTGCTTCAGGTTGGGGGGCTGTCTGTAGGCAAGGAAGTGGGTTTGTGTGGGGGAGGGGTGGGGGGGTGAGAGAACCTGGATTTGTGCTGGAAATGGCCCAACTTGATTATCATACACATTGTAAGGAGAGTGATCACTTTAGATAAGCTATTGCTAGCAGGAGAGTGGGGTGGGAGGAGGTACTTTTTCATGCTTTGTGTGTATATAAAAAGATCTTCTACACTTTCCACAGTATGGATCCGATGAAGTGAGCTGTAGCTCAAATAAATTGGTTAGTCTCTAAGGTGCCACAAGTCCTCCTTTTCTTTTTGCGACTACAGACTAACATGGCTGTTACTCTGAAACCTGTATGTTTTTGGGCACCTCATTGCTGAGCAAAAAAAAAACAAAAAAAAACGCCCAGCAGTTTGGCAAACTGCCCTGCTTGTCCACCCCTAGAACTGACCCCGTAGATGTGTATTGGATGGATAGCTGTATATTGGGGTGGGTGGATGGTGTGGCAAGGCACCTCCTTCGCCTTGCTGGACCAAGCACTTCCCCCTCTGGTGATGGGTAAATCAGCCCCACCCTACTCCGAGGAGTGTTCATCCTCCCATTATCTGTGCTCCTTTGGCCCTACTGGGTGATCCTACACAAACAAAAGGGCAATAGTCCCATAAACATGAAAACAAAGGGATGATACCTTCCCCTGCCTCCTCACTGAGGTGGGTGTTGCCCTGTAGCCTGCCCCAGGATGTCAGTCCTTCCCCTAGAAGGCACTCAGGCTTGTCTGCTTCCCCTATGGGGAGGAGTGTAGCCTCCCATTCTGGAGAAGCTTACTTCCCTGCTGCCACTAGCCTGGTAACAGCTTGTCTCTCTCTCCCTTCCAGTTTTAAAAGTTCTCAGGCAGCCCTTAACTGGATCCAGGTGTTCCTAATTGACCTGAGGTAACCCCTTCTCAGCTTATAGGGAAGAGGGCCTTTAACATTCTAGGGCTAACATGCCTGCCTTCCCACACCCTCTTGCAGCTGTCCAGCTGACTTTGTCACAATGACTGGATAGATAGATATGGACTGGATGGATAGATATGTTTTGGATGTATAGTGGCTGTATATTAGAGAGGGTGAATAGGTAGATCGTATTTCATAGACTATCAGGGTTGGAAGGGACCTCAGGAGGTCATCTAGTCCAACCTCCTGCTCAAAGCAGGACCAATCCCCAATTTTTGCCCCAGATCCCAAGTGGCCCCCTCAAGGATTGAAAATTCTTTATTATTTTATTATTATTATTAATTCTTTACTCTTTATAAAGAGTATTTTAAATTCTCTTTATTAAAACTCCTAATTATTCACTATTATGGATTGGATTGTCAAATTGTCACCATCCTCTTTGAAGTGTGCACCCCAAAGCCAGATACAGGACTCATTGTTAGTCTGACTAAGGTCATATCCCAAGGGATCCCACCACTCTGCTCCTTCTTAATCGCTCTCACATGATATCGCACTAGGAGTCACTGGTCTGCTGGTTCTCATTGGGGCTCCTGAGTCCTTAGGGCCCAGAAATCGTCCCCAGCCCATATGTCTTATCTATATTCTCAGTACCTAGCTGGATGGCCTGGCGTCTGGTCCTCTTTCTAACCATCTCCAACCAATCCACCATTTGCACATGACAGGTGAGTTGCTTTCTCTGGGTCCCTGACTGGGCCAGCAGAGTCAGCCACTCAAAATTGCATGAGATTGGCTTCAAACCAAGAGTTTTAAAAGTAATCCATGTTGGCTTCTTTCTTTGCTTTCTGCTTTGTGACCCTTCAGGGGGGCCTGGGGGTTGTCTCCAGCCTTTGTGGGGAGGGAGCAGGGATCACATCTCCAGCTTTCTTGAGGGGCAGGGGTCTGGTTCCAGCCTCCTTGGGGAGTTAGGATGGGCATATATCACATCAACAACTTTCGGTGGGATGGGGGGGGAGTTTGAGTCCCCAGCTTTCGTGGGAGGTGGGGGTCATGTCCCCAGCCTTCTCTCTACAAACACAAAGATTAGAAAGTGCCTTTTTCCTCCATGGAGGCTGAGATTCCCCCCCACCCCACCCCCGTCTGAGGAGCTGAGGCTTTAAGGGAGTCAGCATAGCTGGTGAGTCTGGAGATCAAACCTCAGAGCTGCCATGTCATCTGGCTGAGCCAGGTGGCCCTCCATGGCACTGCCCAGGGTGCGGGGGGTGGGTGGGTGGGAAGGGAAGGACTGATGCAAAGCTCTGCCTAGTTACTGGGTAGTGGCACTAACATCATTTCTGTTATTTCTCTCTCCCATCCTCAGTTTGTCCAATTCCCTCTGTCTGCCTCCTATAGGCCTCCCCCTCAATCCTCTGCCCTGTCCCTCTCTGTTCCTCACACCCCAATCCCAGACCCATAACCCTCTGTTCCATACTCGGATTGCTTGTCCCATTCCTCTCATTCCAGCCCCACACAAAACTGCCCCATCCCCGCTCGCCCTGATTCCTGCCTCATCCCTCCTCCATCCCATACTCCCATCCCGATCCCCTGCCCTGTTCCCCTTTTCTTGCTCTATACCCTCCTGCCTCCTGCACTTTACCTCTCCATCCCATATTCAAACCTACACCTTTCTCTGCCCTGGTCCCATCCCCCCACTGGCCCTATGCCACTACCACCACCTGGTCTGTCACTCTTCCCCCCAGGGCAGGTGGCCCGAGTCTGTGAGGCCCTGCAAGAGAGTGGGGAGTTCGAGCGTCTGGCACGGTTCCTCTGGGCCCTGCCGCCTACCCTTGCCCACAGGTCCCACCAGGTCCCTCCATGGGTGCAGGCCTGCCCTGAGCTGGGGCCACTGGGCCCCCACACCGCAGCCCTGCTGGCACCCTATTGCAGCCAGGCCTCACCCCGTGGGGCCCCAGGGACCTTGGGGGGCCTGGACCAGTACCCATCATGCAGGAGACTATCCTTCTCCAACAGCAACATCCAGCACAGGGCCAGCAGCTTCAAGGTGAGCAGGGCATCGGGTGGTGGGGCAGGAGAGGAAGAGGGTCATGAGCAGCAGATTGACAGCTCCTTGGTGAGAGAATAGAGTGTAGGGTACAATCCCCCACCCCCAGGGAATAGACTGTGGGCGATGATTAAATAGACTGCTGGGGACAGCTCTGCCCCCCCTCCCCAAGAGGAATGCTCTGTAGGGCAATCCCACCTCCTCCTCAGGTGGGACAGACTGGAGGGGATGATTCTGTCTCCCACAGCCACCACCCAGTGAATAGACTGCAGTGGATTATGCTGCCCACCAGGATGGTGAATGCTCTATATGGGCCTGTGCATGGCTGGGAAGGCTCATCAGGATAGGGTATAAGGGTCTCCCTGCTGACCCCATCCCTGTGTTGATACCCATCCCACTGCCCTTCTCTCTGTCCCCAGGAGAAGACACGGAACCTGCTGCGGGAATGGTACCTGCAGGACCCCTACCCCAACCCCTCCTGCAAGCGCCATCTGGCCCATGCCACTGGCCTTACCCCCACCCAGGTGGGGAACTGGTTCAAGAACCGCCGACAGCGGGACCGTGCTGCCTCGGCCAAGAACAGGTGAGGGGCCTGAACATCCCCAGGATCCAAGATGGTGCCTGCCCCAGGCTGCAGCATACAGGCCAAGTGGGACTGGATAGGATAGGAGACATACATGAAATATTCAAGGGGTCCTGTGCTGCCTGGAGTGGGGCGGGGGCAATAAGGGGTCCTGTGCTGCAGAGAGTGGGGCGGGGTGCTTAGTAGAAGGCCCCTTGCTGCTGGGAGCGGGTGGGTCAGTAGTGTGAGCTGTGCTTCAAGGATCATGGTGGAGGCTCAGTATGGGGTGTTGTTCTTCAGGGATTGGGATAGGGTGTCAGTAGGGGGCACCAGGGTTCAGGGAGAGGGTCAGGGCCTGAATAGGGGGCGCAATGCTGTATGGAGTCGGGTGGCAGGGGTGCAGTAGAACAGGGGTTATCAACCTTTTTCTTTCTGAGGCCCCCCTCAACATGCTATAAAAACTCCAGGGTCCAGAGGGGGAGGGGAATCAGGGCTCCAGACCAAGAGTGGGCCGCTGGACATAGGCATAGTTTGATTTCTATTGGGGGAGGGCAGGGGCTGGTGGGGCTTGGGCCAGCTCCGCACAGTGGGGTCCAGGAAGGCAGCGCCACCTCCACCCTCTGACTCACCATGTCAGGCCACCTAGCCTGTCTGGGTTGTGTGTGGTGGGGGTTCAGCTCCAAAAGTTTGAAAACTGTTCAGAGTACAGGGAGGGGGGAGCTCAGGGCTGTGGGTGGGGGGTGTAGCTCAGGGTGCAAGGAGGGGGGAGCTAGGGGCTGTGTGCATGCAGGGGGTAGTTCAGGGTGCAGGGAGGGGGTAGCTGGGGGCTGTGTGCGGGCGGGGGGGGTAACTCAGGGTGCAGGGAGGGGGTAGCTAGGGGCTGTGTGCCAGGAGGGCTCCCCTGCGGTCACTGCTCCCCAAGGGCTCTGCTGGCCACAGCGCAGGGTCCCCCTGCCTGGGCAGCTCTTACCAGATGTGTGAGCTGAGGAGCCGCTGCAACCCCAGGCACCAGCAGCAGCAGACAGGGGAATGCCGTGGCTGCCTGCTCTATGAAACTAGCCAGAGCAGCAGCTGCCCGCATTGCCCAGACTCTGGCTTCCTGCTTCCAACCTGGCCAGGGGGTGGGGGCCTCAGGGGCAGGGAGAGGAGGAAGTGGGGTGGGGAGCTGCCCCAGGGACTGTCCTGCTCTGGCACTGCAGTTGGGGGGGGGGGACCAGGGCTTGGAGTTTCAGCACCGTGGTGGGGGGTGCTGGGGCTCAGGGTTTCAGCCCCATGACGTAGAGTGCCAGGGCTTGGGATCTGGGTTTCAGCCACAGGGTCCCGTCCCGTCCCCCCCACGAAAGGGCGCATGGACCCCTGGTTGAGAACCGCTGCAGAAGGGGATGTAGTGCTGCAGGGAGCTGGATGGAGGTTCAGTAGGGGGCACAGTTCTGCTGGAAGTAGCTTTCAGGGCTGAAAGCCAAACTGAATCTCCCAGTAATGTGGTTTTATTATTTCCTCCAAATACAAGTGGGGCTTCAGGGTGCGCCTGCTCAGGTTCAGTCCCTGGGATCCCAGTGCAGCCCCCCTGCTTATTGGAGAAAATGTTGCCACCTTATTTCCCATGTCGTGAGGGCTGGTCCAGGAGCACCTCATGTCTGGCACATGGGATCAGGACACTTGGGTTCTATTCCTTCCTCTTCCAGAGACCTTATGCAATTCCCTACTTCTCTCAGTGCCTGTTTGTTGTCTGTGCAGTGCCCAGAACAATGGGGAACCCAGTCTAGGTTGGAGGTCTATGCAGCATCCAGCACAATGGGTCCCTGATCTTGGATAGGGTCTGGACAATATCTGGCACCAAAGAGGCCCTGATCTTGGACAGGGTCTCTTTGCATGACCATAGCATGGTACTAATAACTTGCAGAGAGGGTTTACACTGGGAGAGGGATTACTATAATTGAATGGGGCTTTTAATTCTCTAGTTGCATTATTAATTGCCCCCACACCCAGACTCCAGAAAGATTCATCATCCCAGCCTCCCAAGGCTGAGAGTCAAGACACTGTGGGCCTGAGTGACACCCCATCTCTGCAAGAGCACAGCAGTGCCCTCAGCAGGAAGAAGTATCCCACCTCAACCATCAGTGACAGCAAGAGCAGTCTATGAACAGCAGAGACCTGCACCTGGCCAGGGGTGGGTAGGAGTCATGGATTTCCCCATCCCCACCATCCCCCTTGGATGACATGGAAGGATGTGACCTGCAGGGGGATCCAGCCAGAAGCCACAGGACAAGGATTACTTGTGTAAGCAAAGGCTGAATGAACTCTCCTCTGACATCTAGCAATGAGCCAAGATGAAAAGATTTCAGGAACAGACTGTATTTTCATAAACTCACCTACTCTTTCTAGGTGCACAGCATGATGGAGCTGCTTTGCCAAAGTGATCAGTTTTTGCTAGTCTTGGGTTACAAATCACTTTATTGAATGCAGGGGTAATGAAATGTTGTTATCCCTATTATATGAGTAAAGGGCAGCAGAACTGTACTTAGCCTGCCCTGATTGAGGGGCTTACCCTAAACTGAATCTCACTTGCTATGCAGGGGGCAGGGATGCCAATACCTAGGGCAGAAGAAAGAGAGTAAGAGTGAGTGTTCATGTCTGGGGGTATGGGGTCTTACTAGGGAGTCCTAGGTATTATTTGCTACTGTTCTCTGTAGTGTTTAAAAATAGAGCTGATTAGAGTTTTTGTGTGGGTTCAGTGATCACTAGAGCTGAAATCACTGATAACTAGGTGCTGAGCGTTAGATCTGGGGTATAGTAGTAATGGACTGAAAGAAATTGCAAAGTCTGTGGTAGACGTGAGGTTCCTTCCACCTCTTAAAATCACAGAGCTGTTTTAAGTAGTAGCACCTCAGAATGTGATATCACAGCAGAGAAATGGCAGTAGCAGTGGCCCAGTGAACAGTCCTGGCCCAGTGAACACTAGCAACTATGAGACAGTTGCAATGGTGAGCACAGAAGCAGTGCTCAACGCTTTTGGGGTGAACTCATGTGAACACACCTCTGAACTATGGGTCTTTACTGATTGAGGACAGTAACTGTGAGGAGGGTGCACTGGGGAGAGTGGTGTGTTTTTACACTGCAAGATGAGAAACTGAGGCAAAGAGTACTGCCCCGTGTACTCTGAGATGGGTGTTTGCTCATGGTCATATACTTTTGAATTGTGGTGTTTTCCAAAATTAATGCTGGGTTCCTTTTCCCGTTTTACTAAAAATGTTCTTTGTTGTACACAGACTCAATGCTTGTGAGTCTACCTCTTAGAGATGCCCAGGGGTGATATTTAATTTTCCCAAATTACTGGGTGGAGGTTGAAGCTATTTCTGTTTTGTACTATTAAGAGGCATCCCTAAATATTGAACCTGGCCCTTGTTGCTGCTGACTCCACCTGACAGAAGGGTTAAACCTGAGTGAGAAAGATACGATTTTTACCCCCTTCTGAGGGGGTGGGTGAGAGTAGGGCAGCAGTGCTGAGCTGCAGAGCAGGCCTCTCTCCATTGCTTTCTCCCAGCATGCACTGGGGCCCCTCAGGGAGTCTGCACGGTCCTGTCCAGTATGCATTGGGGCTCAGCAGGCGGTGCAGCTGGGGCTCACCAGGGCCTGATTCAGGAATCTAACCTGCTATCCCCACACTCTGAATAGCTGGTGCTACAGGAAACTAAGTCAATGGGGAAGAAAAATATATGTTATGAGAGACCTGGACTTGTGTATGGCTTTAGCATAACCATGTATGCTCAGCCACCATAAGTTGGAAACAAAAACCATAGAGTCAGGACAATTTGGCCTTGTATTGCAGCGTAGGTACACCCTGTCACAGGGTGTCAGGTCACGAATGGTTAAACAGAAGGGATGTACTGCCGCCGGCTAGATTCCATAATGGTGACTGACTACCAAGCAGGTTAGTACTGTCTAGTATTTAGACTCCCTTAGACTTCCCTCACTCTCAGGCAGTGTGGCCTGATGGCCTAAGTCAATAGGTAGCCCTTCCTTACAGGGCTCTGTGGGCCAGTGGCTGGAGTCAATAAAGTGGCCCTTCCTTAACGGGCTGCATGGCCCAAGGGCCAGAGTCAACAAAGCTGCCCACCTCCATGGGGATGTGTGGCCTATTGGCCCATCAGGGAAGCAGGACACCACCTAGGAGCGTGGGGTATCTGCGGTAGAGGAACTGGGATCCTTCCTGCTCCTCAGAGTCCCAAAGCAGGGCCCTGGCAGGTCTCAGACCCGGAACAAAAAGCAAAGCTACAAAAGTTGGTCCAAGACTTTCCCTCCATTTTATCTTTCCATCTAGTGCAGATGAACATTACCCGTCGTCATAGACACCATTCCCAGGCAGAGAAGGTCTGCACCCAGCATTGCCCACTTCCCAGAAAAAGGTGGGAAGTGGTCCAGAAAGAACTTGAGGCAATGCTGGCCCTGGGGGATAATGGAAGAGTCCCAGCGTGAATGATGAAGCCCAATAGTCCTGATCCCAAAGTCTGAAGGGACGGTGAGGTTCTGCATAGACTTTAGGGCCCTGGCAATGGGGATCCTCCTGAAACATGCTGACCGGTTCGCTGGTTCTACAACTGGAGCAATGTTTCAGTCCCCTGGGCTACCTCCTACTTTGTCTTCTGCTGCAGTGGTCCACAATTCCCCTAGGTCTCTGGGGTCCTCAGCCAATGCAGCTCCTTATGGCTCATTACCCTCTCTGGGTTCTGCTGTCAGCCAGGGATCTGTCTGGGGCTCGGTGTGTGGCCCGGGCTGTTTACACCCAGTGTTGAGATGCAGCCTCCTCTGCAGTGAGGCACAGAGGCTGTTTATACAAGGATTGTTCACCTGAAGCAGAGATGAGTCCATTGCTGGGGTAAGGCACTGGGGCTGTTTGTATGTGGATCCTTCACATACACCTTTAGGCCGTGGCCCCCAGCTGTGTGTGGGGTTGACCTATTCCCTGAGGGGATGAACCCTGATCCCCAGCACTGCCCACCCCACCCCTTCACCACCACCACCAAGGCAACAGCACAGTGGGAACTGACGGGGCAGCTCTTGCTTTGGCTGAGTCACAGAGAACAGCCAGTTTGGGTGAGCCAGCTGGAGGGCTACACATATGGACATCTGTGCACAGATACAAACGTCTGTACACAAACACACACGGACGCAGCAGCCTTCTCTCCTGGAAAGAGCAGTATGTGAATCATAGAAGATTAGGGTTGGAAGAGACCTCAGGAAGTCAACCCCCTGCTCAAAGCAGAGCCAACCCCAACTAACTCATCCCAATCAGGGCTTTGTCAAGCCAGGCCTTAAAAACCTTTAAGGATGGAGATTCCTCCACCTCCCTAGATACCCATTCCAGTGCTTTACCACCCTCCTAGTGAAATAGTTTTTCCTAATATCCAACCTAGACCTCCCCCACTGCAACTTGAGACCATTGCGCCTTGTTCTGTCATCTGCCACCACTGAGAACAGCCTAGCTCCATCCTCTTTGGAACCCCATTTCAGGTAGTTGAAGGCTGCTATCAAATCCCCCCCTCACTCTTCTTTTCTGCACACTAAATAAGCCCAGTTCCCTCAGCGTCTCCTTGTAAGTCATGTGCTCCAGCCCCCTAATCATTTTCTTTGGACTCTATCCAATTTGTCCACATTCTTTCTGGGGTGGGGGGGAACTGGACGCAGTACTCCAGGTGTGGCCTCACCAGTGCTGAATAGAGGGGAATAATCACTTCCCTCAAACTGCTGGCAATGTTTCTACTAATGCAGCCCAATATGCTGTTAGCCTTCTTGGCAAGTAGGGCACACTGCTGACTCATATCCAGTTGCTCATCCACTGCATAGGGGTTTCCATTAATCACCCCCACAGTGGTTTTAGTTCCTGCAGGACACTCCCATGGGGACAGAATACAATCCCCAGCCTACATGAACACATACAACCTTTATACAGTTGATACCATGGCCTTGTGAGCCCAAGAGCAGGGCCAGCCCTACACCAAATCCCGCACGCCCCCCCCTCCACCATTTGTTAAACTTTTCAATACCTTATTTATTGCCTTTGTGCCCATTTCATGACTTTGATGCACAATTTGCATGCATGATTTAGCCCTGTCATATAAGATGATAAATTAGTATGCTAGGAACTGTAAATGTGTATATATTCATGCCATTTTTAAGCAAATAAAAATTTTGTTTCAGCTAAGCTTATAGAAACTTTAATTTTAAGAATAATTGAAATTTACTAACATCAAGAAATTGATCTGTGCACCAGCACTATGTAGACCAGTATTAAACAGAGTTACACTAGGTGAGAGTATGAGAATGTTAACACTCGTTCAGAAGGCTGCTTTTCTCATCTTTGCCCTCACGAGCTGAAGCACAGCATCAGAGGAGCCAACACTTTCACAATTATATATATATATAAAGTTGCAGCTGGGCTCTCCCTTCACTTCAGTTCATTCTTATTTCTCACTGACTGGCTGGCAACACCCCGACCCTTATGTAAGCGGGTGAATAGTCCCGCTATTGTGAGGAACCTTCCTGGCTTCTGTACTACCCCGGTGAAGTAGGCTAGCGAAAGGATCTGAGTCCTTGCTCCCACTTCCTTTACCCACTGGCCTCCCTGTCCTTAAGGACTCCCCTTCCACTCTCCTGTCTGGCAGAGTCCTCGCAACTCCAACAAGGCTGGGCCCAGGATTCCTGGGGGGCTCGACCCCCAACCCTGCTGTGGTCACCTAGGACAGGGGCTAGGGTGTCCCCACTCCGGGGTACTCTCTCTGCACTGGGCACTTCTCTGACCCACTGACCATTACATACAAGTTAAAGCAAATACAAGTTATTTAATCAACAATTAATTTTAAAAAGAATAAGGCAAAATGGGAAAGGTTAAAGGAAACACATCAGCCCGCTCTGTGGCAGGGAACACCACAAACAGTGTCTCTGAAGTGTCAGGGCAGTTCACAGTCTGCTCCTTGTAAGTCCCAGGCCTTCTTCTCAGGCCCTGGCTGTGCTGCAGGGATGCTGTGGGTTGGACACTTGCTTTGGTGGTGGCCACATGCTCTCAGACTCTAAGTGGTAGGACCCTTCTTCCCAGTGTCACCCCCGCCCTATTGGGGTTATGATCCAAGCCTGGCCTGCAGAACCTCTTGACTGAGGAATCTCCCTGTGCTGGGCCCGCTGCCCAGGGTCCCCCTCGGTCTCCCCAGCTGCTCACTGCACCCAGCTCCAGACGGCTCCAGCTGCACCACTTGGTCTCTGCACTGCTGCTGCTCTGCCTCCAGCTCCCTGGGCTGCTTCTTTGGCCCCTCTGGCTCTGGGTGCTGCAGCTCCACTCACAGGACAGGTCTGCTCTGCAGGGTGCTTCTGTAACTCTGCTCCCAGCACTGACCTGCTTCCTGGGCTGCTTTTCTGGCCCCTCTGGCTCTGGTTCCTGCAGGTCTGTTCTCTCTGGGTTGTGCCTCTGGCTTTGGGGCTGCAGCTCTGCTTCCAGGACAGGGTCTGTTCTCTCTGGGCTGCTTTTCTGGTTCCTCTGGATCTGGCCCAGCTCTGCACCCCAGCTCAGCTTGAGCCCCTGCTTTCTCCTTGGCTCAGCCCCACTCTGACCCAGGCAATTCCAGCTCACACAGAGGACAGGACCTCCCTGGCCTCCTGACTCCCTGATTAGCCTGCTCGCCCTGTCATTCAGGCTGACCTGGAGCATTGGCCTCTCCCCATTGTTCCTGGGGGCTGTCAGTCTCAGGGTCCTGATTCCCCATCGACCCTTCCCCCTTTTTAGTACTGGGAGCTAGCAACTAAAACAACCCCATTGAATGTTAGTAAGGGGGCAACAGTCCCCTTACACTTATATACCCATAAGGGTGTGGCTGACCTTCTAGGACGTTGGAGGAAAATGTAGTTCTCAGAAAGTCTGGAAGATTCCATGAGATTCTACAAAGGTCCAGATATCTAGGACATTGGAGGAAAATGTAGTTCTCAGAAAGTCTGGAAGATTCCATGAGGTTCTACAAAGGTCCAGAACATTCTCAGAGGTGACCCCACATATGGAATACCTGAGACATTTTACTTCAAACATTCTATTTTCCCTTTTGTCACTAACAAAAACAGCCCCCTGAGCCCCCTGCCAAGAGTGCAAAATCTCTGTCACAGCTTCCCCTTTCGGAAAAGGGCCAGCAAGCGGTCTGGACCAGTAGCCTGGGAGAGCCTGCAGGTTGTGCCATGTCTGCTACTATGTCTGGTAATTTCAAATTTCAGCTATTCAGATAATAAATCAGCTTATAACAAGCTGGCACATCATTCATAAACCAGCTGGTTGACAACGACCCCATATACACATGTTCGTTTTAGACCCTGCAGAGAGGATTTGCAGCAGAGGTCTCCCATGCCCCCCTTATATCTGTCACCCCAAAACCTTTGGATGTGAACCTGAGACCTATTCCTCCCACCCGGTGCCTAGGGATGGTGACTTTGTTCCTTAAGGCATCAGCAGCCCTGGTGCTGCCCTGGAGTTCACTCTCTTGGGGCATTATGGGGACCAGGCAAGGCCTGGCTCTGAACCATGCACACTGCTTGAAATCACGGAGGGAGCCCAACCTCTGGTAAGGGACCCTCTCTCACAGCCAAAGCCCCTACTCTGCTCCATCTCCTCTCAGGTCAGGGCCTGGGGATCCTGTGGCATCCTCCCAGGTTCTCTGGGTACAGGGAGTAGTGGATTGACCTCCCCATCCTCCCGCTGGGTTAACCTTTGTTCCCACATGCTGAGGTGAGATGAAGATTTCTCCCTCTTCCATCCTGTTCAAGGTCATTCAGATTGTCACAGACCATCTCTGCATGGGATGGGGAAGGCTGCTTCCTTCCCTGAGGGCTTTTGGGGTGTGTCTGCCTCAACTATCGGAGGGGTAGCCATGTTAGTCTGTATCCACAAAAACAATGAGGAGTCCGGTGGCAATTTAAAGACTAAGATTTATTTGGGCATAAGCTTTCGTGGGTAAAAAGCCCACTTCTTCAGATGCAACTGCCTCAACTCTTGCTTCTGAAGGGTTTTTGTCTGGCGAGAATCCCTCAGGGGTTGTCATTGCCTCCCCCTCCCAATGGACACACTGCTCCACTAGAGCGAATTCCATCACTAGCTGTGGTGGGATAGCCAAGGCAGAGGGGCCTGGCTCAATCTTTTCTCTCCAATAAAATGCTCCAATCTGGAGAGTCTGGGAGCATAACAAAGGCAAGGCAAACTTGGCTTCATAACAGAGTGTTTGGCAGTCTTCCCTCTATAGGCTATGGAACACACCTCCTTCCCAAGGAGGTCAGTGTGGAGTGAACACCATAATATCGCTGCTAAAATCAGAACTTTCTGCTTAGCAAGCCAGTACAAACACCTTGGGCTACTGAAAGCTGTCTGTCTCATAGGCAAGTAGCCACAGGTTCAAATCCTAGCCACATGCACAGATAGCTACTTGAGCTAGAGAAGCAGCACTTTTATCTGATAGTGGTACACGGATATTGAAATCCTCAAATGGACCAGGCGGTCAGCATTTGAATCCCATAATGATATTTACTGCGTAACAGAAAGTGCTCCCTGCCCTGCTGCAGCAAAAATGGAAGCTGGGATCCAGACTTCCAAACAAGATAGGAAACAAAGGGTAGGACTAAATGGTTAGTTTTCAGAATGGAGGGAGGTAAATAGCCAGGTTCCCCTACGGACCTGCACTGCACCAGTGCTGTTCGACATATTCAGAAATGCTCTAGAAAAGGGGATAAACAGCTAGGTAGTGAAATTTGTGGACAATACAACATTTACTCAAGATAGTTAAGTTCAAAGCTGACTGGGAAGAGTTACAAAGGAATCTCACTAAATTGCGCAACAAAATGGCAGATGAAATGCAATGTAAATAAATGCAAAATGATACACATTGGAAAACACAATCCCAACTATACATACAAACTGATGGGTCTGAATCAGCTGTACCGGAATGTGAAAGAGCACATCAACGTCCTATTCCGCATCTAGGCATGCATGTATCCCTAACCCTCCTTGCCCCAAGAGTCCGCACTGAACAACTTCCTTCCCAAAATAAAAGCTGCTTACTGGGAACCTCCTCTGGTGTTTGTCCTTCCCCAAGCACCGGCCGCTGTGACTGGCTACCTTCCTCTTGGCTTGAGAACAGCTCCTGGCTGCATGCATCTAGGGATGCCGGGGTGTCTCCCTCTTCCTCAGCACCCTTGCTCCCGCTTTCCTCCTCCTCCTCCTGCCTTGTTGAACTGGGCTCTGAAGTGACCAGGGTGGTCCTTGGAGTAGAGGTGGAGTTGCCCCCAAGTATATTGCATCCAGCTCTTTGTAGAAATGGCAGGTCGTGGGGACAGCACTGGAGCGGCGGTTTGCCTTGCAGGCTTTGTGGTAGGCGTTCTATAGCTCCTTCACTTTAACCCTGCACTGCAGTGCGTCCCGGTCATGGCTCCTTTCCATCATGTCCCTTGATATCTGCTCGAAGGAATCGACTGGACAGCTTCCTCCACCCAAATACTGATGAGGTCCAGCACCTCGCCATTGCTCCATACTGGGGATCACGTGGTGCGTGGAGGCATGGTCAGCTGGAAAGGTTAGCTGGGAGCACTCCATGCCTTGCTGAGCAAACAGGAAGGGAATTTTCAAAATTCCCAGAGAATTTAAAGGGTGGGTCTCATGGTTGGTCACCTGAGAGCAGGACAGTACTATAGCCCCGTTGTAAGTGGTGGCTATTAAGGTAACCACCGTAAGCAGCAGGGTGGGAAAAAGACAGAAGTGAAAGCTTTGGCCATTCATTATTTGGAGGTTTGTTATGGTCAGTTGTCTGACTCCTATTGCAGCAACAGAGACACACTGGTCTTGTATTATTCCAGAACTGAAATATCTTTAAAATCATGATGAGATTACTGGTTCTGTGGATGAAGGGAAAGCAGTGGATGTATTGTTTCTTGACTTTAGCAAAGCTTTTGACACGGTCTCCCACAGTATTCTTGTCAGCAAGTTAAAGAAGTATGGGCTGGATGAATGCACTATAAGGTGGGTAGAAAGTTGGCTAGATTGTCGGGTTCAACGGGTAGTGATCAATGGCTCCATGTCTAGTTGGCAGCTGGTGTCAAGTGGAGTGCCCCAGGGGTTAGTCCTGGGGCCGGTTTTATTCAATATCTTCATAAATGATCTGGAGGATGGTGTGGATTGCACTCTCAGCAAATTTGCGGATGATACTAAACTGGGAGGAGTGGTAGATACGCTGGAGGGCAGGGATAGGATACAGAAGGACCTAGACAAATTGGAGGATTGGGCCAAAAGAAATCTGATGAGGTTCAATAAGGATAAGTGCAGGGTCCTGCACTTAGGACAGAAGAACCCAATGCACAGCTACAGACTAGGGACCGAATGGCTAGGCAGCAGTTCTGCGGAAAAGGACTTAGGGGTGACAGTGGACGAGAAACTGGATATGAGTCAGCAGTGTGCCCTTGTTACCAAGAAGGCCAATGGCATTTTGGGATGTATAAGTAGGGGCATAGCAAGCAGATCGAGGGACGTGATCGTTCCCCTCTATTCGACATTGGTGAGGCCTCATCTGGAGTACTGTGTCCAGTTTTGGGTCCCACACTACAAGAAGGATGTGGATAAATTGGAGAGAGTCCAGCGAAGGGCAACAAAAATTATTAGGGGTCTGGAACACATGAGTTATGAGAAGAGGCTGAGGGAACTGGGATTGTTTAGTCTGCAGAAGAGAAGAATGAGGGGGGATTTGATAGCTGCTTTCAACTACCTGAGAGGTGGTTCCAGAGAGGATGGTTCTAGACTATTCTCAGTGGTAGAAGAGGACAGGACAAGGAGTAATGGTCTCAAGTTGCAGTGGGGGAGGTTTAGATTGGATATTGAGGAAAAACTTTTTCACTAGGGAGGTGGTAGAATCTCCTTCCTTAGAAGTTTTTAAGGTCAGGCTTGACAAAGCCCTGGCTGGGATGATTTAATTGGGGATTGGTCCTGCTTTGAGCAGGGGGTTGGACTGGATGACATCCTGAGGTCCCTTCCAACCCTGATATTCTATGATTCATGACTGATGTACAAGGCGAGTCCAGTGAACCATTTTAGAACATTGCATGGCAGATGCTGTCATCTCATACACCTTTGGAAGATGCGAGTCAACACACATTGTGACTGTTGACACCAGTCACAAATTATGGACCACACTGTAAATCAGTGCTCACTTTGATTGTTTGCTACTGGCATATCAGATTTACATCAAGCCATTTCCGAAGGTGCCCTCTGGCTCACTAATCTGGACTAGGTTATTTGAATATCTCTAATCACCTTTCTTGCCATATGAAAGATGAATACATTCTCAGAGAAGGGTGTAAGCTTGCTGTGTGAACCACAAAGCTGAGCATTCCAAGTTTTTCCTAATATCCAACCTAGACCTCCCCCACTGCAACTTGAGACTTGTTCCGTCATCTGCCACCGCTGAGAACAGCCTACCTCCATCCTCTGTAATCCCACTTCAGGTAGTTGAAGGCTGCTATCAAATCCCACATCACTCTTCTCTTCTGCAAACTAAATAAGCCCAGTTCCCTCCAGCTCTCCTCATAAGTCATGTGTCCCAGTCCCCCTAATAATTTTCGTTGCCCTCCGCTGGACTCCCTCCAATTTGTCCATATCCTTTCTGTACTGGGGGGGGCCCAAAACTGGACACAGTACTCCAGCTGTGGCCTCATCAGTGCCGAAAAGAGGGGAACAATCATGTCCCTCGATTGGTGGCAATGCCCCTACTTATACATCCCAAAATGCCATTGGCCTTCTTGGCAACAAGGGCACACTGCTGACTCATATCCAGCTTCTTGTCCACTGTAATCCCCAGGTACTTTTCTGTTGTTTTTCTTTCTGTTTGTTGCACCCTAGAAGTGATATGAATTGTCTGTCACCACAAGGAGAAAGATAGACTGTAACTTAGAACTTTTGGTGTAGCTGTACTTGATCAGCTTTAACACAGTAGACCAATACTCCCCGGCTCCACCCCTGAAGCTGGGGCTAGAACCATACTTTTATCTTGGAGCTCACAGTAAGGGTACACTTTGTAGGCCCAGTAGTGACAACAGACCCATGCCTCAGACAGGGAAGGTTCTAGAAGCAGTGAAGCCATGACATCACAAGTTCCCAGGGGGTTCTGGAACACTAGCCCTGACTTTGGCACTCAGGAGGAATCTGGGACTTGCTGCTGCTCTACACTCCACAGGCCCAGTGAGCAGCTATCTGGAACGGGATCCAAGAATCCAGGCAGGGGCCAAAACTCACAGTTCCTATTCCAGCTAGGCCCACAAAGGGGGAAGGACAGCCATCAGCACCCCTGCAGCCCTGACAACACTCCATGATCCCCGGGGCTGTCAGCTTCCACGCAGTGCTGGCCCCCTGGGCCCTCTTCGCTGGCCTAGCCATGGCGCCTAGTCTGAGGGCTGCCCAGCAGAGTGGGCAGACAGGCTCCAGGCTCTCATTACTATGGTTGCCCTGCTGATGGTAAGGTCCCACAACAGACACTAACCCAACTGCTTGCCTCCTCCTTCACAGTGCACCTTGTGTAAGCAGCTTGTGCTGGGCCTGGGGCCCCAGCTGTGCTCAGACATCACCTAGAGTGCAGCCTCCAGCTCTGGCCACACTGCAGGAATGGCAGCGCTCGTGCTCCTGTCCATCGTGGCCTGCCTCCTTGTGGGGAACATGGGAAAGATCTTCCGGCGCTGCGAGCTGGCCCAGGTGCTGCACCAGGCAGGGATGGATGGGTTCCGAGGCTACAGCCTGGCTGATTGTGAGTGATCTCCTGGCCTCCTCATGAGGCTGTACATATATTTCCTTCCCCTCCCCCTGGGGCTCGGTGCGTATCCCTCCCCCTGCCCTCCCCCTGGGGCTCGGTGCGTATCCCTCCCCCTGCCCTCCCCATGGGGCTCGATGCGTATCCCTCCCCCTGCCCTCCCCATGGGGTTCGATGCGTATCCCTCCCCCTAGGGTGACCAGACAACAAGTGTGAAAAATGGGGACCGTGTCGGGGGTAATAGGCACCTACATAAGACAAAGCCCCAAATGTCAGGACTGTCCCTATAAAATCGGGACATCTGGTCACCCTACTCCCCCAGCCCCATCCTGCATGGGGCTCTGTGCATATCCCTCCCCCCGCCCTCCCCGTATATTACTAAATCCTGTACCAGGGCTGTGCATGGCGTTCCATGAAAGCCGGTTCAACACGGACACCGTGGATCATGAAGCTGATGGCAGCACTGACAACGGCATCTTCCAGATCAACAGCCGCCAGTGGTGTGATGACTATAAGCGCTCCGCCCGGAACCTCTGTCACATGCACTGCAGTGGTGAGTAACTCCTTTCCAGTCCTGGTCCTGACCCCTAGGCCATGGCTCAGTGCTAGAGACCTGTGCGGCAGGGAGCAGGGTGGGGCCTGTAGGGGGCAAGTCCTCCTGGTAGTCAGGGGAACCAACGTCAGGCCCAAGACATTTTGGAATGGCAAAGGAAGGTCACCCTTGCCTTCAGTGGACAGCAGAGGGCAGCACAATGGGGGCTGGGTTGGTTGGCTGAATGGTGGTATCTCCTGCTAGGAGGACCAGGGCTCCCATGCTACAGTGTTGAGCTACCAAGGGTTATGCCCTATCCTCACTCTCTTCTCCTCCCCCACCACCAGATTTGCTGACCAGTAACATCAACGATGACATCGTGTGTGCCATGCAGATTGTGCAACAGCCAAGGGGAATGGGGGCCTGGTAAGGGGGAGCTGGTGGAGGGGTGGGGGTGGAGTGCCAGTGTAGCAGTGCATGGCAAAATATGCAGCACAGGGTAACATGGCACTATGCTGCCCACCCAGCTCTGCAGCACGCAACATGAAACCGCACAGCACTACACACCGCTATACAGCTTTACACAATGTACTGCTACAGCACGGAACTACATAGTCAATGCCATGAAACACAATGTTATACAGCTGTATTTAGTGCAACAAGGCACTACACCAGACAACCCCACGATACAATGCAGTGTAAAGAAAACATACAGTGTAGCGCAGTACTTTGTTTATACAACCAAACAAAAGACAAAACTCCACAGAGCAACAAGGCTGTTACCATGCTGCCCTGCCCATAGGCAGCTGCATCTCAGTGCTGGACAAGCAATCCTTATGCAGTGTTGCTGTTCCCCAAATGCTCCACCCCGGAGGCAACTACTGCTCAGCACCCTGGGAGTTATCCCCATACATTTTCACTGTGTGGTTGTAACCTGGCTGCCCCACCCGAAAGGCAGCTGCATCTCAGAGCCTGGTGAGTAAACCCTGCATAGCTGTTACCCAGCTGCCCCGCCCAGAGGGCTGCATCTTAGGACTGGCCCATCCCCATGCGACAGCACTGCTCTCAATGCCAGCTGATCTTGCTTTCTTTGTTTATCCTTCTCAGGCTGGCCTGGAGGAAACACTGTGAGGGCCATGACCTCTCACAGTGGGTGGAAGGATGCAATGTGGGAAGTAGATGAAGGAGCACCTTTGGATGCCCTGGACCTGCTAGATGCGGTGTACTGCAGTCACATTAGGCCCCTGCAGATTTAGCACCTCATTGAAATCCTCTGTGAGCAACTGCTTCTCCTTCTTAACTAGCTCCAAAGTGGGTCTTTAACTGTGGGGGAGTGTTGTCCCCCTAGTGGGATTGCACCTTAGGGTGCTGGGAGCAGGTTTTCCTGAATAAAGCTATCTGACAGTCTAATGACAAAAGGGTCACAAGTTTTATTTAGAGACGACAATAGGATCTTGGGGGGGGGGGGCTGAGAGTCAGGACTCCTAGGTTTCAGAGTAGCAGCAGAGTAGGAGTAGAACTCCTAGGTTCTATCCCTCGCTCTGGGATGGGAGTGGGGATTCTAGTGACAAGATTGGGTGAAGGAGGGCTGAGTGTCAGGGCTCCTGGATTCTATTCCCAACTCTGGGACAGGCTGGGAGTCAGGATGCCTGGGTTGTATTCCTGACTGTGGGAATGGCTGGATGTCAGGAATCCTGAATTCTGTTCCCATTTCTGTTAATTCATCTCCTTGGAGCCTGTTTCTATCTATTGTGGCCCCCTTGTCACATTAACTCTGAAGCAGCTACTATCTACAATGAGACCTGGGGGAAGATGGAGTCCTCCTGGCCATCTCAGGGAGGGCAGGCTCATCCCCACAGAAGGGGGGGCGAAAAGTGACCCTTTGCACACAAGGAACTGTAAAATACAAAACTCAATACAATACACTTCTTGGTTTAGCATGGTGAAGGGCCTCTTTGCCTTTCCTGATCCTCCGCTGCGCCCATGTGATTGCTTCATTGTGTTTACATAAATCCCCAGTGGCTTACATGGGAAATGTTTTCAAATTCCCCAGCTAAGGCCACACACATTCCAGTGTCAGTCACTTAAACTGAAGTCAATTCATCTGTCGGACTCTATGGTGGTGGTGGTGTGGAGTGAATGGGGATAAATAGATAGCCAGGTGTTTATGGTGATAGACAGACAGATGCATAGGGCAATAGAAGAACAGACAGAGGTGAAGCTAGGAGTGGGAGAAGAAGACTAGTGGTATTTGAGGTGATCAGAGGGCAAGCAGAAGGAGCTAGTGGCTCTGGGCAGCCCCAGACCTGTGTGAACTGGTCCCATATGCTGGTCAGATTTGCCTGTGCCCTGATCCTAGCCCCACTGCCTGTATGACCAGCATGGGTGCAGGGACCTATGTACCCCTCTAGCTCCAACTGGGAACAGGTTGAAGGGACAAGCCTGAGCATGTTCAGTGCTCCCCTTCTTCAGAGTGTGTTGCACAACCTGGATAGGTGGTTAAAACGCCAGAACAAACCACTCTTGGATACATTACTGCACATAGCCCTGTGGCTGGGGTTTGATTAAATAAAAATTAGCAGCGAAGCTGCAGCACTGCCAAATAGTGCAACCCCCTCCTGCTTTGGTATAAATAATTCAGTCAGCACAGAACCCAGGAGTCCTGATTCCTGCACTAAGCATTGATGAATGGGGAAACTCCACATCTCTCTGCTAGCAGGTTATTTTCCTGCATGTTACAAAGCAGCAACCAGGCAATATATTGGGCCTGAAGCCTTCAGCACCTAGGAAACTCCAACTAGTACAAAATGCTTCAGTGTGTCTCCTCAGAAACTGGCTACCATGAACACATCAAACCTGTCCTGCATTGCCTACTCTGGCTCCCTATAGAATTTAAACAAGTTCAAGGTCTCAGTCCCTGTCTTCAACGTGCTCCATGGACTTGGCTGAGGGTATTGAAATGACTGTCTAAAGAGACTTTAGGTGAAGAAACTGATTATTTGGGTCATTATTTCCTTGGTGCAATCCCGTTCATTTACAAAGAATGGCCGCACAGGCCTGTTTCCATGAACACAGCAGAAACAAACAACAGCAGGCAGTTTCCTTATTCAGAAATCAAAGGACATGTCTACACTAGCACTTCTGTCACTATAACATATGTAGCTCAGGGGTGTGACAATCTCCCCCCCCAGCAACATAAGTTACACCGACAGAAGCACTAGTATGGACAGTGCTAGGGTGGTGGGAGCGCTTCTTTCGCCACCCTAGCTACTGCCATTTGTTGGAGGTGGTTTAATTATGTTGACAGGACAGATCTCTCCCAGTACAGCTGTGCTGCTGTAGGCTCTTTAGTGTAGACATGGCCTCTCTCCCCAAAAAGTACTGCATTCAAAAGGAAGCCCTGCCTCTTGCTTCCTGCCAGGGTCACACTCACAACTAGAGCTGGCTGAAACTTTGGGGTTTCACAAGAAAGTTTGGTATTTTGCAATTTGGTTTTGTTTCAATTCTGGACATACCAAACATTTCAGGGTCACAGTTCTCTCCCATTTCTCACTGAGCGTTGTGTTGAAGCTTTTGAACAATTTTTTAGTTTTCTCATGTTACGGGGGTCAGAAGGATTTCCAAAAACAGCTGAGTTTTCTCACCGTATGTTTCTCCTGCAGCTTTTGTGCTAAATTTAGTTGAGATTTTGGTTGTTAGGATCCAGTAAATATCTGTAGTGGCAAACGTGTTGGCAGTAACTGCAGAAAACTCGTGTTTTCTGTGTGTTACACAGTGATTCTAAGTTTTCCATTATGAAATTACCTTGGTGCGCAGAATCTGGTGGTCATTTCAGTTATTTGCCAGCCTCTTCAGAGTTTCTGCTTTAGAACCAACAAACTCAGCATGATCTAAGACAGTGATTCTCAATCGGGGGTCTGTGGCGGCCCCGACGCCCCCTGCAGGGCTGAAGCTGGAAGCCGAGGGACTGAAACCTGGAGCCCATGCAGGGCTAAAGCTGGGAGCTGTGGGGCTGAAGCCCTGAGCCCCAGTGCTCTCAGCGGGGCAAAAGCTCTGAGCCCAAGGGTGGAGTTGAAGGGGTAGGGGGAAGAGAAGGGAAGGGAAGGGGTCGGAGGCGGGTAGGGGTGCAGGAACAATTTCTATAGTGGGGGTGCTGAGAGCCATTGAACCAAATTGTAAACCATGTATAGAATGTAATCCACTTCAACACCTAGTTCCAGCACCTGTGGCGGCAGGAAGTCAAAGCCGGGCAGTGTGGGGCAGCTGCTGCTCTGGATGGTGCCATGGAGCAGGCAGCAGCGGTGGTCCCGTCTCCTGCTGCTGCCTGGGATTGCAGCTGCTCCTAAGCTCCCAGCCCACTTTGACTGCTCATGCAGTCAGTAAGAGCCCCCCAGGCAGGGGGATCCAGCTCAGAGGATGCAGAGTCCTTGGGTAGCAGTGATGACAAGGGGGCCCTCCCAAGCTACCCCTCTGCCCACACACAGCCCCTAGCTAATCCGTCTCTGCACCCTGAGTTACCCCCTGCCTGCACAGCCCCTAGCTACCTCTGCCTTCACCCTGAGCTACCCCTTTGCTCGCACGCAGCCCCTAGCTACCCCCTCCCTGCACCCTGAGCTACCCCTCTGCTCGCACACAGCCCCTAGCTACCCCCTCCCTGCACCCTGAGCTACCCCTCTGCCCGCACGCAGCCCCTAGCTATCCCCTCCCTGCACACAGCCCCTAGCTCCCCGGCGCATGCATCCTGAGCAACTTTCAAATTTTTTGAGCTGAGCCCCACCCCTTGAGTTATAATTTTTCATTGCTCCACCACGACCCAGACAGGTGAGTTAGGGGGTGGAGGTTGCGCTCCCTCCCTGGACCCTGCCATGTGGAGATGGCCTGAGCCCCACCAGCCCCTGCCCCCCAAATACAGAAGTTAAACTACGCTATGCCTGAGGTCCCCTCCTGCCTTGGAGTCCCAAGTCCCCTCCACCCAGATCCTGCAGTTTTTATAGCATGTTTAGGGGATCTTCAGAAAGAAAAAGGTGGAGAACCCGTGATCAAGGAGATGCATTAGCCCAGGCTACATGTTATTTACATGACAGGTAGCAAAGTACAAGCTCATCCACTGATGTGGCACAACAGGGGTAAGTAAGCAGCAGTTGTCTCTGTATTCTTCTCGCACTGTGTAAAACAAAGCCTTCAACTTGTTTGCATGCTTGAAAATGGCCCCGAATCCAATGATGCAAGATTTCAGGTCTTTCATTTCTTCTTGGTGGTGTTGGTCCTGTTTTGAGCAGGGGATTGGACTAGATGACCTCCTGAGGTCTCTTCCAACCCTGATATTCTATGATTCTATGATTCTGTAGCAGTAGCTGCTGACAGCGCAACGTTAATCAGATCAGCAGGACAGGTATTATGTAGCAGCTCCGTTTTCCAATTGAGTTTAATCTCCATGCCCACTTAGCTATGTAGGAAGCAGAATCTATTAGTTGTGGCCACATTTTCCAAGTTTATTGGTACATCGTGTGACCCGGTGTGCCTAGGGTAGCCCTCACTGGAAATGCCAAGGTCAGGGCAACCTGCAAAAGAGAGAGCAGACATTCCCAAGACTGGTGGTTAACATGAAAGTTAAACTCTTCAACCAGTCACAAACTGTGCTTCTGATCCCCCACACTGGTTATCAAGAAGCAAAAAAAGAAACCACACAGCCCCCTTTATTGCATTCCAGTTCTCTGGCTCCCAGTCAGGACCTAGGTGCAGTAAGGTGAGGAGTTACTTAAAAACTCTTCTCACTACAAAATTTTCTTCTGAACCCCACAGGGCCAGCCACATTGCTTGGTGAGTATTAGGTTGGATCTTGCCCAAAATACCACGCTGCCAGCCAATCCTTTAGTATCTAAAATAAAGGTTTATTAAAATTAAAGAATGGATGGATTCACCAAGGGAAGGTCATGCCTGACTAATCTAATTGCCTTCTATGATGAAATTACTGGTTCTGTGGATGAAGGGAAAGCAGTAGATGTATTGTATCTTGACTTTAGCAAAGCTTTTGACACGGTCTCCCACAGTATTCTTGTCAGCAAGTTAAAGAAGTATGGGCTGGATGAATGCACTATAAGGTGGGTAGAAAGTTGGCTAGATTGTCAGGCTCAACGGGTAGTGATCAATGGCTCCATGTCTAGTTGGCAGCCGGTGTCAAGTGGAGTGCCCCAGGGGTCGGTCCTGGGGCTGGTTTTGTTCAATATCTTCATAAACGATCTGGAGGATGGTGTGGATTGCACTCTCAGCAAATTTGCGGATGATACTAAACTGGGAGGAGTGGTAGATACGCTGGAGGGCAGGGATAGGATACAGAGGGACCTAGACAAATTGGAGGATTGGGCCAAAAGAAATCTGATGAGGTTCAATAAGGATAAGTGCAGGGTCCTGCACTTAGGACAGAAGAACCCAATGCACAGCTACAGACTAGGGACCGAATGGCTCAGTATCAGTTCTGCGGAAAAGGACCTAGGGGTGACAGTGGACGAGAAGCTGGATATGAGCCAGCAGTGTGCCCTTGTTGCCAAGAAGGCCAATGGCATTTTGGGATGTATAAGTAGGGGCATAGCGAGCAGATCGAGGGACGTGATCGTCCCCCTCTATTCGACATTGGTGAGGCCTCATCTGGAGTACTGTGTCCAGTTTTGGGCCCCACACTACAAGAAGGATGTGGATAAATTGGAGAGAGTCCAGCGAAGGGCAACAAAAATGATTAGGGGTCTGGAACACATGAGTTATGAGGAGAGGCTGAGGGAACTGGGATTGTTTAGTCTGCAGAAGAGAAGAATGAGGGGGGATTTGATAGTTGCTTTCAACTACCTGAGAGGTAGTTCCAGAGAGGATGGTTCTAGACTATTCTCAGTGGTGGAAGAGGACAGGACAAGAAGTAATGGTCTCAAGTTGCAGTGGGGGAGGTTTAGGTTGGATATTAGGAAATACTTTTTCACTAGGAGGGTGGTGAAACACTGGAATGCGTTGCCTAGGGAGGTGGTGGAATCTCCTTCCTTAGAAGTTTTTAAGGTCAGGCTTGACAAAGCCCTGGCTGGGATGATTTAATTGGGTATGGGTCCTGCTTTTGAGCAGGGGGTTGGACTAGATGACCTCCTGAGGTCCCTTCCAATCCTGATATTCTATGATTCTATGAAAAAAGAAAGAACAAGAAGAGAGTGGTTAAATGGTAAAGCAGTCACATACATACAAAGACTTCAAAGTCCATATGTCAGGTTCTTAGCAGTATTGGTGAATTTGCTGTCTTGAAAGTCCCGCTGGAACACATCCACAGCTCGGATAAGTCATTCAGTCCTTTGTTCAGCGCTTCAGTTTGTAGAAAAGTTACTCCAGAGGTAAGAAGCAGGACTGAATATAAAATGGAGGTGATGCAGCTGCCTTTTATAGTCCTTTTGCCATGTGTCTGGTACTTCCTTTGTTCCAAACACAAACTTTATAGCACTTGGAAAGGCCTTAGAGTTCTCAGTTCACAGGCATGCCCCTACATGCCTTGCTGAGCCATGTATCCCCTGGCTCCTTTCATAGAATCATAGAAGATTAGGGTTGGAAGAGAACTCAGGAGGTCATCTAGTCCAATCCCCTGCTCAAAGCAGGACCAACCTCAACTAAATCATCCCAGTCAGGGATTTGTCAAGCTGGGCCTTAAAAACCTCTAAGCATGGAGAGTCCACCACCTCCCTAGGTAACTGTACCCCACTCTTGAACAATGAGGGAAAAGTAGGCTGATTGGGGAAGCAGCCACAGCTGGGGCCATGCCCCAATCAGGCCACACCTGGTCCTGTTATAAGGGATCAGGGAGGAGCTGGGTCAGTCTCCCTCTAGCTCATAAAAACATGAGAATGGCCATACTGGTTCAGACCAAAGGTCCATCCAGCCCAGTACCAACAGTGGCCAATGCCAGGTGCCCCAGAGGGAGTGAACCTAACAGGTAATGATCTAGTGATCTCTCTCCTGCCATCCATCTCCACACTCTGAGAAAGAGAGGCTAGGGGCACCATTCCTTACCCATCCTGGCTAATAGCCATTTATGGATTTAACCTCCATGAATTTGTCCAGTTCTCTTTTAAACCCTGTTATAGTCCTAGCTTTCACAACCTCCTCAGTTCCAGAGGTTGACTGTGCACTGAGTGAAGAAGAACTTCCTTTTATTTGTTTTAAACCTGATACCCATTAATTTCATTTGGTGGCCCCTAGTTCTTATATTATGGGAAAAAGTAAATAACTTTTCCGTATTCACTTTCTCCACACCACTCATGATTTTATAGACGTCTATCATATCCCCCTTTAGTCGCCTCTTTTCCAAGCTGAAAAGTCCTAGCCTCTTTAATCTCTCCTCATATGGAACCCATTCCAAACCCCTAATCATTTTATTTGCCCTTCTCTGAACCTTTTCTAATACCAGTATATCATTTTGAGATGAGGGGACCACATCTGTATGCAGTATTCAAGGTGTGGGCATATCATGGATTTATATAAGGGCAATAAGATATTCTCCGTCTTATTCTTGATCCCTTTGCTAATGATTCCTAACATCCCGTTTGCTTATTTGACTGCCGCTGCACACTGCGTGGACGTCTTCAGAGAACTATCCACGATGACTCCAAAATCTTTCTCCTGATTAGTTGTAGCTAAATTAGCCCCCATCATATTGTATGTATAGTTGGGATTATTTTTTCCAATGTGCATTATTTTATATTTATCCACATTAAATTTCATTTGCCATTTTGTTGCCCAATCCCTTTTTTGTTTTGTGAGATCTTTTTGAAGTTCTTCACAGTCTGCTTTGGTCTTAACTATCTTGAGCATAGAATCATAGAATCATAGAATATCAGGGTTGGAAAAGACCCCTGAAGGTCATCTAGTCCAACCCCCTGCTCGAAGCAGGACCAATTCCCAGTTAAATCATCCCAGCCAGGGCTTTGTCAAGCCTGACCTTAAAAACCTCTAAGGAAGGAGATTCTACCACCTCCCTAGGTAACGCATTCCAGTGTTTCACCACCCTCATAGTGAAAAAGTTTTTCCTAATATCCAATCTAAACCTCCCCTACTGCAACTTGAGACCATTACTCCTCGTTCTGTCATCTGCTACCATTGAGAACAGTCTAGAGCCATCCTCTTTGGAACCCCCTTTCAGGTAGTTGAAAGCAGCTATCAAATCCCCCCTCATTCTTCTCTTCTGCAGGCTAAACAATCCCATCTCCCTCAGCCTCTCCTCATAACTCATGTGTTCTAGACCCCTAATCATTTTGTTGCCCTTTGCTGGACTCTCTCCAATTTATCCACATCCTTCTTGTAGTGTGGGGCCCAAAACTGGACACAGTACTCCAGATGAGGCCTCACCAATGTCGAATAGAGGGGGACGATCACGTCCCTCGATCTGCTCGCTATGCCCCTACTTATACATCCCAAAATGCCATTGGCCTTCTTGGCAACAAGGGCACACTGCTGACTCATATCCAGTTTCTCGTCCACTGTCACCCCTAGGTCCTTTTCCGCAGAACTGCTGCCTAGCCATTCGGTCCCTAGTCTGTAGCGGTGCATTGGATTCTTCCATCCTAAGTGCAGGACCCTGCACTTATCCTTATTGAACCTCATCAGATTTCTTTTGGCCCAATCCTCCAATTTGTCTAGGTCCTTCTGTATCCTATCCCTCCCCTCCAGCGTATCTACCACTCCTCCCAGTTTAGTATCATCCGCAAATTTGCTGAGAGTGCAATCCACACCATCCTCCAGATCATTTATGAAGATATTGAACAAAACCGGCCCCAGGACCAACCCTTGGGGCACTCCACTTGATACCGGCTGCCAACTAGACATGGAGCCATTGATCACTACCCGTTGAGCCCGACAATCTAGCCAGCTTTCTACCCAACTTATAGTGCATTCATCCAGCCCATACTTCCTTAACTTGCTGACAAGAATACTGTGGGAGACCATGTCAAAAGCTTTGCTAAAGTCAAGAAACAATACATCCACTGCTTTCCCTTCATCCACAGAACCAGTAATCTCATCATAAAAGGCAATTAGATTAGTCAGGCATGACCTTCCCTTGGTGAATCCATGCTGGCTGTTCCTGATCACTTTCCTCTCATGCAAGTGCATTAGGATTGATTCTTTGAGGACCTGCTCCATGATTTTTCCAGGGACTGAGGTGAGGCTGACTGGCCTGTAGTTCCCAGGATCCTCCTTCTTCCCTTTTTTAAAGATTGGCACTACATTAGCCTTTTTCCAGTCATCCGGGACTTCCCCGGTTCGCCACGAGTTTTCAAAGATAATGGCCAATGGCTCTGCAATCACAGCCGCCAATTCCTTCAGCACTCTCGGATGCAACTCATCCGGCCCCATGGACTTGTGCACGTCCAGCTTTTCTAAATAGTCCCTAACCACCTCTATCTCCACAGAGGGCTGGCTATCTCTTCCCCATTTTGTGATGCCCAGCCCAGCAGTCTGGGAGCTGACCTTGTTAGTGAAGACAGAGGCAAAAAAAGCATTGAGTACATTAGTTTTTTCCACATCCTCTGTCACTAGGTTGCCTCCCTCATTCAGTAAGGGGCCCACACTTTCCTTGGCTTTCTTCTTGTTGCCAGCATACCTGAAGAAACCCTTCTTGTTACTCTTGACATCTTTTGCTAGCTGCAGCTCCAGGTGCGATTTGGCCCTCCTGATATCATTCCTACATGCCCGAGCAATATTTTTATACTCTTCCCTGGTCATATGTCCAACCTTCCACTTCTTGTAAGCTTCTTTTTTATGTTTAAGATCCGCTAGGATTTCACCATTAAGCCAAACTGGTCGCCTGCCATATTTACTATTCTTTCGACTCATCGGGATGGTTTGTCCCTGTAACCTCAACAGGGATTCCTTGAAATACAGCCAGCTCTCCTGGACTCCTTTCCCCTTCAAGTTAGTCCCCTAGGGGATCCTGGCCATCCGTTCCCTGAGGGAGTCGAAGTCTGCTTTCCTGAAGTCCAGGGTCCGTATCCTGCTGCTTACCTTTCTTCCCTGTGTCAGGATCCTGAGCTCAACCAACTCATGGTCACTGCCTCCCAGATTCCCATCCACTTTTGCTTCCCCCACTAATTCTACCCGGTTTGTGAGCAGTAGGTCAAGAAAAGCGCCCCCCCCCCCCCAGTTGGCTCCTCTAGCACTTGCGCCAGGAAATTGTCCCCTACGCTTTCCAAAAACTTCCTGGATTGTCTATGCACCGCTGTATTGCTCTCCCAGCAGATATCAGGAAAATTAAAGTCACCCATGAGAATCAGGGCATGCAATCTAGTAGCTTCCGTGAGCTGCTGGAAGAAAGCCTCATCTACCTCATCCCCCTGGTCCGGTGGTCTATAGCAGACTCCCACCACTACATCACTCTTGTTGCACACACTTCTAAACTTAATCCAGAGACACTCAGGTTTTTCTACAGTTTCGTACAGGAGCTCTGAGCAGTCATACTGCTCCCTTACATACAGTGCTACTCCCCCACCTTTTCTGCCCTGCCTGTCCTTCCTGAACAGTTTATAACCATCCATGACAGTACTCCAGTCATGTGAGTTATCCCACCAAGTCTCTGTTATTCCAATCACGTCATAGTTCCTTGTCATCACCAGGACCTCCAGTTCTCCCTGCTTGTTTCCAAGGCTTTGTGCATTTGTATATAAGCACTTGAGATAACCTGTTGATCGCCCCTCATTCCCAGTATGAGGCAGGAGCCCTCCCCTCACAGACATTCCTGCCTGTGCTTCCTCCCGGTATCCTGCTTTCCCACTTACCTTAGGGCTTTGGTCTCCTTCCCCCGGTGAACCTAGTTTAAAGCCCTCCACACTAGGTTAGCCAGCCTGCTGGCAAAGATGCTCTTCCCTCTCTTCGTAAGATGGAGCCCGTCTCTGCCCAGCACTCCTCCTTCATGGAACACCATTCCATGGTCAAAGAATCCAAAGCCTTCTCTCCGACACCACCTGCGTAGCCATTCGTTGACTTCCACGATTCGACGGTCCCTACCCAGGCCTTTTCCTTCCACGGGGAGGACAGATGAGAACACCACTTGCACCTCCAACTCCTTTATCCTTCTTCCCAGAGCCACGTAGTCCGCATGTTTAGTATCATCTGCAAACTTTGCCACCTCATTGTTTACCCCTTTCTCCAGATCATTTATGAATAAGTTGAATAGGATTGGTCCTAGGACTGACCCTTGGGGAACACCACTAGTTACCCCTCTCCATTCTGAAAATATACCATTTATTCCCACCCTTTGTTCCCTGTCTTTTAATCAGTTCTCAATCCATGAAAGGATCTTCCCTCTTATCCCATGACAATTTAATTTACGGAAGAGCCTTTGATGAGATACCTTGCCAAAGGCTTTCTGGAAATCTAAGTACACTATGTCCACTGGATCCCCCCTGTCCACAGGTTTGTTGACCCCCTCAAAGAACTCTTATAGATTAGTAAGACATGATCTCCCTTTACAGAAACCATGTTGACTTTTGCACAACAATTTATGTTCTTCTATGTGTCTGACAATTTTATTCTTTACTATTGTTTCAACTAATTTGCCCGGTACTGACATTAGACTTACCGGTCTGTAATTGCCAGGATCACCTCTAGAGCCCTTCTTAAAAATTGGAGTTACATTCGCTATCTTCCAGTCATTGGGTACAGTAGCTGATTTAAAGGAGAGGTTACAAACTATAGTAGTTAGTTCCGTAATTTCACATTTGAGTTCCTTCAGAACTCTGGTCCTGGTGACTTGTTACTGTTAAGTTTCTCAATTAATTCCAAAACCTCCTCTAGTGACACTTCAATCTGTGACAATTCCTCAGCTGTGTCACCTACAAAAGACAGCTCAGGTTTGGGAATCTCCCTAACATCCTCAGCCGTGACGACTGAAGCAAAGAATTCATTTAGTTTCTCCACGATGACTTTATTGTCTTTAAGTGCTCCTTTTGGATCTCAATTGGCCCGGGGCCCCCACTTGTTGTTTAGCAGGCTTCCTGCTTCTGATGTACTTTAAAAACATTCTGTTATTACCTTTTGAGTTTTTGGCTAGCTGTTCTTCAAACTCCTTTTTGGCTTTTCTTATTACATTTTTACATTTAATTTGGTAGTGTTTATGCTCCTTGCTATTTACCTCACTAGGATTTGACTTCCACTTTTTAAAAGATGCCTTTTTATCTCTCACTGCTTCTTTTACATGGTTGTTAAGCCATAGTGGCTCTTTTTTAGTTCTTTTACTATGTTTTTTAATTTGGGGTATACATTTAAGTTGAGCTCCTATGATGGTGTCTTTGAAAAGTGTCCATGCAGCTTGCAGGGATTTCACTCTAGTCACTGTACCTTTTAATTTCTGTTTAACTAACCTCCTCATTTTTGCATAGTTCCCCTTTCTGAAATAAAATGCCACACTGTTGGGCTGTTGAGGTGTTCTTCCCACCACAGGAATGTTAAATATTATATTATGGTCACTATTTCCAAGCGGTCCTGTTATAGTTACTTCTTGGACCAGAGCCTGCGCTCCACTCAGGACGACATTGAGAGTTGCCTCTCCCCTTGTGGGTTCCTGTACCAGCTGCTCCAAGAAGCAGTCATTTAAAGTACCGAGAAATTTTGTCTCTGCATTTCGTCCTGAGGTGACGTGTCCCCAGTCAATATGGGGATAATTGAAATCCCCCACTATTATTGAGTTTTTTTATTTTGATAGCCTCTCTAATCTGCCTTAGCATTTCATCGTCACTATCACTGTCCTGGTCAGGTGGTCGATAATAGATCCCTACTGTTATATTCTTATTAGAGCACAGAATTACTATCCATAGAGATTCTATGCAACATATGGATTCATTTAAGATTTTTATTTCATTTGATTCTACATTTTCTTTCACATATAGTGCCACTCCCCTCCCTGCATGACCTGTTCTGTCCTTCCGATATATTTTGTACCTCGGAATGATTGTGTTCCATTGATTGTCCTCACTCCACCAGGTTTCTGTGATGCCTATTATATCAATATCCTCCTTTAACATGACGCACTCTAGTTCACCCCTCTTATTATTTAGACTTCTAACATTTGTGTACAAGCACTTTAAAAAACTTGTCACTGTTTATTTGTCTGCCTTTTTCTGATGTGTCAGATTCTTTATGTGAATGTTTCTCGTCTGATGTGGCCCATACTTGATCCTCTTCCATCCCCTCCTCCTGACTAAAACCTTGAGAATCTCTATCAATAGACTCTCCTCTAAGAGAAGTCTCTGTCTGATCCACGTGCGCCTCTGCAGCCATAGGCTTTCCCCATCTCTTAGTTTAAAAACTGCTCTGCAACCTTTTTAATGTTAGGTGCCAGCAGGCTGGATCCACTTTGGTTTAGGTGGAGCCCATCCTTCCTGTATAGGCTCCCCCTATCCCAAAAGTTTCCCCAGTTCCTAATAAATCTAAACCTCTCCTCTCTACACCATCGTCTCATCCACGCATTGAGACTCTGAAGCGCTGCCTGCCCACCCGGCCCTGCACCTGGAACTGGAAGCATTTCTAAGAATGCCACCATAGAGGTCCTGGATTTCAGTCTCTTTCCTAGCAGCCTAAATTTGGCTTCCAGGACATCTCTTCTACCCTTCCCTATGTCATTGGTACTCTCTGGAGAGAGAAGGACCAGGCTGTCTGGGAGAGAAGGGTGCCTGAGGTAGAGTAGTGCTGGGGAAAGGCAAGAGGAGCTGGGGAGCTCCAGCCTGGTAACTCCTCAGGCTGCAGGCCTTGTGCAAGGCCTAAAGAAGCTACTGGGGCTGCAGAGGTACCATCCGGGGTTAGGCAGAGGCAGCTGGTCCAAACCCCCTTGCCAGTGATGAGTGATTTACAGACTGCAGTCTGCCCCAATGAGCAAGGTCTAGATGATGACTGGCAGCAGCCACTGAGGCAAGGTGGGCTTAGAGGGTTGGGGGTTCCCCTGGGAGTGGAGACCCAGCGTTTGGGGGTACTGCAGTGGGCAGAACCCCAGGATAAAGGGGAACTGGGGTCTGGGAGGGACATGGGTGGCCTGAGGCAGGCAAGACACTGGCCAGCAGAGGGAGCTCCAAAGCTGGTGAAGAGCTAATTCCCAAAATGACCAGCAGGAGGCGCCTCACCAGTGAGTCTTCGACCTCGCTACAATAACCCATTCCAGTGCTTCACCATCCTCCTAGTGAAATAGTTTTTCATAATATCCAACCTAGATCTCCCCCATTTCATTTTAGACCATTGCTTCTTGTTCTGTCATCTACCATCACTGAGAACAGCCTAGCTCCATCCTCTTTGGAACCCCCCTTCAGGTAGTTGAAGGCTGCTATCAAATCTCCCCTCACTCTTCTCTTCTGCAATCTAAATAAGCCCAGTTCCCTCAGACTAGCCTCATAAGACATGTGCCCCAGCCCCCTAATCATTTTCATTGTCTTCCACTGGACTCTCTCCAATTTGTCCACATCCATTCTGTAGTGGGGGCCCCAAAACTAGATGCAATACTCCAGTTGTGGCCTCACCAGTGCCAAATAGAGGGGAATAATCACTTCCCTCCACCTGCTAGCAATGCTCCTACTAATGCAGCCCAATATGCCGTTATTCTTCTTGGCAACAAGGGCACACTGTTGACTCAGATCCAGCTTCTCATCCACCGTAATCCCCAGGTCCTTTTCTGCCGAACTGCCACTTAGCCAGTTGGTCCCCAGCCTGTAGCAGTGAATGGGATTCTTCTGTCCGAAGTGCAGGACTCTGCACTTGTCCTTGTTGGCCCAACCTCCAATTTGTCTGATCACTCTGTACCCTATCCCTACTGTCCAGTGTATCTACCTCAATGCTTTTTTTGCCTCTGTCTTCACGAACAAGGTCAGCTCCCAGACTACTGCACTGGGCAGCACAGCATGGGGAGGAGGTGGCCAACCCTCTGTGAAGAAAGAAGTGGTTTGGGACTAATTAGAAAAGCTGGACGTGCACAAGTCCATGGGGCTGGATGCGTTGCATCCGAGAGTGCTAAAGGAATTGGCGGATGTGATTGCAGAGCCATTGGCCATTATCTTTGAAAACTCATGGCGATCAGGGGAAGTCCCAGAAGACTGGAAAAAGGCAAAAGTAGTGCCAATCTTTAAAAAAGGGAAGAAGGAGGATCCTGGGAACTACAGGCCGGTCAGCCACACCTCAGTCCCCAGAAAAATCATGGAGCATGTCCTCAAGGAATCAATTCTGAAGCACTTAGACGAGAGGAAAGTGATCAAGAACAGTCAGCATGGATTCACCAAGGGAAAGTCATGCCTGACTAATCTAATTGCTTTCTATGATGAGGTAACTGGTTCTGTGGATGAAGGGAAAGCAGTGGACGTGTTATTCCTTGACTTTAGCAAAGCTTTTGACACGGTCTCCCACAGTATTCTTGTCAGCAAGTTAAAGAAGTATGGGCTGGATGGATGCACTACAAGGTGGGTAGAAAGTTGGCTAGATTGTCGGGCTCAACGGGTAGTGATCAATGGCTCCATGTCTAGTTGGCAGCCGGTATCTAGCGGAGTGCCCCAAGGGTCGGTCCTGGGGCCGGTTTTGTTCAATATCTTCGTTAATGATCTGGAGGATGGTGTGGATTGCACCCTCAGCAAGTTTGCAGATGACACTAAACTGGGAGGAGTGGTAGATACACTGGAGGGTAGGGACAGGATACAGAGGGACCTAGAGAAATTGGAGGATTGGGCCAAAAGAAATCTGATGAGGTTCAACAAGGACAAGTGCAGAGTCCTGCACTTAGGACACAAGAATCCAATGCACCGCTACAGACTAGGGACCAAATGGCTAGGCAGCAGTTCTGCAGAGAAGGTCCTAGGGGTGACAGTGGACGAGAAGCTGGATATGAGTCAACAGTGTGCCCATGTTGCCAAGAAGGCCAATGGCATTTTGGGGTGTATAAGTAGGTGCATTGCCAGCAGATCGAGGGACGTGATCATTCCCCTCTATTCGACATTGGTGAGGCTTCATCTGGAGTACTTTAAGAGTAACAGCCATGTTAGTCTGTATGCACAAAAAGAAAAGGAGTACTTGTGGCACCTTAGAGACTAACCAATTTATTTGAGCATAAGCTTTCGTGAGCTACAGCTCACTTCATTGGATGCTCATGAAAGCTTATGCTCAAATAAATTGGTTAGTCTCTAAGGTGCCACAAGTACTCCTTTTCTTTTATCTGGAGTACTGTGTCCAGTTTTGGGCCCCGCACTACAAGAAGGATGTGGAAAAACTGGAAAACGTCCAGCGAAGGACAACAAAAATGATTAGGGGTCTGGAACTCATGACTTATTAGGAGAGGCTGAGGGAACTGGGATTGTTTAGTCTACGGAAGAGAAGAATGAGGGGGGATTTGATAGCTGCTTTTAACTACCTGAAAGGTGGATCCAAAGAGGATGGATCTAGACTATTCTCAGTGATAGCAGATGACAGGACAAGGAGTAATGGTCTCATGTTGCAGTGGGGGAGATTTAGGTTGGATATTAGGAAAAACTTTTTCACCAGGAGGGTGGTGAAACACTGGAATGCGTTACCTAGGGAGGTGATGGAATCCCCTTCCCTAGAAGTTTTTAACGTCAGGCTTGACAAAGCCCTGGCTGGGATGATTTAGTTGGGGATTGGTCCTGCTCTGGGCAGGGGTTTGGACTAGATGACCTCCAGAGGTCCCTTCCAACTCTGATATTGTATGATTCTATGATACCTCTCCCCCCAGCCTAGTGTCATCCACAAACTTGCTGAGGGTACAATCCATTCCATCATCCAGATTATTAATGAAGATATTGAACAAAACCTGCCACAGGACCAACCCCTAGGTCACTCCGCTTGATACCAGCTAGACATCGAGCCATTGATCACTATCTGCTGAGCCCAACGATCTAGCCAGCTTTCTATCCACCTTATAGTCCATACTTTTTGAACTTGCTGGCAAGAATACTGGGGGAGACCGTATCAAAAGCTTTGCTAAAGTCAAGGTATATCATGTCCACCGCTTTCCCCAAATCCAGAGTCAGTCATCTCATCATAGAAGGCAGTCAGGTTGGTCAGGCATGACTTGCCGTTGGTGAATCCATGTTGACTGTTTCTGATCACCTTTCAATGGGTTCACTGTACAGTTGATGACTTCTGATAAGCCATCAAACAGGGTAGGCAATGCGGATGCCAACTGTCTGGGGGTGTCACCCAGAAATACAACACAAGTTTGGAAATACAGATATACCATACATATCTATAACTCGTAATACAAAGTTGATAAAAACTTATAAACAAGATTATCATATTTGGAAATTGTAACATTTTTGCAAATATCTCATGTGGCATATCTGGTCAGATTTCTTGCAATTTTAAAATATTGGTGTCAACAATATCATGAGGTGTCTCCCATATTCCATACAGCATCACACATCTCAAATATGTCAGTTACTGCTGCATCGACAAAACGTCTGTCAGCAGAGAGGATGAATATCACATCAGCACAAAACAATGCGGGTTTATTCGCTTTGAAATAAAACAAGGAAAACAAAAGGCCAATAACTGGATGGTGAAAAGCATCAGGAAACTCATCAAAAATCAGACTAGACACCACATTTCCATCAAGTCATTCCATCAGTTTAGATATTAAAGTATCATCACATGCTTTCATATACTTATGAGCGAGGTGGTCTGCCTAAGGAAGGGTTTTTGCTGCTGGACAATATTGTCACACAAAGTCACAAACAGGCCCCTCTCAGTTGTCTGGTGAAATAAAGAGCACACACAAATTCATTGACACAATTGTGCTGTGTCCTCTTTCATTAAAGCCCTAGTGAAAGCTCCTGATATTGATGGTTTATGCCAAAGCTCACTTTCTCCTTTAAACTTCTTGTGTCACTTGCTTTTGACATGGTCCTTTATTCTGTCAGCACATGCACTGCCCTGAATGGTGCAGTACTTGTAGTGCAATGCATCCTCTTCACACCCGTCTTTACTTTCCTTGAAAATTTAGCACTGATTTTCCTGTTGGTATTCAGGCATAGATTTGTAGTTTTGCCCCATTTTTACCTTATCTATGTTTGTGGAGGATTGATTGTTTAAATTCAGCACTGTACTAAATGGATGCAAAGAAATAGGTGGAAAGCGTCTACCTGTGATCCAATCACAGCGTGATATTAACATTGTTTGATTTTCTAACCTTCACCATGTGTGTGTTCTGTGTTTTGCACTGTGGAACTACTTCAATCTCAGAGCTGCAGGACGTTAATGTTTAACAAAAGTAAGCACTCGAAAAAAAATACTGAGTGGCTTGATAAACGGGTGTAAATCAGTAAAAACCGAACTCCTTTATTTAAAAAACCTGGTAATTTATTGGTGAAAATCAGTTAAAAACCAAAAATGAGGAATACTAGTTATACTGCAGGGTGACCTCAACACACCCACAATCCCAGCTCTTCCCCAGAAATGTATATCGTGTACTGCCCAGCCCTTTTCTGGACAGTAGAAATATATTAAGTTAATTATTCCTTTAAAGGAATAATATGCCAGTTTATTATCTTAAATGGATTTACCCAGATACTTCAATTTAAACACACTGGATTAGATAAAACAGTAAAACAAGTTATTAACTATAAAGAGAGATTTTGACTTAAGCAAATACAAATAACGAGGCATAACAGTCAGAAATGATTACAAGAAAAATAAAGATAATACACTTACTAGTAGATACTAGTACTTAAGATACTAGCTTAATTACAAGGCAAATATTTTCACCACGTGCCCCTGCAGATTATTGCCCAAACTTCAGGTCAGGACCCCTCCCCCAGATGCCAACGACTATTTTCTTTTGTCATCTCAGGTGTGGAGAATGAGTGGGGGGGACGGGACCCTTGGGGTGTTTGTCTCTTCTTTTTATAGTTTCAGTCGCACTCTTGAAAAACATTTCCAGCTGAGATCCAAGAGACAAAAAGTCAGTGTAGAAGGATGTTCTCTGCTGTTTTTTTTCACCTGTTTGAAAAGACAGTTACCTTTTCTGTAACTGGTGTTCTTCGAGATGTGTTGTTCATGTCTACTCCACAATAGGTGTGCGTGCTCGCCACGTGCACTGCTGTCGGAAGTTTTTCCCCTAGCAGTACCCGTAGGGGAGTGCCCCTAGAGACCCCTGTAGTGGCGCCTCCTGCGTGCTCCCACCACCCTCAGTTCCTTCTTGCCAGACAACTCCGACAGAGGGGAAGGAGGGCGGGATGTGGAACAGACATGAGCAACACATCTTGAAGAACACCAGTTACGGAAAAGGTAACCGTCTTTTCTTCTTCGAGTGATTGCTCATGTGTATTCCACAATAGGTGATTCCAAGCTATATCTGTTGGAGGTCGGTAAGAGTTCACAAGCTCTCAGGACGGAGCACAGCCCTGCTGAACCTGGCGTCTTCCCTGGGCTGGGAGACGATTGCATAATGTGAAGTGAACGTGTGAATAGAAGACCATGTGGCAGCCCTGCAAATGTCCTGAATGGGGACATGGGCTAAAAAGGCAGCCGACGAGGCTTGCACCCGAGTCGAGTGTGCCCTCACGACTGACAGTGGACGGATTCCTGCCAAGTCATAACAGGTACAGATGCACGAGGTGATCCAGTTGGAGAGGCACTGAGTGGAGATCGGCCGACCCCGCATGCGTTCAGCTGAGGCCATGAACAGCTGCGAAGACTTCCTGTTCGGCTTAGTCTGCTCCAGATAAAAAGCCAGAGCCCATCTCACATCGAACGTGTGGAGACGGCACTCCTTGCTGGACACATGGGGCTTGGGGAAGAGGACCGGCAGGAAAATGTCCTGACCCATGTGGTAGGCAGAGGTCACCTGCAAGAGGAACAAGGGGTGTGGGCAGAGCTGGACCTTATCCTTACGGAACACCGTGTATGGGGACTCAGAGGTCAGGGCCCGGAGTTCCAAGACCCGTCTAGCCGACGTGATTGCTACCAGGAAGGCTACCTTCCACGAGAGGTGTGACCAGGAGCATGTAGCGAGCAGCTGAAATGAGGGGGCCCGTCAGCCAGGCCAGCACCAAGTTCAGGTCCCACTGCGGGACAGGGGGCCTAGCGTATGGGAAGAGATGATCCAACCCCGTAAGGAATTGGCCAGTCATGGCATGGGAGAATACTGTGTGCCCCTGCACAGGTGGGTGGAAGGCTGATATGGCTGCCAAATGCACCTTGATGAACGAGGGTGCCAGGTCTCTAAGGTGAAGGAGGTAGTCCAAAATGAGCTGGATCAGGGCAGCCATGGGGGAAACGCATCGCTCAGCCACCGATTGGGAAAACTGAGACCACTTTGCCAAGTAGGCTTGGCGCGTGGAGGGTTGCTTGCTTTCCAAGAGGACGGGCTGGACGCCTTCCGAGCATGTTCTTTCCTCCTGGCCTAACCATTGAGCAGTCACGCCGTGAGGTGGAGCACCGCTAGGTTGGGGTGGAGGAGGTGGCCCTGGTCCTGGGAGAGCAGGTCCAGGTGGGATGGTAAAGGTTATGGTGGGGCAGACACCAGGCTCGTAAGGGTCCCGTACCAATGCTGCCTGGGCCATGCTGGGGCAATCAGGAGGACCCGGGCCCTATCCATCTTTATCTTTTCCAGGACCTTGCTGATCAGTGGGAATGGGGGGGAAGGCATAGAGAACCTGGCCTGACGAGGACAGGGGAAAGGCATTGGAGATAGCGCCCCATCCTAGCCTTCCCCTGGAGCAGAACCGAGGACAGCGACGGTTCTGTCGAGTTGCAAACAGGTCCACCTGGAGAGTTCCCCACTCTTGGAAAAGCCTGTGCACCACCTCTGTGTGAAGAGACCACTCGTGCTGAGAAGAGAAGTCCCTGCTGAAGCAATCTGCCCAGGAGTTCTGGGCGCCCGGTAGGTGGTAGGCCTGTAGGCAAATGTTGTGGGCTATACAGAAGTCCCACAGCTTGAGGGCTTCCAGGCAGAGGGCAGAGGAATGGATGCCTCCTTGCCTGTAGATGTAAAACTTCGAGGCCGTGTTGTCCATGAGAACCCTGCCCACCAGGTGCGAGCAGAAGGCCATGCATGCCAGCCGGACCACCCTGAGCTCCTTGACGTTTATATGGAGGGACAGGTCCTGTGCAGACCACAGACCTTGGGTCTGAACATCTCCCACATGGGCTTCCCACCCCAGATCCAAGACATTGGACTCCAGCTCCAGAGACGGGGGCCTGCCTCTGAACGGAGCCCCTTATAGGGAGTCGATCACTGGTTTGGGCACAGTGAGGACCTTGTCCATCCTGTCTCTGGCCTGGGAGAACACCAAGGCCAACCAGAGCTGGAGAGGCCTCATCCTGACGAACCACATATGTGCATGCTGACATGTGACCCAAGAGTTGGAGACACGCTCTGGCTGTTGTCACTGGGAATCTTGTGACTGAGGTGAGGAGCCCTTTCAGAGTCTCAACCTGTCTGGGGGGAGCGAGACTCTGGCCGAGGTGGTGTCCAGGACTGCCCCAATAAACTCTATGCGTTGTACCGGGACTAACGTGACTTGGTGTTGTTTACCAACAGGCCCAGAGTGGCGCACGTGGACAGGAGGAGCGCCACGTGATCCCGCACCTGTGACCGGGAGCTGCCCTTGACCAGCCAGATAGGGGAAGATCTGGACCCAACGGCGCCTAAGGTAGGCCGCCACCACAGACATACACTTTGTAAATACCCTGGGGGCAGTGGACAGGCCAAATGGGAGGACTGTAAATTGGTAGTGTTCCTGCTCAACCGTGAAATGGAGGAAGCGCCTGTGCTCCTCGAAGATATGGATGTGGAAGTATGTGTCCTGCAGATCAAGGGCGGCGTACCAGTCCGCCAGGGAGACCATGTGGAACTTGAGCTTCACCATGTACTGGTTCAGGCCTCACAGGCCAGGATGGGCCTGAGCCCCGCTTTGGCCTTTGGGATAAGGAAATAGCAGGAGTAGTACCCCTTGCGTTCGAACTCTGCTGGCACCACTTCCACCACTCCTAGTCCAAGGAGACACCCTACCTTCTGCTCAAGCAGTGCCTTGTGAGAGGGGTCCCCCAGGAGGGATGGGGGCGGAGGGTGGTTGGGCGGGGTAGAGGTAAACTGGAGGGTGTAGCCCCAAGAAATGGTGCTGAGGACCCATCGGTCCGAGGTCAGCTGCGACCACTCGAGGAGGAAAGCACACAACTGGTTGGAGAAGGGAAGCTTTATTTGGGGTGGATCCCTGATGAGAACTGGTAGGTCGCCCCCGGGCGTCCCGTCAAAACTACCGTTTCTCTGCCTGTTTTCCTTGGAGGACCCAGGCTGGGGGGGCAGACCAAGACTGCCTTTGAGGTCATTTCTTACAGTCTCGTGACTTTTTATAAGGGGGCTCATATTTAGAGTGGGTGGCCTGGGTGGGAGCCTGCTGCGGCTTAAACTTAGATCTAGCCGGAACCGGAACATAGAGGCCTAGAGTCTTAAGCTTAGTGCGGGAGTCCTTCAGGCCAGGCAGTTTTATGTCCGTCTGTTCCACAAACAGAGCCTTGCCATCAAACTGGAGGTCTTGCAGGGAGCTCTGCACCTCACTGGACAGCCCAGACAGCAGGAGCCACCATGCCCTTCTCATGAACACCGTGAAGGCCATGGACCACGTGGCTGTGTCTGCCACATCTGCCGCTGCCTGCAGGGTTGCCCTGGCAGCTGCTGTACCCTCCTCCACCAGAGCTTTGAATTCCTTCTGTCACGCTCCTGGAGGGAGTCCTCAAACTTGGGCAGAGCCCCATAGATTGAACTTGTACCAGCCCAGGAGAGCCTGATGGTTCACCACCCATAACTGGAAGCTCGAGGACAAATACATTTTTCTCCCAAAGGAATCCAGCCTCCTTAAGTCTTTATTCTTTGGAGTAGGGGCTGGTTGGCCCTGCCGTTCTCTCTGGTTGACTGACTCAACCACAAGGGAGTTAGGGGCAGGGTGGGTGTAAAGGTACTCATGACCTTTGGCGGGCACAAAATACTTGTGTTCTGCTCCCTTAGAGATGGGGGCCAGCGAGGCTGGGGTTTGCCACAAGGCATTTGAAATTTTCCCCACCCCTTCGTGGAGTGGCAAGGGCACTCTGCCCAATACCGAGGTGGACAGGATGTTAAAGAGGGATTCTGAGGGCTCCTCCACCTCCTCTGCCTGGAGGTTCAGGTTTGATGCCACCCTTTTCAAGAGTTCCTGGTAGGCTTTAGATTCTTCCTGTGGAATGGAGGGAGGAGGCGCTGTAATCGCCTCATCAGGGGAGGGCAAGGAGACAGGCGCGGTAATTTGCGTGTCCACCTGCACCGGGGATCCATTCCCTGGTCGCTCTCTGGGCATGGTGCCAAAGACGCACGTCCCACCTTCTCCTTCCTCAGAGGCTGGGAGAGGGAGGCCTACAGCTGTTCAGAAGCTTCAGCCACCGAACGAGCCCCCACCAGGGGCTGCATCGGTGGCCACAGTGCCCACTGGTACCACTGTGCTGGCCACGGGGCCTGGTACCATTGCACCTGCTGAGGCACTGGTGGAGCAGGCTGTTTGGCCTGGCTGGCCTGACCCATCAGTGGACGACTACAAAGGGAGGCTGGGCTGAGACATGACCTGCTGCTGTCCCTGGACCAGAAGGAGCAGTGATGCCGGGAGTGATGCTGACCACGAGACCACGACCCTGACATGGAAGAATGGTACCATCCGTAGCAGCTGCTCTGTGATCAGCTCCGACGAGCAGACACGCGCCAGCGAGGCACCAGCGATTGACGCCCAGGGCTACGGGAGTGGTGCTGAGGCAGGGTCCTGGAGTGAGACGACGAACGAGAATTGCGTTGAAGTTTGTGTCACGACTGGCTATGGTAGCCCTGCTGAGACGAGGAACTGCATCGTCATCTGCCTCGGTCCCATTGGTATCCGCTTCTCGAGGCAGAGTGGTGCCTGGAGCCTCTGTCAGGCGGAACCCAACCAGACAACCTGGTGGGGGTCAAAGGCAACCTGCGTGGACTACGCACGGGATGGTCGCTGAGTGGCATCAGGAACATTCCCTCGACCGAGACCAGTATTGAGCTGGGGGAGATTGCGGGGATCTCAGTAGCGGCTTGCCTCTGGACTGCGGGGCCAACATTGGCGGTGCTCCTGGTACCGGTTACACCTCAGCAAAACCAATATTCCCACTGTGATTACAGCTGCTACTCTGAAAATTGTTATTACTGCTTGCTATGCGCTCCACAATCTCTGTGAGAGTAAAGGGGAGACGTTTATGGCGGGGTGGGAGGTTGAGGCAAATCTCCTGGCCGCTGATTATGTGCAGCCAGACACCAGGGTAGTTAGAAGAGTACAGGAGGGCGCAGTGCGCATCAGAGAAGATTTGAAAACCAGTTTCATGACTGGCCAGGCTACGGTGTGAAAGTTCTGTTTGTTTCTCCTTGATGAAAACCTGCCCCCTTGGTTCACTCTACTTCCCTGTAAGCCAACCGCCCTCCCCTACCCCCTTCGGTCACTGCTTGCAGAGGCAATAAAGTCATTATTGCTTCACATTCATGCATTATTTATTTATTCATCACACAAATAGGGGGATAACTGCCAAGGTAGCCCGGGATGGGTGGTGGAGGAGGGAAGCACCGGGTGGGGTGAGGGAGGGGGGAAGGACAAGGCCACACAGAACTTTAAAGCTTATTGAATGCCAGCCTTTTGTTGCTTGGGCAATCCTCTGGGGTGGAGTGGCTGGATGGCCAGAGGCCCCACCACCGCATTCTTGGGCACCTGGGTGAGGAGGCTATGGAACTTGGGGAGGAGGGTGGTTGGTTACACAGGGGCTGTAGCGGTGGTCTGTGCTCCTGCTGCCTTTCCTGCAGCTCAACCATATGCTGGAGCATATGAGTCTGATCCTCCAGCAGCCGGAGCATTGACCCCTGCCTTTTTTCAGCAAGCTGACATCATCTACCACCTTCAGCCCGCCACCTCTCCTCCAGGCACCTCGCAGTCATATTGTGTTTTCCTGCACTCTGAGATTGTCTGCCTCCACGTATTTTGCTGTGCTCTGTCAGTGTTAGAGGACAGCATGAGGTCAGAGAACATTTCATCATGAGTGTGTTTTTTTCGCCTTCTAATTTTCGGGGAACGGCAGAGCAGTAGACAGCAGGAGATTGCCTGGGGTGAGCCCAGTGAGGCTTACATCTTGCCAGCTTCTCTGAGGAAGCTCATAGTAGGAAGGTGATATGGAGGGGGGTGTTCAGCTATTGTGACCTGCACTGGATGTGCCATGTTTGTCTTTCTTCCACAGGACAGAAGTGACTTTGTCTGTACAAAGTGCAAGCTAGTATTCATATTGGAAGAGAAGATTGAAGGTCTGGAGCAACAGATATCGACCCTGTGTTGCATACGAGAATCTGAGGATTTCCTCGACAAAAGTCAGGATATGCTTCTACGGGCACAAAGCTCTAAAGATTTAGAGCAGGTTGCACAGCGGAGCCAAGAGGCCAGAGAAGAAGCTTGGCAACATGTGACCTCCAGAAGAAGAAGGGGGAATGTCCGGGTACCAGCAGCGCAGACACAGGTAACAGAGTAACAGAGTAAACAAAAAAACTTCAAATCCAAACTCCAGCGAGAAACTGCTGAATTGGAATTCATTTGCAAATTGGATACTATTAATTTAGGCTTAAATAGAGACTGGGAGTGGCTAAGTCATTATGCAAGGTAGCCTATTTCCTCTTGTTTTTTCCTACCCCCCCCCCAGATGTTCTGGTTTAACTTGGATTTAAACTTGGAGAGTGGTCAGTTTGGATGAGCTATTACCAGCAGGAGAGTGAGTTTGTGTGTATAGGGGTCGGGGGGATGTGAGAAAACCTGGATTTGTGCTGGAAATGGCCCACCTTAATTATGCACATTGTAGAGAGAATGGTCACTTTGGATGAGCTATTACCAGCAGAATAGTGAGTATGTGTGTGTGGTTTTTGGGAGGGGGGTGAGAGAACCTGGATTTGTGCAGGAAATGGCCCAACTTTATTATCATGCACATTGTGTAAAGAGTTGTCACTTTGGATGGGCTATCACCAGCAGGAGAGTGAATTTGTGTGGGGGGGTGGAGGGTGAGAAAAACTGGATTTGTGCTGGAAATGGCCCACCTGATGATCACTTTAGATAAGCTATTACCAGCTGGACAATGGGGTGGGAGGAGGTATTTTTTCATATTCTCTGTGTATATATAAAGTCTGCTGCAGTTTCCACGGCATACATCTGATGAAGTGAGCTGTACCTCACGAAAGCTCATGCTCAAATAAATTGGTTAGTCTCTAAGGTGCCACAAGTACTCCTTTTCTTTTTGCAGACATAGGTAAGTAACCATTTTCATGTTAATTTTCCTGATATCTGCTGGGAGAGCAATACAGCGGTGCATAGAGAATCCAGGAAGTTTTTGGAAAGCGTAGGGGACAATTTCCTGGCGCAAGTGCTAGAGGAGCCAACTAGGGGGGGCGCTTTTCTTGACCTGCTGCTCACAAACCGGGTAGAATTAGTGGGGGAAGCAAAAGTGGATGGGAATCTGGGAGGCAGTGACCATGAGTTGGTTGAGTTCAGGATCCTGACACAGGGAAGAAAGGTAAGCAGCAGGATACGGACCCTGGACTTCAGGAAAGCAGACTTCGACTCCCTCAGGGAACGGATGGCCAGGATCCCCTGGGGGACTAACTTGAAGGGGAAAGGAGTCCAGGAGAGCTGGCTGTATTTCAAGGAATCCCTGTTGAGGTTACAGGGACAAACCATCCCAATGAGTCGAAAGAATAGTAAATATGGCAGGCGACCAGCTTGGCTTAATGGTGAAATCCTAGCGGATCTTAAACATAAAAAAGAAGCTTACAAGAAGTGGAAGGTTGGACATATGACCAGGGAAGAGTATAAAAATATTGCTCGGGCATGTAGGAATGTTATCAGGAGGGCCAAATCGCACCTGGAGCTGCAGCTAGCCAGAGATGTCAAGAGTAACAAGAAGGGTTTCTTCAGGTATGTTGGCAACAAGAAGAAAGCCAAGGAATGTGTGGGCCCCTTACTGAATGAGGGAGGCAACCTAGTGACAGAGGATGTGGAAAAAGCTAATGTACTCAATGCTTTTTTTGCCTCTGTTTTCACTAACAAGGTCAGCTCCCAGACTGCTGCGCTGGGCATCACAAAATGGGGAAGAGATGGCCAGCCCTCTGTGGAGATAGAGGTGGTTAGGGACTATTTAGAAAAGCTGGACGTGCACAAGTCCATGGGGCCGGACGAGTTGCATCCGAGAGTGCTGAAGGAATTGGCGGCTGTGATTGCAGAGCCGTTGGCCATTATCTTTGAAAACTCGTGGCGAACCGGGGAAGTCCCGGATGACTGGAAAAAGGCTAATGTAGTGCCAATCTTTAAAAAAGGGAAGAAGGAGGATCCTGGGAACTACAGGCCAGTCAGCCTCACTTCAGTCCCTGGAAAAATCATGGAGCAGGTCCTCAAAGAATCAATCCTGAAGCACTTGCATGAGAGGAAAGTGATCAGGAACAGCCAGCATGGATTCACCAAGGGAAGGTCATGCCTGACTAATCTAATCGCCTTTTATGATGAGATTACTGGTTCTGTGGATGAAGGGAAAGCAGTGGATGTATTGTTTCTTGACTTTAGCAAAGCTTTTGACACGGTCTCCCACAGTATTCTTGTCAGCAAGTTAAGGAAGTATGGGCTGGATGAATGCACTACAAGGTGGGTAGAAAGCTGGCTAGATTGTCGGGCTCAACGGGTAGTGATCAATGGCTCCATATCTAGTTGGCAGCCGGTATCAAGTGGAGTACCCCAAGGGTCGGTCCTGGGGCCAGTTTTGTTCAATATCTTCATAAATGATCTGGACAATGGTGTGGATTGCACTCTCACCAAATTTGCGGATGATACTAAACTGGGAGGAGTAGTAGATACGCTGGAGGGGAGGGATAGGATACAGAAGGACCTAGACAAATTGGAGGATTGGGCCAAAAGGAATCTGATGAGGTTCAATAAGGATAAGTGCAGGGTCCTGCACTTAGGACGGAAGAACCCAATGCACAGCTACAGACTAGGGACCGAATGGCTAGGCAGCAGTTCTGCGGAAAAGGACCTAGGGGTGACAGTGGACGAGAAGCTGGATATGAGTCAGCAGTGTGCCCTTGTTGCCAAGAAGGCCAATGGCATTTTGGGATGTATAAGTAGGGGCATAGCGAGCAGATCGAGGGACGTGATCGTTCCCCTCTATTCGACATTGGTGAGGCCTCATCTGGAGTACTGTGTCCAGTTTTGGGCCCCACACTTCAAGAAGGATGTGGATAAATTGGAGAGAGTCCAGCAAAGGGCAACAAAAATGATTAGGGGACTGGAACACATGAGTTATGAGGAGAGGCTGAGGGAGCTGGGATTGTTTAGCCTGCAGAAGAGAAGAATGAGGGGGGATTTGATAGCTGCTTTCAAGTACCTGAAAGGGGGTTCCAAAGAGGATGGCTCTAGACTGTTCTCAATGGTAGCAGATGACAGAACAAGGAGTAATGGTCTCAAGTTGCAGTGGGGGAGGTTTAGATTGGATATTAGGAAAAACTTTTTCACTAAGAGGGTGGTGAAACACTGCAATGCGTTACCTAGGGAGGTGGTAGAATCTCCTTCCTTAGAGGTTTTTAAGGTCAGGCTTGACAAAGCCCTGGCTGGGATGATTTAACTGGGAATTGGTCCTGCTTTGAGCAGGGGGTTGGACTAGATGACCTTCTGGGGTCCCTTCCAACCCTGATATTCTATGATTCTATGTTCTCTCCACAGGTACCATTGCGGAGAGTGGACCAGATGATATGTCTGGGGGGAGAAAGCAGAAGGAGGCTCCGCTGGTTGGAAGGCATGAGACGCGCTGTCGTAAGGTTGGGGGTTCCACGACCACCACTCCCAAGAGAAGGAGGCGGGTGGTGGTGGTCGGGGACTCTCTCCTCCGGGGGACTGAGTCATCTATCTGCCGCCCTGACCGGGAACACAGAGAAGTCTGCTGCTTGCCGGGGGCTAAGATTTGCGATGTGACGGAGAGACTGCCGAGACTCATCAAGCCCTCGGATCGCTACCCCTTCCTGCTTCTCCACGTGGGCACCAAGGATACTGCCAAGAATGACCTTGAGCGGATCACTGCGGACTATGTGGCTCTGGGAAGAAGGATAAAGGAGTTTGAGGCGAAAGTGGTGGTCTCGTCCATCCTCTCTGTGGAAAGGAAAAGGCCGGGGTAGGGACCGTCGAATCGTGGAAGTCAACGAATAGCTACGCAGGTGGTGTCAGAGAGAAGGCTTTGGATTCTTTGATCATGGGATGGTGCTCCATGAAGGAGGAGTGCTGGGCAGAGACGGGCTCCACCTAACGAAGAGAGGGAAGAGCATCTTTGCCAGCAGGCTGGCTAACCTAGTGAGGAGGGCTTTAAACTAGGTTCACCGGAGGAAGGAGACCAAAGCCCTGAGGTAAGTGGGCAAGCAGGATGCTGGGAGGAAACACAGGCAGGAACGTCTGTGAGGGGAGGGCTCCTACCTCATACTGAGAATGAGGGGCGATCAGCAGGTTATCTCAAGTGCCTATATACAAATGCACAAAGCCTTGGAAACAAACAGGGAGAACGGGAGGTCCTGGTGAAGGCAAGGAATTATGATGTGATTGGAATAACAGAGATTTGGTGGGATAACTGACATGACTGGAGTACTGTCATGGATGGTTATGAACTGTTCAGGAAGGACAGGCAAGGCAGAAAAGGTGGGGGAGTAGCACTGTACGTAAGGGAGCAGTATGACTGCTCAGAGCTCCAGTATGAAACTGCAGAAAATCCTGAGTGTCTCTGGATTAAGTTTAGAAGTGTAAGCAACAAGAGTGATGTAGTGGTGGGAGTCTGCTATAGACCACCGGACCAGGGGGATGAGGTGGATGAGACTTTCTTCCGGCAACTCGCAGAAGCTACTAGATCGCACGCCCTGGTTCTCATGGGCGAATTCAATCACCCTGATATCTGCTGGGAGAGCACTACAGCGGTGCACAGACAATCCAGGAAGTTTTTGTAAAGTGTAGGGGACAATTTCCTGATGCAAGTGCTGGAGGAACCAACTGGGGGGGAACTTTTCTTGACCTGCTGCTCACAAACCGGGAAGAATTCGTAGGGGAAGCAAAAGTGGATGGGAATCTGAGAGGCAGTGACCATGAGTTGGTCGAGTTCAGGATCCTGACACAGGGAAGAAAGGTAAGCAGCAGAATACGGACCCTGGACTTCAGGAAAGCAGACTTCGACTCCCTCAGGGAACGGATGGGTAGGATCCCCTGGGAAATAACATGAGGGGGAAAGGAGTCCAGGAGAGCTGGCTGTATTTCAAAGAATCCCTATTGAGGTTACAGGAACAAACCATCCCGATGTGTCGAAAGAATAGTAAATATGGCAGGCAACCAGCTTGGCTTAACAGTGAAATCCTTGCGGATCTTAAACATAAAAAAGAAGCTTACAAGATGTGGAAGATTGGACAAATGACCAGGGAAGGGCATAAAAATGTTGCTCGGGCATGTAGGAATGAAATCAGGAGGGCCAAATCGCACCTGGAGTTGCAGCTCGCAAGAGATGTTAAGAGTAACAAGAAGGGTTTCTTCAGGTATGCTGGCAACAACAAGAAAGCCAAGGAAAGTGTGGGCCCCTTACTGAATGAGGAAGGCAACCTAGTGAAAGAGGATATGGAAAAAGCTAATGTACTCAATGCTTTTTTTGCCTCTGTCTTCACTAACAAGGTCAGCTCCCAGACTGCTGCGCTGGGCAACACAGCATGGGAAGTAGGTGGCCAGCTCTCTGTGGAGAAAAAAGTGGTTCGGGACTATTTAGAAAAGCTGGACGTGCACAAGTCCATGGGGCCGGATGCGTTGCATCCGAGAGTGCTAAAGGAATTGGCGGATGTGATTGCAGAGCCATTGGCCATTATCTTTGAAAACTCATGGCGATCAGGGGAAGTCCCAGAAGACTGGAAAAAGGCTAATGTAGTGCCCATCTTTAAAAAAGGGAAGGAGGAGGATCCTGGGAACTACAGGCCAGTCAGCCTCACCTCAGTCCCCGGAAAAATCATGGAGCAGGTCCTCAAGGAATCAATCCTAAAGCACTTAGAGGAGAGGAAAGTGATCAGGAACAGTCAGCATGGATTCACCAAGGGAAGGTCATGCCTGACTAATCTAATCGCCTTCTATGATGAGATTACTGGTTCTGTGGATGAAGGGAAAGCAGTGGACGTGTTATTCCTTGACTTTAGCAAAGCTTTTGACACTGTCTCCCACAGTATTCTTGTCAGCAAGTTAAAGAAGTATGGGCTGGATGAATGCACTATAAGCTGGGTAGAAAGTTGGCTAGATTGTCAGGCTCAACGGGTAGTGATCAATGGCTCCATGTCTAGATGGCAGCCGGTATCAAGTGGAGTGCCCCAAGGGTCGGTCCTGGAGCCGGTTTTGTTCAATATCTTCATAAATGATCTGGACAATGGTGTGGATTGCACTCTCAGCAAATTTGCGGATGATACTAAACTAGGAGGAGTGGTAGATACGCTGGAGGGGAGGGATAGGATACAGAGGGACCTAGACAAATTGGAGGATTGGGCCAAAAGTAATCTGATGAGGTTCAACAAGGACAAGTGCAGAGTTCTGCACTTAGGACGGAAGAATCCAATGCACCGCTACAGACTAGGGACCGAATGGCTAGGCAGCAGTTCTGCGGAAAAGGACCTAGGGGTGACAGTGGACGAGAAGCTGGATATGAGTCAACAGTGTGCCCATGTTGCCAAGAAGGCCAATGGCATTTTGGGATGTATAAGTAGGGGCATAGCCAGCAGATCGAGGGACGTAATCGTTCCCTCTATTCGACATTGGTGAGGCCTCATCTGGAGTACTGTGTCCAGTTTTGGGCCCCACACTACAAGAAGGATGTGGAAAAATTGGAGAGATCCAGTGAAGGGCAACAAAAATGATTGGGGTCTGGAACACGTGACTTATGAGGAGAGGCTGAGGGAACTGGGATGGTTTAGTATGCAGAAGAGAAGAATGAGGGGGGATTTGATAGCTGCTTTCACCTACCTGAGAGGTGGTTCCAAAGAGGATGGTTCTAGACTATTCTCAGTGGTAGAAGACAGGACAAGGAGTAATGGTCTCAAGTTGCAGTGGGGGAGGTTTAGGTTGGATATTAGGAAAAACTTTTTCACTAAGAGGGTGGTGAAACACTGGAATGAGTTACCTAGGGAGGTGGTAGAATTTCCTTCCTTAGAAGTTTTTAAGGTCAGGTTTGACAAAACCATGGCTGGGATGATTTAGTTAGGGATTAGGTCCTTCTTTGAGCAGGGGGTTGGACTAGATGACCTCCTGAGGTCCCTTCCAACACTGATATTCTATGATTCTATGATCACTCTCCTGAGGATAACACAGAGAGATAAAGAACTGATGGTGTTTGAATGCCAGCAAACAGTGGGACCATACGCTGCAATGCTTTGTTCTGCAATGATTCCCGACTATGTGCTACTGGCCTGGCATTGTAAAGTGTCCTACCATGGAGGACAGAATAAGGCTGCCCTCCCCAGAAACCTTTTGCAAAGGCTTTGGGAGTACATCCAGGAGAGCTTTATGGAGACATCCCTGGAGGATTTCTGCTCCATCCCCAGACACATTAACAGACTTTTCCAGTAGCTGTACTGGCCGCGAATACCAGGACAAATAAATCATTAAACACGCTTGCTTTTAAACCATGTATAATATTTACAAAGGTACACTCACCAGAGGTCCCTTCTCCACCTTCAGGGTCCGGGAGCCCGCCTTGCGTGGGTTCGGGGGTACTGGGTCCAGGTCCAGAGTGATAAACAGATCCTGGCTGTTGGGGAAACCGGTTTCTCCGCTTCCTTGCTGTGAGCTATCTACAACCTCCTCCTCATCATCATCTTCCTCGCCCCCAAAACCCGCTTCCGTGTTGCCTCCCACTCCTTGGACAGAGTCAAAGCACAGGGTTGGGGTAGTGGTGTCTACACCCCCTAGAATGGCATGCAGCTCATCATGGAAGCGGCATGTTTGGGGCTCTGAACTGGAGTGGCCGTTTGCCTCTCTGGTTTTTTGGTAGGCTTGCCTGAGCTCCTTAATTTTCACGTGGAACTGCTGCAGGTCCCTGTTATAACCTCTGTCCTTCATGCTTGGAGATTTTTTCAAATATTTTGGCATTTTGTCTTTTCGAATGAAGTTCTGCCAGCACAGATTCATCTCCCCATACAGTGATCAGATCACGTACTTCCCGTTCGGTCCATGCTGGAGCTCTTCAGCGATTCTGGGACTGCATGGTCTCCTGTGATGATGAGCTCTGCATGGTGACCTGTGCAGGTGAGCTCGCCACGCTGGCCAAACAGGAAATGAGATTCAAAAGTTTGCAGACCTTTTCCCGTATACCTGGCCAGTGCACCTGAGTTGACAGCGCTGTCCAGAGCAGTCACAACTGAGCACTCTGGGATAGCTTCCGGGGCCAATACCATCGAATTGCATCTACAGTACCCCAAATTCAACCCGGCAAGGCCGATTTCAGCACTAATCCCCTCGTCGGGGGTGGAGTAAAGAAATCAATTTTAAGAGCCCTTTAAGTCGAAAAAAAGGTCTTCGTCGTGTGGACGGGTGCAAGTTTAAATCAAGATAATGCTGCTAAATTCGACCTCAACTCGTAGTGTAGACCAGGCCTCTGTTTCTCTTCCTGCTTGATGACTTTGTTTCTTGCTTAAGTGCAAGTTAAGGTCAGCACACATTTCTTCCTTTGTTTAAGACAGACCTGACTTCTGCCTGGACAGGTCTGTGGCGTTTGGAACATGTGCTTATGACACCAGACAATGGAATCTTATAGCTTAACATTCAAGGTTGTCACACATATTTTACCAGGCCAATAAGGACTAGCAAACTATGAGTTTTCAAATGACACCATCAAGGCATACTTTGTAAACAGATTATTACACTGATGTGTAGGGTGTGAATACAAGTCTCCAGGCTCCCCAACTGCCCATTTACCCAGCTCTAGGCACCTCAGGATGTTGCAGAAGCATCACTGAGAGTGCTGGGGACAGCTCTGTGACACAGTGGGACTGTTCTTAATGTTTCCTCTGAATATTGTGGGGGTGCCTCAGTTTCCCCTATGCAGTTCTTAAGTATCTAGCTGGTGGGATAAGGTTGTATGATCGTTTTAGAGCCCAAGAGAGCAGGTGTGTGCAGGGGTCTGGACACAGAGAATGGCCAACACTCTGTTTCCTGGCAACTGATGGCCTGGGCCCTTCCCCCTGCAAGCTGATAGCTAAAGGCTTGGAGAACAAAGGAATCAGGTGACCTCCTGGCCCGGGAAAGGGACAAAGCCCAGAGGAGGAGGGGCTGGGGGGAGTTTCAGTTTGGGACTGGCTGGGGACATGGAGTGAAGTGCAGACGGGGTTGTCTGGCTCACTGCCCCCCAAAATGGACCCGGCTGAAGGATCCTGTTCTCTGTACCTACAAGCTCTGTGTTAGACCATGTTCCTGTCATCTAATAAACCCCTGTTTTACTGGCTGGCTGAGAGTCCCGTCTGACTGCGAAGTTGCGGGGCAGGACCCTCTGGCTTCCCCAGGACCCCACCTGGGCAGACTTGCTGTGGGAAGCATACGGAGGGGCAGAGGATGCTGAATGATGCAGAGACCCAGGAAGGTGGAAGCTGTATGAGCTATGTGTCCTGCAGACAGGCTGCTCAAGAGAGGAGACCTCACCAGAGTCCTGACTGGCTTCATAGGGAGCAGTTCCAGAGCATCGCCCGCGGACTCCGTGACAAGCACCACAGCAGGGACAGATGCATCACCTTGGGTACAGGGGACAGCTAATTCGTCTGGCTTATGCAATATTTTGTCCAAAGCTGTATAACTTATAGTTGACATCCCTTTATACATATAACTTCATTTAATCATAATATTAGATTTCACCAAGTTCCCTGTTTTCAACTACTGTATATGGCAACACCATATAATATCTTAATTTTTATATTAATTTAATGTTTAATTAATTCACTCATTCAGAGACAGGGAAAAATGGAAGCCTCTTTAGCTGTGCCACGGTATACTCTTGTGAAAGGCTGCAGTAACTCTGAGTTTCCTCAGCTTATTGAAGAAATCTAGACATTAGCTGTGTTAGGGAGATCCTTCAGTTTGGGGTAGTAAGTACAAGTTTGGTGCCCTTTCGTCATATAATCACGATAATCACATTTCATTACCCTGCAACGTCTGAGGTATTTTGAGGAAGGGTTGTTTGTTTGTTTTCTGTCCTATTTTTTTCTGAATAGTTTTGATGCCTGGGCAATTCTTAAATAGCACTAACTCTTTAATTTTGGAGCCTTATTTACAACACTTCAACTACAAGGTCACTGTGGATAACCCCTAGGTTAATGTACCCCTTTAAGGAGTCTGATTTGTCTTGCATAGCCGCCAGGTTATACCTCACTTAAAAACTACTTGCTTACAAAATCAGACACAAAAATGCAAAAGTGTCATGGCACATTATTACTGAAAAACTGCTGACTTTATCATTTTTACCATATAATAAAATAAATTGGAATATATCGTACTTACATTTCAGTGCATAGTATAAAGCAGTGTAAAGTCATTGTCTAAATGAAATTTTAGTTTGTACTGACTTCGCTAGTGCTTTTTATGTCGCCTGTTGTAAAACTAGGCAAATATCTAGATGAGTTGATATACCCCCTCCCCCGGAAGACCTCTGAGCACCCCCAGGGGTACATGTACCTCTGGTTGAGAACCACTGCTGCAAGCCATCCTGGATGCTCACAGAGACAGTCCTGATGCTGACCTGAATGGCGTCACCAACCAGGGACGTCTGTGGGTACATCCTGTCACAGCCCCCATAGCGAGGCCTCTGACATTGTCCTGGGAGCTGGTGGTGACATTCCCAGTGCAGGCTTGATGCTCCTGGTGAGAAACAAGGTGCTGCCCCAGACAGCACCCGTGGCAAGCAACTGCCTTGGAGCCATCCCATGCTCCCCCACAAAAGGGTCCTGTATGACTCCAGGTGTCCCAGCAATGCCCACGTTGCCATCCTGGGTGCACCAGCAACACCTTTCATACCATCCCAAACACCCCTGACATGATCCAGGGAGCCCCCAGGCATGGCCTGAATGTCATCTTGGGCACCCAAGCAGTGCCCCAAGTGCCATTTTAGGTTTCCACAATATGATCCTCAGTGTCCCTGTGATGCACTTGGAGCCTCTGGCCATGATCCTGATGAGGGTCTGGGTGCCTCCATTGATGTCCCAGACACCCTCAGCAATGCAGTGGGTGTCATCCTGCACACGCCAGGTGATGGTCTTGGTACCATCTTGGGCACACCCAAGTCCACCCTGCCACTGTCCCAGGTTCTCTGGGCAACAACTCTGACACCAGGTGATCTCCCCAGCACTGTCCCAGGCAACCCCAATCAGGCCCAAGAGCTACCCTGCCTACTGCCAACAATAGCCCAGCACGCTCCCAGCACCATCTTGAACACCCCTGGTGGCACCTGGCACCCATAACGCTATGCTGTGAGCCAGAGCACTGTCACAGGACCCTGTCTGCTGATCACCTCAGGCAGAACTGCTATGCTTATGCAAGTATAGTCTGCTCCTGAGGTCCTGTCCCTCAGTGCTTATGTTCATGTTGATTTCCTTTAGTTTAAGTAACAAAATTAAGAAGTAAGACTAATGTTTGCCATCAAGCAGGCTTATGCTATCAAGTTAGTGACATACACCTGGGCTGAAAGAGGCAATAAATACAATGAACTGAAGCCAGATAGTATGTATAAGAACATGATCCCAGAATGGCATAATTGGATCTGTATCTGTTTGATAAATAATGTAGCGCCTCAGTTCACACATCACGTATCAATCACATATACCAAGGTTCCATCATTGTTAAAACAAAGAGAACAGGAATGGAAGATTTACACACCTGTTCCAGCCTGCTTGCAAACAACAATTCTTGAAGTGACTTTGCATTGTATAATCACTGTTAAAACAACTATAAAGAATATGGAGGGACTTTGTATAAATTATATGAACTTTAAACTGGATATTTCAGCAGCTAGAAAAGTGTTGATGGAAAAACTGCTACTTGAGAAGCATAACTATAAAGTTGGCCAAGGGAGGATTATAAAGGGGCCCACAGAAAGCAACTTCCAGAGGTAAGTTGCTGACTGGAGCAAACCAGCTGGTCTTCAAGGTATGTACCAATAGCTGTGGTCTAATCTTACACGAACTGGTGTGATGGATGAGTTGCACAAAAGAACTGAAAAATTCCAGTACCGGCGGCAAGAACTCAAAAGGTCTCATTCTCTGATTGGATGGGCGGAAAGGACACAGTAGAGCAGTGACACTGCCTGTTCAACAGCCCCTGTGCTGTTCAGGAAGATGAAGGTCTCAGGACAGGAAAGCATGAAGCTGGAGCAGGGAAAAACAATCGCACAGTTGGGACCCTCCTTCCGGATGATATCATGATATCATCTCCCAGTGAGGATACCCCATCCAGGGGAGGGGACCCCAATTATTAGGAAGAGATGGGTATTAGTACTGGGGGAATTTGATATTAGAATTATATATAGTTGGCTTTGGGATGACCTGGCTAATTGCATGATAAATTGCCTGCCAAGCATGAAAGTAGTGGATCTAGGAGACATCTAGACAGCCTGGTAGGCAGTGCTGGGGAGGAGTCAGTGGTTATGGTATATGTAGGTACAAATGATAGAGGGAAAGTTAGGAGAGTGTCTCAAGATGCCAAATTTAGGCTGTTAGGTAAGAGATTAAGAATTGAAATTAAAAGGACCCTAAGAAAGGTGGTGTGGGAAATCAGATAAGCAGTTACTTACCTAAGGTTTGTTTTATACCCTCTATTTTAACACAGACATCCAGGATGGGGACAAATGCACTGTGGGACAGCCCAGGGTACTGGAGGGGCACGAAGAATAGCACAGGGGACATCCAGGACATTGTTGGAGACATTTCCTGGGGAACTTGCCATGGTACCAGATGCAGCACAAGGAGTATCTGGCACAGCATCTAAGATCATAGAATCATAGAATATCAGGGTTGGAAGGGACCCCAGAAGGTCATCTAGTCCAACCCCCTGCTCGAAGCAGGACCAATTCCCAGTTAAATCATCCCAGCCAGGGCTTTGTCAAGCCTGACCTTAAAAACCTCTAAGGAAGGAGATTCTACCACCTCCTTAGGTAACGCAATCCAGTGTTTCACTACCCTCATAGTGAAAAAGTTTTTCCTAATATCCAATCTAAACCTCCCCCACTGCAACTTGAGACCATTACTCCTCGTTCTGTCATCTGCTACCATTGAGAACAGTCTAGAGCCATCCTCTTTGGAACACCCTTTCAGATAGTTGAAAGCAGCTATCAAATCCCCCCTCATTCTTCTCTTCTGCAGACTAAACAATCCCAGCTCCCTCAGCCTCTCCTCATAAGTCATGTGTTCTAGACCCCTAATCATTTTTGTTGCCCTTTGCTGGACTCTCTCCAATTTATCCACATCCTTCTTGTAGTGCGGGGTCCAAAACTGGACACAGTACTCCAGATGAGGCCTCACCAATGTCGAACAGAGGGGAACGATCACGTCCCTCGATCTGCTCGCTATGCCCCTACTTATACATCCCAAAACGCCATTGGCCTTCTTGGCAACAAGGGCACACTGCTGACTCATATCCAGCTTCTCATCCACTGTCACCCCTAGGTCCTTTTCCGCAGAACTGCTGCCTAGCCATTCGGCCCCTAGTCTGTAGCGGTGCATTGGATTCTTCCGTCCTAAGTGCAGGACCCTGCACTTATCCTTATTGAACCTCATCAGATTTCTTTTGGCCCAATCCTCCAATTTGTCTAGGTCCTTCTGTATCCTATCCCTCCCCTCCAGTGTATCTACCACTCCTCCCAGTTTAGTATCATCCGCAAATTTGCTGAGAGTGCAATCCACACTATCCTCCAGATCATTTATGAAGATATTGAACAAAACCGGCCCCAGGACCGACCCCTGGGGCACTCCACTTGACACCGGCTGCCAACTAGACATGGAGCCATTGATCACTACCCGTTGAGCCCGACAATCTAGCCAGATTTCTACCCACCTTATAGTGCATTCATCCAGCCCATACTTCCTTAACTTGCTGACAAGAATACTGTGGGAGACCGTGTCAAAAGCTTTGCTAAAGTCAAGAAACAATACATCCACTGCTTTCCCTTCATCCACAGAACCAGTAATCTCATCATAAAAGGCGATTAGATTAGTCAGGCATGACCTTCCCTTGGTGAATCCATGCTGACTGTTCCTGATCACTTTCCTCTCATGTAAGTGCTTCAGGATTGATTCCTTGAGGACCTGCTCCACGATTTTTCCAAGATCCTCCTTCTTCCCTTTTTTAAAGATTGGCACTACATTAGCCTTTTTCCAGTCATCCGGGACTTCCCCGGTTCGCCACGAGTTTTCAAAGATAATGGCCAATGGCTCTGCAATCACAGCCGCCAATTCCTTCAGCACTCTCGGATGCAACTCGTCCGGCCCCATGGACTTGTGCACGTCCAGCTTTTCTAAATAGTCCCTAACCACCTCTATCTCCACAGAGGGCTGGCCATCTCTTCCCCATTTTGTGATGCCCAGCCCAGCAGTCTGGGAGCTGACCTGGTTAGTGAAGACAGAGACAAAAAAAAGCATTGAGTACATTAGCTTTTTCCACATCCTCTGTCACTAGGTTGCCTCCCTCATTCAGTAAGGGGCCCACACTTTCCTTGGCTTTCTTCTTGTTGCCAACATACCTGAAGAAACCCTTCTTGTTACTCTTGACATCTCTTGCTAGCTGCAGCTCCAGGTGCGATTTGGCCCTCCTGATAACATTCCTACATGCCCGAGCAATATTTTTATACTCTTCCCTGGTCATATGTCCAACCTTCCACTTCTTGTAAGATTCTTTTTTATGTTTAAGATCCGCTAGGATTTCACCATTAAGCCAAGCTGGTTGCCTGCCATATTTACAATTCTTTCGACTCATCGGGATGGTTTGTCCCTGTAACCCCAACAGGGATTCCTTGAAATACAGCCAGCTCTCCTGGACTCCTTTCCCCTTCATGTTAGTCCCCCAGGGGATCCTGGCCATCCGTTCCCTGAGGGAGTCGAAGTCTGCTTTCCTGAAGTCCAGGGTCCATATCCTGCTGCTTACCTTTCTTCCCTGCGTCAGGATCCTGAACTCAACCAACTCATGGTCACTGCCTCCCAGATTCCCATTCACTTTTGCTTCCCCCACTAATTCTACCCGGTTTGTGAGCAGTAGGTCAAGAAAAGCGCCCCCCTCAGTTGGCTCCTCTAGCACTTGCGCCAGGAAATTGTCCCCTACGCTTTCCAAAAACTTCCTGGATTGTCTATGCACTGCTGTATTGCTCTCCCAGCAGATATCAGGAAAATTAAAGTCACCCATGAGAATCAGGGCATGCGATCTAGTAGCTTCCGTGAGCTGCTGGAAGAAAGCCTCATCTACCTCATCCCCCTGGTCCGGTGGTCTATAGCAGACTCCCATCACTACATCACTCTTGTTGCACACACTTCTAAACTTAATCCAGAGACACCCAGGTTTTTCTACAGTTTCGTACCGGAGCTCTGAGCAGTCATATTGCTCCCTTACATACAGTGCTACTCCCCCACCTTTTCTGCCCTGCCTGTCCTTCCTGAACAGTTTATAACCATCCATGACAGTACTCCAGTCATGTGAGTTATCCCACCAAGTCTCTGTTATTCCAATCACGTCATAGTTCCTTGACATCACCAGGACCTCCAGTTCTCCCTGCTTGTTTCCAAGGCTTTGTGCATTCGTATATAAGCACTTGAGATAACCTGTTGATCGCCCCTCATTCCCAGTATGAGGCAGGAGCCCTCCCCTCACAGACATTCCTGCCTGTGCTTCCTCCCGGTATCCCGCTTTCCCACTTACCTCAGGGCTTTGGTCTCCTTCCCCCGGTGAACCTAGTTTAAAGCCCTCCACACTAGGTTAGCCAGCCTGCTGGCAAAGATGCTCTTCCCTCTCTTTGTAAGATGGAGCCCGTCTCTGCCCAGCACTCCTCCTTCATGGAACACCATCCCATGGTCAAAGAATCCAAAGCCTTCTCTCCAACACCACCTGCGTAGCCATTCGTTGACTTCGACGGTCCCTACCCAGGCCTTTTCATTCCACGGGAAGGATGGACGAGAACACCACTTGCGCCTCCAACTCCTTTTTCCTTCTTCCCAGAGCCACGTAGTCCGCAGTGATCCTCTCAAGGTCATTCTTGGCAGTATCATTGGTGCCCACGTGGAGAAGCAGGAAGGGGTAGCGATCCAAGGGCTTGATGAGTCTCGGCAGTCTCTCCGTCACATCGTGAATCTTAGCCCCTGGCAAGCAGCAGACTTCTCGGTTTTCCCGGTCAGGGCGGCAGATAGATGACTCAGTCCCCCGGAGGAGAGAGTCCCCGACCACCACCACCCGCCTTCTCCTCTTGGGAGTGATGGTCGTGGAACCCCCAACCTCAGGACATCGCATCTCATGCCTTCCAACCAGCGGAGTCTCCTTCTGCTTTCTCGCCCCAGACATATCATCTGGTCCACTCTCCGCAACGGTACCTGTGGAGAGAACATGAAAGCGGTTAGTTACCTGTGTCTGTGTTACTGGAACCCGGACATTCCGCTTACCTCTTCTGGAGGTCACATGTTGCCAAGCTTCTTCACTGGCCTCTTGGCTCCTCTGTGCAACCTGCTCTATATCTTTAGAGCTCTGTGCCCCTAGAAGCATATCCTGAGTTTTGTCCAGAAAATCCTCAGTTTCTCGAATGCAACGCAGGGTTGTTATCTGTTGCTCCAGACCTTCAATCTTGTCTTCCAATATGGAGACCAGCTTGCACTTTGTACAGACAAAGTCGCTTCTGTCCTGTGGAAGAAAGACAAACATGGCACATCCAGTGCAGGTCACAACAGCTGAACGCCCCCCCTTCCATATCACCTTCCTACTATGAGCTTCCTCAGAGCAGTTTGCAAGACGTACGCCTCACTGGGCTCACTCCAGGCGAACTCCCAGGCAAACTCCTGCTGTGAGCTGCTCTGCTGTCCCCCGCTGCTCAGCTGGTTCGCCGCCGCTCAGCTGGTTCGTGAAGATGTCAGTGGGGGTGTCCAGAATGACTCCAGGGGCACAATGGGACAGTGCCAGGTGTGGGCACCCAGGGATGTCCCCTGGGAGATGCAGTATTCTTGCAGGTCCAATGGCAGAGGCATCCATAATGCCACAGGCACCTAGGACGGCACTGAGGTGTCATCGGGGCATGGAGGATGGTGCTGTGTCATCAGTGTCACCTGTGAAGGTGCTGGAGATATCACCAGGGGCACTCAGAGCAGCATTAGACCATCTTCATGGATGTCTGGCAGCTCTGGGGGCATTGCTGGAACAGCACTGGGGGTAATGTTAAGGGTTCCCAGAACTGTGCGCCTGAGGTACCTGGGAACGATGCTTGGGACATTGATATGAGTACCCAGGGTGGGGTTTGGCTGCTGTAATAAATGGTTCCATTTATGTTATTAATTAGTGAGACATCAAGTGGTAAGTTTATTAAACCAGGTTGCCCTGATTAAAGAAATGACAGCGCATTACAGGAACGGGGTAACTCACTACCAATCTTGGGTCCAGTCCACAGCTCACCTGGTTCCAAAGCTGGGTAACAATTTATAGGGGTTTTTTTTATAACCCCTTATTTATTTCATATTACAATTTGCAGTTAGTTATGCAATTTACCATCAATCAATCATAATTAAATGTCATATTCTGTTATGCCTACATTTCCACTGTAACAACTTTAACTTACTTTAGCCTGACCTGAAAACATGGTTTTAACATATTTCATGTTGTCTTTTGCAGTTGGGTATAGTTTAACATTTTCCTGATTCCTGTCCCCAATAATAAAATTAATTTGCTATTAACAATGTTCTTTTACTACAGCCTTTTCTTGTGGTTTCCATTACTACATTATAATTTCGGTTGGTCAGATACAAGCTTTCAAGTTCTGTGTGGCTCAAAAACTTCTCTCTCTCACTAACAGAAGTTGGTCCAATAAAATATATCACCTCACCCACCTTGTCTCTCTATGTTATAACTTGTCATTCAAGTAGTCAGAGCTAATTAAAGGTACAAATTAATCTCAAACAGGCTGCAAAGAGGCCACAGAAAGGCCATTCATTTCTATTCTATAAGCAACAGAAGCTTATGTACTCAGAGCTTGTCTTCACTACCACACTAAATTGGCCATTGCTGTATCTGGTGAAGATGTGCAAAGTCAATAGGAGCGTGCTCTCCTGTTGACGTAATTACACCGTCATAAATATAAAGGGAAGGGTAAACCCCTTTAAAATCCCTTCTGGCCAGAGGAAAAATCCTCTCACCTGTAAAGGGTTAAGAAGCTAAATGTAACCTCGCTGGCGCCTGACCAAAATAACCAATAAGGAGACAAGATATTTTAAAAAGCTGGGAGGAGGGAGAGAAACAAAGGGTCTGGGTCTGTCTGTATGCTGCTTTTGCCGGGGACAGAACAGGAATGGAGTCTTAGAACTTTTAGTAAGTAATCTACCTAGGTATGTGTTAGATTATGATTTCTTTAAATGGCTGAGCAACTGTAATTAAGCAACTGTGCTGAATAGAATGACTATTCCTGTCTGTGTGTCTTTTTTGTAACTTAAGGTTTTGCCTAGAGGGATTCTCTATATTTTGAATCTAATTACCCTGTAAGGTATCTACCATCCTGATTTTACAGAGGTGATTCCTTTACTTCTATTAAAAGTCTTCTTGTAAGAAAACTGAATGCTTTTCATTGTTCTAAGATCCAAGGGTTTGGGTCTGTGGCCACCTATGCAAATTGGTGAGGATTTTTACCAAACCTTCCCCAGGAAGTGGGGTGCAAGGGTTGGGAGGATTCTGGGGGGAAGGACGTGTCCAAACTACGTTTCCCAGTAAACCCAGTTAAAGTTTGGTGGTGGCAGTGGAAATTCCCAGGGCAAAGGGTAAAATTAATTTGTACCTTGGGGAAGTTTTAACCTAAGCTGGTAAAAGTAAGCTTAGGAGGTTTTCATGCAGGTCCCCACATCTGTACCCTAGAGTTCAGAGTGGGGGAGGAACCGTGACACACCCATTGACATAGTGCAGTATAGACACTGCTTTAAGTTGATGTAAATTACATTGCTCAGGGGGTTCACACCCGAGTGACATAACTTATGTCAACTTAAGTGGTAGTGTAGACCAGCTCTCAGAGCTTTGTTCTGTTTTTAGTTCCTTGACATCATTGAGATGGATGCTGGGAACTTTGGGCAACACTGGTGATGCTTGGGATGGTACAGAGTTGTTACCCGGGGCAGCTGCGATGCTGTTAAGGCTCCATGGGTTGGCACTGGGGCATCACCATGGGTATATGATGGTGCCAGAGGCATTGCTAGGGTTGCCCTACTGGGTTGGGGGGGAAGGAGTGGGGAAACACAGGAGGGAGGCATTGTTAGGGTTGCCATCATCTGTGCTGTCTCTGGGAGATTCTATCATGCTCTGAGGGCCTCACTTGGGGTGCCTGAGCTAGTGCTGGGAGCACTCAGGATGGAACTTGGGGCTTTTGGGGTGCTGCTGGTTGCCATGGTACCTGGGGGTATCTGGAATGGTGAAAGAACCATGGTAAAGGTCTTCAAGTATGTAACAGGTTCTTATAAAGAGGAGGGTGATAAATTGTTCTTATCCACTGAGGACAGGACAAGTAATAATTGGAGTAAATTGCAGCAAGGGCGGTGTAGGTTAGACATTAAGAAAAACTTCCTGTCAGGGTGGTTAAGCACTGGGGCGGTTGTGGAATCTCTGTAATTGGAGATGTTTAAAACCAGGTTAGACAAACACTGGCAGGAGACTTAGCCCTGCTTCAGTGCAGGAGACTGAACTGGATGATCTCACGAGGGCCTTTCCGGTCCTACATTATGAGGAGGATCGTGTAATCGGACTGTCATAGTACTGTTCCAGAATTTATTTTAAATTGACTTTTTAACTTTCTCACAGTACACCAGTAAAACACTGAAAAGTTGATATCTTTCTCTTGTAAATGTGGGGATGGGATGGGATGGGTGCCATCTTTAAATGGCAGGAGGGGAGGGGCAGGGAGAGAGGAAGGAAAAGTAAATAAAACATTGTAAGGAAAAAATGCAGGCACACACTTACCCAAGCTCCCTTCCCCTTCATCAGCAGGCTCATCTGCACTCTCCTGATGGGACTAGCAATTCTCCCACAGTTTCAAACAGGTCCAGTTTTATGGCATGGTTGGAGCGCTCTCCTGTGTTTCCCCACTCCTCTTCCCCCTCATTGTTCATGGCACGGGTTCAATTTTAGGCTCCTCTGATGCCTGCACAGTGGTCTGTGGGGTCACTGCAACTATGACATGCAGTTCGTTGTAAAAGAAGCAGGTCTGTAGGGCAGCACCACATCTTTTGTTGTCCTCTCTCACCTTGTGGTATCCCTGGTGAAGTTCCTTCACTTTCATGTGGTGCTGCTGCTAATCCCTGTCCTAGCCCCTATGCCTGCATCTCTTGTGCAAACTGCTCATAAATGTCCACATTACTACGGCTGATCCGTAGCTGTGCTTGCACAAACTCTTATTCCTACGGGCCCAGGAGATCCAAAACTTCTTGTCTGCTCCAGGCAGGAGTGCGTCTACTACCCCCCTGTGTGTGTGGAGCCAGCATGGTTGATTGGAAGAAAAATGACAAAGATGAGCTGCTAGATTAGATTTAATCTCTGGGCAGCGGAGTTTAAAATTATAAGCAGAGTGATCAGTGTTGTGGACATTAGAGGATTGTGAGACAGTGGCTGAAGGGCTGTTAGGGTCAACACAGTCCATGCAATGTCTATACTCACACTGTGTTGACCAAAGTAGGATGAACATGGCTTTACACTGTTTGGGGAGGTGGTTTTACTGCATTGCTGTAATGGGATCCTTACCTCAGCCAGAGACAAATTTGCATATAGACACATGCACAAACCTAACTTATAGTTGCAGAGCAGGCCTGTATTCCCTTGGGGTATGGTGGAGCTGATGCAGCAGTGTTATAAGGAAGCCCAAATTAGTATGGATATCTGGAATCTTTACTTGGCTAGCTGTCACTTGCTCTTTACTAGCGAGGGTGCTTGACGTGTGCAATCTCCCTTATACCACTAAGTCACAATCAACAGAATTGCTGCATACAAATTAGCTGTAGAAGAAGGGTAGTGACTGGCTGAGTGACCTGTGATGTCACAATGTCCACAGTTGAGAGTTACCTGAACTGTTGACAAGAGTTTGTCTGTAGTATATATAATCATAACAATTGGATACAACAATCATTAGGTTGTAATTAAGCTACATTATTAATCTATGCACAAGATTTCAAATAATTTTAACTATATGCAAAGTGTGAAGGGTCTGTGCCATTTTATTGTTAAGATCATTTGTAACAAAGAAAACACTGACAGAGATGCTACATTTTTTAAAGGTTCTGTTATTCAATTAATTATACCTCATAAATTCATTAGGTGAGTTACTTGTAAATTCTCAGAAAAATTATCCTGTACTCCAAAAGCAAATATTATAAATTTGGGGTGGATACTCTGTATTTTTTTCACAGTAAACAAAGATTAAATCCCTGCTTTAAGTGCAAAATGGAACTGACTCTGAACTATGGTACCTCCATAATAAAATAACAGACAAAATGAAAACAACTGAACTGCATGTTGATCCCAAATAATGTTTATTAGGGTTGTCATTTTTATGAGGGAAAGGGTTGTACTTTAATTAGGACATATTGTAATAACTTTATCTTGAAAGAAAGAGTATACACTGATCATAAGAGAAAACACACAGCTATTGCTGGAATGGCCTTCAGAGATCCACTGAATAGCATCATCTGATCAGTTTAACACTTCTGGATAGCAGAAGAAGTGTGACTGGTGCTGTAACAACAGAACACACACAAGGTTCCTGCCCTGAGAAACATACAGTTCAGGGTCCCAATCCTGTAGTGTTCAAGATGTGGGTAGTCTGCTGCACTTGCATGGATAGCCCCAATGGCTTCCCCAAGGCCTGGTGCAAGTGCCACAGTCCACTTACACATCATGCATTGCAGGAGCAGAGCCTAGGTTCAATCCAACCTGACACAGTGACACTGAGAGGAGAGACTTAATTAGTTGGCATGGGATTGTGTGTCCGCCGGGGGACTGCAGACAAGAATGGCCTGTGAGGTAAGATCTGAAGGGCGATTATGCAGTGAGTGCAATGAGGGAGGACATTTTAGTCATTGGGGCAGAATGGGACACCGCAGGGAGGTGGAGGAAGAATGCAAAGGGATGTGTGAATTGCAGGGCATGCGGGGAGTGCAGGAAACAAGGGACAAAATGAAGACAAGGGCAGAGCTGGTTAGGGGCTTGAAGATGAGGACTGTGGGTCTGAGGTAGAAGAGAATGCAGAGGGGTTGGGATGTGGGGTGAGCACCAGCAGAGACAGATGTGTGGCACCTATACGATGTACAGACTGGAGGGGAGTCAGAGTCACGTAGGCCACAGGAAGGAGGCAGCAATAATCTGGTTGGGAGATCACCAAGGAAAGGTTTGGACAGGAGAGATGGAGAAGAAAGGATGGATTCTGGAGATACTATAAAGGAAGAAGCACCAAGACTTAGCAAGAGCTTGGATGGGAATGGTAAAGGAGAGACAGAAAGGAGAGATAACATTCAGGTGTCAGACCTGGAAGGGGAAAAGCAGATTCCTGACTCTCACTGCCACATTGACTCTGGCACGTTCACTGGTCTCCTGGTTTGATACATGTGGATGTTTTAAAACATGTAAACTGCATCTATTTTCGGCTTTAGGCACCACCAGAATCCATGTTATATACATTAGAGCACAACAAAATTAACAAAAAGTCAACAGAAATCATTCAAAGCCCTGCCACAGTCCTGAGCAAAACAAGAAACTTGCACACAGATTATTCCCATACCCCAGCCGTGAGAACATGCTGCCCCCTTTACTAATGTTCAAATCTGGGGCTTGTTAGAGAGCCTCTCAGCTGATCTCAGATGTCAGGGTGGTGCATGAAGAAATAGTCGATGTACACAGGAGTTAGGACTAAAACATATAGGCTTTATAGATCCAAATCAACAACTCCAATTGCATCTGGAACAAACTGGCAGCAGGTGGAATATGCTCCATGTGAGCAGCCCGCACATTCTGCCTTAAATGAACTGATCTTTGAGTGATCTTCAAGAGTAGCCCAGGCCCTGCACGTTTCAACATGACAAAGCATGGACAGCTGTGGCAAAATTCACCTCCAGGAGCAAAGGAAGCCATTTCCTCACTGAGGGAAGATGAAAATAGCTTCTGCTGCTTCCTGTTACTCCAGAAGCAGCCAAGGATTCAACAGGTCCCCTAGAATGGGCAGAGTAACCTTGAAGAGGTGTGTGCATAGGCCCTGTGTATCTCCCATAGCCAGCAGCAGGCAGAGTTCTATGGAAATGGAAAGGAGACTGCCTGCCTCATCAACACTGGAGAGACAAACTACCTGGGGGACTGCAGCAGGACCCCGATGGACAACCTGTGCAAAGCACCTACAGGCCCTGAAGAATCTGTACATGGCTGAGCCCAGAAAGGGGAAGTGCTGGCTGCAGGGGGAAGGTTACAGCAGCTGGAGGAGAAGTAGCTCAGAGTTGCTCCCTAAAGAAGTAAGCACAGTTGCCAACTTTCACGCGGTAAATAAGCACCCCAAATGTCACAAAAAAGCCAAAAATCAAGCTAATCCCATTTCAAAACAAGGCCAAAACAAGCCAATCTCTAAGAACCCCAACACTCTATGGGACTAGATCCCCCTGATGTGCAGCCTGGGACTGTGATGGGCCCGCTGTGCACTCCTGACTCTCTCCCCCGCTTGCCTGTTTGCCAGGAGCCGATCAAAAAAAAGAAGCAACAAGCTACAAGCCAAACAAGCAACAAGCTAGAAACTAGCCAACAAGCAACTCACAAGCCAATTAAGCCAAAAACAAGCCCAATTTCTGCATTTTTTTCATGGCTTTGTCATGTCTGGAAGGAAGGTGCCATTTTTGTCTCTTTTACGGAGGGCTTGAGACTGATAGCCCTCTGTGGAGATAGAGGCGGTTAGGGACTATTTAGAAAAGCTGGACGTGCACAAGTCCATGAGTTGCATCCGAGAGTGCTGAAGGAATTGGCAGCTGTGATTGCAGAGCCACTGGCCATTATCTTTGAAAACTCGTGGCGAACCGGGGAAGTCCCGGATGACTGGAAAAAGGCTAATGTAGTGCCAATCTTTAAAAAAGGGAAGAAGGAAGATCCTGGGAACTACAGGCCAGTCAGCCTCACCTCAGTCCCTGGAAAAATCATGGAGCAGGTCCTCAAAGAATCAATCCTGAAGCACTTGCATGAGAGGAAAGTGATCAGGAACAGCCAGCATGGATTCACCAAGGGAAGGTCATGCCTGACTAATCTAATCGCCTTTTACGATGAGATTACTGGTTCTGTGGATGAAGGGAAAGCAGTGGATGTATTGTTTCTTGACTTTAGCAAAGCTTTTGACACGGTCTCCCACAGTATTCTTGTCAGCAAGTTAAGGAAGTATGGGCTGGATGAATGCACTATAAGGTGGGTAGAAAGCTGGCTAGATTGTCGGGCTCAACGGGTAGTGATCAATGGCTCCATGTCTAGTTGGCAGCCGGTATCAAGTGGAATGCCCCAAGGGTCGGTCCTGGGGCCGGTTTTATTCAATATCTTCATAAATGATCTGGAGGATGGTGTGGATTGCACTCTCAGCAAATTTGCGGATGATACTAAACTGGGAGGAGTGGTAGATACGCTGGAGGGGAGGGATAGGATACAGAAGGACCTAGACCAATTGGAAGATTGGGCCAAAAGGAATCTGATGAGGTTCAATAAGGATAAGTGCAGGGTCCTGCACTTAGGACGGAAGAACCCAATGCACAGCTACAGACTAGGGACCGAATGGCTAGGCAGCAGTTCTGCGGAAAAGGACCTAGGGGTGACAGTGGACGAGAAGCTGGATATGAGTCAGCAGTGTGCCCTTGTTGCCAAGAAGGCCAATGGCGTTTTGGGATGTATAAGTAGGGGCATAGCGAGCAGATCGAGGGACGTGATCGTTCCCCTCTATTCGACATTGGTGAGGCCTCATCTGGAGTACTGTGTCCAGTTTTGGGCCCCACACTTCAAGAAGGATGTGGATAAATTGGAGAGAGTCCAGTGAAGGGCAACAAAAATGATTAGGGGACTGGAACACATGAGTTATGAGGAGAGGCTGAGGGAGCTGGGATTGTTTAGCCTGCAGAAGAGAAGAATGAGGGGGGATTTGATAGCTGCTTTCAAGTACCTGAAAGGGGGTTCCAAAGAGGATGGCTCTACACTGTTCTCAATGGTAGCAGATGACAGAACGAGGAGTAATGGTCTCAAGTTGCAGTGGGGGAGGTTTAGATTGGATATTAGGAAAAACTTTTTCACTAAGAGGGTGGTGAAACACTGGAATGCGTTACCTAGGGAGGTGGTAGAATCTCCTTCCTTAGAGGTTTTTAAGGTCAGGCTTGACAAAGCCCTGGCTGGGATGATTTAACTGGGAATTGGTCCTGCTTTGAGCAGGGGGTTGGACTAGATGACCTTCTGGGGTCCCTTCCAACCCTGATATTCTATGATTCTATGATCTGCAGCCCTCAGCTTTACGACAGAAAGACTGAGCCCCAACAGTGAGTCACTGAGCCCAAAAAGGGAGCAATAATGAGTTTTAGTACCATTGGGGTGGTACTAAGAGAGGGTTACATAGATCATCTCCATCCATCAACCCATCAATACCTCTGTCTTGTCCAGACTGAGACTCAACCATCCAGCTTTCTCGAGCCCACTCTTGGCCAGACAATAGGAAAATGGACACTACTGCTCCAGATCTGCTGTAAAGACACAGAGCTGAAAGAACTGGGATGCTGGCAGCATTGCAGCCCAGACTGCTTTACCAACTCCCTCAAAGCTGCACAAGAGCCATGAGCACTGTGCAGTGCACAGCATGAAATGGCTCTTAAGGTACCAGCCTCTGAGACCTTGGAGAGAGAGCCAGTCACACCATCAGCTACCCAGAAGTCTGTATAGTCATCTTCAGTGCCTCCTGGTCAGTGATATCAAAGGGACTTGCCCTAAAAGAATCAGCATCAACACCTGGCCTCTGCCTGTTGCTAGGAGATCATCATCCAGTGAGACCAATGTCCTCTGTACATCTGGGAGGAAAGCTGCTTGGAGAAGACACAAAAGCTGCAGTTGGGAGATGGGGGAGATAAGACTCAGCCAGGGCTACCCCTCCCTGCATCATTCCTGCAGTCCAGAATTTTGCAGACACCCACCCCGTCCCACACACACACACTTCCCCTGCACAAGTCCTTTCCTTAACACAGGGGAGAATGAGGAACAGACCAGGGCAGGGACAGCCAGAGTCTCAAGGTAGCAGGAGATGTCAGGGAGTGGCTGCTGAAGGGTCCTTTGGGCACTCACAATGTCTTACAATCATAGAAGATTAGGGTTGGAAGAGACCTCAGGAGGTCATCTAGTCCAACCCCCTGCTCAAAGCAGGACCAACACCAACTAAAACATCCCAGCCAGAGCTTTGTCAAGCTGGGCCTTAAAAACCTCTAAGGATGGAGATTCCACCACCCTCCTAGTGAAATAGTTTTTCCTAATATCCAACCTAGACTTCCCCCACTGCAACTTGAGACCATTGCTCCTTGTTCTGTCAACTGCCACCACTGAGAACAGCCTCGCTCCATCCTCTTTAGAACCCCACTTCAGGTAGTTGAAGGCTTCTATCAAATCCCCCCCATTCTTCTTTTCTGCAGACTGAATAAGTCAAGTTCCCTCAGCCTCTCCTCATAAGTCATGTGCCCCAGCCCTCTAATCATTTTCGTTGCCCTCCGCTGCACTCTCTCCAATTTGTCCACATCCTTTCTGTAGTGGTGGGGGGCCAAAACTGGACACAATACTCCAGATGTGGCTTCACCAGTGCCCAGCCCAAAGGGGTCCTACTCTCATCTGGTCTCTGGGTGCTACTGCAATTATAACAACAGTAGAAACCCAATTGAATGGGACAAAGCAGACCCATGAGGAAGATGGCTGCCTAGTCCCAGACCTATTCTCTCTCTAATAATTACTTTCCTAGCAAATTGACAATAAGTTTATGTCATAAAAGTTTTAAATTAATCCTCTAGATAAACTTCAAACAGTTGACTATGGATTCCAATGAAAAAATGAGAGGCAACAAAAGCGCTAAGCCTGAATCACCTCAACAGCTGAAGGTGGAGATCTCAAGGCCACAGCAGAGCCTCACCCAGTGTATCGCAGCTCTGAAAGAATTCCCCACAGACTGGATTCAATCTCCAACGATATTCATGTAAAATCCGAAATGGCTCACTTGGAAAATGAGCTATAAAAGGCTGCCATTGAAACCAGTGAAATTAAAGAAGAAAATACATTGACTAGACAAACTAAAAGAAAAACAACTTTGAAAACAGATCTCAAAGAGCCAATCTTTGCCTCTTGGGCATTGATGAAGGTCTAGAGGAGAAGGATATTATCAACTTTCTCCAGAAGCTGCTTTCTGACATATTTAAATTGGACCCCAGCTGCCCCCATTAGATATTGAAAGGGTTCATCAAATGCCTGGTGCTAGATGGCAGGACTCTGACAAGCCCAGACCCATCATCTTCAAGCTGCTGATGTTCAATGATAAAGTAATGTCAATGAATGCTGCCAGAAAAGCTAAAACCCTTATGCAGAAAGGCCACATTTCTCTTTTACCTGTCTTCTCAACTGAGCTTACCAAAAAGAGAACTGCATTCAATGGCATAAAGCAGATCCTGACAGCGACCAGCATCAGATACAAGATCAAGTACCCTATGGATTTAGCAGGCTTCTGCAAAACACCATCTGAAGCTTTGCAGACAATTCAAAGACAGAGGCTAGACGTGATCAAAAATAGCAGAATGGTTATTCCACCATAAAAAGCATACGTCCACAAGTCTAAAAATCAGTTTGTATTCCTATATATCTTTGCAGATATGGTAATACTCACCTATATAATCTGCCAAATTCTAGCAGCTAGGCTGAAGTCTTTTGTTGACCCTCTTTGGAACTGAGCAACAACTGCGTAACACTGCAATATATAGAGTAACAGCTTAACACGAAGCTGGGGGACACAGACCCATCTACTGATGGAAGTGTTGTCTCCAACTAATCATCACAACGTGCACTGCTAGATGAAGACGTAGAATCATAGAAGATTAGGGTTGGAAGAAACCTCAGGAGGTCATCTAGTCCAACCGCCTGCTCAAAGCAGGACCAAAGCCAACTAAATCATCACAGTCAGGCTTTGTCAAGCTGGGCTTTAAAAACCTCTAAGGATGGAGATCCAACCACCTCCCTAGGTAACCCATTCCAGTGCTTCACCACCCTCCTAGTGAAATAGGGTTTCCTAATATCCAACCTAGACTTCCCCTACTGCAATTTGAGACCATTGCTCCTTGTTCTGTCATCTGCCACCACTGAGAACAGCCTAGCTTCATCCTTTTTGGAACCCCCCTTCAAGTATCTGAAGGCTGCTATCAAATCCCCCCTCACTCTTCTGTTCTGCAGACTAAATAAACCCAGTTCCCTAAGCCTCTCCTCGTAAGTCATTGCCCCAGCCCCCTAATAATTTTCGTTGCCCTCTGCCGGACTCTCTCCAATTTGTCCACATCCATTCTGTAGTGGGGTCCCCAAAACTGGACGCAATACTCCAGATGTGGCCTCACTAGTGCCGAATAGAGGGGAACGATCACTTCCCTTGATCTGCTGGCAATGCTCCTACTAATGCAGCCCAATATGCCGTTAGCCTTCTTGGCAACAAGGGCACACTGCTGACTCATTTCCAGCTTCTCGTTCACTGTAATCCCCAGATACTTTTCTGCAGAACTGCCGCTTAACCAATCGGTCCCCAACCTGTAGCAGTGCATGGGATTCTTCCGTCCTTAAGTGCAGGACTCTGCACTTTTCCTTGTTGAACCTCATTAGATTTCTTTTAGCAAAATCCTCCAATATGTCTAGGTCACTCTGGACCCTATTCCTACCCTCCAGTGTATCTACCTCTCCCCACAGCTTAGTTTCATCCACAAACTTGCTCAGGGTGCGATCCATCCCATCATCCAGATCATTAATGAAGATGTTGAACAAAACTGGCCCCAGGACCAACTCCTGGGGCACTCCGCTTGATACCCGCTGCCAACTAGACATTGAGCCGTTGATCACTACCCGTTGAGTCCGATGATCTAGCTAACTTTCTATGCACCTTATAGTCCATTCATCCAAACCATACTTCTTTAACTGGCTGGCAAGAATACTGTGGGAGACAGAATCAAAAGCTTTGCTAAAGTCAAGATATATCATGTCAACTGCTTTCCCCATATCCACAGAGCCAGTTATCTCCTCATAGAAGGCAATCAGGTTGTTCAGGCATGACTTGCTCTTGGTGAATCCATGTTGACTGTTCCTGATCACCTTCCTCTCCTCCAAGTGCTTCAAAATGAATTTCTTGAGGACCTGCTCCATAATTTTTCCAGGGACTGAGGTGAGGCTGACTGGTCTGTAGTTGCCCAGATTCTCCTTCTTCCCCTTTTTAAAGATGGGCACTATATTTGCTTTTTTCCAATCTTCCGGGACTTCCCCTGATTGCCACGATTTTCAAAGATAATGGCCAATGGCTCTACATCAGCCAACTCCCTCAGCACCCTCGGATGCATTGCTTCCAGCCCCATAGACTTGCGCATGTCCAGCTTTTCTAAATAGTGCTTAACCTGTTCTTTCATCACTGATGGCTGCTCACGTCTGCCCCATACTGTGATGCCCAGTGCAGCAGCCGGGGAGTTGACCTTGTCTGTGAAGATGGAGGCAAAAATGCATTGAGTACTTCAGCTTTTTCCACATCATGTCACTAGGTTGCCTCCCCCATTCAGTAAGGGTCCTACACTTTCCCTGACCTTCTCCTTGTTGCTAACATACCTGTGGAAACCCTTGTCACCCTTCACATCCCTTGCTAGATGCAACTCCAATTGTACTTTGGCTTTCCTGATCACACCCCTGCATGCTCGAGCAATATTTTTATAGTCCTCCCTAGTCATCTGTCCAATCTTCCACGTCTTGTAAGCTTCCTTTTTGTGTTTAAACTCACAGAAGATTTCTCTGTTAAGCTAAGATGATAGCCTGCCATATTTGCTATTCTTTCTGCACATCAGGATGGTTTGTTCTTGCACCCCCAATAAGGCTTCTTTAAAAATCTGTTCACTAGTTCTACTGCTGATGGATCATATTATGATAACCACAGATCCTTTGGGGGCAATCAATTCCTGTCCTGTAGATTACAGCCTAAACCGTAAATAACACTAACTATTCAATTTGTGCAGGACATCTGCCATAGTATATGACATTTTTTCTTTTCCCCCATAATATTGTTGTATTTTCCATATTCAGATTTTATACTAATTTGCATTTCATTGACCAAATCAACTGTGAATTTATATGTGATGACTCTGCATACATGTAGATGCATAAGGCCCTACTTAACTTGTGATACTGTGGAAATTGCGGATTCCGCAACATTAGGCTTCTCCCACAATGGAAGCCCTGGCCACCCCAGGGCTGAGAGTGAAAGCCCCCAAGTGGCCGACAGGGGAAAATTGCAGAAAAGTAATAATGGATTTTATTATTGCAAATATTATTACTTTTCCACAGTTTTCCATGGTTTGTCCGCAACTCAGTCACTTTTTTTTGACAATCATCCAGCAATTAAAATTGGGCCTCTTATATGCATATATAAGTGTATAGATGCATGTATAAAAACCTCTGGACGTAGGAATATATTATACATGTTCTAAGAATACCCAATGGTATTTACAGGTTAATATTTCATTTAAAATATATTTGCAATTACAGATGTTTAGAATATTAGATAATACGGGGAGGGGGAGTGAAAGAAATGGAAGCCATTAGGGATCTGAATGTGCGCATACTGCCTGGTTTTATGTTTGTTATTTTTTGTTTGTTTTCTGTTACAAATATACCTTGGGAGACATATGATATTTAATTATAGACCTTTTTGTATACCTGACACCCTCAGAGGTTGAATTGAAGCCATAAATTTATTCAAAACTAACCATTATCTAATATGTATATATATGAACCATTATCTTAGAGATGTGGTTTTACAATATTAACTGGGAATATATATCTTTAGAACAAGGTTATATATCTTAATGTATCTTTTAAAACTTTGCCATTAATTTTCTTAGAGTGTGTTTCTGGAATGTGAGGGGACTTAATGAACCTTAAGAGAATTAAAATCTTGAGAGCAAAATTATGCCACTTTGCTTTAGTGCAGGAAACTCACTTAGTAGAAAAAGCAGCTGATAGAATGAATATGATGTGGTTAAGTGTAGAGTATCATCCATCACTGAATTCTTTTAGAGGCACTTCCTTCTTAATTCATAAAAGTATAACTTTCCACTTTACGTAGTCTTGGTCTGATCCTGAAGGAAGACATATATCCTTTCTGAAGGCTGTTTCAACTCAAAAAGGTTAATTCTAGGAAGCATTTAAAATCTAAGTGGAGGTAATTCTGAATTCTTCAAAGATATTGAAAATATCATTTCTAATAAAAAAGATATTCCTGTAAAACTGGGAGGTGATTGGAATACTATACTAGACACACATCTGGACAAATCCAATTACAAGAGAGACAGCTGTCAAAATGCAATAGGCTAACCCTCATTATTAATGAATGAATTTGATTTAAAAGATATGTGGACACTGAGACACCCCAAGGAGCCTGATATTTCAATACAGTACATTCATCTTCCTCCAGAGTTACCTTTTTTCTTGGGTATTCAGAACTGACTTCAGCATGACTAGAAGCAACTATTTTTAATATACTCATTTTGGATCATGTTCCAATTATACTTACCATAGATGGTAGTTCTACTTTATTAAATTCTCAGTCGAAGCTGAACACTGTGCTGCTAATAGCTGCAAACTTCGTTGCACAGTTGATTCAGTCATCTCTAACTTCATATGAGAAAATAAACAATCTGTAACCTCAGCTATGAACGCTACTGTAAGGGGTGAATGCATAAAGTGGGCCTCCCAAAAGAAGATAGAAAGACAAGTTATTCGACTCTTTAGCCAAGGAAATAGATGATTTGGAGAGAATGCACAAGACGGACCCAAATAATGAAAACCTACATTCTCTAATCAACTCGAAATATAGATATAATGAATGCTTATCCAGCCAAATCGAATTTACAGTCACAGGATCAAACAAAGATATTCTGAATGGGGAGATAAAGCAGGTAAACTACTTGGCAGAAGACTTATGAGGAAACTAGCCAGCAACAACATTTCTTCCTTCTTTCTTGAACTAATAGATATAGATACAAATAATCAATTTAAGCAATTCTATCAAGTTTCATATAAATCAGACGACCGAGCTGACCCTAACAAATTTAATCATTTCGTTGAAGACCAGCCTTTTAATATCCTAACTTCAGAACAAGTGTTTTTTGGACAAACATTTGTCAACACAAGGACTCTAACACACTACTGAAAATATAAATTCTGGTAATGCCTCTGGGATGGATAGCTTTCCAAAATATTTCTACAAAACATTTTGTAATCAGTTATCTTCTGTTCTTTCAAGGGTCTTCAATTAAACATTCCCAAAACCATGGCTTGTAATATGAGAACTGTTTTAATTATTTTAATATTAAAGAACAAAGATGGTTGCAACTATGGTGACTTTTAACTCATATCTGTTGAGCACAGATTGCAAAATAATTGGAAAAATTGTAGTGACACAACTGAGTACCATCATCCCATCAGTTACACACACAAGATCAGGTTGATTTAATTAAAAGAAGATTGTTTGCTCATAATACAAGAAAAATTGCTCATTTGATCCAGCAAGTTCAGATACCAAATATTTCCTCCATAGCCTTATCTCTAGATGCAAAGAAGGCCTTTGATAGGGTGGAATTACCTTATATGATGACTTGCCTAAAAAAAATTGGATTTGGATCAATATTCCTAAATTGGATTAGTATATTATACAACTTTCCCCTCCCTTTACTATCAACTAAAGGAATCTCCCCCCTGCATTTCAGCTAGAAACAGGGACATGACAGGGCTGTCCCCTCTCACCCTCCTTTTTAATCTATTTCTTGAACCACTGCCAATGTACACATGCCAGCTCTCAACCACCGAATTAAAACCGCTGAAGGTGTGACCATAAACACAGAAGAATTTATATGCTGATGACATTTTTGTACTATTGACGTATCCATTGTCATCAATTCTATCATAATTGAGTACAGTTGGCATTTTTTTGAAAAAGATCTCTGGTTTTCAGATTAACTTCTATAAATCACAAGCAATGGCTGCATCCAAAAGACCAGATCCTTCTTAGTTTCAGCACCTTCCTTTTCAAATATGCAATGAAATCGCTTACTTAAGTGGATTGCACCCTCAGCAAGTTTGCAGATGACACTAAACGGGGAGGAGAGGTAGATACGCTGGAGGGTAGGGGATAGGATACAGAGGGACATAGACAAATTAGAGGATTGGGCCAAAAGAAATCTGATGAGGTTCAACAAGGATAAGTGCAAAGTCCTGCACTTAGGACAGAAGAATCCAATGCACTGCTACAGACTAGGGACTGAGTGGCTAAGCAACAGTTCTGCAGAATAGGACCTAGGGGTTACAGCAGACGAGCAGCTGGATATGAGTCAATAGTGTGCCCTTGTTGCCAAGAAGGCCAACGGCATTTGGGGCTGTATAAGTAGGAGCATTGCCAGTAGATCGAGGGATGTGATCATTCCCTTCTATTCGGCATTGGTGAGGCCTCACCTGGAGTACTGTGTCCAGTTTTGGGCCCCACACTACAAGAAGGATGTGGAAAAATTGGAAAGAGTCCCGTGAAGGGCAACAAAAATGATTAGGGGGCTGGAGCACATGACTTATGAGGAGAGGCTGTGGGAACTGGGATTATTTAGTCTGCAAAAGAGAAGAATGAGGGGGGATTTGATAGCTGCTTTCAACTACTTGAAAGGGGGTTCCAAAGAGGATGGCTCTAGACTGTTCTCAGTGGTAGCAGATAACAGAACAAGGAGTAATGGTCTCAAGTTGCAGTGGGGGAGGTTTAGGTTGGATATTAGGAAAATCTTTTTCACTAGGAGGATGGTGAAGCACTGGAATGCGTTACCTAGGGAGGTGGTAGAATCTCCTTCCTTAGCGGTTTTTAAGGCCCAGCTTGACAAAGCCCTGTCTGGGATGATTTAGTTGGGGATTGGTCCTGCTTTGAGCAGGGGGTTGGACTAAATGACCTCCTGAGGTCCCTTCCAACCCTGATACTCTATGATTCTAAGATTTGTCCCAAAATTGTTTTTTATAAAAATGGACAATTTATTTTTAAAAGTTTCTGAGGATGTAGAGATGGCATCTCCTTCCTCTGTTCTTACTTGGGAGAACAGAAGTAGCCAAAATGAATATCTGCCCAAGATTAATTTATATCATTAGCCTATTGTCTTTCAAAGTCTCTCCCATGCTCCTTGCTTGAGTAAATAGGTGTATCATGGAATTTATATGGAATAAAAAAAAAACAGTCTCATTTGTCACACATGACCCTTAAAAAATGCTGGACAACTGGAGGTACCAAATTTCCAGATTTGTATCTATATTACCTAGTGTTCCAAATGTATCTTATTGTAAGCTGGTTCCCCTCCAGTGGCTCAGTATACATACTGACTTGGTTTGAGATTGAAAAAAGCTTAGCTATACCATTTGATTCCCTCTCTTCTTTTTTATATCTCAAGAGGCTACCCATACCCTTAAAGAAAAATCCAATCTTGGCATCTATGTGGGGTATACTACAATATGTTAAGATGATTATAGCATCTGATCTTACTAATTCTCCTCTCATACCACTATGGGATAACCTGTGCCTCAGGATCAAGACCAGTTCCAGGTTTAAGACAATTTGGATAGAAAAAGGATTAACAAACATTAAAGATATAACACAAGCTGCTAGACTGGTCTCCTTCAATTAAATGTGTAACAAATAACAGCTACTGCTGTTTCACAGTTCCTTCTTTCAGTGACTATGCTCAAGTATACATGCACAAATAGGAGATAACTGGTCTGTTTAACTTTCTCTTCTCTAGAAGAACATGTTGAGAAATATGGAAACAACAGTCATTTTTTAGGAATGACTTATAGGTGGCTTAATGCTTTTCAGCACCCTCTCAATTTCAGTTTAAAAGAAAATGGAAAAAAGAACTTAGTTTTACTGTCTCAACAGAAACCTGGGAGGATGTTTGGCTTAATGTTAAAGACACTTCAAGTTCTTTATCCTTGTGATTCTTCCAGAAGAAGATATTAAACAGGTACTACTGGACTCCAGAGCGTTTGTTTAAGACTAGATTGAATCTCCAGCACTCAATGTCCATTGCCAAAGAGCCACATGCCACCTTTTTCACATCTTTTATATCTGTCAAAAAATGCATGTGTTCTGGAACACTATAACCAGTGCCTGTCAAAATCTTAACAAGGAGTCTGGTGGCACCTTAAAGACTGACAGATTTATTTGGGCATAAGCTTTCATGGGTAAAAAACACTTCTTCAGATGCATGGCCATCAATGCGGAAGAGATGGCCAGCCCTCTGTGGAGATAGAGGCGGTTAGGGACTATTTAGAAAAGCTGGACGTGCACAAGTCCATGGGGCCGGACGAGTTGCATCCGAGAGTGCTGAAGGAATTGGCGGCTGTGATTGCAGAGCCACTGGCCATTATCTTTGAAAACTCGTGGCGAACCGGGGAAGTCCCGGATGACTGGAAAAAGGCTAATGTAGTGCCAATCTTTAAAAAAGGGAAGAAGGAAGATCCTGGGAACTACAGGCCAGTCAGCCTCACCTCAGTCCCTGGAAAAATCATGGAGCAGGTCCTCAAAGAATCAATCCTGAAGCACTTGCATGAGAGGAAAGTGATCAGGAACAGCCAGCATGGATTCACCAAGGGAAGGTCATGCCTGACTAATCTAATCGCCTTTTATGATGAGATTACTGGTTCTGTGGATGAAGGGAAAGCAGTGGATGTATTGTTTCTTGACTTTAGCAAAGCTTTTGACACGGTCTCCCATAGTATTCTTGTCAGCAAGTTAAGGAAGTATGGGCTGGATGAATGCACTATAAGGTGGGTAGAAAGCTGGCTAAATTGTCGGGCTCAACGGGTAGTGATCAATGGCTCCATGTCTAGTTGGCAGCCGGTATCAAGTGGAGTGCCCCAGGGGTCGGTCCTGGGGCCGGTTTTATTCAATATCTTCATAAATGATCTGGAGGATGGTGTGGATTGCACTCTCAGCAAATTTGCGGATGATACTAAACTGGGAGGAGTGGTAGATACGCTGGAGGGGAGGGATAGGATACAGAAGGACCTAGACATATTGGAGGATTGGGCCAAAAGGAATCTGATGAGGTTCAATAAGGATAAGTGCAGGGTCCTGCACTTAGGACGGAAGAACCCAATGCACAGCTACAGACTAGGGACCGAATGGCTAGGCAGCAGTTCTGCGGAAAAGGACCTAGGGGTGACAGTGGACGAGAAGCTGGATATGAGTCAGCAGTGTGCCCTTGTTGCCAAGAAGGCCAATGGCATTTTGGGATGTATAAGTAGGGGCATAGCGAGCAGATCGAGGGACGTGATCGTCCCCCTCTATTCGACATTGGTGAGGCCTCATCTGGAGTACTGTGTCCAGTTTTGGGCCCCACACTTCAAGAAGGATGTGGATAAATTGGAGAGAGTCCAGCGAAGGGCAACAAAAATGATTAGGGGACTGGAACACATGACTTATGAGGAGAGGCTGAGGGAGCTGGGATTGTTTAGCCTGCAGAAGAGAAGAATGAGGGGGGATTTGATAGCTGCTTTCAACTACCTGAAAGGGGGTTCCAAAGAGGATGGCTCTAGACTGTTCTCAATGGTAGCAGATGACAGAACGAGGAGTAATGGTCTCAAGTTGCAGTGGGGGAGGTTTAGATTGGATATTAGGAAAAACTTTTTCACTAAGAGGGTGGTGAAACACTGGAATGCGTTACCTAGGGAGGTGGTAGAATCTCCTTCCTTAGAGGTTTTTAAGGTCAGGCTTGACAAAGCCCTGGCTGGGATGATTTAACTGGGAATTGGTCCTGCTTTGAGCAGGGGGTTGGACTAGATGACCTTCTGGGGTCCCTTCCAACCCTGATATTCTATGATTCTATGATTCTATGAATGTTGCCTTCAGTACTGGTCATCCTATCTTAAAAAGGATACAACCTACAGAAAACCCAGGGGATTCTGCGACAGAAGATAAAAATTCTTAGAGGGATGGAAAGATGTTGAAAAGATCAAGACAAGTTACTTTAAAGACACGACTCAGAGGGTACATTACAAAGGTACACAGAATGATTAATGTTATAGAGATTTATATTCCTCTTTATCCTTTTTCAAATACAAGAACAAGACGACATTTACGGAACTGAAAACTGATCAAAGGAAATACCCTTGAACACAACACATAATCAATCTGTGGAAATCACTGCCAAGATATCATTGAGACCAAGAGCTCAACAGGATTTTTAAAAGGGTTGAGGATTTATATGGATAATTAGAACCACCACAGTGAGAGGAGAATAAAAGGAGGTAACCCTTCACAAATTTCTGACTGGTGGGAGTTAGGGAGAAACTACTCATAAGGGCTGCTTATCCCACAGTATCCACTACAGAATTCTTGCATCTTCCTCTGAGTCAGAGACAACATACTACTAGATGAGATGCACAGCTGGTCTGATCTGGTATGGCAATTCTTATGTTCCTAGCACTCAAATAGGGTGTTGCCAATCTTTATTAATAATGGTGCTTCATTTTACCCATCAGGAGGTTCAAATAAGAGCTCCCAGCCCTAACTCACCTAGCAGGTCTAAAATCTCAGTGAGACTGGCTGAAACCCAACCTGAAAATGTCACCTTTGTTGCTGTGCTGTCAGAATGTGGGCAGTCTTGTGCACACTGTAGATCAAAATCTCCTCCATGTGAGAGACATTTGACTGTTTCCATGTAAAGGCAGCTGTAGTCAGTGTGAGACTCCCAACCAGAACAGCTCTGCTGACTGATGCTGCAGGCTATATGGTTCCATTTCGCTATAAAGTAAGTTTTACTTTGCACTTGAGATAACTAGGTCATAAGAAGAAAAGGAGGACTTGTGGCACCTTAGAGACTAACCAATTTATCTGAGCATGAGCTTTCGTGAGCTACAGCTCACTTGATCAGATGCATAAGGTCATAAGGTTTGTTGTAAAAAACCATGGGGTTGCATGTGCCTCTGAGTTCTCAGAATATAGACTCTGTGCAATGCTGACAGTCATAGGTGTGAACCACAGGTTTCAGCTTTAAATTGCCCTGAGATTCTCAGAAAGTGGAGTCGATAGGGTTAGTGGTAGTGGTGCATAAGTGCTATTTACTGGTGTGCTACTTACTGGTCAGTTTAATTTCCAAATGAAATACAGAGCGCATATACCAGAGGAATGGGTGTACATAGCTGGAGATGAGGTGCATCTACTAGAGTTCAGTTCAACGCGCATGGCCTGATGTCAGGTCACTCTGCCTTCTCCAGTCAGAGCCACCTGCACATGCAGCTAGCACAAGTCCTTAACTGGGAGGACAATCTATCATTCCATAAAGCACGTCCCTTGAATTAATTGAAGGGACAACAGCATCTAAAACCCTGCTACCCAGCACCAAGGAGCTGGTGAACAGCAACTGGACATCACAAAAGCAACCACCTTTTCAGACACACACAGGAAATGGTGAAGCTAACGGTACAACACAGGCGTGTAGTTCTGGTCTGCTGGAAACAGACCTTTACTGCCCTTAACTAGAAGAGATCCAAGAATCATAGAACTGTTAGGCTGGAAAGGACCTCAAGAGGTCACCTAGTCCATCCCCCCATGCGGAGGTGGCTAGTGTATAAACATAAGCTGCCTGGCCACTGTATTTCTACTGCAGGTCTGTCCACACTCTCCAGCATGAGAGTCAAATACATTATCCCCAAAAGCCGAGGGGCTCCAAATCAATGCTCGTGAGTAGATTCTCTGGCCTCTTCTGCTCTCATTGAACCGCTCAGACAGTAGCCATTGGAGTAGAAATGATCCACAAGCCCCTGCTGAGTGCAGCTGCTTAGCCGCTCCCCCAGCTGGCCATTTGCTACATACCGGGGAAGGGAGACTAGTTTTAGTTGCTACATTATCTGCTTTGCTACTAGTAATCCCCAGCAGGCACAGAGCCAGCATATTCAGCTCCTATGCCTCCCTCCCCACAGTTCCTCTGGCACAGGAGTAATGTCAGGGTGCAGAGGGGCAGGTTGAGTGTAAGCATGGGGTAGTGGCTGGTGTACACAGTGCTGCAGCTATTGTATGGTTTCTTGGGGACCCTTGACAGTTGATGCAAGTTAGATCATGGAACTCCTGTTGTTGGTTCTCAGCTTTCCCTCCTGGCCTGCCCTGGGTGCTGTCTGGGGTAAATAAGCTGTCCTTTATGGGTGTTCACCTAAGCAAAGCCTTCTGAGTGTCTGCCCTGTTCACCTAGGCTCCCCCAGACCAGTAGCAGTGTATGCAATGAAGCCAGAGCTACTCTCTCTTCCCCTTTGATGCAACAGGTGGCCAGAGAGGGCAGCTGCAGTAGGAGTGGGACATCGGCTGCTCACAATAAATCTTTGGGGTTGCATGAGCCGCAGTGGGAGGTGCTTTTCATAGATTATAAAGCTAGAAGGGCCCATTGTGCTCATGTGTAGAACACAAGCCATAGGATTTCCCTGAATTAATTCCTGTTTGAACTACGGCAGATCTTTTAGAGGATCCATACACCTTTCTGTAGTGACTACGGCTGAGTTACCAAAAAAAAAAAAAAAAAAGTCACAGGATGTAGCTGGAAGCATACCTTCAATGGCCACAGGTTGGACACCCCTTTTCCAGTGCTTCCTTTTGCTTCATTTCCCTCAAGCTAAAACAAAGTGATTCCTGCCATGCAGGCAGAAGATCTTAGCTATTTACTAATACATTATTTCAGAAAGGCTTGACTGGAGAGGGTTAATAGATTTTAAAAGTCAGAAGGGGCCATTATGACTATCTTAGTCTGGCCTCTTTCAAAACACTGTCCCGAGAATTTCACGCAGTGCTTCCCGTATCCAGCCCAATAAGGTAGTTGAAAAACAGCTTATATTTTAGAAAGACACCCAATGTAGATTTAAAGACTCCAAGTGACAGAAAATCTATAGAAAGCCTTTGTATTCTGGGCCAATTATCAATTAACTGTTATCATTGTGCATTTTATTCCCAATTTAATTATTGCTGATTTCAACTTCCAGCCACTGGATTGTGTTACAATGATAAAGCCCTTTGAATATGTTTCACTAAATGTTGTGTTTCATAATAATAATGATCCTTTTATATTTTACAAAACAAAAGCAATAGGCCAGATTCTGAACTCAGTGACACCACGGTAAATCTGGAATAAACTCATTGCCCGCAGTGATTTCAATTTTACATTGGTACGGCTGAGACCAGCTTCTGCCCCAAATACACAGATGTAAGCCATGCAGCTCTATAGGAGAGCAATAGTTCAGATTTTTATGCTCTTCACAGGTCTTCTGCTTTATTGTGTTGACATTCTGAGCAGCTCAGTATAGAGGGATTCAGCTGTAAAGTGCAGCACTTTGAGGAACAAATGAAAGAGATTTGGAAGTGTTTTATATGTCTGAACCCAGCTCTGCACATTGCTTGTCTGATATGTGATTGGCTAATGATTCTATGATGTCAAGAAGGAGCGGCTGACTGAGGGATCGCAGGTTTGGCAACTTGGAGACCTTCAGGGAAAACAAAAACAAACAGAAAAACACACAAAAAAGAAAAAAATTAAAACCATATTTTAAATATCACTGTTTAATCCCAACAGACCCATAGTAGACATATACAGGTTAGTGAAATCCAGTGATATTCCATTGTGTGGATATTGTCATGTTACTAGTAAAATGACAAGCACACAGAACCAAGATGCAAAGTTCCATGAAAATCACTACAACTGTGGTTTCTATGTAAAATAATAATTCTCCTTCCTTGTCTTCTGGTTTTAGACTGCCTTTGCTGTGGGGTGGAGTTGAAGGTATGTCAGGAAATCTGACACGAGAATGACAATAATTATTCATAATAATGATTCCATAATTAATATACAAGATGCAAACTAGTGTAGGCTAAAACATATCTTAGGCCCTTAACTAGCTTTGAAATTCATGCCGTTTGTATTTCTGCTGACATTAAGATCCACTGGAACTGGTAGCTCAGGATTTGTGCAAATAATCTATCTACTCTAAAGGAGTACTTGTGGCACCTTAGAGACTAACAAATTTATTTGAGCATAATAAATATTCCTGAGCTACAATTCACTTCATTGGATGCATGCAGTGAGATGAATTGAGCTGTAGCTCATGAAAGCTTATGCTCAAATAAATTTGTTAGTCTATAAAGGTGCCACAAGTACTCCTTTTCTTTTTGCGGAAATGGACTAACACGGCTGCTACTCTGAAATCTATCTACTTTGTTATGGTGTGCCCTGAGAAGTAGCTCAAAGTACTGCTCTATTTAGTGCACATAATATTTTTGCCTGGATCTTTCAAGCAGTTAAAGAATGCCATGAGAACTAATAATCAACACGTGCACTGAAGGTCTTAGCTAATCAACTGCTCTATAATAATGTTTATTTTCTGACAGCATCAGACTGAACGGAGAATTCACACAAACCCAAGTTTTCTCTGAAGAGCCATTTTCTGACCTTGAGAAACATCCGTATTTTACCTCATATTTTAGCCCAATCAATGGAGAATATTTGGATATCTTTTTTAAATTACTTAATATTTCCTCCTATCTTTGTAGGTCCAGTGTCTGTAGTGAAGAAACAAAGGCATTTTGTGCCTCTAGTATAAGAGTGAAATGAAGCAGATGAATCAGACCACTTCTGGAAAGAAATCAGTACACAGAGTTATCTGTCTAAAATAAGGGGGAATAGACAATGTGCAGGGGATGGAGGGGTAGATTCCATTAACATTAGTGGGAATTAGGCACCTGCACTGAAGAGCATATTGCATTGAGATAGGATTAAGACCAAGGGCAAAGACACAGAATTATTGCAGAGTATAAACAAAAAAGATTTTTATTAGGCATTTGTATAAACCTAACACACACTGGGAGACTAATGTATAACCTTGCCCAAAGTATTACAACAATATAGTCAGCTCTCCGGTTAATATTCTCCTCTGATATTCTGAATAGGGAACAGCAACCTTTAACGAGTCAACAGAGCTGAAGGAGACTGTAATGGCCGCACGTTCATATAGTGCTGGGCAAAAAGTTACATACCAAAATCTCCAAAACACAACATAAACATTACAGCATTTGGATTTCTTGAAAGCTGCAGGTATTCTCCTACCCTAACACTCAGTCTTTCAATGATAATTTGATGAGCCTGTCCCTAGAATCACAGTTTTTAAATTACAAAACCAGAGTTAAAAGAAAAAAATTAGCAACGACAGAAATTTAACAAAATGTCAGAGCCTCAAACATTTCCTGAAATGTTGCATTTTGTTCATTTTTCTGGCCACAGTGCAACATTGCACTCAACATTAGTTTCAAGTTGTTACTGATCAGGTCTACCACAAGGAAGTCAAAACTAGAGCCCTGCAAATCTGTGGATATCTGCTTTATATCCACTTTATATTCGCGGACTATGTTTGCAGATTGTGCATCAGATGCAGATGCAAATTTTGTATCTGCGCAGGGCTCTAGTCAAGACCATGACACTGTATTAAAATAAGACAATTTGCACAGCAGTAAATGCAGCCGGACACTTTATGACTGCCAGAGCCCATCTGTATAATCTCATTTCCAAATGGAAATGCAGAATATGGAATGCTGAATCCATTAGGTTAATTCTAGCATAGATTACATCTTTCCAGATTCTTCAGTATTTCTGTATTCTTTTCAGAGATTGTACATTTTAAATATTACTTGTATGCAGTGGTCAATTGTGTCATTTTTGTCTTTTGTTTTTACCTGATGTAGTTCAGTTTTTTGAATGGAAAGAATGCAAAGATGATAGAAACAAACAACCTCCCCCTTATTTTGGGCCTGACAGTACCTAGGTAGGTGTGCAAGCGAGGTGCGCTTAGTGGACAGAAGGGACAGCCCAAGTGTTATGGTGCCAGACTCACGTTCAGCTCCCTGTTTGGCTACAGATCAATATGTGACTGTGGGTAAGTCCCTCAGGGCCAGATTTCCAAAGACATTTACGTACCTAAAGATGCATGTAGACATCTAGAGCTAGAGCGCCACAAAGGGACTTTGGTGCCTCACTGCCATTCTAGGGGCTTAAATAAAATATGCGAGTGCCGTTGAGTTTCTTAACCCTCTACTCAGCTGCTGGCCAAAGTCCATAGCTACCTACGTTTTTGCTAATAAAATTCCCTAGCTGCCTAAGTTTCTGCCAATGGCATTTTCAAAAGCACCTAAATCGATTTGGTGCCATTCACTTCAATGGGAGCTAGACGTGTAACACGCTCAGGCACATCTGAAAATCCCATTCAGTGTCTATCTGCACCTTGGGCACCTAAATACCTTTATATATCTGGTCCTTAGTCTCTTGGGGACAGATTGACAAAGGGACTTTTAGGCACACTGCCTCCCAGTAGAATTCTTAGTCTTGAGTCAGGCGCCCAGGCTCACTATACAATGCCTGGGGAGAGATACAGCTGAGCAAGAAGCCTTGCTAAGCTAGTCAGCAGAAAAAGCTGAGGCAGTTAAATGCCTAGCTCTGGGCTCGAGGGGGGGTGCCTAGCTGCATTTGGGATTCTCAGCTGTGAACCGTCTCTTGCAGCCAGGTGTCTTAGCTAGGCAAACCCCTTCTCAGGAAAAAGGAGCAAGAGAAACTAACCATAGCTGCCCACTGGCTGTGGCACTCAGCCCTGATGCAGGAGACCAGTTTTCAAACTGCCCTTATGCTTGATTCAGAGCAGGTTTGTGATCTTGATTTTCCCACATGCCAGGTGAGGTTATTCTGGGATAATTGTGCTACAGCCTCTCCCATTGGAATAAATATAAATAATGAAATATAAATTGGAACAGGGACTTGTCCCAGGTCAGTGCCTTAGCCACTGAGCTACAGTCAAGCTCTTCCCTGCTCTTTCTGCTCCAACAAATAGTTAATTATTTAATACAAAGTGGAACAGCTTTAACAGGAGACACTAAGCAAGCTCCATCCAAGAGCAGGCAATACCTGAATGATTACGACACGCTCCTTGCACGTGTGGGGCCTGGATTCAAGTCCCTGATCAAAATCAGGCAGCGCAACGATTTGAAAACAAGTCTTCTCTATCCCAACTGAGTGCTCCTGTCATAAATATAAAGGGAAGGGTAATCACCTTTCTGTATACAGTGCTATAAAATCCCTCCTGGCCAGAGGCAAAGTCCTTTTACCTGTAAAGGATTAAGAAGCTCAGGTAACCTGGCTGGCACCTGACCCAAAATGACCAATGAGGGGACAAGATACTTTCAAATTTGGGGGGAGGAAAGGCTTTTGTCTGTCTGTGTGATACCTTTGCTGGGAACAGATCAAGGATGCAAGCCCTCCAACTCCTGTAAAAGTTAGTAAGTAATCTAGCTAGAAAATGCGCTAGGTTTTCTCTGTTTTGGCTTGTGAAATTCGCTGTGCTGGAGAAAATGTGTATTCCTGTTTTTGTGTCTTTTTGTAGCTTAAGGTTTTGCCTAGAGGGATTCTTTATGTTTTGAATCTGATTACCTTGTAAAGTATTTACCATCCTGATTTTACAGAGGTGATTCTTTTACCTTTTCTTTAAATAAAATTCTTCTAAGAACCTGATTGATTTTTCATTGTTTTTAAGATCCAAGGGTTTGGGTCTGTGTTCACCTGTACCAGTTGGTGAGGATATTATCATCAAGCCTTCCCCAGGGAAGGGGGTGTAGGGCTTGGGGGAATAGGACTCCAAGTGGTCCTTTCCCTGCTCTTTGTCTAAATCACTTGGTGGTGGCAGCATACTGTTCAAGGACAAGGCGGAAATTGTGCCTTGGGAAAGTTTTTAACTTAAGTTGGTAGAAATAAGCTTAGGGGGTCTTTCATGCGGGTCCCCACATCTGTACCCTAGAGTTCAGAGTTGGGAAGGAACCCTGACAACTCCCAATTCTGGGCATTGGGTACATGCCCCCAGAGTTACAAATGTCCTTTGTGCAGCTTAGACATGCTCAGAGCCTGCCTACCAGATTGGAGAACGCCTCATTTGTGAATCCATCAGGGTTTAAGTGTGAGAGAGGGCTCTGAGCAGCTTGGTGATTTCAGTGGTTTTGTGCATGCCTTCTGGCAGAAACTTAAGTGCCTTCAGTGTTAGGAAGTAGCTGAGTCGGGGTTGATGATCTCACTGGTACCTAAAAGTTGGACGTTGCCATCTGTACTGGGAGTTACATGTTTAATTCCCTTTGTGGATCTAGCTCTCTGTGCCCTAGTTTCCCATCTATGAACTGGAGTTTACAGTGCTTCCTTACCTTGGGAATGTTGTGAGGATAAATACAGTAAAGACTGTTAGGAGCTCAGATACTAACATGACAGGAGCCATATAAATATGCCAGATTAGACATGTTGGCATTTTTTGGTCTGCGAGAGACAGTGGGAATTGCAGCCTATGATGTACATGGTTTGCAATGTCTCATGTGACTGAATAGTCCAATCTGAGATTTGCATAATCTTTGGCAGTTATTGCAAATGTCTGTATCTTGGTTGGGAACTGCTTGCTTCCTAAAGGCTCTTTTCTCTTCAAGCTGTAGGAGCCAGCTTCTGTCATGGACTTTGATACCCTGATGGAGACGATGGAGCCACGTGTTACCATCACTTGCCAAGACTTCTCACTGGCCAGGATCTTGCTTGCACGTGTCTTTATAGCGAAGCTTGGGACATCCTCTTGTTCTTGTTCCCTCCAACAGCTCCCCGTATAGCATGTCCTTGGGTATGCGTCCATTTTCCAACCTACTCAGATGGCCCAACCAGCACAATTGTCTTTGCTTGAGCAGGGCTGTTATACTTGGTAACTTTGCCCTTTGAAGAACCTCTGCATTGGGGACTTTATCTTGCTATTTGGTGTTGAGTAGGCGGCGTAAACAGTGGAGGTGGAAACTGTTTAACCTTTTCTCCTGATGAGCATAAGTTGTCCATGTTTCCCCACCATACATGAGCGTGCTGAGGATGCAGGCTTAGTACACTAGCATTTTGGTCTTGATGGTAAGCTTTGAGTTGTTTCATGCTCTTTTAGTTAGTCTGCTAAAGGTGGTGGCTGCCTTTCCAATGTGAACATTTAGTTCTTCATCCAGTGAGAGGTTGGTAGTCACTGTAGAACCTAAATAGCTGAACTTTTGGACTACTTCTAGCTGATTTGCATTTAAGGTAATTGAAGGATCCTGTGGAACCCGCTGTCCTAATACAACTGTTTTCTTGATGCTGATAGTGAGAGCAAATGCCTGAGAGGCACTTGAAAGGAGGTCCATGAATCCTCGTAGTAGATCTTCACTGTGGGCTATGAGGGCATCATCATCAGTGAATAAAAATTCCTTGATTAGCACCTTTTTGACTTTGGCCTTCGACAAGTCGGGACAGGTGGAAGAGTTTGGCATCTGATCTTGTGTGGAGATACACTCCATCTTTCATGTCCTTAAACACGCCATTCAAGAGTACCGAGAAGAAGATTCCAAAGAGTGTAGGGGCAAGAACGCATCCTTGCTTCACTCTGCTTTTCATCTCAAAACTGTCCAAAGTGGACCCTTCAAACTGGACAGCTGCTCTCATGTTGTTGTGGAATGAACATATAAGACTTAACAGGTGCGCATCCTATCTTTTCTAGGATTGCAAATAGACCTACTCTGCTGCCTGTGTTGAATGCTTTGGTTAGGTCCACAAAGGTGATGTACAATGGTCTGTTTTGCTCTCTGCAGAGAAAATATCATGTCTACAGTTGATCTTCCATCCCTGAATCCACACTGTGATTCAGGGTAGACACAATTCGCCAGCTGTTGTAGGCACACTAAGATGACTTTTGTGAAAGCTTTTCCTGCTACACTTAGTAGCGAGATACCTCTGTTGCACCACACTTTTCACCTTTATTTTTATACAAAGTGATGATTTTTGTGTCGCGCATCTCTTGTGGTACCTCACCCTTTTTTCAGCATTTAAGTAGCAGCTAATGAAGATACGGTAATAGGCTGTCTTTCCCAGACTTGAGGATTTCCGCTGGGATGCCATCTTTTCCAGGAGCCTTGCCACTTGATAGCAAATCCATGGCCTTGCTTAGTTCTTCTACAGTGGGCTCCACATCTAGCTCTGGCATGACCTGTAGAGTTGGTATTTGGTCCAGTGATTCGCTGGTGATGTTTCTTTCTTGTGCATATAGCTCTGAATAGTGTACAAGCCAACGACACAAGTGCTTGCTTTTATCTGTAATGATTTCGCCGCTGTGCAATTTGAGAGGGGCAACCTTGTTGACAGTGGGACCTAGAACTTTCTTCAGGCCATCATACATGACTTTGAGGTTTCCTGTGTCTGAGGTTGTCTGTATCTCTTCACGGATCTTGATCCAGTAATGATTTGCACAGTGTCTGCTTGCTCACTGCACCTCAGTTTTTGCATATTGAAGTCTCACTTTGGCGCTCTCTGTTGGCTTCTTGTTCAGTTCCAGATAGGCTGTGTTCTTAATGTTGATGAGAGATAATAGTTCCACTTCATTTTCTTCAAACCAGTCCTTTTTTGATGTTCTCTTCCCCCCGAATGTAGCTCAAGTTGTTTCATGGATTGTTGTTCTTAAATCTTGCCCAAATTGCTCTGCACTCTCTGTTAATGATTTTCCATGTATGCTAAGTTCAAAAGCATTCACAAACTCCTGGCATTTCCTCTGTTTTTTGGTGTTAATAGCATTGATTTTGGGCTTGCTCCTAGGTTTTGCTCTACGTAGTTTCTTGGCTGTAATCTTCACTTTGCCAATAATCAAGGAGTGGTCAATGTCACAATCAGCACTGTGGAACGTGTGAGTGTTCTCCACTAAGGGTAGGTCTTTCCTCCTGACGATAACAAGGTCTAATCGGTGCCAGTGGCCTGATCATGGATGTCGCCATGATGCTTTGTGGTGATCTTTTCCTGTAAAATATGAATTGGAAATACACATTTGGTTTTGGGCGCAGAATTCAAGAACTTGTTGGCCATTCTCATTCATCTTGCCAATGCCAAAATGTCCCAGGCAATCTGGCCATGAGTAGTTGTCTGCACCGACTCTTGCATTAAAGTCACCAAGGAGGAAAAGTTGCTCAGTTGATGGTATTCTTTTGATGACTTGATGCAAAGAGTTGTAAAATGTATCCTTCTCCTCGGGGATAGATTTGAGTGCTGGTGCATAGGCACTAAAGATGTTCACAGAGCCGATGGTCGTCTGAAGTTTAAGTGAGATGATACGCTCTGATTTCCCAATGGGTGTCTCTAGAGCTTTACCCACTTGTTTTTCACAGCGAAACTGACACCATGAAGAGTATTTTCTTCACTGCTTTTACCTTGCCAAAAGAAGGTGTAACTGGCCTCTTGGACAGAACCAGCATCTGCAAGTCTTGTTTCCTGAAGTGCTGTAATGTCAACATTGAGTTTGTACAGCTCATGGTCTAGCAAAGCTGACTTCCGTATACTGCTTGTGTATTGTAGGTCATCATCGCCTGTCAATCCTGGACACATGGTCCTGACATTCCAGCTCCCAAGGCAGAAAGTTCTTGGTTTCTTATTTTTGCCAGGTGCCAGATTTCCATCTGCCTTTCAACTTTTTGTCTAGCACCACGCACCTCAGGACGTGGACAGACCATGGCGGGCCAGCACCTAACTTTCTGGGGGCTGCCTGGCTTTGTGGTGGGTGGTGGCTGACCAATGGAATGCAGTGATTCTTCCCATCGTCGAAGGTGACTCTTGGAACCCTCTATGCCAATCAAGTAAGAGCTTTTTACCCATAACTGTCACCTTCTGTGTTGTGTCCAGGTTGCCAGCAAGGATGGAGTGTCCTCTCCGTGTGATGTGGCTGCAATAGCTTGGGTAGTTGATATGGAGACACTGCTTTGCCCATGTGTCAGCATCCCCCTTCACTGGTTTGAACCAAAGGAAGGACAGGAGTGGATACACTTGGACTCAACTATGCTGCAGGAGTTGCCAGTGCAGAAGAGATCTTCCATCTGCCTGGCTTTCAGGGCTCCACTCCCAATGTGCATTACTTTACATTTATCCACATTAAATTTCATTTGCCATTTAGTTGCCCAATCACTTAGTTTTGTGAGATCTTTTTGAAGTTCTTCACAGTTTGCTTTGGTCTTAACTATCTTGAGCAGTTTAGTACCATCTGCAAACTTTGCAATCTCACTCTTTACCCCCTTCTCCAGATCATTTATGAATAAGTTGAATAGGATTGGTCCTAGGATTGACCCTTGGGGAACACCACTAGTTACCCCTCTCCATTCTGAAAATTTACTATTTATTCCTACCCTTTGTTCCCTGTCTTTTAACCAGTTCTCAATCCATGGAAGGATCTTCCCTCTTATCCCATGACAACTTAATTTACGGAAGGGCCGTTGGTGAGGGACCTTGTCAAAGGGTTTCTGGAAATCTAAGTATACTATGTCCACTGGATCCCCCTTGTCCACATGTTTGTTGACCCCTTCAAAGAACACTAATAGATTAATAAGATCTCCCTTTACAGAAACCACGTTGACTTTTGCACAACAATTTATATTCTTCTATGTGCCTGACTATTTTATTCTTTACTATTTTTTCAACTAATTTGCCCGGTACTAACGTTAGACTTACTGGTCTGTAATTGCGGGGATCACCTCTAGAGCCCTTTTTTAAATATTGGCGTTACATTAGCTTTCTTCCAGTCACTGGGTACAGAAGCTGATTTAAAGGACAGGTTACAAACCATAGTTAATAGTTCTGCAATTTCACTTTTGAGTTCTTTCATAACACTTGAGTGAATGCCATCTGGTCCCAGTGACTTGTTACTGTTAAGTTTATCAATTGATTCCAAAACCTCCTCTAATGACACTTTAATCTGTGAGAATTCCTCAGATTTGTCACCTACAAAGGACAGCTCAGGTTTGGGAATCTCTCTAACATCCTCAGCCGTGAAGACTGAAGCAAAGAATTCATTTAGTTTCTCTGCAATTACTTTATCATCTTTAAGTGCTCCTTTTTTAACTCGATCGTCCAGGGGCCCCACTGGTTGTTAGCAGGCTTCCTGCTTCTGATGTACTTAAAAAACATTTTATTACCACCTTTTGAGTTTTTGGCTAACTGTTTTTCAAAAACTCCTTTTTGGCTTTTCTTATTACATTTTTACACTTAATTTGGTAGTGTTTATGCTCCTTTCTATTTACCTCACTAGGATTTGACTTCCCCTTTTTAAAAAATGCCTTTTTATCTCTCGCTGATTCTTTTACATGGTTGTTAAGCCATGGTGGCTCTTTTTTAGTTCTTTTACTGTGTTTTTTAATTTGGGGTATACATTTAAGTTGAGCCCCTATGATGGTGTCTTTGAAAAGTGTCCATGCAGCTTGCAGGGATTTCACTCTAGTCACTGTACCTTTTAATTTCTGTTTAACTAACCTCCTCATTTTTGCATAGTTCCCCTTTCTGAAATTAAATGCCACAGCGTTGGGCTGCTGAGGTGTTCTTCCCACCACAGGGATGTTAAATGTTGTTATATTATGGTCACTATTTCCAAGTGGGCCTGTTATAGCTACCTCTTGGACCAGATCCTGCACTCTACTCACGACTAAATCAAGAACTGCCTCTCCCCTTGTGGGTTCCTGTACCAGCTGCTCCAAGAAGCAGTCATTTAAAGTATCGAGAAATGTTGTCTCTGCATATCAAGTGGAGTGCCCCAAGGGTCGGTCCTGGGGCTGGTTTTGTTCAATATCTTCATAAATGATCTGGAGGATGGTGTGGATTGCACTCTCAGCAAATTTGCGGATGATACTAAACTGGGAGGAGTGGTAGATACGCTGGAGGGGAGGGATAGGATACAGAAGGACCTAGACAAATTGGAGGATTGGGCCAAAAGAAATCGGATGAGGTTCAATAAGGATAAGTGCAGGGTCCTGCACTTAGGATGGAAGAATCCAATGCACCGCTACAGACTAGGGACCGAATGGCTAGGCAGCAGTTCTGCGGAAAAGGACCTAGGGGTGACAGTGGATGAGAAGCTGGATATGAGTCAGCAGTGTGCCCTTGTTGCCAAGAAGGCCAATGGCATTTTGGGATGTATAAGTAGGGGCATAGCAAGCAGATCGAGGGACGTGATCGTTCCCCTCTATTCGACATTGGTGAGGCCTCATCTGGAGTACTGTGTCCAGTTTTGGGCCCCACACTACAAGAAGGATGTGGAAAAATTGGAGAGAGTCCAGCGAAGGGCAACAAAAATGATTAGGGGACTGGAACACATGAGTTATGAGGAGAGGCTGAGGGAGCTGGGATTGTTTAGCCTGCAGAAGAGAAGAATGAGGGGGGATTTGATAGCTGCTTTCAACTACCTGAAAGGGGGTTCCAAAGAGGATGGCTCTAGACTTTTCTCAATGGTAGCAGATGACAGAACGAGGAGTAATGGTCTCAAGTTGCAGTGGGGGAGGTTTAGATTGGATATTAGGAAAAACTTTTTCACTAAGAGGGTGGTGAAACACTGGAATGCGTTACCTAGGGTGGTGGTAGAATCTCCTTCCTTAGAGGTTTTTAAGGTCAGGCTTGACAAAGCCCTGGCTGGGATGATTTAACTGGGAATTGGTCCTGCTTCGAGCAGGGGGTTGGACTAGATGACCTTCAGGGGTCCCTTCCAACCCTGATATTCTATGATTCTATGATTTCGTCCTGAGGTGACATGTACCCAGTCAATATGGGGATAATTGAAATCCCTCACTATTATTGAGTTCTTTATTTTGATAGCCTCTCTAATCTCCCTTAGCATTTCATCGTCATTGTCACTGTCCTGATCAGGTGGTCGATAATAGAGCCTTACTGTTATATTCTTCTTAAAGCATGGAATTACTATCCACAGAGATTCTATGGAACATGTGGATTCATTTAAGATTTTTATTTCATTTGATTCTACATCTGGGATGTGCGAAACCTAGGGTCAGTTCCCCCTTCAGGCAGAAGGGGAGAAAGGATTTGAACAAGGATCTCCCAACTCTCAGGTGCAGGCTCTAAATACTGGGCTAAGGGACATTTTTATGTGTGCCTTCCTCAGTCTCTCCTAATAAAGCTATTCCACTCTGGATAAACAATTAAAGAACCACTAGAGCATGGGTCACCTCCCCAGTGAGTGCCCTCCCACTAGGCTACACTCCCTGGCCAATGACTCTTACATTAAGGTAACTCACAAGCCTTTCACAACTCTTGTATTGCTGCACACTCCCCTCCAGGCAGTGCATCACCCATTAGCAGATGCAGCATACTCCTCCCATTGTGTCCAGCCATCTCTGCTGCCCTTGCTCTTACCCAGTGCCCAGACTCAAGATCTAGGTAGGTAATGCATGACTTGCATGGGTTGGGGCATTATGCTCCCTTACTCCGCCCGTAGCGCCAACTCTCAGGATGTTATTATGAAGTCTGTAAAGGGAATCGAGGGATGAGGTAACAAGCAGCAAGAATGTGTACTGAAGAATAGCATGCTTGTTAGCTCCATGAGTTCTTTTTCAGGAAATGTGACCCTGGACTTCAGAAAAGCAGACTTTGACTCCCTCAGGGAACTCATGGGCAGGATCCCCTGGGAGAACAACATGAGAGGGAAAGGAGTCCAGGAGAGCTGGCTGTATTTTAAAGAATCCTTATTGAGGTAACAGCAACAAACCATTCTGATGTGTAGAAAGAATAGTAAATATGACAGGCGACCAGCTTGGCTTAACAGTGAAATCCTTGCTTATCTTAAATACAAAAAAGCAGCTTACAAGAAGTGGAAGATTGGACAAATGACCAGGGAAGAGTATAAAGATATTGCTCGGGCATGGAGGAGTGAAATCAGGAAGGCCAAATCACACTTGGAGTTGCAGCTAGCAAGAGATGTTAAGAGTAACAAGAAGGGTTTCTTTAGGTATGTTAGCAACAAGAAGAAAGTCAAGGAAAGTGTGGGCCCCTTACTGAATGAGGGAGGCAACCTAGTGACAGAGGATGTGGAAAAAGCTAATGTACTCAATGCTTTTTTTGCCTCTGTCTTCACGAACAAGATCAGCTCCCAGACTACTGCATTGGGCAGCACAGCATGGGGAGGAGGTAACCAGCCCTCTGTGGAGAAAGAAATGGTCCGGGACTATTTAGAAATGCTGGACGGGCACAAGTCCATGGGGCCAGATGCGCTGCATCCGCGAGTGCTAAAGGAGTTGGTGGATGTGATTGCAGAGCCATTGGCCATTATCTTTGAAAACTCATGGCGATCCGGGGAATTCCCGGATGACTAGAAAAAGGATAATGTAGTGCCCATCTTTAAAAAAGGGAAGAAGGAGGATCCTGAGAACTACAGGCCAGTCAGCCTCACCTAGGTCCCTGGAAAAATCATGGAGCAGGTCCTCAAGGAATCAATTCTGAAGTACTTAGAAGAGAGGAAAGTGATCAGGAAGAGTTAGCATGGATTCACCAAGGGCAAGTCATGCCTGACTCATCTAATTGCCTTCTATGATGAAATAACTGGTTCTGTGGATGAAGGGAAAGCAGTGGACGTGTTGTTCCTTGACTTTACCAAAGCTTTTGACACGGTCTCCCACAGTATTCTTGCCAGCAAGTTAAAGCAGTATGGGCTGGATGAATGCACTATAAGGTGGGTAGAAAGTTGGCTAGATTGTCGGGCTCAACGCGTAGTGATCAATGGCTCCATGTCTAGTTGGCAGCCGGTATCAAGTGGACTGCCCCAAGGGTCGGTTCTGGGGCCGGTTTTGTTCAATATCTTCATAAATGATCTGGAGGATGGCATGGATTGCACCCTCAGCAAGTTTGCAGACGACACTAAAGGGGGAGGAGTGGCAGATACGCTGGAGGGTAGGGACAGGATACAGAGGGATCTAGACAAATTGGAGGATTGGGCCAAAAGAAATTTGATGAGGTTCAACAAGGACAAGTGCAGAGTCCTGCACTTAGGACGGAAGAATCCAATGCACCGCTACAGACTTGGAACAGAATGGTTAGGCAGCAGTTCTGCAGAAAAGGACCTAGGGGTTACAGTGGACGAGAAGCTGGATATGAGTCAACAGTGTGCCCTTGTTGCCAAGAAGGCCAATGGCATTTTGGGATGTATAAGTAGGGGCATTTCCAGCAGATCGAGGGACGTGATTGTTCCCCTCTATTCGACATTGGTGAGGCCTCATCTGGAGTACTGTGTCCAGTTTTGGGCCCCACACTACAAGGAGGATGTGGAAAAATTGGAAAGAGTCCAGCGGAGGGCAACAAAAATGATTAGGGGACTGGAACACATGAGTTATGATGAGAGGCTGAGGGAACTGGGATTGTTTAGTCTACAGAAGAGAAGAGTGAGGGGGGATTTGATAGCTGCTTTCAACTACCTGAAAGGTGGTTCCAAAGAGGATGGTTCTAGACTATTCTCAGTGGTAGCGGATGACAGGACAAGGAGTAATGGTCTCAAGTTGCAGTGGGGGAGGTTTAGATTGGATATTAGGAAAATTTTTTTCACTAGGAGGGTGGTGAAACACTGGAATGCGTTACCTAGGGAGGTGGTGGAATCTCCTTCCTTCGAAGTTTTTAAGGTCAGGCTTGACAAAGCCCTTGCTGGGATATTTTAGTTGGTGTTGGTCCTGCTTTGAGCAGGGGGTTGGATTAGATGACCTCCTGAGGTCCCTTCCAACCCTGATACTCTATGATTCTATGACAGGTTTCAGAGTAGCAGCCGTGTTAGTCTGTATTCACAAAAAGAAAAGGAGTACTTGTAGCACCTTAGAGACTAACAAATTCATTTGAGCATAAGCTTTCATGAGCTACAGCTCACTTCATCGGAAAGCTTATGCTCAAATAAATTTCTTAGTCTCTAAGGTGCCACAAGTCCTCCTTTTCTTTTTAGGATTCTATGACTACTCCTCTGCAGGGAGGACTAGGGTTTTCAGGCTTGTTGGAAGTAGTCTGTTTTAATGGAAGGACTTTGAAGGAGGAGAAGGTGGAGGTCCTGCAGAGCAGGTCAGGGAGGGGCCTCTGTGTGTAGGAAGCCACCTAGGGAAAGCCAGGAAGGCGGGAATGGAGAAAGGATACTAAGGACTTAGTGAATCAGACAGTTTGAGCACAGTAAGGAGGAGGAGCAGAAAGATCTGTGGGCACATGTGGGAATCACGCTGAGCAAGGCCTGAACGAGAAGACAAGGAGCTTGGCTTTGCTGTAGAAATGGAGAGGAAAGCCAGCCAAAGGATGAGGAGGGGCTTGATGCTATCAGAATAGCAGGCAAGGAAGGCATTTTGGATGGACGTGGGTGTCAGGCAGGCCAGACAGGATGCTGTTGCAGAAGTTAAGGTGACAGATGACAATAGAAGAATGGAACCCTGTGGACTTCAAGGTGGGAACAGAGAAGGATGAGCACGTTTTAGAGATGCTGTGAGGCAATCTAGCAGGATTTAGTGATAGCATCAATTTGGGGTGGGGTGGAGGGACAGAGAAGAGGAATCCAAAGTAATACGAGGGATGAGATACTGCAGCAGAAAGAGAAAAGAGAAAGCAACCTTGACAGCAAAGGGAGGGAGAAGGGAAAGCTTCAGGAGAAAGGGAAGGAGCTCAGTTTTACTCATGCTGATTTTTCTGACAGCTGGAAATTCAGGAAGGGATGGCAGAGAGGCAATCAGAAATAATGGACTGGGCAGAGCTCGGGAGTGGAGAAATGAATTTGTGAATCTTCACCAGAGAGGCAACAGCTAAAGTTGTGTAACCAGATGAAGTTGTACAGAGACAGGGAGCAAGAAGAGAAGAGGAGGGAGACAAGAATGTAGCTCTGACAGACACTGAAAGGGAGACAGAGTCCACAAAGTAGCCACTGAAGAGTGGCTGGGGGTGTAAGATGAGAACCAGAAGAGCACCAAGTCCAAGGCATTGTCTACATGGGTAAATTGCATTGGTTTAAGTTAAATTAGTGCAAACCCTTATGTGGACACTCTTGTTCCAGTTTAAAAGTGTCTCATTTTGGTTGAACTAAGCCTTTTCCTATTCAGTTTATTAGCATAAAAAGCCACTCTTATACTGAATAGTGTCGATATCGGGTTAACTGAATCTATTGAAATTCACACCATCCGTTAAACTGGGGCAATGTTATCATGTAAACAAGCCCTATAAAGCCAAGAAAGGAGAATCATTAGGAGGAGGGACTGGATCAACTGAGTTAATGGTGGTGTAAGACTGAGAAGGAGGAGAAAGGCAGCGTGGTCTTGGGATTTGGCCAGGAAGAGGTCACCGTTGACGTTGTTGAGGGCATCCAGTGGAGGTACAGATGCCAAATTGTAGGGGATTAAGAATGAAGATGGAGATGATGAGACAAAAGAAGTAAACCACGTGCTTCAGCGGCAAAAGGAAGGAGTGAGATGGGACAGCAGTTGGAGAAGACGTGCAGGAGGGAATCAAGGGTGTTTTTTTAACAATAAAGGAGATGGTATGTTGGAGACAGAGTGGTTGAGGGGGAGGTGGAAGGATGAGGTCAGTGAGGAGGATCTACCTTTGAGAAAAGAGTAGGCCAAAGGTGCTGGGTGCAGGGTTAGAGAAAGAAAGCAGGAGACATATTGCTGAGTTGAAGACTGGGATGTACGGAGAGATGGAGCAGGATGGGAACAAATGAGGGGGAGGAGTAGAAGTGGAAGCTCATGCTGAATAGTATTTGGTCTCGCCTTAAAAAAAAAAAAAGAGACGATCTTCAGTGGAGAAGGGAAGTCAGTGCAAGACTAGAATCAAAGGTAGAGAAGAATTAGTGCGGTTTTCCATTCTAACTCCTGTTTTCATTTGCTCATAACTTTCTAAAACGTTCACCTTTCAGACCAACGTCTGCTCTGCCTCTTGGTAGTTGGGGTTCTTTGTTTGGACACACAATGTATTGAATAACAATATTCCCATCAATAAGGGACCACATATCATATGACACAAACTAACGGGAATTTGAATTTCAGTCTTTTGACATTTTCTCACTATTTTATACAATAATCCATATTTAAGTTTCACAAATATGGAGACTGTAGAAGATCCAGCCAGAACAACTGGGGATTGGTCCTGCTTTGAGCAGGGGGTTGGACTAGATGACCTCCTAAGGTCCCTTCCAAACCTGATATTCTATGATCTATGAACATGATGATATGTTTTATGAAATTATGTAATATTACCATTACCACTACCACATAGACAGTACTTTCTTCACCAAAAAACTGAGTATCACATTTATAATTGCCAGAGAAAGAAGCTTGTACATTCAATACATGTCAAACATATCTTGTCATACATATCAAAACCCAGCACTGGTGTAGCACAGAAGGGCTAATATTTCAGAAAGAAAAGGACAAGGAAATGGTGGGAGTTCTGAATATCTGCTCTGTTTTGGTAGGTTTTCATGTCTCCAAAAAGCTGTTCCTTTAGATAAAAAAAGACAAGAAAACCAGGTATTGTCCACAGTATGCCTGTCAGTAACAATGTCCAGTTGTAAGCATAGCAAGCTGTCCTGTGAAGCAAGAAGAATTAAATGAAGGCCCAGATTAAGCTGCTCTCAGCCATGGTAGTGGCAGAGGACAACAGATTCCCAGAAACCCAGAGAAGATCCAACCAACCTTGGAGAATTGGTGAACAATGATATGTAGGCAGTGCTTCTTCATGTCCAGAGCCTGTGTCTTGTCAGCTGCCTCTAAAATCTAGAGCAGAACAAAGTTAAAACTCTCTTCTCTTTCTTCTTCTGATAAAAGTCTAATCACAGACAAGTGCTGATTTTATGCAGAGAAGGTCATTTCCCTAAACTTGAGGCTGCTACCAGCTTTCCATTCTGAACTGGATTTTGGCTGTTGTGTGTGGTTCTTGTCAGAAGGTAATTTTTATGGAAAACTGGAGACGACTTAGGCTATGCATGGAGCCAGATTGTCTCAGGTGCCAGAATGAGACTGGTGCAGGCAAAGGGAAAGCAATACCCTAGGCTGTGGGTGGGGAGCAGTCAACGTAGGAGGGAGCACTGCTAACTTTTTGCCAACTGAGGATTCCCTCTACCAGGGAAATTCTTAGTTGGCTAGATTTTGGCTCTTTTGCACCACCTGGGCAGCAAAAAATGAGCAGGACCAGGGCAGAGGATCTGGTCCATGATCTTTAGGAAAAAATAGTTTATTTATGGTAACTGTCATTCATTGAAAGTTGCCTCTATGCATTCACATTTGTGGGTTTGACGCTCCCAATGATCTGCTGATGGAACTTCTACCAAACCAGTGTCCATTGGGTCTGCATGAGCACCCCTTACTGACACTGATGTTCAACTTCTAAGCCTACAGAAGGAAGTCCAGTACCCAACCACCTCGGCTTCTTCTTCTATACCAAAGTATGATGAGAACTCTGTATGGAATGGGGACAGGAAGTGTGAATGCAGAAAGATAACTCTCAAAGAACAACTGTTATAAGTTTCTTCTTCCAGGTCCTCTGTGCATTCTCATTTGCAGGAGATTAGCGAGCAGTACCCACAGAGATGCAAGGCAGGCTGAGGAGTTTGCAGCTGAAGAGAAGTTGTAGCACTACTTTCCCAGTCTCGGCCTCCAAACAGGAGGTCAAGATTAAGGAACAGTGCTTGCTAAGATGTGATCTGAACTCTAAATGAGTGCTCTACAGAACGCCCTACTGGGCAACAGCTTGAACATGCCACACAAATGGCTGTAATGCATAATGGCAAGAGAACCTTAGTCCAAGAGTAATAGAAACAAATGGACAAGATGATCCACTTGGATAACCTGCGAGAAGAAACAACCTGTCCCTTGTACCTCTTCCCATATGCTAAATTAGCCTAGTGCTATTTCAGAAGGGCTTAGTTCTCTCTGGACAGAAACAGAGTGCCCTTCTCACATTCAATGTGTGAAAATATGCATCCTCTGGGAGTGGTGTGAGTTTTGAGGAAGAAAACCAGAAGGGATACAGACTGGTTAATATGAAAATCCATCACTGTTTTAGCAATTAAGTTTGGGTGTGGCTATAGAAATCCCTCAGCCTTATGTGTAAAACTAGGTCACCATTAAATCTGCAACTGACTGACCCTCCAAGCTGACATAATGGCATTGAGTAAGGCTTTTTTGTAAGAGATAGTCCAAAAAGCAGTTTGCCAGTGGTTCAGAGGTGTGGTTCCATGACCTTTGCTAGCACCCAGTGCAAGTCCCATGCAGAAAGAGGCTACCTCACAAGAGAAAGGTGTTCGCAAAGCCTTAGATGGAATGTGTGATTGCAGAGTGTGGAGGAAATGAACCGCCCAACCACACTAGACCCTTGCAGATGGAGTTGGCATACAGAATCTGCATCCTGATGGACTTTTGGGGATGCATCGAACAGACTGGTCTCCTTTTGGTAGTGGTCTAGAATGGAGGGGAGCACTCTAGAACAATCCTTCAGCCATTGCCCAAGTGGAGCATATCTTCCACTTTGAACACAGTACATGTGTGTCACACGTTTTCTAGACTGAAGAATCTTTCTCACTCTTGCAGAACTAGACAGGTCAGAGTTGGTTAAGAATCTATCAGCCCGGCAGTCAGATGCAAAGATACTAGATCTGGATGCAGAATTCTCTTCCAGCCTGAGATAGAAGATCAGGAGATAGCAGAACGTGACATGGTAGCTCAAAGGAGGATGCAACAGCTTGGCATACCAGTGCTCTGAGACACTCTGGAGCAATGACAAGAGTTTTTACCCTCTCTCAGGGTACGAGGTACTGCCAGGAAAGTACAAAGTTCTTGCTCCAGTCCAGGAGGAATGTGACCCTGAGAGACTCCTTCTTCCTGACCATTATTGAACAGAAAAGGTGACCCTTTCTGCCTTTATAGCAAAGCATTTTAGCACAGATGTTTACGTGCAGAAGAGATGGCAAGACAACGATGTTTCCAGAGACCACTCATGTTGGTCTAGTTGCCTTGGCCTGAATGCATGAAAGGAATTAGGTGCATAAGTCCCTATTTTAGGCATCTAAGTCCTACTTTCAGCACCACTGTGATGCACAACCCCCTGCCAAACCCTGCAAGCGCCTGAACTCACTTGGCACTCAGCTATTTGCACTAAAAGTTCCCTAGATGCCTATCTTACTGCCTGTGGGCAGGCACACTGCTGCGTTACCAGGGGTGTCCAGATGCCTAGCTCTTGCCTAAGTCCCATGAGCCTCAGAAAGAACCAGATAATTTGGCAAAGCTGATATTGCAAGGTTTGCAGAGTTTGACCGGTACTGTGAAATCTGTCTTCTGGCAGCAACATCTTGTCCACAGGTTAGTCTCAGACTGTGCCAATAAAAGTGAGGCTCTTACAAGGGCACAGTTCAACATGCCCCACTTGATTTTGAGCCCCAAAGTCTTGATTAAATGACAGGTCAGGACCAAAGAGCAGAAGAGCTCCTGCCATGATCTGGCTTTGAGAGGTCAGTTGTATAGATATGGCAAAACATATATTCCTCTTTTCCTTAGCTGGGTTGTCACCACAGCCAGGCGCTCAGTAAACACTCTTAGTGCTGTTGACAGGCTGACGGAGAATGCTGTATTGTAAAAACTTTTCTCCTATGCAAAACTTCATGCATTTCCTATGTGATTGCTTTATGTCTGTGAAAGTAGGTGTCCTTCAAATCAAGAATCATGCATCAGGGCTTGTCTATATGAGCAATGATTTGCAGCAAGCTGGGGTGAAAACGTAGTGTGCGGCATGCTAGTGTGGGGTAAGTTTCCGTAGGGCTCCTGCTGACACACCCTAAAAGTTCCCTAATGCACTTTAATCTACTCCTGTTTCAAAGTGGGGTAGATCAAAGTGTACCAGGGAACTTTCAGTGCACAGCAGCAGGGTCCACATGAATACTTAGTGAGTGGCACACTAGTGCAGGATAGATTTTCACCCCAGCTTGCTGAGAACTCAATGTTCATGTAGATAAGCCTTCAGTCTCTTTGGAATAGGGAGGGGGAATGACGAACCAGCAGGGGTTATCAAACTTTCTTTCTGAGGCCCCCACAACATGCTAAAAAAACTCCACGGTCCACCTGTGCCACAATTGTTTTTCTGCAAATAAAAGCCAGGACCAGCATTAGGGTAGCAAGCAGGGCAATTATCCAGGGTCCCCCACCATAAGGGGCCCCGCAAAGCTTAGTTGCTCAGGCTTTGGCATCTGCTCCAAGCGGTGGGGCTTGGGCCCCTGGATGGTAGGGCTTGGGGCCTCAGGCTTCAGCCCCATACAGTGGGGCTTCATCTTTCTGCCTAGGGCCCCAGCAAGTCGAATGCTGGGCCTGCTTGACTGAATCCCTGAAACCAGCTCTTGGCCCCCCAGTGGGCCCCGGACCCCTGGTTGAGAACCACTGCCATAGTGATCATCCTCATTTTGAAGGTTCTGATGTGTCTCTTCAGTCTTCAGGCCATCTATCTTCCAAAGGATCTGTGAAGAGGAACTGAGAAGGGGGGCTTGGAAGCAGGATGGTGAAGAACTGTATGGAGTAACCTTGATGCGTAGTCTTCAGTATCCAGCAGTCTGATGTGATTTCATACTTGGCTTTGTGAAGTCTCTAAAGGACGTGGAGGTGGTAAATGAAGAGAAGAGCGTGCAAGAAACTGGAATGCGGCTCCCAACTGTGGTGTCACCACACCAATGTCATCAGATATCACCAGTGTGGTGCTCTGCTCTGTTCAATGTTGATAACAGTCAGCTGCATGTGTGCGTTCCCTCTTCGTGCTGCTTCAGCTCTGAGCAGGTAGCTGACACAGCAGACCCCGAGAGAATCCCCAATGACCACAGACTCTGATAAGGTACGAAGGCACCTGGCCAGGTTTATTGTCAAACGAAGCACAGTAATAGTTTCCCAGAGACTCTACAGGACATACTACAAATATGTACCCCCTGACAATGGACCTGCTTAGTCAGTGGTGGGACTCTCCATTGCCCCCTAGGCCAGACAAAGACAACCCTTCAGGGTTCAGAGTAACAGCCGTGTTAGTCTGTATTCGCAAAAAGAAAAGGAGTACTTGTGGCACCTCAGAGACTAACCAATTTATTTGAGCATAAGCTTTCGTGAGCTACAGCTCACGATACAAATAAGTTACACATTACTCTGACATATAGAGGTGCAACCCCACTATGTGTTAGGGTGCTGCCTCTCACCTTGTACATGTTGGTTCAAACAAAACAACTCTATCCATCATATTACCCTCCTGCCCCTGTCTTTAGGATGGGTCAGTATATTCCTTGTTATCTATGTGGAATGTGCTAGTACCGGAATGTTCTGGTACTGTCCTGGCACATGTTTATATTACTAGTGCTTTGTACCTTTTAGGTACATGTATATTTGCAACATTAGCCTTCTTCTTGCCAGCTCCTGTGAGCAGAGCCTGCCTCTGGATCACAGCTTAACTTGCTTTGTGTTAGCAAAGTCTTGACCATTACTTTAGTTCAGGCCTTAGGTCTCATACCGGTCTCTGGATTATGTTTCAGGGTCTCATCTTACCAAAAATCTCTAAGGTTTTGTTGATTTTTTCAGTAAAATGGCCTTAACTTTCAAATTCTGTATTCACACTTGTGATTCTGGGGCAAGGTCTGAGGAATGAGGGGGGATTTGATAGCTGCTTTCAACTACCTGAAAGGGGGTTCCAAAGAGGATGGCTCTAGACTGTTCTCAATGGTAGCAGATGACAGAACGAGGAGTAATGGTCTCAAGTTGCAGTGGGGGAGGTTTAGATTGGATATTAGGAAAAACTTTTTCACTATGAGGGTGGTGAAACACTGGAATGCGTTACCTAGGGAGGTGGTAGAATCTCCTTCCTTAGAGGTTTTTAAGGTCAGGCTTGACAAAGCCCTGGCTGGGATGATTTAACTGGGAATTGGTCCTGCTTCGAGCAGGGTGTTGGACTAGATGACCTTCTGGGGTCCCTTCCAACCCTGATATTCTATGATTCTATGATTTAATTCCTGAATATCTCTGCGGCCGTGGCTCTGTTGCAAGGGGCAGAGGTGTCATAGGCCGCATGGGGGGAATGACAGGCCATACTTCTGCTTCAGTGGCAAGATCCTTTGCTGCCTTAGCCTGATCTTTAGGAATCAACTACAGAACAATTGCATCCCAGAGGGTGTACTGTTAGTATCTTGTCACTGCCTAGTAACTGGCAATACACTTGGATCCCAACAAATATGATTTCCTACTGAGCGAGGAAATTCTGTGCCCAGGGAGCAGATTTAGTACCCTTTATCTTTTCTAATGCAGCAGAGACCACACAGTTCAAGCACCACCAAGTAGTGTCCTTAAGGCTTTGTGAAGGAATGCCATAGCAACATCTGTGAACTCCTGATATCATGGAAGACAGAGTGCTCTGTGGAACTGAAGAGGTGTATGAAGGCTGATGGTGATGGTTCACTCAAAGGGGGCCTGAGTGAAGCAAAAGGGAGATCCTGGGCATCACTGAACAGGAATTCCAGAGATGAATCAGGAGTAAGTTCCAAAGCCAAACCGTGCACCAGTGAAGCAAAAATCTTTTATGTGGACTAGTTGACCAGTCTTGGGAAAAGTTGCTGGACTACCAGGAACATGAACTGGGGAAGTCTGCAGCTGTTACAGGGCCAGTGACAACTTAGGAGCTGAGACCTTCTCCAAAATCAACCCTGGGGAATTTCTTCTTTCCTTCTTCACTTCCCCAGAACCAGACCTATGCTTTCCTTTCCTTGTTTCTTCTGTGCAGATGGTGTATATTCCTAGGATGGTGCAGCAGGTGCCATAGAAGGATCTTCAACAGCTGAGGATGTTCTCTCAATAAACGGGTCTCGAAACTAATACCATTTGGGGAGTCAAACTTATCCGCATCACAAGTGCCAATGCAGATGAAAACGCCTGATAATGCTTCACAGGGGAGGTCAGTGCTGCCTGAGGCACAGACCTGGCACTGGAACCCTTGTTAGAGGCCCAAGTTGAGGCCGGTGAAGAGGCTGGAGCCAGGTTCCAAGGCTTCACTCATTTAATAGTAGTGCATTTTTGTGCCAAGGAGGGTCATTGTGGGCCCAGATTTTATTGCCTCGTCAGCCTGATAGCAGGGCCTGTGCTGTCTGAGTGTCACTGGTTTGAAAGACAGATAGGCCTTTAGACTCAATTGCTGATCATGGCATACTCTGGGGATGAATGTGATGGAGTGTGAGCTTCACCTGAGCACACCAGACATTAAACATACATGTCTGATTTCAGATAGACTGTCAGATATTCTTACAGCCTTTCTAGGGCTCTACTCCAGCCATCTTTGCATGGACCAACACCAGATCAATCTCCTACACTATTCTCTCTTCCTTATAATTAAAGTGAATAAAAGAAAATTCAGATGGCAAAGATGGTCTATTAAATAATTAGACAAAGTCACACACAGCGAGGATCCTACTGCTTTGCACAGGAGAGGAGAAGGAAATGAAGACACTGGGGTCTGCACTGCTTTATATAGATTCAGATATTGAGCACTGACATCACTAGGAGGGCTTATGCAGCCCCACTGGATACAGCTGTAGTAGAGGTTCCATGAACTTGAAGCCAGAGGATGTCAGACCTGCAAGTAGGGATGCACAGAAGCCTCTGAAGAAGAACACAAGTATTACTTACTCTGTAAAAATTTTAATACACTTTCCCCAGTCACATCTGTATAACAGCTTGGCCTAGAAACATCAAATGTTTTAACTCATCCCCATACTTCAAATTTTGCACATTCTTGTTTACAAATTCTGTTTCAATTCCATGGCATTCTAATGCTTTTCCACCCAAAAACTATAGTATCCCTATAATCTTAACTGCAGTTTAGCCAATTATTTTTGTCTAAGAATGTGAGTAAATCACAGACCCTTCTGGCTGGTGTTGCTGGACCCTTTGAATTTCTTGAATATTTACTGTATTTAAGACTACCAATGACTAATTAAAATGAATCAGGGACAATTACCTGGAGCACATTTTCCACTGTAACATTCATTTCCAGGTTCTGCTTGCAGTATGCTTGAAGTCTGTTGTTGTAGAAACCATAATAATAAGGGGCAGAGAAGAGGTAGCTATAAAGCTAGTCAAGGAGAACAAATCTGTGTTCCAAGTTGGTAATAATTAGGGCTCCGTGTCTGCCATGGAGGTTGTGGAAGTCATGGATTCCATGACTTCTGCAGCAGCCAGTGTGGCTGATCCCAGGGCTGCCCAAGCAGCTGGCTCAGGGGCCAGCTGCTCATATAGAACAAGAAGTAATGGACTTAATCTGCAGCAAGGGAGATTTACATTAGATATTAGGTAACACTTTCTAACTATAAGGGTAGTTCACCTCTGGAATAGGCTTCTAAGGGAGGTTGTAGAATTCCCATCATTGGCAGTTTTTAGGAACATGTTGGATGAACACCTGTCAGGGATGGTCTAGGTTTCCTTGGTCCTGCCTCAGAGCAAGGGGGCTGGACTTGATGACTTCTCCAAGTCCCTTCCAGCCCTACATTTCTATGACTCTATGGTTGTCCATGCAAGCTCCCTCCAAAGATGTATATAAAGTACTTCCCCAAGAGTTGTATAGCAAGATGGTTAGTCAGTGGACCAGTCCAACATACTGAGGCATGCATACTCTCTGGTACCCATTGTGAATGACAGCAATGGCCCAAAAATATAGTGAGCAGGGATTAAGTCCTGCATAGTTGTGCTCACGCAGGGGATCTTGGCATTGCAACACTTAACTTCTAGGCACCTTGCCACACAGTGGAATTCACGTCCCGAGTTAGGTTGTCAGGCTCCCCATGCATTGTATGGGGAGAGTTAAGCACCTATGAACCGGATTCTCAGAAGCCAGCAGCTGAGCAGGGAACTGCCTGAGCTGGCCAGGAGTGAAATGCAGAGGGCTTAGGGCCCAGATTCACAAAGGGATTTACATACCAAATTGAGAGGCTGGAAGGATGCGCCTATCTATGCTCAGGATTCTTAGCCTTGAACCCTTTCCTGGATTTAGGTACCCAAACCAGGTGAGCTCTTTCTCACAAAGAATTGAAGAGACACTCCTCTACCCCATTTTAAAATTATAGGAATGAAGGGCTCTCAAGAGGCCATCAAGTCCAGCCCCCAATAGCCCACTGCACACACCTGGGGGTGTGGGAGACCTGTTTTCATAACCCTGCTCTAACACATGTTTCCTACACTCCTGGTGCTTGCTGTAAACACCAGGCTATCAGGTGATGACTTGCTTACCCTTTTGTGTGGGTTCAGCACTCTGAGTGCATCAACCAGATCAGGCCCTGCACAAGTGAGATGGGCAGGGAACACCTACTTTGAGAATTCCACTGTGGCTTGGGTGTAAGAAAAGGTTACTTACTAACTCTGATTCTTCAAGATGTGATGCAGACGTGTGTATTCCACTTAGGCGTGTGTGTACCCAGTGCAGCAGAGGAAGAGAATTTTCCCTAGCAGTACCTGCAGAAGGGCAGTGCTCATGCCTCATAGCCATAGCACCACTCCAGGCTTTTGAAGGCAGTGACACCCCAACCCCACTCAGTTCCTTTGCAACGAACATCCAGAGACCAGACTCTGATGGAAAGGAGGTGGAGGGTGGGTAGTGGAATTCATGTCTGTATCACATCTAGAAGAACCAGTTACAATAAGTAACTGGTTTCTTCTTCTTCAATTACATGCAACCGAGTATTCCACATAGGTGATGCACAAGGAGTATCCACAGGAGGTGGGGCTCAGAGTGTAACTAAGGATTGCTGGACCGCCCTTTCAAAGTTTGCATTAGCTCTGGAAGATGCAGTAATGGTATAATGACAAGACATCATCTGACAACTAATGTATGGAGATACTGCTCCTCCGGAGCTGATTGCAGCTCAGGAAAAAACATGGGTACATATACCACCTTCGAGAACCCTGTATAAGGAGGCTCTCAGAGCCTGCAACTCAGAGACTCCCCTTCCAGATGTTATTGAAACCAGGAAAGCAGTTTTCTGACAGAAAGTAGAAAGGGTTAAGATGCCAGAGACTCAAATGGAGGTCCCATTAAGTCCACTGGGAAAGTATTAAGGTCCCACAGAGGAACTGGTTTTGAGACACTGGAGGATGGAGATGAAGAAGGCCTTTAAAGAATCTTGCTGCCATGGTACTGGAAAAGACTGATCTTCCAAGAATGGGTGGATGAAACACTGAAATCACTACCCGGTGCGACCTCAAGAGCTAAAGGCACCACCAGGCAACCGAAGACACAGCAAGTACTCTAAGATGTCCTGGATAGAGACCAGCATCAGTTGAATTCTGCGGGGCCGATGAACACACCAAAAAAATGGTTCCATTTTCTCAAACAGGTGATTTTGGTACAGGGCTTTCTATTTAATAGAACCTGCAGAATGGCTGCCAAACACCACTTTTCATTCTCGTTCAACCACAAAACAACCACACAGTGAGATGCAGGGAGCTGAGTGTGGGATGCAAGGCAACACCATGATTCTGAGTGAGTAGGTCAGGATGAAGATAAAGGGATAAAGGAGGCTGAATTGACAAGCGCAAGGTTGGAGAATCAACACTGCCTCAGCCATGCTGGTACAAGGAGGATAAGCATGTCCTGATCCGCTTTCAGTTTGAGGATGATCTGTTGTATGACTGGGATTGGGAAAAAACATACAGAAGAGCTAATGTCAGCTGAGATGGAAGGTGTCAGTCAGGGAGCCTGGACAGAATTCCCCTCGAGAGCAGAACAGATGGCATTTCCTGTTGTCCCTTGTAGCAAACAGGTTGGTTGTTGGAATGCCCCAAGCTGCAAAGATGACCTGCAGGATGCTTGTCTTCAGGGAACACTCGTGATTCAGGCAAAAATTTTTTCTGAGATGGTCTGCGAGATGATTCGGGGCCTCGGAAAAGCGATCGGCTATTAGAGTGATAGCCTCCTTGATGCAGAACTGCCATAACCTAACCACCCTGGATTGTGCTCCCCTTCTCTGTTCACATAATGTATCACAGCAGTATCACTGGTAAATATGTAAATGATGGCTCCCCGATGCGGTTCAGAAAGGCGGGACAAGTATCGCAGATGGCCCGAAGCTCCAGTATGTTGATATGCAGAGACACTTCCTGCTCTGACCACAGACCCTGAATTTTCAAAAAGAAAAACTTGTGGCACCTTAGAGACTAACCAATTTATTTGAGCATAAGCTTTCATGAGCTACAGCTCACTTCATCGGATGCATTCAGTGGAAAATACAGCTGGGAGATTTATATACATAAAGAACATGAAACAATGGGTGTTACCATACACACTTTAATGAGAGTGATCACTTAAGGTGAGCTATTACCAGCAGGAGAGTGGCAGGGGTGGGGGGGAAGGAGAAACCTTTTGTAGTGATAATCAAGGAGAATTTCATGTTCTCTATGTATATAAATCTCCCCACTGTATTTTCCACTGAATGAATCCGATGAAGTGAGCTGTAGCTCACGAAAGCTTATGCTCAAATAAATTGGTTAGTCTCTAAGGTGCCACAAGTCCTCCTTTTCTTTTTGCAAATACAGACTAACATGGCTGCTACTCTGAAACCTGAATTTTCAGTGACTCCAGATGTGCTCCCCAGCCCACCAGGGAGATGTCAGAGACAACAGACCTGGTTGGTAGGGGCTGGACAAAGGGAATGCCCTGACATATACTTTCTGGAAGCATCCACCACTACAAGGAGTCCAGGACCAGTGGAGGTAGATGGACCGATCTGTCCAAGGATTGAAGAGTCAGATGGTAAACCATCCTGAGCCACATCTGAAGGGGTAAAGGCGCAATCTTGCTAACAGAACCCTCTGCATGCAAACAGATATGTGGCCCAAGAGCCTCACGCACATCCAAACTGCGATGGAAGGCTGAGACTGCCCAAAAGTGCATTGTGGACAGTATTGCTGCTGCTGCCCATAGCAGCACCTTTGCTCTGCCGGTGTGTACAAACCCAAGGAATGTAGGGTGGCCCTAGAACCCTTGAAGTACTGAGTCTTGTCCATCTTGTCTGAAAAAAGCACCTAGCCATTGAAAGGCAGATCATCTATAGCCTGCTGCAGGTCAGGAGCAATGCCCAAATTCTGCAGCCAAGATACCCTTCTCATGGTCTCTTGGAGGCCACAACTCTGACTGAAGAGTCCGTGATGTTCAGCATCGACTGCAATGATGTCTTGGCCATCAAGCAGCCTTTGGTAATGAATGCCCCAAATTTCTCTCTGGAGGTTTCAGACATCTGGTCTGCAAACTTAGACATGAACATCTAATTTACAAATTTGTATTTGGACAACAATGCCTGCTGGTTTGCAATCTGCATTTGCAAAAAGGAGGAAATATAAATCTTCCTACCCATAAAGTCCATCCTTTTAGAGTCCTCATCCTTAGCAGTGGACTTAAATCTGCCCTGCTGGCCTTTATTGTTCACCACAGTTACGACCAGGAATTTGGATCCAGGTGAAAATAAAAGCCCTCAGATCCCTGCACCAGGACAAAACAGAGTTTCTCCATGTGCTTTGTCATACATGATACTGAATCATAGACTATCAGGGTTGGAAGGGACCGCAGGAGGTCTTCTAGTCCAACCCCCTGTTAAAAGCAGGACCAAGCCCCAATTTTTGCCCCAGTTCCCTAAGTGGCCCCCTCAAGGATTGAACTCACAACCCTGGGTTTAGCAGGCCAATGCTCAAACCACTGAGCAATCCCTCCAAGCTGGCAATCTCCAAAGAACATTTGCAGACTCTAGGAGTGCATCATTAATAAGAGGAGCCACTCTCCCAGGAGCAGACAGCTGCAGGATATCCAGCAACATAATGGTGCTCTCCTGCAGGAACTCTGCCTGAAGGCCAGGGAAGCAGCCATGCACCACCAAAGGTCCTGATAGGACTTGAAATCCTCAGGTATTGAAGGCGAGGAAGAGCCCTGCCAAATTGTTCCCGATGGGGGGAGCAGTGTGGACCCCAAAATCAGTGGTGGCACCAAAGTAGCTGACGGTTCCAAAGTGGAGGGCAGTGAGAGCTGCCATGGTAACATCAGTGGTGTGAATGCAATGGTGCCAAGGAGTTTCCCAGTGCCAAAGAGATCCCTTGCACCAAGCCCATACCAGCCCTGCTTCCACAGACTGTGGAAGGGGAACATCGGAGTGTGGTCCCAATGGACCAAAAGGTTCAGTGGCCCATCCACACAATGAGGCTATAAACGACACAGCCCTGGCAAAAGCCTGGATCAATGGAGGGGTCAGGATGGAAAAGCAAAGGAGGTCTGTTGCTGCTTGATATGCCGCCGGCGTGGAAACAACTGATGCCAGCATCACTCTCGTCAGTACTGGATTCAAGAATCAGAGTCAATGGTAGAGGGTCTCTGACCTCTCTGCTCAGTATCAGGAAGCTGTTAGAGGCACCCACACCCTCATGTATGCTGGCATTAACACAATGCTGGTCCACACTCTTTCTGGAGGAGGCAGAAGAGTTTTCATGAGACCTGCAGTGGTCTGGATTGGTCTTATGTGACCTCTTCCTCGGCGCATTCGATGGGGAACTCCTCCTCCATCCCTTTGGAGAGGCGCTGGCTCCAGAGCATGACATGGCAGCACTCTCAGAACCTGAGGGTGACTTCCAATCTGAGGAGGTCCTCGGTGCTTAAGCAGGCCACATGGCCTGGTCAAGCAGGTGCTGCTTTAGGCGAAGGTCCCTAGCCAGCTGAGTTCCTTTCAAGAACGACCTAGAAATTGCACACCGCTCCTTGACGTAGACGTCACAGTAAGCAGTGTGTGGGGATTGTTGTTGGGGGTCGCTCTCCCCATATAACAATCTTTAAACCATGGTGAGGGCATCACCGGGGAAATACTTAACTAAATGTAATTAACACTACATTTAACTAACACTAAGGGTACTAATTATATACGACTAGAACAAACACTAGAAAAAGACAGTGAGAGATTGCATGGTTAAGAATCACACAAAGCTCTGACTCCAGCCACAGGCAGTAAGAAGGAAATGAAAGGGGTCAGGGTGGTGCCGCCTCATATAGCCAGAAGCTGTGGCAAGGAGGTGTGAGCGCTGCCCCTTTACAGACATTGCTAAGCAAAGTTCTCTGGCTCCAGAGCCCTAGGCATGCACCCACCAACACGGCTGCATCTACTCAAAGAAGCAGCTTAGGCTCTGAATGTCTTGTTAGCTGTGAGGGCAGTGTCAGGATTTAGTCAGCTTTGGGCATGCCCACCAGCAGAAATGCAGGTGCCTTTAGGGATTTAGGTGCCTACATAGTTTGGTGGCAGCTGAGTGGTGATTTTGTGAAAGTTAGTGATGTATAGGAGACACTCTTTTTGTGCATCTTACCCTAGCTCTCTAAGACACACCAGTCCTTTCACACAAACAACCCAAGACAGAGCTTGCCCCCATTACAGCCAACAGCCCAGTGGTTAGCACACACACCTGGACTGCAGGAGACCTAGATTTAAACCCTTCTCTGGATTAGCGACTTGAACCCCAGTCTCCCATATCCCAGGTGAATACCTTAAGTGGCAGGCTATTGGACATTTGGGGTGGGGACTTCTCAATCTGTCCTGTTGGAGCTGTTCCACTTTGTATAATTAAATATTCATTAGATCAGGAAAAGAGAGAAATTGCATAGATCAGTGGTCTGAAAACTCACATGGGAAAGCCAGGTTCAAATCCCTGGCTAGTTATAATTAAGGCTATGATTTTGTCATGATGGTCACAGAAAGCATGAATTTGAATAAAGTCCATCAAATGCCCTCCAAAACAACTGAAATGTGCTCAAACCAAGTGGTGTTACAAACTTGTACATGGGGTCACAGCACCACTCAGGTTTGGTCCATCTGCCCTACCATCTCCATCTAAAGCAGCATGGACTCTTCAAAACTGTTCAGCATTGTGACCCCATGTGCTAGGTCGCAAGGCCTAGAGCGGACAGCTGGGCTCAGTCCCACGGGACAGGAGTTGCCATTGTGGGGCGAGTGTGGGGTAGGGTCACTCTCCGTCTCCCACTAACCTCTTTCTGTGACATATTGTTGTTTTCCAGCACCTCTGCCATGAAATATATTTAAAAATTTCATGACAAAATCATAACACTAGTTATAGTTTAACTCAACTGAACTGTTTCATAGTCCAGTAGAAGGGCCTGATTCTCCACTCCCTCACAATGAAGGCATTTGCAGCAGTGCAGAGCAGGTGTAATATGCTTCTCTTCTGGTCTGGCATATTTTTTTTCACTCACTTTGCACAGGTGTAAATGATGACACCAGGTGCATGACATGGCAGAATCAGAGCCAACATATTAAAATATCCATAGCAAAAGAAATCCAAAGTGTCTGTTTCAATTGCATCTACAGACCTTAGGCTTCAGTAGATTTAAGGATACAGGGAATCTTCAGGAGGCATGTTCACTTCACCATAGTAAATGTATCTCAGCATAGACTCAAATGCTTGTTTACTGGGAACCATTTCACCTATAGAAATATTTACTTGTCCATCTTCTGGCATGAAGGAATGGAACATGGCTTCAAAGTAACTGGAAAAGGAAAGGTGACTGATGTAACACAAGGAGATTTTACATAACCACAAGAAAGGTTCTGCAGATGGTTTCAAGCAGTACTGTTCAAAGGGGGCTACAAAGCATTGATGCTTTCACATAAATTACTTCCTAGCTACTATGCGGAGGGGAAAACTGCCTCTAAATGCCTCCTCAAATATAGTATGCAGTGTTGTTGTAATCATGTTGGTCCAGGATATTAGAGAGACAAGGTGGGTGAGGTAATATCTTTTATTGGACCAGCTTCTGCTGGTGAAAGAGACAAGCTTTTGAGCTACACAGATCTCAGGTCTCTTCCCAAAGGGGATTTGCTAGTGTTTTCCTCTATATAGTTCATGAGTGGCTTAGAGAACATACACTCAGCTAAATTGTTTGAATCTCTGCATGCGGGTGGCTGAGTGATCACAGCACCTGGAGGTGTTTACTGCTTATCACTAGCAAAGCACTATGAGAGACAGCCCAGATTGGAGAGCTAAGGGGGAACAAGGGTCCCACGGTTCCAAGTTGTACCCCAGAGATCCAGTCACACTCAAACCTTGTCTCTCAAATGTAGTATTGTCATGTTTCAGATAAATCTGTGTGTGATGCAACAAAGCAACACAATCCCAACAATGCTATAGGATGTTATATAGGAAACAATGCCATATGGATTTTCTTTATGGCAATTAATTTTCAAAAATATAAAAATTAGGATATAATACACTGTAATAATTCATTTACTTACTTTGCATATGAAGTACTGGTAAACTTCAAACATTATGGGTCTCCTGGTTTCTTAGGGGCTAGACACTAATATAAATGGTTACCTGCCTACTGTACAAGGATATTGTGATGGTTTGTTAGATACTATTTGTAAAGTACTAAAGTATGTACATGCTAAAGATTATTAGGGCTGGCTGAAAATTTTCCTTCAAAACTTTTTTTAATGGAAAATTGGATTTTAACTAAACGAAAATTTTTGCAGAAAGTATTGCCAAAAATTAAACAAAAAATCAAGTTTTTTTTCAACAAAAAGTCAAAATTTTCTGTTGACCCCCTCCATTTTCTAATTATTATTGTATACTGAATGGAAGGAACCCATTTTCACTGGCTATAGGCATTAGTAAGTTTGCCTGTGATAGTATTAGATTGTGCTCATCTACTAACCTCATTGCACCATTAATAGATAGGTTTCAGAGTAGCGGCCGTGTTAGTCTGTATTCACAAAAAGAAAAGGAGTACTTGTGGCACCTTAGATACTAACAAATTTATCTGAGCATAAACTTTCGTGAGCTACAGCTCACTTCATCGGATGAGCTAGATTCTAGTCTGGTTTCCCGCCTTTTCTACCCTTCCTCTCCATATAACATAACTTGCATCTACTGATGTGGCAAAGTGCTTTTCTTCACCCCACCAGGTGTACCTCTAACTCTGGACTATTGATCCAGCTCCCCCTTCCTTTTTTGAATATGTAAGAGTCAGTTTTTTCAGGTGCCTGAATCTGAATGACATGGTCACAATTTCTGGATAACAGCTTCTGAGTGCAGGTTCTTGTCACCGGTTACTGTAGACTCCTAATGGCATTCAGTATTATATTCTCTTCAACTTGTATACCTGATTAAAGCCCTTCACAATTTCTCCCTAGCAAATTCTTCATGTCACAACCAATTAGACTCGGCCTGAGATTTCTGCCACTGGCACTCTAGCTGTCTGTCTAGCTTCCTCTCCTGCTCCATCTGTCCCAGGTCATCTGTAAACCATGCTGATCAGTGAGGATGAAGCTGTATAGGGTCACCCTATCAAACCCTGAACTGAGAAGAGTTAGATGCCTCAAAAAGGGATTCCCAAAAGCCAGCATGCTGAGCGGGGAGTTGCCTAAGCCAGTCAATAGGAAATGCTGAGGAGAGGGGTGGTAGGTGGTGGTGGTGGTAGGTAAAGGGAGGAAGGTGCCTAACTTCGGTCTGAGGGAGGTGCCTCCCTCTAGCTGGGGGGGTCACAGCCATGAGCCTTCTGGAGTCAGTCACCTAAGCCGGGTCAGCCCTTTCTCAACAAAAACTGAGAAGCAGGAGGTGATGGTACTTTCCCCTTCACCAATAGTCCTGTGGCTAAAGAACTCATCCACAATTTGGGAGACTCAGGTTCAAATCCCCACTCCCCTTGATGAGGAGCAGTGTTTTGAACCCAGGTCTCTCACATCCCACACAAGTGCCCTAACCACTGGGTTTGAAGATTGAAAGGTGATTTGATTACCATGTCCCTTGTATTTTCTTCACAGGTACTAAAGGGCTCTTTATCAAGGAAGTCAGAATAAGAATCTGTGGCTGGAAGTTAAAGCCAAATGCAAATTAGAAATAATACACACAGTGAAGGTGATTAGCCATTGGAACAAACTATCAAGACAGGCGGTGGCTTCTCCATCTTTTTAAATCAAGATTGGACATCTTTTCTGGAAGACATACTTTAATCATCCACAAGTTACTGGGCTCAGTACAGTGTAAGAGGGCAAGATTCTATGGCCTGTGATATACAGGTCAGACTAGATGATCTAATGGTCCCTTCCGGCCTTGGAATCTACGAACCATTTATCTCGCCAACAATCCCCCTCTCCTTTTCGATTACTCCCTTTACACAGTTTAACAGGCCTGCTGATTCTCCACTGGCTTCTTACTTTGATGTACAGATACAGGACTAGATCATACCTAGCTTTAACATAGCCATACACAGAGTAGATTCCCATCTCTCTCACTCAGCCAGGTTAAGGCTGCCTAGATTGCAGCTCTATGCACTGCAGAACCCAATGCCATGCACCCAATGCTCCCCCTGCAAGTGAGTGAAGAAGGTACAGGGAAGGGCAGAACCAATATCCACCTCTCCTCACTACATGTACCAGCCAAGAGAGCTGGGTGGCCGTGCCAGGGAAGAGACGTATGATACACCCTTAAACGAGTAAGTTATTTACAACTTCAACCAAGTGGGAACCCAGAGAGACCAATCTACCCCCTAATGTATTGATGTTTTTATATGTTTGTTCAATGGATTCTTAAATCTCTACCTCATAGCTTACATACCAAAGTTTAGGCTTCATTTCTATTAGCATCTCTTGAGCTGCATTTTCATTTTTAGAACATCCTTTTTGTTCTTCATGAACACTTGTTCCTTTCAAGTTCATGACAGTAGTTTTATGCGTGATTATTTGCTTCTTTTTGAAATTGTGGTAGGATACAGACCATCTGTTATTCAACTAAGGTTTTGATTTTCTAACATTTCCCTGCTGAGATGGCAAATTCATTCATATTTTAGTCACTGTTGCTTAATGGCTCTATTATGTTGAATTTCTAGGAGAAAAATCCTATGTGTTACTCAGTGAACAGAAGCCTATTCTCTTGTGTGCTTCAAAACAACCTGATCCAAGAAGCAGTCTGTGGTACTGAGAAATCATGTCCACACATGACATTTGTTATTGCTCTAGTAAATGATGACTATTTAAAAAGTTTCTAAGTTTCAGTAAATGGTTGATCAGAGTGCACACACCTGGAGCGGGCTGCCAGAATTGCCTTATGTGCTGGTCTTGGGTGGCCATCTAACAGGAGGATGATATCACAAAACTCGATCCCAGCTCCTTCTAGATAAGCCTTCATATCCTGAATCAAAGATGTTCCTGACAGAGGCAACATGGTGAAATGATTAAAAAGAAGACATTTCCAGGTAATCAGCTGCTATAAAGTTAATACACGGTTGTGCCACATCTACATACAGGTTTTCCCATGGGATTAAGGGAGTTGTTAGTAGGCAGGCACTTCATCACATTCTCAGCACTATGGGAGGCCTCTTTTCGTATGCCATGGATAAGGCCAGGCCACGATCCCTGGAAATTTGTTCTGTATGTAAGACTGATGCCCTCGGTGAGGTTTTACATCTGCATCCTTTTCCTCACCTCTGGTACATTTGCCTCAATCCACTCCTCACCCACCCCCTGTCCATTTTGTGCCAACATTGCTAACCTCACATACATTGCACCTCCACTTCTCTCGCTGTCTCTGGAACGCCATGACATATCTACAAAGATCTCAGCCACCTGTGACCTCTTCCTATCTTGCTCCCTCCAGCTCCTGGCTCTTCAAGAAACCTGGATCCCTCTACAGCTGCCATCTCTTATAGAGGCTTCTCCTTCTCTCACCCCTTCCTTCCCCGCCCCGCCCGCCCCCCCCCCCCCCGCCTGGATCAGACTGTGGTGGGGTACGGAGCTTCTCCTGTCCCCTTGCTGCTATTTCCAATACCTCCCTCCTCCCTTCCCCCTCCTCTCTTCTTCTGAACAATGCTGCATTGACTTCTCTCTTCTCCCCCTCAATATTGCTGTCACCTACCATCCATCCAGCTCCTCCCCATCAGCCTTCCTCTCTGATCTCAACTCCTCGCTCTCTCTCTCTCTCTCTCCCTCTTCTTACAATCTCCCACACTCAGCATCAGGGACTTCAACTTCCATGGGAACAACCCATCCAACCCCTTAGCTGCACACTTTCTTTTCCTCCCCTCTTCATTCAATCTGCAGCTCACGGTCAACTCTCCCATTCACCAAAAGGAACACTCATGGAATTTGGTCTCACCAAGCATTGCTTTCTCAGATCTCTCTTGCTGAGCTCCCTCCCTTTCAGGATCACCCATTGCTCCCCAACTCCCTCATGCCCTGTCACTTGGTCTTTCCGTGACTTCTAGTCCTTCAACATCAGTGACTTCTTATCTGCTCTCAGCATTCTCATCCTTTCTTTCACTGTTGTTGATTCGCTCCCTCCCTCCACCTTTGCCTCTTTTGCCTCTCTCTCTCAGTGCAAGATCTGCCCTACCAACCTCCAGCCCTAGCTCACCCCCAGCATGAGGAAGTTACTTACCTTATAGTAACTGGAGGGTCTTCGAGATGTGTGGTCCCTATCTGTATTCCATTAGGGATACGCATGTACTCCATGCTCCCAGAGTCAGAGAATTTTGAAAGCAGTGTCCGCTGACTCGCACATGCACCCTTACTTTCCTAGGGCCTCCACCGAAGGAGATAAAAGATGGAGCACACCAACCACCTCTCCTGTTCCTTCTCTACCATGAATCTAATCAATGTCCAAAGCAGAGGGGAAGGAGAGTGGTAGTATGTATGATAGGGACCACAAATCTCAAATAACCTGTAAGGTAAATAACTTCCTCTTCTTCTTCAAGTGCTGGTCCCTATGTGTACTCCATTGTGGGTGACTGACAGCTAGTACTCAAGAAAGAAGCGAGTGCAAGGATGTAGGTGGCAGAGTTGCATGAAGGACTGTTGCCTCATAGTATGTGTCAGCAGCAGAGTCTTCTACTAAAGCATAATGACTCAGGAACATATGGTTGGAAGTCCACGTAGCTGCTTTACAAATGTTAACCAAAGACACTACCCTCAAGCAATGCTATAGACACTGCTTGTGCTCATCCTGCGTGAGGGAAGGAAAGTGAGACAATTGATAGCAGAGTAAGATACAACCTGAGATCCACCCAGAGATCCTCAGAGAAGATAGCCTGACCGTGGACACTTTCCACCGTGGCTCAAACATTGGGAGGAAAGAATTGCATCAGAAATGTTGGTTGGCAAGTGATCTACATGTGTCCCTAAAAAGGATTTTGAATGTGATTCGTTGGTTAGATCGTCAGCTTCCTGGTATGAACCAGGTACTCATGATGTGTGCAATGAGAACACTGATCCACTACTCCCTGCCACCAAGTGGCTGCTAACAGGCACCAGAACTAGAAGTTGAATTCTGAGAGAACAGAGGACTGCAATCCTGGAATCTGCTAGGTGGAATTCGGGGGTTCTGAATGTCCCTGACTGTATTTAAAATCAAGCACAGAAAGAAGAAGTTGTCCATGTAACTGGGTTGCCCCTGCTCAGGACTGTTTCCCTTGCACTACCTGCTCCTACTACCTGACTCTGATCCCCTGGTAACCTGACCCTGCCTGCCTCCTTACACTTGACTTTCGATCTCTGGCATAACTCAGAATCTAATCTCCTGGTATCTGACCCAGCCTGGCTCCCGACTCCTGGTCTGGCCGCTAGGTCAGACTGCCCACGTCAGTTTGCATGGACCACTTAAGCCACAGGAGTGGGCTTGATGCCAGTAAAATAGACCTGGCCAAACTTCTGGAAGCACTGGACACTCCCAACTGGGCTGCCTGACTTCAGGCTGACAACTAAGCCTTGGAGGCCCAGGTCATTCAGCTGACCTCGGAGAAAAAACTGTCACCTACCTTTCATAACTGTTGTTCTTTGAGATGTGTTGCTCGTGTCGATTCCATTCTCGGTGTGCGCGCACCCACATGCACAGCTGTCAGAGATTTCTGCCTCAGCGTTATCCTTAGGGCTGGCTGTGGTGCCCCCTGGAGTGGCACTCCCATGCAGTGGTATATCAGGTGCTGCCTCCCTCCTGGCACCCTCTCAGTTCCTTCTTGCTGGCAACTCCAACAGAGGGGTGGGGGTGTGGGGGGGAAATGGAATGGACATGAGCAACCCATCTAGAAGAACAGTTAGGAAAAGTAGTTAACCGGTTTTTCTTCTTTGAGTGCTTGCTCATGTCAATTCCTTTTCAGGTGACTCACAAGCAGTATCAACAGAGGTGGGCTTGGAGTTCATAGCTTAGCGGCATGCAGTATTGTCCTACCGAAACCAGCCTTATCCCAGGCCTGCTGGGTCAGCACATAATGGGACGTAAAAGTGTAGACAGACGACCATTTGGCCACTCTATAGATGCCCTGGATAGGCACATGGGCCAGAAAGTTGCCGAAGAAGTCTGCGCCCTTGTAGAGTGGGTGGTGACGATCGCCGCAGGTGGCACCTTCGCTTGGTCATAGCAAAAGCGAATGCAGACCGTGATCCAAGAAGAAATTCTTTGAGTGGATACCTGGTGACCTTTCATCCTGTCAGCCACTGTGACGAACAATTGCATCGATTTACGGAACAACTTGGTCCTATCCACACAGAAGGCCAGAGCCCTCCTAATGTCCAGGGCACTTAGCCTGAGCTCCTCTTCTGACTTATGCGGCTTTGGAAAGAAGACCAGTAAGTAAATGTTCTGGCTCCAATGAAACGGAGACTACTTTAGGAAGAAAAGCTGGGTGTAGCCTTAGCTGGACCTTGTCCTTGTAGAAGACCATGTACAGTGGCTCCGAGGTGAGCACCTGAATCTCGGATACCCAGTGGGCCGACATCACTGCAACCAGGAACGTGACCTTCCAGGAGAGGAGGAGAGAGCAAGAAGCCAAGGGCTCAAAAGGAGGACCCGTTAGCTGAGACAGCACCAGATTCAAGTCTCACAGAGGGATGGGGTCTCTGACTTGTGGGTAGAGGCACTCCAGGCCTTTAAGGAATCAGGCCATGATTTCCTGAGCAAAAACAGACCTACCCTGTAACGGTGGGTGGAAAGCCGAGATGGCCGCTAGATGGACCTTTATCAATGAGAGGGACAATTCCTGGAGAACCATAGAATATCAGGGTTTGGAAGGGACCTCAGGAGGTCATCTAGTCCAACCCCCTGATCAAAGCAGGACCAATCCCCAACTAAATCATCCCAGCCAGGGCTCTGACAAGCCTGACCTTAAAAACCTCTAAGGAAGGAGATTCTACCACCTCCCTAGGTAACGCATTTCCAGTGTTTCACCACCCTCCTAGTGAAAAAGTTTTTCCTAATATCCAACCTAAACCTCCCCCACTGCAACGTGAGACCATTACTCCTTGTCCTGTCCTCTTCTACCACTGAGAATAGTCTAGAACCATCCTCTTTGGAACCACCTCTCAGGCAGTTGAAAGCAGCTATCAGATCCCCCCTCATTCTTCTCTTCTGCATACTAAACCATCCCAGTTCCCTCAGCCTCTCCTCATAAGTCTTGTGTTGCAGACCCCTAATCATTTTTCAGAGTAACAGCCGTGTTAGTCTGTATTTGCAAAAAGAAAAGGAGTACTTGTGGCACCTTAGAGACTAACCAATGCTCAAATAAATTGATTAGTCTCTAAGGTGCCACAAGTATTCCTTTTCTTTTTGCTAATCATTTTTGTTGCCCTTCGCTGGACTCTCTCCAATTTTTCCACATCCTTCTTGTAGCGCGGGGCCCAAAACTGGACACAGTACTCCAGATGAGGCCTCACCAATGTCGAATAGAGGGGAACGATCACGTCCCTCGATCTGCTGGCTATGCCCCTACTTATGCATCCCAAAATGCCACTGGCCTTCTTGGCAACAAAGGCACACTGTTGACTCATATCCAGCTTCTCGTCCACTGTCACCCCTAGGTCCTTTTCCACAGAACTGCTGCCTAGCCATTCGGTCCCTCGTCTGTAGCGGTGCATTGGGTTCTTCCGTCTTAAGTGCAGGACCCTGCACTTATCCTTGTTGAACCTCATCAGATTTCTTTTGGCCCAATCCTCCAATTTGTCTAGGTCCCTCTGTATCCTATCCCTGCCCTCCAGCATATCTACCACTCCTCCTAGTTTAGTATCATCCGCAAATTTGCTGAGAGTGCAATCCACACCATCCTCCAGATCATTTATGAAGATATTGAACAAAACCGGCCCCAGGACCGACCCTTGGGGCACTCCACTTGATACCGGCTGCCAACTAGACATGGAGCCATTGATCACTACGCGTTGAGCCCGACAATCTAGCCAACTTTCTACCCACCTTATAGTGCATTCCTCCAGCCCATACTTCTTTAACTTGCTGACAAGAATACTGTGGGAGACCGTGTCAAAAGCTTTGCTAAAGTCAAGAAACAATACATCCACTGCTTTCCCTTCATCCACAGAACCAGTTATCTCATCATAGAAGGCGATTAGATTAGTCAGGCATGACCTTCCCTTGGTGAATCCATGCTGACTGTTCCTGATCACTTTCCTCTCGTGTAAGAGCTTCAGGATTGATTCCTTGAGGACCTGCTCCATGATTTTTCCGGGGACTGAGGTGAGACTAACTGGCCTGTAGTTCCCAGGATCCTCCTCCTTCCCTTTTTTAAAGATTGGTACTACATTAGCCTTTTTCCAGTCACCCGGGACTTCCCCCGTTCGCCATGAGTTTTCAAAGATAATGGCCAATGGCTCTGCAATCACAGCCGCTAATTCCTTTAGCACTCTCGGATGCAATGCGTCCGGCCCCATGGACTTGTGCACGTCCAGCTTTTCTAAATAGTCCCTAACCACTTCTTTCTCCACAGAGGGCTGGCCACCTACTCCCCATGCTGTGATGCCCAGCACAGCAGTCTTGATCTTGTTCGTGAAGACAGAGGCAAAAAAAGCATTGAGTACATTAGCTTTTTCCACATCCTCTGTCACTAGGTTGCCTCCCTCATTCAGTAAGGGGCCCACACTTTCCTTGGCTTTCTTCTTGTTGCCAACATACCTGAAGAAACCCTTCTTGTTACTCTTAACATCTCTTAAGCTTAAGATGCAGGAGTTAGTCCAGCATAAGCTGCACTGAAGCCCACTTGGGACGAAAAGACAATTACCTTTTCTATAACTGGTGTTCTTCAAGATGTGTTGCTCACGTCTATTCCACAATAGATGTGTGTGCTCGCCACGTGCACTGGTGTCGGAAGTTCTTCCCCTAGCAGTATCCATAGTGGAGCACCCCTAGTGACCGCTGGAGTGGCACCTTCATGGTGCAGTATAAGGGGCGCTGCGTGCTCCCCCCACCCTCAGGTCCCTCTTGCCAGATAACTCCGGCAGAGGAGAAGGAGGGCGGGATGTGGAGTAGACATGAACAACACATCTCGAAGAACACCAGTTACGAAAAAGGTAACCGTCTTTTCTTCTTCAAGTGATTGCTCATGTGTATTTCACAATAGGTGATTCCAAGCTATATCTGTTGGAGGTCAGTAAGAGTTCACAAACTCTTGGGACGGAGCACAGCCCTGCTGAACCCGGCGTCTTCCCTGGTCTGGGAGACGACTGAATAATGCAAGGTGATCGTGTAACCAGAAGGCCATGTGGCAGCCCTGCAAATGTCCTGAATGGGGACATGGGCTAAAAAGGCAGCTGACGAGGCTTACACCTGAGTCGAGTGTGCCCTCCCGATTGATGGCGGAGGGATTCCTGCCAAGTCATAACAGGTACAGATGCATGAGGTGATCCAGTTGGAACGCCGCTGAGTGGAGATCGGCTGACCCCTCATGCGTGCAGCCGAGGCGATGCACAGCTGCGAAGACTTCCTGTACGGCTTACTCCGCTCCAGATAAAAAGCCAGAGCCCGTCTCCAACATGTGGAGACGGTGCATGTCGCTGGATGCATGGGGGTTGGGGAAGAGGACCGGCCGGAAAATGTCCTGATCCATGTGGTAGGCGGAGACCACCTGCAAGAGGAAAGGGGTGTGTGGCAGAGCTGGACCTTAAATTTATGGAACACTGTCTATGGGAGCTCGGACATCAGGGCCCTGAGTTCGGAGACCCGTCTAGCCGACGTGATCGCTACCAGGAAGGCTACCTTCCACAAGGTGTGTGACCAGGAGCATGTAGCGAGCGGCTCAAACAGGGGGCCCATCAGCCAGGCCAGCACCAAGTTCAGGTCCCACTGAGGGACAGGGGACCTAGCTTATGGGAAGAGATGATCCAACCCCTTAAGGCATCGGCAGGCCATGGTATGGGAGAATACTGTGTGCCTCTGCACCGGCGGGTGGAAGGCCGATATGGCCGCCAAGTACACCTTGACAGATGAGTGTGCCAGGCCGTGGTCTCTAAGGTGAAGGAGGTAGTCCAAAATGAGCTGGATCGGGGCAGCCATGGCGGAAACGCACCGCTCAGCCACCCATTGACCACTTTGCCAAGTAGGCTCAGCACGCGGAGGGTAGCCTGCTTTCCAAAAGGACATGCTGGACCCCTTTTGAGCATGTCCTTTCCTCCTGGCCTAACCACTGAGCAGCCATGCTGTGAAGTGGAGCGCCGCTAGGTTGGGGTGGAGGAGGTGGCCCTGGTCCTGGGAGAGCAGGTCTGGACGGGACGGAAGGCATCGGGACGGAAGGCAGGAGGGCATCGGAGATAGCGCCCCATCTCAGCCCGCCCCGGAGCAGAACTGGGAACAGAAATGGTTCTGTTGAGTTGTGAACACGTCCAATTGGGGAGTTCCCCAGTCTTGGAAGTCTGTGCACCACCTCTGGGTGAAGAGACCACTCATGCTGAGAAGTCCCTGCTCAAGCGATCCACCCGCGAGTTCCGGGTGCCTGGTAGGTGGTAGGCCTGTAGGCAAATATCGTGGGCTATACAGAATTCCCACAGCTTGAGGGCTTCCAGGCAGAAGGCGGAGGAACGGGCCACGCCTTGTCTGTCGATGTAAAACATTGAGGCCGTGTTGTCCATGAGAACCCTGATTACCCTGCCTGCCAGGTGCAAGTGGAAGGCCATGCATGCCAGCTGGATTACCCTGAGCTCCTTGACATTTATATGGAGGGCCAGGTCCTGTGCAGACAACAGACTTTGGGTCTGAACGTTTCCCACATGGGCTCCCCACCCCAGATCCGAGGCGTTGGATACAGTTCCAGAGATGGGGGCCTGCCTCTGAACGGGACCTCGTGGAGCAATTTCCCTGGTGAGGACCACCATCGTAGGGAGGCGATCACCAGTTTGGGCACAGTGAGGATCGTGTCCATCCTGTCTCTGGCCTGGGAGAAAACTGAGGCCAACCAGAGCTGGAGGGGCCTCATCCTGAGTCTGGCGTGACGAATCACATATGTGCACGCCGACATGTGACCCAAGAGTTGGAGACACGCTCTGGCTGTTGTCACTGGAAACCTTGTGACTGAGGCAAGGAGCCCTTTCAGGGTCTCGAACCTATCCAGTGGGAGGGAGGCTCTGGCCGACGTGGCGTCCAGGGGTAAACTCTATGCATTGTACTGAGACTAATGTGGACCTGGTGTTGTTTACTAACAGGCCCAGAGTGGCGCACATGGACAGGAGGAGTGCCAAGTGGTTCTGTACTTGCGACCGGGAGCTGCCCTGGACCAGCTAGTCATCCAGACAGGGGAAGATCTAGACCCCACGGCACCTGAGGTAGGCTGCTGCCACAGACATACACTTTGTAAATACACTGAGGGCACTGGACAGGCCAAATGGGAGCACTGTAAATTCGTAGTGTTCCTGCCCAACCATGAAATGGAAGACGCTCCTGTGCCCCTCCAAGATATGGATGTGGAAGTATGTGTTCTGCAGATCGAGGGTAGCATACCATTCCCCGGGATCCAGGCAGGGGATGATGGAGGCCAGGGAGACCATGCAGAACTTGAGCTTCACCATGTACTGGTTCAGGCCTCACAGGTCCAGGATGGGCCTGAGCCCCGCTTTGGCCTTCGGGATAAGGAAATAGTGGGAGTAGTACTCCTTGCGTTTGAACTTCGCTGGCACCACTTCCACTGCTCCTAGTCCAAGGAGCCACCCCACCTCCTGCTCGAGTAGATCCTCGTGAGAGGAGGTCCCCCAGGACGGACGGGGGCAGAGGATGGTTGGGTGGGGTACAGATAAACTGGAGGGTGTAGCCCCAAGAGATGGTGCTGAGGACCCATCGGTCCGAAGTCAGCCGCGACCACTCCGGGAGGAAAGCACACAACCAGTTGGAGAAGGGAAGCTTTATTGGGGGTGGATCCCTGATAAGAACTGGTAGGTCGCCCCCAGGCATCCTGTCAAAACTACCGTTTCTCTGCCTGTTTGCCTTTGGAGGACCCAGGCTGGGGGGCAGACCGAGACTGCCTCTGGTGCCATTTCTTGTAGTCCCGTGACTTTTTATAAGGGGGCTCATATTTAGAGTGCGTGGCCTTGGTGGGAGCCTGCTGCTGCTTAAACTTAGATGTAGCCAGAGCTGGAACATAGAGGCCCAGAGTCTTAAGCGTAGTGCGGGAGTCCTTCAGGCCACGCAGTTTTATGTCTGTCTGTTCCACAAACAGAGCCTTGCCATCAAACAGGAGGTCCCGCAGGGAGCTCTGCACCTCACTGGACAGCTCAGACAGCAGGAACCACCACACCCTTCTCATGGACACCACGGAGGCCATGGACCACACGGCCGTGTCCGCCGCATCTGCCGCTGCCTGCAGGGTTGCCTTGGCAGCTGCTGTACCCTCCTCCACCAGAGCTGTGAACTCCTTCCTGTCATGCTCCTGGAGGGAGTCCTCGAACTTGGGCAGAGAGCCCGGAAGATTGAACTTGGCCCAGGAGAGCCTGATGGTTTGCCACCCATAACTGGAAGCTCGAGGACGAATACATTTTTCTTCCAAAGGAATCCAGCCTCCTTGAGTCTTTATTCTTCGGAGAAGGAGCTGGTTGGCCTTGCGTTCTCTCTGGTTGACCGACTCAACCACCAGGGAGTTACAGGTAGGGTGGAGGTAAAGGTACTCATGACCACTGGCGGGCACAAAATACTTGTACTCCGCTCTCTTAGAGATGGGGGCCAGTGAGGCCAGGGTTTGCCACAAGGCATTTGAAATTTTCACCACCCCTTTGTGGAGTGGCAAGGCCACCCTGCCCGGTACCAAGGTGGACATGATCTTAAAGAGAGAGTCCAAGGGCTCTTCCACCTCCTCTGTCTGGAGGTTGAGGTTTGATGCCATCCTTTTCAAGTGTTCCTGGTGGGACTTTAGAGTTCTTTTGCGGTATGGAGGGCCCTAATCGCCTCATCATGGGTGGGCGAGGAGACAGGCACGGTACTTTGCGTGTTCATCGGCATCGGGGGATCCGTTCGCTCGTCGCTCTCCAGGCACAGTGCCGAAGATGTGCATCCCAACGACTCCTTCCTCGGAGGCCGGGAGAGGGAGGCCGACGACCGTCCAGAAGCTCCGGCCAACCGAGTGAGCCCCCACTGGGGGCTGCATCGGGGACTATGGTGCACACTGGTACCACTATGCCAGCCACAGGGCCCGGTGCACTGCACCACCTTCAGTACCAGCGGAGCAGGCAGTTCGGCTTGGCTGGCCTGACCCATCGATGGAGAACTATGAAGGGAGGGCGGGATGGCCAGGATCCCCTGGGGGACTAACTTGAAGGGGAAAGGAGTCCAGGAGAGCTGGCTGTATTTCAAGGAATCCCTGTTGAGGTTACAGGGACAAACCATCCCGATGAGTCGAAAGAATAGTAAATATGGCAGGCGACCAACTTGGCTTAATGGTGAAATCCTAGCGGATCTTAAACATAAAAAAGAAGCTTACAAGAAGTGGAAGGTTGGACATATGACCAGGGAAGAGTATAAAAATATTGCTCGGGCATGTAGGAATGTTATCAGGAGGGCCAAATCGCACCTGGAGCTGCAGCTAGCCAGAGATGTCAAGAGTAACAAGAAGGGTTTCTTCAGGTATGTTGGCAACAAGAAGAAAGCCAAGGAATGTGTGGGCCCCTTACTGAATGAGGGAGGCAACCTAGTGACAGAGGATGTGGAAAAAGCTAATGTACTCAATGCTTTTTTTGCCTCTGTTTTCACTAACAAGGTCAGCTCCCAGACTGCTGCGCTGGGCATCACAAAATGGGGAAGAGATGGCCAGCCCTCTGTGGAGATAGAGGCGGTTAGGGACTATTTAGAAAAGCTGGACGTGCACAAGTCCATGGGGCCGGACGAGTTGCATCCGAGAGTGCTGAAGGAATTGGCGGCTGTGATTGCAGAGCCACTGGCCATTATCTTTGAAAACTCGTGGCGAACCGGGGAAGTCCCGGATGACTGGAAAAAGGCTAATGTAGTGCCAATCTTTAAAAAAGGGAAGAAGGAAGATCCTGGGAACTACAGGCCAGTCAGCCTCACCTCAGTCCCTGGAAAAATCATGGAGCAGGTCCTCAAAGAATCAATCCTGAAGCACTTGCATGAGAGGAAAGTGATCAGGAACAGCCAGCATGGATTCACCAAGGGAAGGTCATGCCTGACTAATCTAATCGCCTTTTATGATGAGATTACTGGTTCTGTGGATGAAGGGAAAGCAGTGGATGTATTGTTTCTTGACTTTAGCAAAGCTTTTGACACGGTCTCTCATAGTATTCTTGTCAGCAAGTTAAGGAAGTATGGGCTGGATGAATGCACTATAAGGTGGGTAGAAAGCTGGCTAAATTGTCGGGCTCAACGGGTAGTGATCAATGGCTCCATGTCTAGTTGGCAGCCGGTATCAAGTGGAGTGCCCCAGGGGTCGGTCCTGGGGCCGGTTTTATTCAATATCTTCATAAATGATCTGGAGGATGGTGTGGATTGCACTCCCAGCAAATTTGCGGATGATACTAAACTGGGAGGAGTGGTAGATACGCTGGAGGGTAGGGATAGGATACAGAAGGACCTAGACCAATTGGAAGATTGGGCCAAAAGGAATCTGATGAGGTTCAATAAGGATAAGTGCAGGGTCCTGCACTTAGGACGGAAGAACCCAATGCACAGCTACAGACTAGGGACCGAATGGGTAGGCAGCAGTTCTGCAGAAAAGGACCTAGGGGTGACAGTGGACGAGAAGCTGGATATGAGTCAGCAGTGTGCCCTTGTTGCCAAGAAGGCCAATGGCATTTTGGGATGTATAAGTAGGGGCATAGCGAGCAGATCGAGGGACGTGATCGTTCCCCTCTATTCGACATTGGTGAGGCCTCATCTGGAGTACTGTGTCCAGTTTTGGGCCCCACACTTCAAGAAGGATGTGGATAAATTGGAGAGAGTCCAGCGAAGGGCAACAAAAATGATTAGGGGACTGGAACACATGACTTATGAGGAGAGGCTGAGGGAGCTGGGATTGTTTAGCCTGCAGAAGAGAAGAATGAGGGGGGATTTGATAGCTGCTTTCAACTACCTGAAAGGGGGTTCCAAAGAGGATGGCTCTAGACTGTTCTCAATGGTAGCAGATGACAGAACGAGGAGTAATGGTCTCAAGTTGCAGTGGGGGAGGTTTAGATTGGATATTAGGAAAAACTTTTTCACTAAGAGGGTGGTGAAACACTGGAATGCGTTACCTAGGGAGGTGGTAGAATCTCCTTCCTTAGAGGTTTTTAAGGTCAGGCTTGACAAAGCCCTGGCTGGGATGATTTAACTGGGAATTGGTCCTGCTTTGAGCAGGGGGTTGGACTAGATGACCTTCTGGGGTCCCTTCCAACCCTGATATTCTATGATTCTATGATTCTATGACATACGACCTGATGCTGTCCCTGGACCGGGAGGAGTGGCAACACTGGGAGTGATGCTGACCATGAGACCGTGACCCCGACATGGAAGAACAGTACTGCCGGTAGCAGCTGCTCTGCGATTGGCTCCGGCGGGCGAACCCGCGCCGGCGATCGATGCCCAGGGCTACAGGAGAGGTGCCGAGGAGGGGTCCTGAGGAGGGGTCCTGGAGTGAGACGACGAACGAGAACAGCATCAATGTTCGTGTCATGACTGGCTACGGCAGCCCTGCTGAGATGAGGACCTGTGTCGTCGTCTGCCTCAGTCCCATTGGTATCCGCTTCTCGAGACAGAGCGGTGCCTGGAGCCTCTGTCAGATGGAACCCAACCAGACCCCTGGTGGGGGTCAAAGGCGACCTGCGTGGACTAAGCACAGGATGGTTGCTGAGCAGTGAATGGCATCAGGAACGTTCCCTCGACCAAGACTGGTATTGAGCCGGGGGAGACTGTGGGGATCCCACAGGCGTTTTGCCTTTGGAGCACGGGGCCAACATTGGCGGTGCTTCTGGTACTGGCATGGACATAACATCCTGAGTTGCTTGCAGGGCCTCTGGTGTGGAGGGCATCCAGACATCCAGGGAAGCCTGCTCCAAAGGGGCCCGGGCTACTCCGCTCGACCTGAGTCAGAGGCCGAGAGGATCAAGGACTGCCCAGCATGGGTCTAGCCTCTCCCCCAGTTTTGCTCCAGTGCTGTGGCGAACAAGGCCTCTTCTTAGCCTCCTTGGCATGTCCCATGGATGGGAAGTGGTGCAGATTGGTAGATAGTGCAGGTGGGTCATCGCATACCGACGCCCCGGTACTCGGAGCCTAATGTCTCTTTCTCTCTTGGTCCGAGGTTTAAACGACTTGCAAATCTTGCAGTGATTGCTGAGATGAGTTTCACCCAAACAGTGTAAACAGTCTGAATGCAGATCACTCACTGGTATCGGTCGCCCACAAGCATTGCACGACTTAAAACCCGGGGCCCAGGTGCACTAACTAAACTAACTCCAGGTACCAACACTGAATGAACAAGAGTTCTGGGGACGAGCTGCAGCAAAGCTGGAGCAGAGCAGTTCTGAAGCACTTTCACTGGCAGCAAGAAGGAACTGGGGGTGAGGGAAGTGTGCAGTGCCCCTTATACTGCACCATGGAGGCGCCACTCCAGAGGTTGCTAGGGATGCTCACCTACGGGTATTGCTAGGGGGAAAACTTCCGACATCGGTGCACGTGGAGAGCATGCACACCTATTGTGGAATATACATGAGCAATCACTCGAAGATGATCACCTTTGTCCGCAATCCAACAGGTGAGAACCATCTCCATTTGGCCACGTAGATCGCTCTGGTGGAGGGCTTCCTGCTTCCCAACAGAACGCGTTGAACCTCCACCGAGCACGGCTGCTCCTGCGCATTTAACCACGCAGCAGCCAAGCTGTCAGATGTAGTACCGCCAGGTTGGGGTGCAGAAGACTGCCATGGTTCTGGGACAACAGGTCCGAACTGAGCGGTAGCTGGAATGGGGTTGCTACTGAGAGGTCCAGAAGGGTGCTGAACCAGTGTTGGCATGGACACACTGATGCCATGAAGATGATCCTCGCCCTGTCTTGTCTGATCTTCATGATGACCCTGGGCAGCAACAGTACCGGAGGGAAGGTGTACATCAGATCCCGTGACCATGGGAGCAGAAAGGCATCAGACAAGGCTCCTCTGTCCATGCCTCCAATCAATCAGGAGACGTGGCACTTTCTGTTCTGTTTGGAAGTGAACAAATCCACCTGGGGAGTTCCCCACCTGCGGAAGATGGAGCTGACCACCTCCGGATGAATTTGCGGCGAGACAAGAATGTCCTGCTGAGGCGATCTGCCAATGGGTTCTTGGATCCCAGAAGGTGAGCGGCTACGAGATGGATATTGTACTGTAGACAGAAGTCGCAGAGCCAGAGGGCTTCCCAGCAAAGGACCGATGACCTGGTTCTGTTCTGCCTGTTGATATAGAAAACTGTAGCCGTTTTGTTCGTCAGGACCCTGTACAACCCTGTCTTGTATATGAGGTAGAAAGGCCTGGCAAGCCAGTCAGACCGCCCTGAGTTCCCTGACATTGATATGAAGGGAACCATCTTGAGTGGACCAACAGCCTTGAGTGTTGAGATCACCGAAGTGTGCTCCCCAGCCCAGGTCTGAGGTGTCGGAGACAAGGATCACCGATGAGGATGGGGCCGCAAAAGGAACACCTTCCAACCATGACGAGGGATTCTGCCACCAGATGAGGGACGCCAGGACGCTGTCCGGAATCCTGACTACCCGGTTCATGCTGTACCAGCTGGGGACACAGACCGACGCCAGCCATGCCTGAACAGGTCTGAGGTGGAGTTGTGCATGCCAGACCATGTAAGTACATGCTGCATGTGGCACAGCAGCCTCAGGCACGTGTGGGTGCTAGTGAGTGGGTGGGCCTGCAGGCCCACAATAAGGTCTGAAATGGCCTGGAACCAAGTCTCAGGGAGGAAAGTCCTGGCCCGAGTGGAGTCGAGGACCGATTCGATTAACTCTATGCGTTGTATTTTGTCTCATTTATTATAAACCCCAGGTCGCGACAGGTGAAACAGACCAGGTCAAGATGCCTCTGCACCTGACCCGGAGACCAGCCCTTTATCACCCAGTCATCGAGGTACAGGTATATTTGGACTCCCCGACATCTCAGGTAAGCAGCCACTGGTGCTATACATTTTGTGAATACCCTCGGGGCCGACGAAACACCAAAGGGCATCGCCAAGAACCGGAAATTGCGCCCTCCCAACATGGAGTGGAAGAAGCACCGGTGTCCTGGGAAGATGGAAATATGGAAGTACGCGTCCTTTAAATTGAGGACGGCGTACCAGTCTCTTGGATTCAGGGAGGGGATGATGGATGACAGGGAGACCCTGTGGAACTTCAACTTCTGGAGCTACTTCTTGAGTCGACACAGGTGGGTCTGAGGCCTCCTTTTGCCTTCGGAATTAGGAAGCAGTGGGAGTAGAATCCTCTGCCTTCCATGTTCCGAGGAACTTTTTCCACTGCCCCCAGGTGAAGGTTTTTGATCTCCCGAATAAGGAGTTGCTTGTGAGAAGGGTCCCTGAAGAGCGACGGGGGAGTGGGAGAAGTGGTCAGCTGTAAACGGCAGGGTATAGCCCGAAGAAACCATATTTAGCACTCAGCAGTCCAAGGTGACACAGGACCAGGCCGACCGGAAAGGGCGGAGGCCGTTGAGGAAAGGGAGGGTTTGGATCCAGTACATTGGCTGGGGCACTGTCTTCGAGCGTACCCTCAAAATGACTGCTTCTAGCCTCCCTGACTTCTGGGAGAGTCAGGTTGAGCAGCCGGATGGGAAGAGGATGGGTAGCGTCTCTTACACGCTTTGTCCTTGTTCTTTCTCCTGGAGGAGCCAGACCTGGGAGCCCCCCACAACCTAGACTGCATCTGAGGAGGAGGCAGAGGGCAGAATGGCTTCTTGGACTGCTGAGAGGTGTGCAGACCCAGGGAATGGAGGGTGGCTCAGGTGTCCTTGAGCCCATGGAGCCTAGAGTCAGTCAGCTCAGAAAAGAGCCCCAAACCCTCAAATGGCAGGTCCTGTATCGTGGTCTGCATCTCCTGAGACAGCCCAGAAGCCTGCAACTAGGAGCTGCGTCGCATGGCTACCACCAACACGACCACCCTGGCAGCCAAGCCTGTCGCATCCCAGGCTATATGGAAGATTCCCCAGGCCACCGCCGTGCCTTTGCTCACCAACGCAGCGAACTCTTGGGCACGAACCTGTGGGAGGGCCCCCGTGAACTTACTAAGGGAGTCCCACAGGTTAAAGTTATAACATCCCAGCAGGGCCTGGTGGTTAGAGACCTTAAACTGTAAGCTGGCCATCGAATAAACTTTTCTCCCAAATAAGTTGAGTCTCTTGGTCTCTATTTTTTGAGGGGTCCGCTGGAGTGGCCCTGTCTGTCCCTTTCATTCACCGCAGACATGACCGGTGATGCCGCGGAGGGACGAGTATACAGATACTCAAAATCCTTGCAAGGACACAGTATTTCTTTTCCGCTTTTTAGGATGTTAGCGGAATAGATGAGGGCATTTGAATGGATGAATGGACTATAAGGTGGATAGAAAGTTGGCTAGATTGTTGGGCTCAACGGGTAGTGATCAATGGCTCCATGTCTAGCTGGCAGCCGGTATCAAGTGGAGTGCCCCAAGGGTCAGTCCTCGGGCCGGTTTTATTCAATATCTTCATAAATGATCTGGAGGATGGCGTGGATTGCACCCTCAGCAAGTATGCAGATGACACTAAACTGAGAGGAGAGGTAGATACGCTGGAGGGTAGGGATAGGATACAGAGAGACCTAGACAAATTAGAGGATTGGGCCAAAAGAAATCTGATGAGGTTCAACAAGGACAAGTGCAGAGTCCTGCACTTAGGACGGAAGAACCCCATGCACTGCTACAGACTAGGAAGCGAATGGCTCGGCAGCAGTTCTGCAGAAAAGGACCTAAGGGTTACAGTGGACGAGAAGCTGGATATGAGTCAACAGTGTGCCCTTGTTGCCAAGAAGGCCAACGGCATTTTGGGATGTATATGTAGGGGCACTGCCAGCAGCTTTGAGGGACGTGATCGTTCCCCTCTATTCGACATTGGTGAGGCTTCATCTGGAGTACTGTGTCCAGTTTTGGGCCCCACACTACAAGAAGGATGTGGAAAAATTGGAAAGGGTCCAGCGGAGGGAAACAAAAATGATCAGGGGACTGGAACACATGACTTATGAGGAGAGGCTGAGGGAACTGGGATTGTTTAGTCTGCAGAAGAGAAGAATGAGGGGGGATTTGATAGCTGCTTTCAACTACCTGAAAGGGGGTTCCGAAGAGGATGGATCTAGACTGTTCTCAGTGGTAGCTGATGACAGGACAAGGAGTAATGGTCTCAAGTTGCAGTGGGGGAGGTTTAGGTTGGATATTAGGAAAAACTTTTTCACTAGGAGGGTGGTGAAACCCTGGAATGAGTTACCTAGGGAGGTGGTGGAATCTCCTTCCTTACATATTTTTAAGGTCAGGCTTGAGAAAGCTCTGGCTGGGATGATTTAGTTGGGGATTGGTCCTGCTTTGAGCAGGGGGTTGGACTAGATGACTTCCTGAGGTCCCTTCCAACCCTGATAGACTATGATTCTATGATTTGACAAACTGATTTGGCTATTTTGAGCACCCCTGAGTGGACGGGCAATGTAATTTTTGCTGGTGTGGTGGCCAAGATGACACTTCAGCAACCTCTTCGATTTGCAAGCCCAAATTCTCCATCACTCATTTAAGGAGGGCCTGGTTCTCCTTAAAATCGTCTAGGGGACCGCTGGTGTGGGAGGGTCCGACCACCACCTCGTCCGGGGACGACGATGATGATTGACTGGCCTGAGGGATGGTGTCACCCCTTTCTTTGTTGGGGGAGAGCTCCCTCGGCACCAGAGTATGGGGTGCCGGTTCTGCTTGTGCCGCGGTGCCATGCTCTGATTGCAGCACTGGGTGCACCTCGGCCCTTTTGTCCAACGTGGCCAGGGAAGGCTAGACCAACATCACCAGCACCCCCCATGGATTCCAGGACTGCCAGAGGGGGGGGGGGGAGGGAGGGAGAGAGAGTGTCGGTGTCACAGTCCCTGCTGTGTTGGCACCACGGCTGGTGACGTCTCAGTCTCCTGTGTCGGAGGGGAGTCACCCTGCTTCGGTGACAAGCTGAGAAGTCACGGTCTGATCCAACCACTGCCCCTCTGGTGACCACGGCAGAGCTGTTGAGGCCTGAGTCTACCTACTGACCCTGGTAGGCAAACGACAGTGTGACAGGGAGTCGTGCCATCTGCCAGAGGAGCATTACCAGGGCGAGTGTGACCGATGTCGAGACCCCGAGTGATGGGGACTGACAACAAGGAGACCTTCTGGGAGAAGGTGTTTGGCATATAGACGACCTATGACTCTTGGTACCAGCAGTACGGGGAGCGGCGCCATTAGTCCGGAGTCCCCGGCCTAGTAGGAGGGGAATCTCAACAGAGATCTTGGCCATCTGGCTGGTGAGCTAGGGTACGGTGCCAGGTCCTGCGGTTGCAGTGAGGGGGACTTGCATCTGTGATTTGGTGACCTCCGGTGTTCCGCCAGTCTAGGCTGCAATACACTGGTGACCTTCCCCTTCGGTGCACAAGCAGAGCCACACTGGTCACCTGGCATGGCACCTGCAGAATTGGTCGGCCTTGTCCTTGGCTGCCAAGACCACTTCGGGCACTGAAGGCCCCATCACAGGCTGGGAACCCTTGGTGCTCCCTGGGGTCGGGGGCAGGTCCTTGGCAGGGCTGCTGCATCCAACCTCTGTGGTACTCCCGTGACTCCCCGTAGCAGGCGCATGGCCTGACAGCAGTCCTCTGCCTGATGCTCCCTCCAGGGGACAGAGGACTCCATTTCTTCAGCACCGGCGAGACGGAGCAGTGCTGGGCCGAGTCCGGGGCTGCGCTGCACACTGAGACCAAAGTACTGGGCATAGGTGCTGCAGTGGAGGGTTCCGATGCCGGACAGAGCAACCTCCATCAAGAATGCCCTCAAGCAGAGATCCCGTTCTTTCTGAGTCCATGGGCGAAAGTTCTTACAGATGCGGCACCTGTCCTTGCGATGGCCTTCTCCCAGACACTTAAGACAGCTATCGTGCAGATCGCTGATTGGTATCGGCATGCTACATGACGCACATGGCTTAAAGCCGCGGTAGTGGGGCAAAGTCCTAACAGGGGACTCTCTTGACTAACTAACACTATTAGCTAACTAACTATGAAACTATGTACAACCACAACTAGCAAGTCAATGGATAAACTGCTACCGTTCTTGTGAAGCAAGACAAGACACTTCAACCAACCATCACGGGCGGTAAGAAGGAATTGAGAGGGTGTAGGGCCGGTGGTGCCTGATATGTTGCCGCATGGGAGAGCCACTCCAGGGGGTGCCACAGTCAGCCCTATGGATACCGCTAAGGCAGTAAACTCCGATAACTGTGCACATGGGTGCACATGCACCAAAAATGGAATTGACATGAGCAAGCATTCAGAGAAGAACTAGGTATTGCAAGAGCAAGTCACACAATTGCATGCTGAAAACACTGCACTCCAGACATGGCTCACAGTGCCCTGTTCCCTGATATGTCTGCAGGAATGGTTTGATGGTAATCACCAGGGATTCCATAGTTTTATAAACCAGTGCTGCCTCCTGTTCATGATGCATCCTGAGTCCTACACTACTGATTGTATAAAGGTAAGCCTGGTTATCAGCCTGCTGTCCGGGGAAGCCTCTCCCCTCTTGGAGTGTGACATTTTGGTATTGTCAACTTGGGACATATTCCTGAAAGTCAGTTCAGTGCTGTTTGGAGATCTGCACCAAACTCCAAAAGTGGAGGCCGCCCTAAGAAATCTCCAACAACGGCAGAGCACTACAGGCTCATATGCAGTACAATTCTGTCACCTCATGGCTGATACAGATCGGAACGAGGTGGCGCAGCTATACCAGTTATGGTGGGAAATGTGAGACGAAATTAAAGATGAATTGTCCTGAGTGGAAACTTCCGCAAGTCTGCATGCCCTCATGGATCTTACCATCCATACAGACAATTGGTTACAGGAACAAATGGAGGGAAAAATGGGGGTCTTGCAACTATTTTATCATTTTCTCTTACTTCTTTATCAATGCTTCCTACCAAGCTGATGCAGGTGGACATGGGCTGTTGACGGCTCACCCCCGTAGACAAGAAATGACACTGCCAACACCATCTCTGCTTCTATTCTGGTGAGTCAGGTCACTCCATCTCTGCCTGTCATGTACGCCTCCAAGGTATCAGGAAAAAGAGCTCCCCCACACTTTGGTCTTGACTGGAACACACCCTGAACTCTGTCCCAGGGCTCCCCACTTGCAGGTGCTGGTCCAGTAGCTCATCCCCAGGATGACCCTGCAAACTCCTGTCTCACTAGTCCTCATCAGGTCAGCCTCACCTCAGTCCCCGGAAAAATCATGGAGCATTTCCTCAAGGAATCAATTCTAAAGCACTTAGACGAGAGGAAAGTGATCAGGAACAGTCAGCATGGATTCACCAAGGGGAAGTCATGCCTGACTAATCTAATTGCCTTCTATGATGAGATAACTGGTTCTGTGGATGAAGGGAAAGCAGTGGATGTGTTATTCCTTGACTTTAGCAAAGCTTTTGACACGGTCTCCCACGGTATTCTTGTCAGCAAGTTAAAGAAGTATGGGCTGGATGGATGCACTACAAGGTGGGTAGAAAGTTGGCTAGATTGTCGGGCTCAACGGGTAGTGATCAATGGCTCCATGTCTAGTTGGCAGCCGGTATCTAGCAGACTGCCCCAAGGGTCGGTCCTGGGGCCGGTTTTGTTCAATATCTTCATTAATGATCTGGGGGATTATGTGGATTGCACCCTCAGCAAGTTTGTGGATGACACTAAACTGGGAGGAGTGGTAGATATGCTGGAGGGTAGGGATAGGATACAGAGAGACCTAGACAAATTGGAGGATTGGACCAAAAGAAATCTGATGAGGTTCAATAAGGACAAGTGCAGAGTCCTGCACTTAGGACGGAAGAATCCAATGCACCGCTACAGACTAGGGACTGAATGGCTAGGCAACAGTTCTGCAGAGAAGGACCTAGGGGTGACAGTGGACGAGAAGCTGGATATGAGTCAACAGTGTGCCCTTGTTGCCAAGAAGGCCAATAGCATTTTGGGGTGTATAAATCAGGGCATTGCCAGCAGATCGAGGGACGTGATCGTTCCCCTCTATTCGACATTGGTGAGGCCTCATCTGGAGTACTGTGTCCAGTTTTGAGCCCCACACTACAAGAAGGATGTGGAGAGAGTCCAGTGAAGGGCAATAAAAATGATTAGGGGACTGGAACACATGACTTATGAGGAGAGGCTGAGGGAACTGGGATTGTTTAGTCTATGGAAGAGAAGAATGAGGGAAGATTTGATAGCTGCTTTTAACTACCTGAAAGGTGGATCTAAAGAGGATGGATCTAGACTATTCTCAGTGATAGCAGATAACAGGACAAGGAGTAATGGTCTCAAGTTGCAGTGGGGGAGGTTTAGATTGGATATTAGGAAAAACTTTTTCACTAGGAGGGTGGTGAAACCCTGGAATGAGTTACCTAGGGAGGTGGTGGAATCCCCTTCCGTAGAAGTTTTTAAGGTCAGGCTTGAGAAAGCCCTGGCTGTGATGATTTAGTTGAGATTGGTCCTGCTCTGGGCAGGGGGTTGGACTAGATGGCCTCCAGAGGTCCCTTCCAACTCTGTTATTCTATGATTCTATGATTAAGTCAGGTGCACCGACTGCTTTGCAAACACAGGTTTGGCTCAGGTTTTCAGATTCCCCTGCAAAGCAAGATCACTCCCAACCTCATAGAGACTACTGATGGTTCCCCTTAGTCTTCAGGTCCAGTAATAGAGGAAAAAACTCCCCTGGAGGCCATGATACAGGGGCACCAAGAAATGTTACAATTTAGCATGACCCTTTCTCCACACTTTCTCCTGATCCTCGGTATCTCCTGACTGGCTCTCCACAATCCACTAACGTAGTGGCAAGCACAGGAAGTCTATCTTCCACTGGATTTTGTCAGCAGCACTGTTGGGGACTAATAGATCCTGTTGCGGCACCTAAACTCAAGAGGCTCAGGTGGGGGTGGCTATCCAGGCATAACCCTCTGTTGAAACTACATTGGAATGCCCGTTGAAATACCAAGAATAGGATGAAGTTTTTGAAAAGAGGAGTGCAGAAACCCTGCCTCTACACCAAGACTCTGACTACCCAATAGAGTGCAACCAGGAGCAAAAATACCACTGTCTGGAAGGAGCTCACCACCCAGTCCAGGTATTCACTGATCATAAACATCTGGAGCACCTACATAGGGCAAAAGCCTTAAACCAACAGCAGCTTCGATGGGCCCTATTTTTCTCCCAATTTGATTTCATCATCACATATCATCCCAGGTCCAAAAATGGCAAGGTAGATGCACTGTTCTGAAGATATGGTACTAACCTGTGAGGCCCCAGCCAGGAATATCCCCTCATTTTCAAATCCCATAACTTTCTCAGTGCAGCTCTTCACCAAGATGTACTCACACTGATATGCTCTACCTCTGCCTGAGGAATTCCACCTGACAAACAAGCTATCATCAATAAGCAAACCACGTGACTCCTGGGAAGGGATCACATATATAAGGGACCATATCTATGTTCCCCCAGGACCCAAAAAAGTTGCAGTCCTGCAACTATGTCATGACTTTCCCCCAGCAGGACACTGGGGTACTTTAAGGTTCCAAAACCACTGGGCTACAACTCACAGACGGGCTCCCTAGAGTAATAGCTCCATCCAAAAACTGATGTCTATATGCTTGTGGGGTAAAACCCATCCTGACTAGGATAGCTTCCTTGACCTCCACATACAAGCCAGCCTGTTCATCAATCAGGACCTTATATGCAACTGCTTCCCCAGTCAAAAATGGGGCCATCCTGGCCTCCCAGGATGACTCTTCCCAATCAGCTGCACTAGCCACCCATTCAAATGTGCGAGGGAAGGCTTCTAGTCATCCTGCAGCCCCAATTTTTCCAATACATGGAACAGTCTGCCCATGGAACCCATCCCTGTGCTAGATTGACTCCTGGTACCCCATTTCTCTAGCTGTTGTAAGAACCATTTGTGCAGCTGTCACTGACCTCTGGCCAGTGTTGTTGTACAGGGAAATGTACATCCTGCTCTTTTTGCTGGGTTTCCAGGGAATGGAACAGAAGATTCTGAATTTGTTTCTGCTGCTCCTGCTATTGTAGTGGGCCTGCGAGACTTCAGGTGTACACCACCTTCCATTTTGGATGTGAGACAGGGCCCCCTCACGACACAGCCTAGTGATACAGAAGCTCCGCCTTGCTGCTCAATCAACCCTCCTTAATGGGAGGGAAAGGGGATCTTCGGAATCCCACCACTGGTATCAGTTGTTATGTGGTGCACTCACTGCCAGAGCATCCCATCACGCCAGGATTCAGCACTGCAGTGACTTCATCTTGAGTATTCCCCCTTTTGTTGGCCAATCGGTTTCTGAACTGGTCTTCTGGGTCACTCAGTCCTCCAACCAGGTTGCAGTTAAAGTTCAGTCCCCTTCCAGGGTAACAAAAGTCCAATTAAAATAAAATATCCAACCAACTGAATTTCTGCCCCTCTTGGGCCTGACAGGTCTCCCACTGCCTTTCCTCCCCAAAGACTCCAGCAGCTTCACATGGGACCTGGGACCGGCAAGCTGTATCTCAGGGTGTAATGGTCCCTTGCTCTCCCGCTCGGAGGGAGGCCACTCATTCCAGTCCTGTTTGGCCAGGATTCGAGTCCGCAGGACAGCCAAGAGCCCACAATAGGGCTGGGCAATCAATAGTCATAGTCAGGCTTTAGCCTGGGTTTGGACGGCTCAAACTGTCGGCCCCGAAACAGTCTATAACTGAGCTGGGGGCCTGGGCTTGAGGAGGCTCAGGCAGCCAACAACAAACAGACTATCAGGGCTGGCTTTAGCCTGGGTGGAGCTCAGGTAGCCAGCAAACAGTTTATAAGGGAGCTGGTAAGGGAGGCTCCTTCTTCAGGGCTAGAGCTTCCCTGAACAATGTAGGGAGTCAGCCACCCCAGGGTGGGGTGACAGGGGGATGCGGGCCCACCCTACTTCACTGCTTCCCAGCTCAGGGCCCTGGCAGGGGCAGCACTGGCTGCCCCTGCGTCAGTGGGGATCCAGCCACAACACGCTGACTGAGCCACACCTGACTCTGCAGCCAGCTGCTCTGTGGCTGCCCCTGGACCACTTCCTGCTTCCCCAGGGTTCGGTACCTGTGGCCTCCAGGCCTCTTCCGGCTCCTTGGGGTACACGGCAGGCACTCCGGGCCAGTCCTTGCCAGCATCTGGGGATCGGGACCAGCCAGGCGTAGGTTCCCCTCTGGGACGTGGCAGAACAGGCAGAGTATCCTCCTCTGCAGGCTCTGCCCCAACTGTGCTGCTGAGCCTGCCTTCCAGCCACGCTCTGGTACTTCCGGTGAGGGGGGCGGGACGATCTAGGCTCTGCCCTCCAAGGGGAGTGTAATGGTCCCTCACTCTCCCACTCGGAGGGAGGCCACTCGGCCTTGCTACACGGGGCTTCCCAAAGGAGCCAAAACTGGGTTTTTATCCCAGCTTCCTTCTGATTGTGTTCTCTTATGCCCTTTTTATTGTAAGGCCTAGTATTTGCCACACTAATACACGACCCCTTCAGTCCTTCCCCTTCAGGCTGGGATGCAGTTAATTATAGCACAGGTAGGGCTAACTGAACAGGTCTCCTAGCCCTTAAAAAGGCAGACTGTGAGAATTCATTGGTCTCAAACCACAGTCTGTGGGGCTCCAAGTGGGCAGGGCTTCCACACTGCCGCCAGACAGCCTTGTTGAGCACATCATACTTCCTGGGAGACAGTCACTGTAGGAAGTGCTGCCCACAATAGAAATTATTGGCAGCCCCTCCGTCAACATCTGATTGACTCAGACCAAGTGTTTAAACAAGGCAGGAGTACCAGAAAGTTATCTGAGAAACAAAGTAGATCCCTGACATGCTGTTGAGACAGACCCTGCCTTGTTCCTGGTCCCTTGCTTGGCTCCTGGTTCCTGCTCCCTTGCCTCATTCCCAGTTTCTGCCTCCTTGCCTTGCCCTCCAGTTCCTGGCTATTGATTCTGGCTTAACCCGTGGCTATTGACTAAGGCCTGACCCTCAGCTCTGGTTCCTAGCTGCTGACTCTGGCTTACCCCTTGGTTCTGGTTCTTGACTATTGATGCCAGTTTAACCTTCAGCTTCAGCTCAGTAGGCTATTGACCCTAGCTTGACCCTAGGCTCTGGTTCCCAGTTATGGAACTTGACATGATCCTTGGCTTGACCACTCAGGACCAACTGCCTATGGCTCTAACTACTGGAACTGAATGCCCATGCCCTGGTTCCTGACAGCTTGCACAGACACCTCCGACATTCTGTGGCCAACACTCCAGCAGGAGTTGGAGGGACTAGGCATTCCATTGTCCCATAGGGGCACCGGATCTGCAGGCACAGGTCGCCCACGTACAAGCAGAGATTTCAGCTCTGTAGGCCCAGGTGCTGCAACTTTTTGCAGAAAACCCTCCACAAGCAACCCATGCATAAGGAGATACATCACACATGGTGTGAGTGATAGCGCCGCTATACAAGCCAGGACCTGTGGTTTGATGGAGACCCCTGAAAATTCCTTAACCAGTGTCATCATTGTTTCTGCTCCACCCCCAGACCTACCCCCTCGGTCAGGCCAAGGTGGGATTGGTAATTAGTTTCTGACAGGTGAGGCACTGTTTTGGGCCTCCCCCCTGCTCCAGCAGAACAGTCCAGCACTGAGCCTTGTCTATGATTTTTTATTACCCTTGGTGCATGTGATCGCTGAAGCTGCCCTGCAGAACTTCACACAGGGACAAGGGCCAGCTGCCTTGTAGGCTGCACATTTCTGATGGCTTGTGGATGACATCAAGTGGAATGAAGTAGCCCAGATCTACCAGACTCAGTGAGGACTCAGTGAAGAGGTTCAGAATGTGTGGAAGCCACCACGGGCCTGGACACCTTCACTGATCTAGCCATCCACATTGACAATGGGCTACAGAAGCAGAGAGAGGAAAAGAGGGGTTCTACCCAGTTCTTGCCCACATCTTGCACTAGCACCCTCGAGCTCATCCCCTGAACACATGCAGGTCAACGTGGACTGCCAACGCTTGACCACCAAGGAGAAGGAGCAACCTTGGCACAAACAAGCTTGCACTACTACTGCGGTGAGTCAGAACACATACTTGCTTCATGCATCATGGACCCCAGCCAGGAAGGGATCAGGAAATGACCAAGCTTGGACTTCATAGTGGGTCTTGGCTTGGGCACAACCACAAAAATACACTCAGGACTGACCCCTGCCCCCAAGTCTTGACAGGCCCACCCAGACATTTCCTGCATCTTCAGGTTCCAAGTTAGCTGTGCCTCCGTGGCAAAACTTGACAGCTGCCATTGCTGTGGGCACTCACTGTTTCCAGGGCTACTGCCAATTTCACAAATTCCAAGACAGCCCAAGCTCTGCAAATCACCATCTGGCAGGAGTCCATACCAGACATTTTGGAAACCAGCAATGGGACACTCTTGTCATTGGGGCCGGTAACCCAGAAGACAAATTGGAGGATTGGGCCAAAAGAAATCTGATGAGGTTCAATAAGGATAAGTGCAGGGTTCTGCACTTAGGATGGAAGAATCCAATGCACCGCTACAGACTAGGGACCGAATGGCTAGGCAGCAGTTCTGCAGAAAAGGACCTAGGGGTGACAGTGGATGAGAAGCTGGATATGAGTCAGCAGTGTGCCCTTGTTGCCAAGAAGGCCAATGGCATTTTGGGATGTATAAGTAGGGGCATAGCGAGCAGATCGAGGGACGTGATCGTTCCCCTCTATTCGACATTGGTGAGGCCTCATCTGGAGTACTGTGTCCAGTTTTGGGCCCCACACTACAAGAAGGATGTGGATAAATTGGAGAGAGTCCAGCGAAGGGCAACAAAAATGATTAGGGGTCTAGAACACATGACTTATGAGGAGAGGCTGAGGGAGCTGGGATTGTTTAGCCTGCAGAAGAGAAGAATGAGGGGGGATTTGATAGCTGCTTTCAACTACCTGAAAGGGGGTTCCAAAGAGGATGGCTCTAGACTGTTCTCAATGGTAGCAGATGACAGAACGAGGAGTAATGGTCTCAAGTTGCAGTGGGGAAGGTTTAGATTGGATATTAGGAAAAACTTTTTCACTAAGAGGGTGGTGAAACACTGGAATGCGTTACCTAGGGTGGTGGTAGAATCTCCTTCCTTACAGGTTTTTAAGGTCAGGCTTGACAAAGCCCTGGCTGGGATGATTTAACTGGGAATTGGTCCTGCTTCGAGCAGGGGGTTGGACTAGATGACCTTCAGGGGTCCCTTCCAACCCTGAGATTCTATGATTCTAAGACAGTGCCCCTGGAAGCAATAATTCAGGAACCCCATGTAATCCTGCAGTTCAGTGTGATCTATCCCCGGCATTTCAGCATTGAGCATGTCAGCAGGCCTGCCTCCATAGTAACAGTTGCACGTCCAGGGGTCAGTCCCAGGCAATACTGAGTGCACCTCCACGTCTGCTGGGGCTCACAGCAACTGGCCAAACCAAACCACGCCTGGGTCCGACCCCCCACATTCCTGATAAATACTAGGATTATGCAGGTATCTTCAAAAAAAGAATGTGGACATGTTGCCTCTGCACTGAGACTATGACTTCCTTGTTGTCCTACAACCTGGGGTGAAGGTTCCCTATGGCCATATTTACACGATGTCCGAACCAGAACCAGTAGCTCTTTTTGCAAATATTCAAGAAAACCTGGCCCAAGGGTTTATTTGCTTCTCAACATTTCCCGCAGGGACCCTGGCCTTCTTCGCAAAGAAGAAAGACAGGACTCTGCACCTCTTTAGAGACTATGAGGCTTTGAACCAATGGATAATTTGGAACTGGTACCCTCCGTCCTTAATCTCTGACTTGCTGGATGATGTAAGATACTCATGGATATTCACCAAACAAGACCTCTGGTGGGCATACAATCTAATACACATCTAGACCAGGGATAAATGGAAGGCTGCTTTGCGAACTTGTTACAGATACTTTGAATACCTGGTAATATTCTTTGGACTGAACATTTGGTAATGTCCCTGTGATCTTGCAACACTTCATCAATGATGTATTTAGGGACATTCTGGATCAATAAATTGTTGTCCATTTAGATTATATTTGTCTTTTTGGAGAATCCAGGGCAGCACAAACACCACATCAGGACCGGCCAGGAGAGGTAGCAGCAGCATAGTCTATATACAAAACTGGAAAAGTGAACCTTCAACCAATCCTCTGCAGAGCTTTTGGGGTACATGCGCTCTGCATGAAGCCAAATAAGATGAAAGCTGTCTACAACTAGGAGTACTTGGGAAGTGCAGTGTTTCCTACATTTCACCAATTTCTATCACCACTTCATTCCAGGGTTCTCACAGTGAACAGTTGGCTTGACATCCCTCCTCTGCAAGACTGTCAAATTTGTTTGGTTATCTGAGGCTCACGAAGCCTTCAAACAGCTCAAAATCAGCTTCACCACTGCTCCTATTTAGGTGCATCCTGATTCAGTTAGAGAGTTCTTAGTGGAAGCCGATGCATCTAATGTGACCATATAGGTCACACTCTCTCAGATGCACGGGCCCCAGCACCTGCTGCACATAACACTCATGGAAGCTAAAACACACAGAAAAAAAGTACAAAATCCTCTATAAGGAATTGCTTGCGATTAAATCCACATTTGAAGAGTGGAGTCACTGCCTAAAGGCAATGGATTGCACCCTCAGCAAGTTCACGGATGACACTAAGATGGGGGGAGAGGTAGATACACTGGAGGGTAGGGATAGGTCCAGAGGGACCTAGAAAAATTGGAGTATTGGGTCAAAAGAAATCTGATGAGGTTCAACGAGGACAAGTGCAGAGTACTGCACTTAGGATGGAAGAATCCCATGCACTGCTACAGGCTGGGGACCGACTGGCTAAGCGGCAGTTCTACAGAAATGGACCTGGGGATTACAGTGGACAAGAAGCTGGATATGAGTCAACAGTGTGCCCTTGTTGCCAAGAAGGCTAACGGCATATTGGGCTGCAATAGTAGAAGCACTGCCAGCAGATCGAGCGAAGCTCTTTTTTTTGTTAACTATGTTAACTACCAGCAGCCTCCCCAAACCCGTCAGCTACCAACTTAGTTTAAGGATCCACCACATTCCAGAACTAACGGGGCATGTCAAGGACATTAAGAAGACTGCCGGAGACAGGAGGAACTGATCTTTTATGTAGGCCAGAAGATCTGGTTATCTGCTAAGCATTGCAACATGGGCAGGCCATCTCTCAAGCTAGACCACCAATTGCTTGGACCCTATATATTTATCAGAAAATCAACTGTTGCTTTCAAACTCCACAACCTCAAATTGTACCCAGTCTTCCATATTTCCCTCTTGAAAGCACCCACTGAAAATCTCTTCCCTGACTGAACACAGCCATCACCTTACTAGTTCCAGTTCAGGGCAACGAGGTGTCTGAGGATTGGGCTCCAGATTATTGTGGTACCTCGTAGACTGGGAAGGCTATGGCCCCAAAGAGTAGTACTGGGAGCCTGCCAGTAACATTCATGCCCCTGAACTTGTAAAAGACTTTCACTAATGTCACCCACAAAAACCTGGCATGACAATCTTTTGTCACCGTCTTTTGTAGGTGACAAATCTGAGAAATTCTCACAGATTGAAGTGTCACTAGAGGAGGTTTTGGAATTAATTGAGAAACTTAACAGTAACAAGTCACCGGGACCAGATGGCATTCACGCAAGAGTACTGAAAGAACTCAAATGTGAAATTGCAGAACTATTAACTATGGTCTGTAACCTGTCCTTTAAATCAGCTACTGTACCCAATGACTGGGAGATAGCTAATGTAACGCCAATATTTAAGAAGGGCTCTAGAGGTGATCCTGGTAATTACAGACCAGTAAGTCTAACATTAGTACCGGGCATATTAGTTGAAACAATAGTAAAGAATAAAATGGTCAGGCACATAGAAGATCATATTTTATTAATCTATTAGTGTTCTTTGAAGGGGTCAAACAACATGTGGACAAGGGGGATCCAGTGGACATAGTATACTTAGATTTCCAGAAAGCCTTTGACAAGGTCCCTCACCAAAGGCTCTTCCGTAAATTAAGTTGTCATGGGATAAGAGGGAAGATCCTTTCATGGATTGAGAACTGATTAAAAGACCAGGAACAAAGGGTACGAATAAATGGTAAATTTTCAGAATGGAGAGGGGTAACTAGTGATGTCAGTCCTAGGACCAATCCTATTCAACTTATTCATAAATGATCTGGAGAAGGGGGTAAACAGTGAGATGGCAAAGTTTGCAGATGCTCAAGATAGTTAAGACCAAAGCAGATTGTGAAGAACTTCAAAAAGATCTCACAAAACTAAATGGATTAGGCAACAAAATGGCAAATGAAATTTAATGGGGATAAATGTAAAGTAATGCACATTGGAAAAAATAATCCCAACTATACATACAATATGATGGGGGCTAATTTAGCTACAACTAATCAGGAGAAAGATCTTGGAATCATCGCGGATAGTTCTCTGAAGACGTCCACGCAGTGTGCAGCGACAGTCAAAAAAGCAAACGGGATGTTAGGAATCATTAACAAAGGGATTGAGAATAAGACAGAGAATATCTTATTGCCCTTATATAAATCCACGGTATGCCCACACCTTGAATACTGTGTACAGATGTGGTCTCCTCATGTCAAAAAAGATATACTGTCATTAGAAAAACTTCAGAGAAGGGCAACTAAAATGATTAGGGGTTTGAAATGGGTCCCACATGAGGAGAGATTAAAGAGGCTAGAACTTTTCAGCTTGGAAAAGAGGAGACTAAGGATGGGGATATGATAGAGGTTTATAAAATCATGAATGGGGTGGAGAAAGTGAATAAGGAAAAGTATTTACTTGTTCCCATAATATAAGAACTAGGGGCCAACAAATGAAATTAATGGGTAGCAGGTTTAATAAAACTAAAGGAAGTTCTTCTTCACTCAGCGCACAGTCAACCTGTGGAATTCCTTGTCTGAGGAGGTTATGAAGGCTAGGACTATAACAGGGTTTAAAAGAGAACTGGATAAATTCATTGAGGTTAAATCCATAAGTGGCTATTAGCAGGATGGGTAAGGAATGGTGTCCCTAGCCTCTGTTTGTCAGAGGGTGGACATGGATGGCAGGAGAGAGATCACTAGATCATTACCTGTTAGGTTCACTCCCTCTGGGACACCTGGGATTGGCCACTGTTGGTAGACAGGATACTGAACTGGATGGACCTTTGGTCTGAACCATTATGGCCTTTGTGTTCAGTGCCCCAGGGCACACCTGAAGAGGGGCAATGTAAGGATTCATGGGACTTGAAACCACATCTGCTGGAGGCCAAGCAGGTGGCCCTTCCACACTGCCAGAAGGCATCCCAGGAGACCAGTCACTGTGGGGAGTGCCACCCACGGTACTGACGACTGGCAGCCCCACCCTATATCTCTGATTGTCCCAGACCTACTATTTAAGCCTGAAGGGAGTTCCAGGAAGTTGTATGTGCACCAATCCAGATCCCTGAACTGCTGCTGAGACAGACCCCTAATCATTCTTGCTTTCTTGCCTCATTTATGGTTCCTAGCTATTGACTCCAGCTTAACCCTTGGCTACAGCTCCTGGCTATTGACTCCAGATTGATCCTAGGCTCCAGACCCCAGCTACCAACTCACCTGCTTCAGGCTCCACCACCTAAAGCTCTAACCACTGGACTTTACTGCCCATGCCCTGATTCTGGACACAGGCTATCCTGTTACATACAGGCTCTGCCACACATGCCATTGGTATAAGGGCCTCAACAGCAGGCTTATTATGCCCCATCACTCTTTTTAATCTGGTAGCAGTAATTAGTGTGCACTGACACTCCTATCCTGAAGCCTGCAGCAGGGCATAGGTCAAACCCATGAATCTTCTTAGCCCCAAAGTGGGGTTCAACCTACCACCCTGCCTCATCAGACCTGCAGCAGGAATTACCCATCCTCCTCTCCCCTCTGGAGTCTTTAACCACAAAGTTCACGCAGTGTTCCTTAAAAAATGAAAAACAGTCTCATCAGAGGAAACTTTATAAATTGCAGACTGACTTAGCTCACCCTCCCTTTCACAATGCTAAGCCCTGGCCTTTCTCTGACCACCCCACTTCTCACAGGTGTCAAGATGACAAACATTTTCCAAGGAATAGTTCTTCTGCAGAAAAGGACCTAGGGGTGACAGTGGACGAAAGCTGGATATGAGTCAACAGTGTGCCCTTGTTGCCAAGAAGGCCAATGGCATTTTGGGATGTATATGTAGGGGCATTGCCAGCACATCGAGGGATGTGATCGTTCCCCTCTATTCGACATTGGTGAGGCCTCATCTGGAGTACTGTGTCCAGTTTTGGGCCCCACACTACAAGAAGGATGTGGAAAAATTGGAAAACGTCCAGCGGAGGGCAACAAAAATGGTTAGGGGACTGGAACACATGACTTATGAGGAGAGGCTGAGGGGAGGCTGAGGGAACTGGGATTGTTTAGTCTGCAGAAGAGAAGAATGAGGGGGGATTTGATAGCTGCTTTCAACTACCTGAAAGGGGGTTCCAAAGAGGATGGCTCTAGACTGTTCTCAGTGGTAGCAGATAACAGAACAAGGAGTAATGGTCTCAAGTTGCAGTGGGGGAGGTTTAGGTTGGATATTAGGAAAAACTTTTTCACTAGAAAGGTGGTGAAACACTGGAATGCATTACCTAGGGAGGTGATGGAATCTCCTTCCTTAGAAGTCTTTAAGGTCAGGCTTGACAAAGCCCTGGCTGGGATGATTTAGTTGGGGATTGGTCCGGCTTTGAGCAGGGGGTTGGATTAGATGACCTCCTGAGGTCCCTTCCAACCCTAATATTGTATGATTCTATGAAATAAGCTGAATGGTATGGTCCACATCATGGAGCACATTTCTCTATACAGCTCTTCAGGGATACTTCAGCTAATGGAGTGCAGGGGCAAACAACATTTTAGCAGAGGGCTCCCAGCTGTGGAACATGTCACTAGGGATCAGGAGGTGTCTATCTAGGGACCTGAATGGCTTTCCATTGTAAGTATTTAAAAATAGAAGAAACTATAGCAAACTCTCTTTTCTTCCTTCTTTCCTTCCTTCCTTCCCAGCCCTTATGAGAAATAGCTGGAGCGTGCACATACATATGAGCATGGGTGAATTTAAACCTTACCGAGGGAAGGATAATGCAAAGAGATGAATTTGCATTTCTTTCCTAATTCAGTGGGTCCTGTGGTCATTCTTACCTATTGGGGGAATTAGTTCCACAACCTAGGTCTTGCTCCTGTGACAGTTCTGTCTTCTGCATTCAGGAGCCTCCCACTATTTATTACTTGATGGTTTCACTGTTCCCATGGAACACACCTTTTGCAGGAGGCTGTGGCTGTGGAAGGGGAGGTGATCTCTTAGGTACCTAGGGCCAATCCAGTGGAGGACTTTCATTACCTTGAGCTGACCTTAAATGGGCAGCCAGGTTGTATTGCGACTAGCTGGAGCTTTCTCAGGACTCATTATCAGATATAGTCAGTAGAAACAATTGAGCCCAAAGGTCACAAATGGGAATCACTGTGATCAGCTCTGTTTCTGATAGAATGTCAGCAATCCTGAAGCTTAGCCGGTGCAAATATTAGCATGTCCTTGTATGCACTTAGGAGGCAGTATGGGTGACGCTAGACTGAGCAATCAATGGCGAGTAATCTGCTATTCCTGAGTGTAGACAATGCCCAAGTCATGTTAGAGTCTCAAGAAAACAGTGTGATTATTAGTTCAGGAAGGAAAATACATTATCAATATCCAGAGGCTGATCGGAATGTGTTCGAAGAGGAGGTTGCTGTTTTCTTCGTACTATCTCCACTATCAGGGACGAGGAAAGATGCTCAAATTCCTTCATCATTATTACCTGATTAAAATGTGACTCTTTAACCACAAAGTTCAGGCAGTGTTCCTTAAAAAGCGAAAAACAGTCTCATCTGAGGAAATTCTGTAATTTTATACAGAACAGAAGAAAAACCATTACAAAGCATCCATTCCAAAATCCCCACTGAAGATTCCCAACAGTATTAACCATGAGAAGAGAACTCAATGGTTTTTCACCAGAATCCTGAGAAATCAGTATCACGTGATAGCATAATCTTGGTTATTCTTTCTGATATTAAATACAAAAAGCTTTGTCAATGCAACATTATTTATGCATAAAATTAAGCACTCAAAATGGAATGCCCAAGTTAAGGCTGAATGCACAACCTTGCCTCTACCCACATAAGTGTATGTGTTATGACACACTGTGCTTACACAATCACGTAATCTCTCAAATGATGCTATATTTGACATCACACATTTTTATTCCAAACCTTTAGTTCAGATGTGTAGCATCTTGTAACATATTCATCCGTGTATAAAGAATGATATCTTACGGTAACCATAGTTCTTAAAAAGAAAAGGAGGACTTGTGGCACCTTACAGACTAACCAATTGCCACAAGTAGTCCTTTTCTTTTTGTGAATACAGACTAACACGGCTGCTACTCTGAAACCTGTCATAGTTCTTAAAGAGGTGTTGTCCACCTAGATTTCACTTCCGGGGCACATGCACCCTGTATGTGTGAAATTTGATTCTTTCTGGCCAACAGTATCCATTGTCTGTGCCCTGGACATTCTCATGCCTCACACCTGAGGACATACAATACGTCTACAATGCAATGATAAACTCACAGAATTGAGTCTCAGAGCCTGGATCAACTGACTCAGGCTTATGGGGTTCCAGCTGCGAGACTAGAAGTGGCAGTGCAGACATTCAGGATCAGACTAGAGCCCAGGCCTCCCCTCTTACAGAGTCTCAGAGCAAAGGCTCTAGCCCAGGCCCAAACTTCTACCCTGCAATTTTATAGCCCCGCAGCCCGAGCCCCATGAGCCTAATTCAGGGGTCTTTTATTGCAGTGTAAATGTACCCATAAAGGACAGAGTAGGCCTAATGATCCTTCAGTTCCTTTGCCAATACACAATCCCAGAAGAGCAGGAAACAGTAGATACAGAAAGGAAGTGGATTGTGTAAGCCATGTGAATAACACACCTTGAAGGTGTGTTACAAGGTAAATAACTGTTCCTTCTTCTTCAAGTGACTGTCCACACAGATTCCACTTCTGATGACTATCAAGCAGTGACCTTACTATGGGTTCTTGGAGTCCTAATTAAATAATGAATGCAAGACAGCTCTACCAAAGTGGGAGTCTGATCTTGAAGTTTCAACTAAGGACGAGTCATGGTAAAAGTGTGGACTGATCCGCACGTCACTGACGTGCAAATTTTGAAATAGGGATGTTTCATATAGAAGCTGAAGAAACCGCCTGAGCTCTGGTGGAATGAGCTCTCATGAGCATGGGTGAATGTGACCCAAGGCACACATGTATTCACATCCTAAGCATTACTGCAATAACATTTGTACAAAACATGCCTTGAAAGCTAACACCACCCTGGTCAATAATATAATTGTGAACATAGGTGCTGACTCCTTGGGTGCTCCGGGCTGGAGGACCCATGGGGAAAAATTAGTGGGTGCTCCGCATCCACCAGCAGCCAACCTCCCCAATCCTCACCTCCTTCTCCTCCCCCCACCCAAGTGCACTGCGTCCCTGCTCCTTCCCCTCCCTCCCAGCACTTCCAGCCTGCCCGTCGCCTAACAGGTGTTTGGCGGTGCTAAGGACTTTCCGGGAGGGGGAAGAATGGGGATGTGGCACGCTCTGGGGAGGAGGCCGAGAAGAGGCAGGGCAGGGGTGGGTACTTGGTGGAAGGGGGTGGAATGGGGGTGGGGCAAGGGCGGTGCAGGGGTGGGAAGAAGCAGGGCCAGGGGGTCGAGCACCCACTGGGCAGAGGGGAAGTGGTTACATATGTTTGTGAAACATATGTAACATTATATATGAAATTATAAATGTTCTCTATAATGTTATTAGAGCATGTTTAAGACCAGATGGTCTAGCCCAGGTAAAGCCAATAAACCAATTTGTCTTAGACTAACAAATTTGTTTAGCCTTAGTTTACATATTAGCACTAAACAAAGCCATCAAGCTAAATCGAGTGGGGGTTATCCTGAGACTGAACTCAGGAGACAGAACTAACATAGTTCTTGCATCCCTGAGAGAGACAGGAGACTGAATCATGGAAGTCAACGAATAGCTATGCAGGTGGTGTTGGAGAGAAGGCTTTGGATTCTTTGACCATGAGATGGTGTTCCAAGAAGGAGGAGTGCTAGGCAGAGACGGGCTCCACCTAATGAAGAGAGGGAAGAGCATCTTCGCGAGCAGGCTGGCTAACCTAGTGAGGAGGGCTTTAAACTAGGTTCACCGGGGGAAGGAGACCAAAGCCCTGAGGTAAGTGTGGAAGTGGGATACCGGGAGGAAGCACGAGCAGGAGTGTGTGAGAGGGGAGGGCTCCTGCCTCACACTGAGAAAGAGGGGTGATCAGCGGGTTATCTCAAGTGCCTATATACAAATGCACAAAGCCTGGGAAACAAGCAGGGAGAACTGGAAGTCCTGGCAAAGTCAAGGAATTATGATGTGATTGGAATAACAGAGACTTGGTGGGATAAATCCCATGACTGGAGTACTGTCATGGACGGATATAAGCTGTTCAGGAAGGACAGGCAGGGCAGAAAAGGTGGGGGAGTTGCACTGTATGTAAGAGAGCAGTATGACTGCTCAGAGCTCTGGTATGAAACTGCAGAAAAACCTGAGAGTCTCTGGATTAAGTTTAGAAGTGTGAGCACCAAGGGTGATGTCGTGGTGGGAGTCTGCTATAGACCACCGGACCAGGGGGATGAGGTGGACGAGGCTTTCTTCAGGCAACACGCAGAAGCTACTAGATCGCACGCCCTGGTTCTCATGGGAGACTTCAATCACCCTGATGTCAGCTGGGAGAGCAATACAGTGGTGCACAGACAATCCAGGAAGTTTTTGGAAAGTGTAGGGGACAATTTCCTGGCGCAAGTGCTGGAGGAACCAACTAGGGGCAGAGCTCTTCTTGACCTGCTGCTCACAAACCGGGAAGAATTAGTAGGGGAAGCAAAAGTGGATGGGTACCTGGGAGGCAGTGACCATGAGATGGTCGAGTTCAGGATCCTGACACAAGGAAGAAAGGAAAGCAGCAGAATACGGACCCTGGACTTCAGAAAAGCAGACTTCTTCTGAAGTAACCAAGTTGGGCAAAGGCAAAGTGAGCCTTGTGGGCCGCTGGCTGGCTGTTGGGGTCAAAGCTCTGGACAAAAGCTGCACAGTCACAAGACACCCAGGGTTAAAAGGCAGATATTGATCAAACCCCTGTCTGGCCTGAGTGAACCCCAAAACATCCAAGTGAAATCTACCCTAGCTACTTCCTAACAGGATCTAATATAGTTAGTTATCTATTTGGACAACCTTTGGGTGGAAGTGGCTTGAACCTTAACCCTATCTGAAAAGGCTACACACAGTCTGTGGGATCTTGTGAAGGATGTGATCCCATCCAGGTAGTATGTTAGAGCCCTACTATGTCAAAGGGTGTGCCATTTGGCTTCCCCCTGGTGTGAGAGTAGCACTTGAGGGAGAAAACTGGGCAGGGAAGCAACTGATTTAAATAAAAATCAGAAACAATATTAGGCAGGAATTTGGAGTGAGGCCTATCTTTATGGAATGTCATGTCAGGTGGACCATCTATAAGGGCTTGCATGTCCCCTAACCTATGAGTTGATGTAAGCAGTGTGGAAGTATAACATTATATAAGTATAGCGTTGTATAAGGGGACATGCTGGATACATTGTATATGAGAGGGCATGCCAAAACATGTTACAAAGTATCTGAGGGAGCACATGTAGGGACAGTTAGCTTTTGAATGGAGAAGCAATTAAGACAGAGCCAGCAAGTCTAAGAATCAGGCATCAGAATGGAAGGTGTGAAGGGCAATTAGTTAAGTTAACTGGAAGCTGTTAAAGGAGATTGTTAAGGGTGGCAGGTAATTGAAGATACGTGACTGGTCTCAGGGATCTCGAAGGGTGGTGACTAAAATCTTTTTTCTTCTTTTGTCTGTAACTTCTCTGTAACTTGTTCTCCAAAAACAGTATAAATTAAGAGACACAAGCCCCACTCTAAATGTATTAGCAGAGCAGCTTTGCTAATAAAACAGAGTGGTCTGATAAATTGTGAGTCTGAGTCAAACTTTGACAGCAGTCTTCATAGACAGTTGATCAAAAAAGCAGGTTGCTTGTGGCTAAAAAGGAGGTCCCACTAAACAGTTAACACTGTGTTGAGGTCCCAGGAAGGAGGAGCCCCTTGGTCTGGGTGGAAAAACATGAATAAAACCCTTACGGAATCTAGCAACTGTAGGGTGGGAAGATACAGTATAACCCTGAATTGAGGATGGTATGCAGCTATTACTGCTAAATGTACTCTTATGGATCTGATGGATGGCCCCAAATGTGTTAGAGCTAGCAGACAGTCCTGAGTAGCAGAAAGAGGAATTGACAAGGGAAATGTTTTGGAGCCCAAATAGAAAACCTCTTCCATTTTGTTTCATTTCTCAGTATAGTAGAGGTTTTTCTGCTATGTACCAAACTGTCCTGGACTTCATTTGAACAGCTCCTTTCAAAGGCAGTTAATCAGCCAACAACCACACTGTCAGATGTAATGATGAAAGAGGTGAAAGATCTCACTTCTGTTTTGCAAAATCATGTCAGATAGAACAAGTGGTGTGTTGATAGGTTCATCAGCTCAGAGTATCAGAGCTGTCTGGGCCACGCTGGGTCTAGCATAATAACTGAGGCTGAACCTTGTCCGAGTTCCCTCAGGATTCCTGGTATTAAATGAATTGGCAGAAGGCATACATGAGCCCCTCTGCCTATGAGGCTACAGAAAGCCTGGACTCAAAACCCCTCTGGAGCAGAACACACGGCATTTCTTGTTCTGATCTGTGGCATATATGTCTATTTCTGGACACCATATTGCAAGGGACCATTAAAGGTGAATTGGCCTGTTAACAACCCTTCAGTCATGGGGGGGAAAGGCCGGGGGGAGGCAACTTGTCAGAGAAGTTGTTAGAGGGTTGTTGGTGAGATTGTTGTAATAAGCCATAAATCTAGAGTCCTATTTAGTCCATGATTTTTAGGGTCTAGCAAAGTTATAAATTTAAGCTCCCAGTAGTCTCTTTTGAAGATGTGAAGATTTCCTGAGAAGTCAGATAGAGTGATCATTTTCTGAAAAGTGTTCACCCACGTGGTGTTTTTTTCTTTTTTTATGATTTTTCTGTTAGCTCATTCGAGAGCATAGTGCCCGTCTGGTTTCACTCACATAGTTGTTACTGGGGCATTTAGTGCACCAGATAAGGTATGCCACATGTTGCAGGACTCTCAGATCTTGAAAGGTGTATTGGGGAGGGGGTGTCAATCATCGTAGCCATGGAGATATGTCTACAGGTTTTGCATCTGTTGTTCTGGCAGGGGTCTGGTAAAGATTTGAATTGATGTGTCCTGGTCTGTGGGGAGCTTGCTTCTAATGATGATTTTGGAGAAGCTGCGGGGTTGTTTGAAGGCCAGAAGAGGGGTTCAGAAAAGATTTCTTTCAGAATGTGGACCCCATAGAGTATGGGTTGTGAATATTTAATGCTATCTTATATGGGTTCCAGTGTGGGATGGTAAGTGACAACTACTGGTGTGCAGTCAGAGGGGGTTTTATTTCTGTATTGAAGCAGGTTCTCTCGGGGTATTTGTGTGGCCTGTTCCATGATGCAATCTACTTCTCTGGTGGAATGTCCTTGTTTGGTGAAGGCAGTTTTAAGTGTGTTAAGGTTTACATCCCACTGTAGCACTTAGTGAAGAGCTTCTCCCATCAGCGTAGGTACTCCACCTCCAGAGAGGCGATAGCTATGTTGACGGGAGAAGCCCGTACTGTTTACACCCAGATTAAGCAGGTTCCTTTTCCCTGGGTAAGGTAACAGGCAGTTCCAGAACAATCAGGAACTTGCTGGAACCAATTAAGGCAGGCAGGCTAATTAGGACACCTGGAGCCATCAACCGATACATGAGGGGACTACCGCCAGACCTTTGTGTCTGGGTAAGCCAGAATGAACCCTCCACCTATGACGAGGTTGTCGCACCAGTAGAGAGGCAAAGGACGGCAAGGGAACTGACCCAACCACTTAAGGTTAAAGCATCTTAAGGCACCCTGGGTTAAACAAGCAGCACCAAGCCCCAAAGCTTGGGCAACTGGGCCCCCAGGAGGGCCTAGTGGAAAAAGAGAGAGGCTGAAGACCCATCAGAAGCAGCAAACAGTTGGAGCACTGAGGGGAAAGAGGATAGTATCATTAGACTGCCCAAACCGAGAGACTGGGCAATGCCTAGGGCCCCATACAGATGTTACACCTGAGGGAGTGGGGACACATAGCTGCACAGTGTCCCAATGCCGAGGAGCCTATGCAGTGTAACCTGGGGAACTGGGCAGACACATGCTCCCTAATTCACCTGGTGGGGGTCGCACTAACCCTGCATATATACACCAGACCAGTAAAACTAAATGTGGCAGAAACCACGGCACTAGTTGATTTGGGGAGTGCTATCACGCTTATTTCAGGGAAGCTTGTGAAGTGTTGTCATCTGCTGCAGGTAAAGCGCACTGGGGTGACATGCGTCCATGGGACAGTTAGTTATTACCCCACCATCCCAGTAAAAATTGAAATCCAGGAGAACACTACTGAGGTAGCAGCAGGTGTAGTCCCTAAACTCCCATACCCGGTGCTCATAGGGAGGGACTTTCCAGGGTTTGGAGACTTACTCCCAGTAGGGGGACTGGAGAAAGGGGGAAACCCTGAAGTTAGTGAGACATCCACAGTAGACTGTCAACCCCCAATCTTCTCTGAAATATCCCCAGATTTGTTCTCCACTCCCAGGCAGGATAGAAAGAAGAAAAGGGAAAGAAGGGCAGCAAAGGCCTTGGGAACCCGAATACTGACCCAAAGCCAGAGGGTCGCTCTCTTAGGTAGGCGGACACGAGCAGCTGAAAAGGAGGCCACCCAGGAGGGAGACGCACCCACGTCTGACCCCCACCCTAATGCCTTTGACCCAGTAGAGGCGACAGAGACTGGCCCCCTAGATCTCGGGCAGATCAGCCCCAGGAGAGAAAGTTTTGGACGGGACCAGGCTGAAGACCCAAGGTATGACAACATTAGGAAGGAGGTGACCGAAATAGATGGGGTCCCCATGGAAGGGAAAACCCAGGGACCAGGACCCTACTTCATGATGAAGAAGGATCTCTTGTACCGGGTCGCACCAGTACAGGGGCAGAAGGTACAGCAGATCCTAGTACCTCAAAAACACCAGAATGCTGTATTACATCTTGCCCATAGTCATCTTTTTGGGGGGCATTTGGGGGCAGAGAAGACCCTGGCATGGGTCGTGCGACGCTTCTTCTGGCCCGGAGTACACGAAGAAGTGCGGAGGTACTGTGCATCCTGCCCAGAGTGTCAGCTGCACAGTCCCCATCCCCACTTGAGGGCACCTTTAGTACCCCTTCCCATCATAGAGGTCCCCTTCGAGCGAATAGCCATGGACCTAGTGGGACTCCTGGAGAAGACAGCCTGGGGCCACCTATACTTCTTGTTTTGGACTATGCTACTCGCTAATCAGAAGCCATCGCCCTGCGGAGCACGGCCTCTAAAATGATAGCCAAAGAGCTGGTGGGGATCTTTGCCCGAGTGGGGCTACTAAAGGAGATATTAACAGACCAAGGAACCCCATTCATGTCGAAGCTAATGAAGGACCTCTGTACCCTGCTCCATATACGTACCCTGAGAACTTCAGTCTATCATCCACAGACCAATGGGCTGGTAGAAAGGTTTAACCGAACCCTCAAGGCTATGATACAGAAGGTGGTAAGTCGGGACAGGAAGGTTTGGGACACCCTACTACCTTACCTTATGTTCGCCATATGGGAGGTATCTCAGGCCTCAACTGGTTTTCCCCCTTTGAGTTATTATACGGGTGCCACCCCTGTGGCATACTAGATATCGCCAAAGAGATCTGGGAAGAGGAACCCAATGTGGGGAGAAATATAATTGAACATGTATTGCAGATGCGAGACCAGATAGCCAGGGTCACCCCTTTTGTACAGGAACATTTGGAAAAGGCGCAGGATGCCCAGCGAACCCATTATAATCACCAGGCAAAAGTCCGACAGTTCCAACCAGGGGAATCGGGTGATGGTGTTGGTACCCACGGCAGAAAGCAAGCTTTTGGCCCGATGGCAGGGGCCCTATGAGGTGGTTGAACCCGTTGGGGAAGTAACCTACAAGATGCGGCAGCCAGGACACTGGAAACAAGAACAGATTTATCACATCAACCTCTTGAAACCTTGGCACCAGCAAGAGGCATGTGTAGTGGCCCAAGAGGCCCCGAACCAGGGAAATAACCTACATGTGCAGGTAGATATAGGCAGATATCACCTGATCTGACACCGAACCAGAAGAAGGAGCTAACTAAGATGGTATCAGGATGTGTTTTCAACCAAACCAGGCCAGACCCTGGAAGCATATCACCACATTATCACAGACCCTGGGGCAAAGATAACTTTAAGGCCCTACCGGGTCCCAGCGGCAAAAAGGGAGGAGATCAAGGCAGAGGTGAAAAGCATGTTGGAACCCACAGTCAGTGGTCAAGCCCGATTGTGTTGGTGCCCAAACCTGATGGCACCACTAGGTTTTGTAATGACTTTCGCCATCTGAACGAGATATCCAAATTTGATGTATAACCCATACCCCACATTGATGAGTTAGTTGACCGCCTGGGCAATGCCCAATTTTTGACCACCCTTGATTTAACAAAGGGATACTGGCAGATTCCCCTTGCCAAAGAAAAGATGGCACTCTCTACAGCAGAGGGTCTGTTTCAATATACTGTTCTTCCTTTTGGACAGCATGCGGCACGTGCCACCTTCCAGCGTCTTATGGACAAGCTCCTGCGGCCCCATACCAGTTATTCAGCTGCGTACCTGAATGATGTGATTATTCACACCCCCAACTGGGAGACCCTCTTGGAAAAGGTGGAAGTGGTACTGGACACACTAAGACTGGCCGGCCTTACAGCCAACCCAGGCAGGTGTGCTATAGGGCTTGCCAATGCTAAATACCTTGGCTACATTGTAGGAAGGGGCATGGCCAAGCCCCAAATAAACAAACCGGAGGCTAACCAAAATTGGTCCTGGCCAAATTGGAAAAAGCAAGTCCAGGCATTTCTGGTTGTGGTGGGGTACTACTGGCAATTTATTCCCCATTTCGCCACCAGAGCAAGTCCCCTGACAGAGCTGATAAAAGCTTGGGGTCCAGACATGGTGAAGTGGACAGATGCCGCAGAGAAAGCATTCATGGATCTACAGACAGCCCTCTGCAGTAACCCCGTGCTTACAGCCCCACACTTCAACAAAGAGTTCATTTTACAAACAGATGCATCTGAAGTAGGACTGGGAGCTGTCCTGTCACAGATGGTCAGAGACAAAGAACACCTGATCCTCTACCTCAGCAGGAAACTCCTCCCGAGAGAGCAGAAGCATGCAGTGGTTGAGACAAAGTGCCTTGCTGTGAAATGGGCCATGGAAACACTATGTTATTACCTGCTGGGACGACGGTTTACCCTTGTGACCAACCATGCATCCCGCCAGTGGATGCAATGAAATAAAAAGAAGAACGCAAGGGTGACCAGATGGTTCCTGTCCCCAACAACCTTTTCAATTCACCAGACAACACCGGGCTGGAAGCCACATGGCAATGCAAATGGCTTGTCACGGGTACACTGCCTGACATCCCAAGTTGCCCAACCCCGCGGTGTTGAACGGGGGGGGGGAATATGTGACAGGGTCAGGCCAGATGGCTACAGGAGAGTAACAGAAGGCAGACATATTACCCCCAGATTAAGCAGGTCCCTTTTCCCAGGGTAAGCTAACAGGGGCAGTTCCAGAACCATCAGGAACTTGCTGGAACCAATTACGGCAGACAGGCTAATTAGGACACCTGGAGCCAATTAAGAAGCTGCTAGAATCCCTTAAGACAGGCAGGCTAATCAGGGCACCTGGTTTAAAAAAAAACCTCACTTCAGGTCAGTGAGGGGCACGTAAGGAGCTGAGAGTGAGAGGGAGTGCTGCTGGAGGACTGAGGAGTACAAACACTATCTAGCATCAGGAAGAAGGTCCTATGGGGAGGATAAAGAAGATGTTGGGAGGAGGCCATGGGGAAGTAGCCCAGGGAGTTGTAGCTGTTACACCGGTGTTATACAAAATACTGTAGACAGCTGTGATCCACAGGGCTCTGGGATGGAACCCAGAGTTGAGGGCGGGCTCAGGTTCACCCCATTCCCCCAACTCCCTGTTGGATACAGGAGGAGTTGACCTGGACTGTGGGTTCCACTAGAGGGTATGGTCCCTGGCCTCTCCCCCGACCCACTAGGTGGATCAGCAGAGGCTGCAGGGATTGTTCTCCTTCCTTTTCCCCACGCTCGCCAGTGATGAGGTTAGCTGAGTGAACGGCAGGTTTGAGCCACTAGCAAAAGTGGCCAAACTGAGGGCTCCTGTGAATCTCTGAGGCGAGCAAAGCCACCAATAAGCGCAGGACCCACCAAGGCAGAGAAGGAACTTTGTCACAGGCAGGTATAAATTGATAGTGTAGTCCAAGCCTCCGTATCAAGGGTCTCCACAATTCAGGACAGGAGGTCCAGGAAGGCTTTAGAATCATCTATAGCAAGGGTTCTCACACTGGTGGTCGGGACCCCTCAGGGGGTCATGAGGTTATTACATAGGGGGTCGCGAGCTGTCAGCCTCCACCCCACCCCCGCTTTGCCTCTAGCATTTATAATGCTGTTAAATATATTAAAAAGTGTTTTTAATTTATAAATGGTGGGGGGGTTGCACTCAGAAGCTTGCTATGTGAAAGGAGTCACCAGTACACAAGTTTGAGAATCACTGATCTGTAGCCAGGGTGCGTGCTAGTGTCTCTGCCTTGTCTGGTGGTGAGAAGGATTCCTTGGGGGATGTCGGGGCTCACTGTTGTCTCTCTAACATCTCCTGTTCCTGTGGGCCCACCTCTCATTCCTCTGTGGATGGGCTAGTCAGCGAAGCCATCAGGAAGCATGATCTATATTCCTTTTTCTACATTGTAGAAGACGCTAAACTGCTCCTTCACATGTCAATACAGCCAAACAAGGTGGCATATTTATGGGTGTTGACCATGTTGGGGCTGGTTGGCCCATGGCACTCCAGAGCCGGTTGAGGTGGTGCTCTAAATGTGGGCTCCCCAATATCCTCCTTGAAGTCATTCTCCAATGGCACGGAAGAGAGATTTCTGTTCAATGTCAGCAAGAAGGGATACACTGGCAAGAGTGAGGAGGAATATATCTCCTCACTGAAGGAGGGTACTGAGGGACTGAATGGGGCCAACTGATGTACTTCCTTGGCTTCATCACTGGCATTGGTACTGGGATCGTGGCAGGTATCTTGTTTTGCCCAACCGTTTAAGGGTTTTTTCCTTGGAGAAGCATCCCATGTCTTCCATATGGGAGTTCCCTTCGGTCTTGGAGCTAGGTTTATGCTCAGACAGGCTACATCAGTGGGCGTCCAGTTTATAAGTGGATGCAATGCCAGGTTTACTCGCTGAGTTGGAGCAGCCAGTAAGGAAGACAAAGTTCTCAGCACCCGATTTACCAATGCCAAGTCTGTCAATGCCAAGATGCATAGTGCCAAGCTCTTAAGAGGCGGTTGACATCATTAGTGTCAACTCTGCCAGTGTCCTCTTTGCCTTCTTTCCACTGCCTGATCCTGGAGTTTGAAGAGTATTCAAGGGATCACTGGTCGACGCTAATTTAACCAGCCTCACTCTGGTCATAATCGTCACATCTGGGGCCAAAGTGATCTGTATGGACTGCTCAAGTACATGTAGCTTGAACCATGCATTCCTAGACTTGGAGGTCCTGGTGGAGAAGTTCTTGCACACAAAGGAATTATTCAAGATGTGACACTCTCCTAAGCAAGAGAGGCATTGGCTTGTCTGTCCATGATAGGGACAGGATTCCCTTGTTCATTGCAGGATGGGCAGGGTTTGAACTCTGTCACAAGACATGGGAGCTGGCAAGAAGCATTTTACCCTGTTGCACATGGGGTGGGGAGATGTCACCAATCAATATCCTTTAGAGAACAAATTTGATTGTAAGAATTCTTCACTAAGCATCTTGAAAGATCTGGCTTAAAGTGTCTGAAGCGAGTTGCAGGTCAGAGGTTTGCCAAATTCCTTTTCACTCCTAAGGCAGTAGGGGGAACTGAGGGGGGTTGTGGCTGCTCTGCCCTTTACACCACTGTGTGGGAGCTATTCAAAATATCTGATCTTCTGCACATGAGGCTTGTGCACACCTACCGTGGGACTACACTGACACATACTTGAAGAGCTAACAGAGAAAAAGAAATGAGCTTAAGAAACCAGACAAACTTTAGTAGAGATAAATTCCTGTGACAAATGTGTGAATTTTCTGTAATATTTCTGTGAACTATATGCATCTCCTCACTGCACAGGAGGCAGAAGGGTTAACATGCTTCTCCTGGAACAGAGCAGGAGGCATGAGAGGCTTGGGTCATGTGGCTGTCTGGGGTGGTAAGAATGTGCCATCAAGAGCTGGCTGGAATTAGCATAAAGCAATGAAGGGTCCAGAAAAAAAATGGGAACCTCAATGACCAAACATGAATCCTTGACAGTAGGATAGAGCTCAGAGGCAGCAGAGCAGGATGAAGCCCCGGCTCCACCAACATGGACTCTATCATAAGTCTGTCACTCTCATACTAACCCAAAGACTTTCTGTGCTCCAGGCGACTAATAAAGGTTACCTTGCTGGAGAAAGGCTGCCTGGTGTTGCTGCAGTTACTTAAGAGCACTGCACTCTGGAAGGGGAAATCTCTTGCAGGAGTCTGCCTCAGCTGGACTCCCTGAAGGGAGCCACAGGGAAAGAGAGGTGGAGTCATGGACACCATGGTCCTGCCCCTGGAAAACCCTGGGGATCCAAGGGGTCCAGCACAGTAAAGGGGACTCCCAGTAGACTGGTTAAAGGCTAAGACACAGATCAGACTCTGGGAATCCATGACAACCACCTAAGAACTGTAAAGGGATTTCAGGTAAAGAGATGTTTTTAGGGCAGTAGCTGTTCCAGCTGCTGCATTAGGGCATGTCTACACTACAAAATTAAATCGATGTATAGCCACCATAGTAATTAAAATGGTGGTTCATGTCCACCTTCTGTCGGCGGAGCGCATTCTCACCAGGAGTGCTTCCACTGACTTAACTGTGTGGGGCACTGGAGGGCACTGACACCTGGAGCTCCCCACATCCCCCACCCCAGGGCTGACAGCCAACAGACGATGTACGTAACTCAGTGTCCACACCGGCACTGCATCACCCTAACTACATCAACCTACACCTCTCGCAGAGGTGAAGTTATTAGGTCGCTGTAGTGGGTGACTTACATTGGTGGGAGCTACATTTTAGTGTAGACACTTACAGAGCTAGGTCAACGTATGCAGCCCTAGGTCAACCAAACTCTGTAATGTTAAAGACATAGGAAGCAGGAGGAAGGGAGTCTAGTTTAATGCTGATGCTGACCCCCAGGTGGAATTTTAAGTTGCTACCAATTTCAAAGTCAACGTCAAAGCCTTAAAACCCACAAAACAACAATAATATGTTTTGTCCATGAGTCAATGTCTACAGTGACTATACTGAGCTTTAATTCTTTAATTTTTATCAAAAAGAAAAGGAGGACTTGTGGCACCTTAGAGACTAACCAATTTATTAGAGCATGAGCTTTCGTGAGCTACAGCTCACTTCCTCAGATGCATATCGTGGAAACTGCAGCAGGCTTTATATATACACAGAGAATATGAAACAATACCTATTCCCACCCCACTGTCCTGCTGGTAATAGCTTATCTAAAGTGATTTCCAGCACAAATCCAGGTTTTCTCACCCTCCACCCCCCACACAAATTCACTCTCCTGCTGGTGATAGCCCATCCAAAGTGACAACTCTTTACACAATGTGCAAAATCCAACATTATGCAAGGTAGCCTGTTTCCTCTTGTTTTTTCCTACCCCCCCCCCCCCAGATGTTCTGGTTTAACTTGGATTTTAACTTGAAGAGTGGTCAGTTTGGATGAGCTATTACCAGCAGGAGAGTGAGTTTGTGTGTGTATGGGGGTGGGGGGGATGTGAGAACCTGGATTTATGCAGGAAATAGCCCAGCTTGATTGTCATGCACATTGTGTAAAGAGTTGTCACTTTGGATGGGCTATCACCAGCAGGAGAGTGAATTTGTGTGGGGGGTGGAGGGTGAGAAAACCTGGATTTGTGCTGGAAATCACTTTAGATAAGCTATTACCAGCAGGACAGTGGGGTGGGAATAGGTATTGTTTCATATTCTCTGTGTATATATAAAGCCTGCTGCAGTTTCCACGATATGCATCTGAGGAAGTGAGCTGTAGCTCACGAAAGCTCATGCTCTAATAAATTGGTTAGTCTCTAAGGTGCCACAAGTCCTCCTTTTCTTTTTGCGAATACAGACTAACACGGCTGTTACTCTGAAACCTGTTAATTTTTATCAGTAACCTTGTTAGTGAAATTCAGTGTTTACCTTTAGTTGATCCAGTTGAAGCTTGTTAGCATTTTCACACACAATGAGCACATTCTGTAGATCTACAGATGCTTCAATATACTGGAGGCAGAGCTGTTCCAGTCGCGAGAGCTTGAAATTCAGGGCTAGTTTGTACACGTCCATGATAAGTAGTACATCCTGCACATGACCTGTACATCACAAAGGGAAACAGTGTCATTCCACAGCTCTAGAGAGCTTTCTAATATAAGGTTCTTCAAAGATGTCCAGTGGGGTCAGAAATTTTCCCAATTTCTGATGCCATCTTGAGTAATTCGGATAGCAGAACCAAGGGAGATTAGCATTATGATCATCTAGTCTGATCTCCTGTTTAACACAGGTCACAGAGCTTCCCCAGAATAGCTCCTAAAGGAGATTTTTAGAAAAACATCCAATCTTGACTTTAAAATGGTCAGTGATTAATGGTTAATTACTCTCACTGTTAAAAATGTATGCCTTATTCCTGTCTGAATTTGTCTAGCTTCAACTTCCAGCCATTGCACTGTGTTATACCTTTCTCTGGTAGACTGAAGAGCCCATTATTAAATATTTTTCCCTATGTAAGTCTTATAGACTAATCAAGGCACTTCTTAACCTTCTCTTTGTTAAGATAAGCAGAATGAGCTCCTTGAGTCTATGACTACAAATCATGTTTTCAAATCTTTTAATAATTCTTGTGGCTCTTCTCTGAACCCTCTGATTTTTGAGCATCCTTCTTGAGCTGTGGACAACAGAACTGGACTCAGAATTCCAGCAGCGGTTGCATCAGTGATAAGTATAAAGATTTGCTCACAAATTGCTAATATTCAATTTTCATTTTCTTTTTAAAAGACCCTATGGGCCAGGTTTGGCTTGCACACAGTCCTCCTCCTGCTGTCCTACCTTTGCGTGGGTATTTTATTTTATCCGTGTACAGGAACTGCATGAGCACCTCAAAGGGCTGAGCTTCAGCTTCTTGGATTGTCACTTCCAGCAGAGGTTGCAGGCAGCACAGCTTGACATTGCCACAAATCCCCTCGTTCTGGGACAGTGCTTGTCCCTCTTCTTCAATCTCTTGCTTTGATTTCTAATGGGATAGAAAAACAGTAAACAAAGAAGCAAAGGTCTGGGTGTGTCCAAGGGCTGGTTTGCCAGGAACAAACTGTTTATGGGTGTGCATTTGTGAGATTGTGATGTATGTAGCTACATGGCTTTGCACTGTACTTCCTGGCGATGTGCTGTGGAGTTGGGTCCCTTCATGCCCTGAACTGGCTTTGTGACATTTATCTTTGAATTTCCCTGCATTTCAAAATAAAGAGAGCCTCAACCACAGAGCTCAGTAATGAAGTGTCCCATCTTCCCCCTGAAGAGGTCCATCAGATGCTGGAAAATCTCCTCTGCGCTCTGTGCACAACTGCATGTACACTCGGCAAAGTGGCTGCAAGGCCCCCAGTAAACTTCTCTGGTGCAGCAGGCCCCCATGACAGACACCGCAACAGCAACACAGGTTTGGATCCTCTGGCACAGGAGGCATCTCGGGCAGATCAGAGGCAGGGGAAGGCCTGGTTGAGACAGTCCTGCACCCTGATGCTTCCCAGGTACCACAATGTCCATGAGGGCTAAGGCAGCAAGGGGTGCAAGTTAGTGCAGCCCTGGGATTGCTTTATCCTGTTTTCTTGGATGATCTGTCCCTTATCAATCTCAGCATAGCAGAGGTACAAAGCCTACCCTCTCAACCCGGTGCTGACCTGGGAACCCAAAGGACCCCAAATCCAGATATTCTCAGACTGATCATTTCACTTCCCTGCAAAAGCACTGGTCACACCAGAAGTGAGCTCCTGGCTGAAGCTCCTGGAATCTCCTTCACTGGAGGTATCCAAAAGGGCGCTGGATAGTCATCTGTCTTGGATGGTTTAGACAGAACAAATCCTGCATCTTGGCAAGGGGTTGGCCTAGATGACCCTTGTGTTCCTTTCTAACCCTATTGTTTTATGATCTATGAAGCTCCCTGTGACAGGGCATACCTACCTTGCACCAGCCCTGTCATAAATATAAAGAAAAGGGTAGCATAAGATCCCTCCTTGGTAGCTGTACTGAATCGCTTTATCTGTAAGGGGTTAAGTAGCTCAAATCACCTAGTTGGAACTGGACCAGAATGACGAATGAGGAAAGAAGATACTTTCAAATGGGGGGGGGTTGAAGAGAATTTGTTTGTGGCTCTCTTTGTTTGTTCCCTCTCTGGATGGAGGGAGAGATCAAGCAGGTTCAACATCTCCTGAAAACATACCTGGAATGATCCATCTAAAATTACAGAATTTGTAAGTAAGACAAGAAAATGCATTAGGTTATCTTTTGTTTTGGCTTGTGAATTTTCCTATGCTACAAAGGTAGTTTTATTCCTGTTTTTGTAACTATAAAGCTGAGGCCAGAGGGGAGTCCTCTGTGTTTTAAATCCTTTTTATTACCCGGTAAAGTTACCTTCCATCCTGATTTTGCAGGTGTGATTCTTTTACTTCTTTCTTTATTATAAAGTTCTTCTTTTAAGAACCTAATTGATTTTAGTGTTCTAAAGATAAAGGGTCTGGTCTGTGCTTACATTGCAAAGGTAATTAGTTGGTATATTATTCTCAAGCCTCCCCAGGAAAGGGGGTGAAGGGGCTTGGGGGGATAGGGATTCCAAGTGACCCCTGAATTTTTGTGTAAATCACTTGGTGGTGGCAGCAATACCGTCCAAGGACAAGGAAAGGAATTTGTGCCTTGGGGAAGTTTTTAACCCAAGCTGGTAGAATATAACTTAGGGGGTCTCTCATGTGGGTCCCCATATCTGTACCCCAGAGTTCAGAGTGTGTGTGGGAGAACCCTGACAAGCCCCGAGAGGGTTAACTCTGCTTTGCAGGCTGAGGAAGCAACATCCCTCCCACACTGATGGGCATGCCCAGCCTGGAGGCAGCATAGAATCATAGAATATCAGGGTTGGAAGGGATCTCAGGAGGTCAACTAGTCCAACCCCTTGCTTAAAGCAGGACCAATCCCCAACTAAAGCATGTAAAAGAAAGCAGCCCAGCTCAGTCTGGGCAGGCTGCTGTAGGGGAAGGACGCAGGCTGCGAGCTCTCTCCAGGAAGTTGCTACAGGCCCCAGTGGCGGGACCACAGCTTGCAGAGTTCCAGACAGACTCCAGGCTGCCCAACAAGCCCCAAGAAGGGACCGCACCACTGGGAGCCGGCCATTTGAGGACCGCAGAGACCCAGAGATACCGGGGAGCTTCGACAAGGGGGAAACTAGGTTTGCTGGGAGATGGAGACCGAAGCTCTGAGGTAAGTGGGATACCAAGAGGAAACACAAGGAGGAGGGTACAAGACGGGAAGCCTCCTGATTCATACTGAGAAAGCAGGGCAATCACCTAGTTTTCTTAGGTGCCTGTACACGAACGCAAGAAGCCTGGGAAACAAGCAGGAAGAATTGGAAGTCCTGGCACAGTCAAGGAACTATGATGTGATTGGAATTATAGAGACTTCATGGGATAACTCACATGACTGGAGCACTGTCATGGATGGGTATAAACTGTTCAGGAAGGACAGATGGGGGAGAAAAGGTGGAGGAGTTGCACTGTATGTAAGAGAACAGTATATGATTGCTCAGAGCTCCAGTATGAAACTGCAGAAAAGCCTGTTGAGAGTCTTTCGGTCAAGTTTAGAGGCGCTATACTTACCTACATGCCTCCAGCTTTCATCCAGACCACGCCACACAATCCATTGTCTACAGCCAAGCTCTACGATACAACCGCATTTGCTCCAACCCCTCAGACAGAGACAAACACCTACAAGATCTCTATCAAGTGTTTTTACAACTACAGTACCCACCTGCTGAAGTGAAGAAACAGATTGACAGAGCCAGAAGAGTACCCAGAAGTTACCTACTACAGGAAAGGCCCAACAAAGAAAATAACAGAATGCCACCAGCCATCACCTTCAGCCCCTAACTAAATCCTCTCCAACGCATCATCAAGGATCTACAACCTATCCTGAAGGAAGACCCATCATTCTCACAGATCTTGGGAGACAGGCCAGTCCTTGCCTACAGACAGCCCCTAACCTGAAGCAAATACTCACCAGCAACCACACACCACACAACAAAAACACTAGCCCAGAAACCTATCCTTGCTACAAAGCCCATTGCCAACTGTGTCCACATATCTATTCAGGGGACACCATCACAGGGCCTAATCACATCAGCCACACTATCAGAGGCTCATTCACCTGCACATCTACCAATGTGATATATGCCATCATGTGCCAGCAATGTCCCTCTGCCACGTACACTGGCCAAACTGGACAGTCTCTACGTAAAAGAATAAATGGACACAAATCAGACATCAGGAATTATAACATTCAAAAACCAGTTGGAGAACACTTCAATCGCTCTGGTCACTCTATTACAGACCTAAAAGTGGCAACACTTCAACAAAAAAAACCTTCAAAAACAGACTCCAACGAGAGACTGCTGAATTGGAATTAATTTGCAAACTGGATACAATTAACTTAGGCTTGAATAAAGACTGGGAATGGATGTGTCATTAAACAAAGTAAAACTATCTCCCCATGTTTATTTGCCTCCCCCCAAAGTTCCTCACACGTTCTTGTCAACTGCTGGAAATGGCCCACCTTGATTATCACTACAAAAGGTTTTCAGGTGGTGTCGGAGAGAAGGCTTTGGTTTCTTTGATCATGGGATGGTGTTCCATGAAGGAGGAGTGCTGGGCAGAGACGGGCTCCATCTTACGAAGAGAGGGAAGAGCATCTTTGCCAGCAGGCTGGCTAACCTAGTGAGGAGGGCTTTAAACTAGGTTCACCGGGGGAAGGAGACCAAAGCCCTGAGGTAAGTGGGAAAGCGGGATACCGGGAGGAAGCACAGGCAGGAATGTCTGTGAGGGGAGGGCTCCTGCCTCATACTGGCAATGAGAGGCGATCAACAGGTTATCTCAAGTGCTTATATACAAATGCACAAAGCCTTGGAAACAAGCAGGGAGAACTGGAGGTCCTGGTGATGTCAAGGAACTATGACGTGATCGGAATAACAGAGACTTGGTGGGATAACTCATATGACTGGAGTACTGTCATGGATGGTTATAAACTGTTCAGGAAGGACAGGCAGGGCAGAAAAGGTGGGGGAGTAGCACTGTATGTAAGGGAGCAGTATGACTGCTCAGAGCTCCGGTACGAAACTGCAGAAAAACCTGAGTGTCTCTGGATTAAGTTTAGAAGTGTGTGCAACAAGAGTGATGTAGTGGTGGGAGTCTGCTATAGACCACTGGACCAGGGGGATGAGGTGGATGAGGCTTTCTTCTGGCAGCTCACGGAAGCTACTAGATCGCATGCCCTGATTCTCATGGGTGACTTTAATTTTCCTGATATCTGCTGGGAGAGCAATACAGCGGTGCATAGACAATCCAGGAAGTTTTTGGAAAGCGTAGGGGACAATTTCCTGCAGCAAGTGCTAGAGGAGCCAACTAGGGGGGGTGCTTTTCTTGACCCGCTGCTCACAAACCGGGTAGAATTAGTGGGGGAAGCAAAAGTGGATGGGAATCTGGGAGGCAGTGACCATGAGTTGGTTGAGTTCAGGATCCTGACACAGGGAAGAAAGGTAAGCAGCAGGATACGGACCCTGGACTTCAGGAAAGCAGACTTCGACTCCCTCAGGGAACGGATGGCCAGGATCCCCTGGGGGACTAACTTGAAGGGGAAAGGAGTCCAGGAGAGCTGGCTGTATTTCAAGGAATTCCTGTTGAGGTTACAGGGACAAACCATCCCGATGAGTCAAAAGAATAGTAAATATGGCAGGCGACCAGCTTGGCTTAATGGTGAAATCCTAGCGGATCTTAAACATAAAAAAGAAGCTTACAAGAAGTGGAAGGTTGGACATATGACCAGAGAAGAGTATATAAATATTGCTCGGGCATGTAGGAATGTTATCAGGAGGGCCAAATCGCACCTGGAGCTGCAGCTAGCCAGAGATGTCAAGAGTAACAAGAAGGGTTTCTTCAGGTATGTTGGCAACAAGAAGAAAGCCAAGGAATGTGTGGGCCCCTTACTGAATGAGGGAGGCAACCTAGTGACAGAGGATGTGGAAAAAGCTAATGTACTCAATGCTTTTTTTGCCTCTGTTTTCACTAACAAGGTCAGCTCCCAGACTGCTGCGCTGGGCATCACAAAATGCGGAAGAGATGGCCAGCCCTCTGTGGAGATAGAGACGGTTAGGGACTATTTAGAAAAGCTGGACGTGCACAAGTCCATGGGGCCGGACGAGTTGCATCCGAGAGTGCTGAAGGAATTGGCGGCTGTGATTGCAGAGCCACTGGCCATTATCTTTGAAAACTCGTGGCGAACCAGGGAAGTCCCGGATGACTGGAAAAAGGCTAATGTAGTGCCAATCTTTAAAAAAGGGAAGAAGGAAGATCCTGGGAACTACAGGCCAGTCAGCCTCACCTCAGTCCCTGGAAAAATCATGGAGCAGGTCCTCAAAGAATCAATCCTGAAGCACTTGCATGAGAGGAAAGTGATCAGGAACAGCCAGCATGGATTCACCAAGGGAAGGTCATGCCTGACTAATCTAATCGCCTTTTATGATGAGATTACTGGTTCTGTGGATGAAGGGAAAGCAGTGGATGTATTGTTTCTTGACTTTAGCAAAGCTTTTGACACGGTCTCCCATAGTATTCTTGTCAGCAAGTTAAGGAAGTATGGGCTGGATGAATGCACTACAAGGTGGGTAGAAAGCTGGCTAGATTGTCGGGCTCAACGGGTAGTGATCAATGGCTCCATGTCTAGTTGGCAGCTGGTATCAAGTGGAGTGCCCCAAGGGTCGGTCCTGGGGCCGGTTTTATTCAATATCTTCATAAATGATCTGGAGGATGGTGTGGATTGCACTCTCAGCAAATTTGCGGATGATACTAAACTGGGAGGAGTGGTAGATACGCTGGAGGGTAGGGATAGGATACAGAAGGACCTAGACCAATTGGAAGATTGGGCCAAAAGGAATCTGATGAGGTTCAATAAGGATAAGTGCAGGGTCCTGCACTTAGGACGGAAGAACCCAATGCACAGCTACAGACTAGGGACCGAATGGCTAGGCAGCAGTTCTGCGGAAAAGGACCTAGGGGTGACAGTGGACGAGAAGCTGGATATGAGTCAGCAGTGTGCCCTTGTTGCCAAGAAGGCCAATGGCATTTTGGGATGTATAAGTAGGGGCATAGCGAGCAGATCGAGGGACGTGATTGTTCCCCTCTATTCGACATTGGTGAGGCCTCATCTGGAGTACTGTGTCCAGTTTTGGGCCCCACACTTCAAGAAGGATGTGGATAAATTGGAGAGAGTCCAGCGAAGGGCAACAAAAATGATTAGGGGACTGGAACACATGACTTATGAGGAGAGGCTGAGGGAGCTGGGATTGTTTAGCCTGCAGAAGAGAAGAATGAGGGGGGATTTGATAGCTGCTTTCAACTACCTGAAAGGGGGTTCCAAAGAGGATGGCTCTAGACTGTTCTCAATGGTAGCAGATGACAGAACGAGGAGTAATGGTCTCAAGTTGCAGTGGGGGAGGTTTAGATTGGATATTAGGAAAAACTTTTTCACTAAGAGGGTGGTGAAACACTGGAATGCGTTACCTAGGGAGGTGGTAGAATCTCCTTCCTTAGAGGTTTTTAAGGTCAGGCTTGACAAAGCCCTGGCTGGGATGGATTAACTGGGAATTGGTCCTGCTTCGAGCAGGGGGTTGGACTAGATGACCTTCTGGGGTCCCTTCCAACCCTGATATTCTATGATTCTATGATTATCACTACAAAAGGTTTTTTTTTGTCTCCTGATGGTAATAGCTCACCTTACCTGATCACTCTTGTTACAGTGTATATGGTAACACCCATTGTTTCATTGTTACAAGGCTTTCTTGGAACAACTAACAGAAGTTTCCAGATCACAGGTCCTGGTTCTCATGGGGGACTTCAATCACCTGGACATCTGCTGGGAGAGCAATGGAGCAGTGCACAGACAATCCAGGAAGTTTTTGGAGAGACTTGGGGGAAAACTTCCTGGTGCAAGTGCTGGAGGAACCAACTAGGGGCCATGCTCCTCTTGACCTGGTGCTCACAAACAGGGAAGAATTGGTAGGGGAAGTAGAAGTGGATGGCAACCTGGGCAGCAGTGATCATGAGGTGGTCAAGTTCAGGATCCTGACGAAAGGAAGAAAGGAGAGTAGCAGAATACGGACCCTGGACTTCAGAAAAGCAGACTTTGACTCCCTCAAGGAACTGATGGGAAGGATACCCTGGGGTGCTAATATGAAGGGGATAGGAATCCAGGAGAGCTGGCTGTATTTTAAAGAAGCCTTATTGAGGGCACAGAAACAAACCATCCTGATGTGCAGAAAGAATAGCAAACATGGCAGGTGACCAGCTTGGGTTAACAGAGAAATCTTTGGTGAGCTTAAACACAAAAAGGAATCTTAGAAGAAGTGGAAACTTAGACAGATGACTAGGGAGGAGTATAAAAATATTGCTCGAACCTACAGGGGTGCAATCAGGAAGGCCAAAGCACAATTGGAGTTGCACCTAGCAAGGGATGTGAGGGGTAACAAGAATGGTTTCTACAGGTATCATAGTAGCAGCCGTGTTAGTCTGTATTTGCAAAAAGAAAAAGAGTACTTGTGGCACCTTAGAGACTAATCAATTTATTTGAGCATAAGCTTTCGTGAGCTACATAAAAGCATCCAATGAAGTGAGCTGTAGCTCACGAAAGCTTATGCTCAAATAAATTGGTTAGTCTCTAAGGTGCCACAAGTACTCCTTTTCTTTCTACAGGTATGTTAGCAACAAGAAGGTGGCCAGGGAAAGTGTGCGATCCTTACTGAATGGGGAAGGCAACCTAATGACAGACGATGTGGAAAAAGATAATGTACTCAATGCTTTTTTTTGCCTCGGTCTTCACAGACAAGGTCAGCTCCCAGACTGCTGCACTGGGCAATACAGTATGGGGAGGAGGCGAGCAGCCCTCAGTGGTGAAAGAACAGGTTAAGGACTATTTAGAAAAGCTGGACATGCATAAGTCTATGGGGCCAGATGCAATGCACCCCAAGGTGCTGAGGGAGTTGGCTGATGTGATTGCAGAGCCATTGGCTGTTATCTTTGAAAACTCGTGGCAATCAGGGAGGTCTTGGATGATTGGAAAAAGGCAAATATAGTGCCCATATTTTAAAAAGGGAAGAAAGAGAACCCGAGGAACTACAGCCTCACTTCAGTCCCTGGCAAAATCTTGGAGCAGATACTCAAGGAATCCATTCTGAAGCACTTGGAGGAGAGGAAGGTGATCAGGAACAGTCAACATGGATTCACCAAGGGAAAGTCATGCCTGACCAACTTGATTGCCTTCTGTGAGGAGATAACTGACTCTATGGATATAGGGAAAGTGGTGGACATGATATACGACTTTAGCAAAGCTTTTCATACAGTCTCCCACAGTATTCTTGCCAGCAAGTTAAAAAAGTATGGATTGAATGAATGGACTATTAGGCTGATAGAAAGCTGGCTACATTGTCGGGCTCAACTGGTAGTGATCAACGGCTCCATGTCTAGTTGGCAGCTGGTATCAAACGGAGTACCCCAGGGATCAGTCCTGGGGCTGGTTGTGTTCAACATCTTCATTAATGATCTAGATGATGGGATGGATTGCATCCTAAGCAAGTTAGTGGATGACACTAAGTTGGGGGAGAGGTAGATACACTGGAGGGTAGGGTCCAGGGTGACCTAGACAAATTGGAGGATTGGGCCAAAAGAAATCTAATAAGGTTCAACAAGGACAAGTGCAGAGTCCTGTACTTAGGAAGGAAGAATCCCGTGCACTGCTCCAGGCTGGGGACCGACTGGCTAAGTGGCAGTTCTGCAGGAAAGGACCTGGGGATTACAGTGGACGAGAAGCTGGATATGAGTCAACAGTGTGCCCTTGTTGCCAAGAAGGCTAACGGCAATATGGGTTGCATTAGTAGGAGCACTGCCAGCAGACTGAGGGACGTGATTATTCCCCTCTATTCAGCACTGGTGAGGCCACATCTGGAGCACTGTGTCCAGTTTTGGGCCTCCCATTACAGAAAGGATGTGCAGAAATTGGGGAGAGTCCAGCAGAGGGCAACAAAAATTATTAGGGGGCTGGGGAACATGATTTATGAGGAGAGGCTGAGGAAACTTGGGTTATTTAGTCTGCAGAAGAGAAGAGTGAGGGGGGATTTGATAGTAGCCTTCTACTACCTGAAGGGAGGTTCCAAACAGGATGGAGCTCGGCTGTTCAGTGGTAGCAGATGATAGAACAAGGAGTAATGGTCTCAAGTTGCAGTACGGGAGGTGCAGGTTGGATATTAGGAAAAACTATTTCACTAGGAGGGTGGTGAAGCACTGAAATGGGTTACCTAGGGAGGTGGTAGAATCTCCATTTTGGAGGTTTTTAAGACCCAGCTTGACAAAGCCCTGGCTGGGATGATTTAGTTGGGGTTGGTCCTGCTTTGAACAGGGGGTTGGACTAGATGACATCCTGAGTTCTGTTCCAACCCTAATCTTCTATGATTCTATGAAAGGGTAAGAAGCAGCCCAGGGGACTTAAAACTTTTTGCTGGTGAGTGAACTGGGGAACCAGTCTGTGTTTCGGGAGGATCACTGCTTACTTGCTGGTGAGCACCCCTACCATTGCCAAGGCACTGGGCTGGGACTCGGAGGAGCAGCGAGGGCCTGAGTCTCCTTACCCAGGGCACCCCCTGTTCCCTGAGTGGTGTCCCACTCCCCCAGTGGGCCAACACGCCAGGCACTCTCACAGAGGTGGGCTATTTTACTGACTCTAGCCCTTAGGCAACACTGCCCCGAGCAGAAGGACCATTTGCTGACCCGGACCATTGGGCCACATTGTCCTGAGTGAAAGGGCCGTTTGCTGACCCTGGCAGTTGGGCCACACTGCCCTGAGTGAAAGGGCCATCTAGTGACTCTGGCCATTGGGCCACGCTGCCCTGAGCGGAAGGGCCGCTTTACTGACCTTGGCCATTAGGTCACGCTGCCCTGACTGGAAGGGCCGCTTTATTGGCTCTAGCCATTAGGCCATGTTGCCCTGTGTGGGAGTGCAACATTACTGACTCTGGCCACTAGGCTGTATTACCCTGTTTCGTAGTAAGGATCATTAGCACTGGACCTAACTGGCTCTAGCAGTTAGCCTCTTTCCTTGATTGTGTACACACGTGGCCAGACACCCTGTGACAGGGTGTACCTACCCCGCAACGCTCCCCCTCGTCAAAGAGCAAGATCTTGGAGAGGAGGTGGAGACTCTGGCTGAGCTCACAGGTCTGCTCCAATACATCTACAGGAACAGCTCTGTTTTTAGATCAGACATTCTCTACTTTGAAGCACATATATAGAGGGACCTGTAGGCATTGGCAGAGCAAAATTGTGAACTAAGCCTGCTCAGCCCTCAGTTGAAGACCCAACGGTGGCACCATCAGCAGTAACCACTGTACATGCTGAGGCCAGAGGGGGCCTGTGAGCCAAGTCTGGAAGCTGAAGCAAGACAAATTCAGAGTAGGAAAATATGATTTTTTTTTAACAAGGAGAGTAATTAACCATCAATTGGAGTCTCTGAATTAAGTCTGGTGTCTCTTTCCACAAGATCCACTCTAGCCCAACCAGAAATAAATGAAAGTAAGTGCTGAATTTTCTTAAGTCCAAGGCAGGGCATCCTCTTCCTTTCTTTTGGAATAAAAAAGTATTTCAAGCAGAACCACTTCCCTTGATATGGAGCAAGAACTTCTATTGCTCCAAGGGACAAACAAGAGAACTGCCTAGTTTAACAGCTCCTTGTGAGGTGATTTCTGAAGAGGGATGGGGAATAAGGGGTTGGGAGTAGACCAGTATATAAATAGACAGAATATTGCATTGTAACCGTGTCCAGTACCCATTGGTCTGAAGTGATGGAAGTCCCTTACTCGATTTCCAAAACAAAGGGATGGTGGCTCTAGACCCCTGGGAATGAGTTCACCTCTCTTGACTATCCCATAAAGTATTCTGACCCAGGAGCAGGCTGCTATGTATGAGCAGCTGAAGTAGCTGGCCTCTTCTTACGGAACTGCTGCCTCTTTCTTAGAGGCTCAGAGGATCTCTGGTGGAGAAAGGGTTGTGGTGGTATTGGTCTCTGTGATGAATAACCTGGTGGTATAACACACTTCATTTCAGAGGCTGCTGTAAAGCCTGCAAGGGAACAAGGTGTGCCACATCGGGCCTCATCGGTTTTAGTAATGAATAAGCAATAAAAAAGGCAAGTCCTCTACATTGGACTGAGCTTCCTGTAGGAAGCTAGATCCCTGAAACCATAGAACTATCCTCACAACCACCATCATGGCCATGGGACTTGAAGCAGCATCTGCTGCATCAGGCGAAGCTAGTAAATTGGTTCTGGCCATGAACTATCCCACAGTCACAAGAGGCTGTTTATTTACAAACTTCAAAAGCTTATGTAATTTAAGAAGTCATATCTGGCCAACACGGCCTGATAATTTCCTACTCAAAACAGAAAACTAGCAGAAGAATAAGACTTTCAGTCCAATAAATCTAAGTGCTTTGGTTCATGCTCTTTTGGTATGATTTTAAATGGTTGTTTGGACTTCTTTTTTGTGGCTCTCACCAACAGGAATCCCACGTGGGGTTGGGGAGGAAATAACAGAATTCATCCCCCCTGGAAGGACATGGTACTTTTTGTCCACTTTCTAGGACATAGGGACTGCTGTGATAGGAGTTTGCCATCAAATTCTTGCAGAATCCATAATAGCCTCATTCATTGGAAGGGCAAACCTACCAGAAGCAGAAAATTGGAGAATATCAGTAAGTCTCTGGGCGGGCTCCTTAACCTCTTCTACAGGGATTTGTAAAGAGTCTGACACCATTTTAATAAGTCCTGAAATGCTTTCAAATCATGTAGTTGTGGTGTACTAGGAGGAACCACACAGTCTCATCTAGAGGTGATGAAATTATGGTATGTCCCAACAAGTCTGCAGAGTGGGATCAAGTGTCCTTGCCTGAATCCTCAGGCTGAAGAGAAGGCTGTATAGGAGCTGCACAGGAGCAGCCTGAGTGGTTGAGACAGTAGAAGATGGTTCTTGTGAGGGTATCATCTTTTAGGAGAAGGTTCCTGTCTCTATGGACCACAAAGAACCCAGTATCACCATACATGCATGCTAGGATAAGAACTTGGTGGTCCATGCCGGGCCCAGAGTCTATCATGAGATGAGTCTCTAGATTCCCTGCACGACTCATCATAACCAGGATATTCCCTTGAGGAATACATGTGAGAGTGTCCCACACAATCATTAGAAGCTGTGGAGGAAGACAAGGAAAATGAACCTTGTCATTTAAAGGTGAAGAAGTACATAAAAACGGCCACACTGTGTCAGATACAATGGTCCATCTAGCCCAGTATCCTGTCTTCCAACAGCGGCCAGTGCCAGGTGCTTCAGAGGGAATGAACAGAACAGGCAATCACCAAGTGATCCACTCCCTGTCGCCTACTCCCAGCTTCTGGCAGTCAGAGGCTAGGGACACTCAGAGCATGGGGTTGCATCCCTGACCATCCTGGCTAATAGCCATTGATGGGCCTAGCCTCCATGAACTTATCTAATTCTTTTCTGAATCCAGTTATAATTTTGGCCTTCACAACATCCCCCGGCAACAAGGTTCCACAGGTCACTGTGCATTGTGTGAAAAAATACTTCCTTTTCTTTGTTTTAAACCTGCTGCCTATAAATTTCATTGGGTGATTCTCACATAACGCACATCCTTATTCACTGTCTCCGCACCATTTCCGATTGTATAGACCTTTATCCTATCCCCCTTAAACACCTCTTTTCCAAGCTGAAAAGTCCCTGTCTTTTTTTTCTCCTCATACAGAAGCTGTTCCATGTCCTAATCCACCCCCCCTTTGTACCTTTTCCATTTCTAAACAATCTTTTTTGAGATTGGGCAACCAGAACTGCATGCAGTATTCAAGGTGTGGGCTTCCTTACTATGGATTAATATAGTGGCATTAAGATATTTACTGTCTTATTCTCTATCCCTTTCCTAATGATTCCTAACGTTCTGTTTGCTTTTTTGACTGCTGCTGCACATGGAACAGATGGTTTCAGAAAACTATCCACAATGACTCCAAGATCTCTTTCTTGAATGATAACTAATTTATATCACATCATCTTGTATGCATAGTTGGCATTATGTTTTCCAATATGTATTTTTTATCAACATTGAATTTCATCTGCCATTTTGTTGCCCAGTCACCCAGTTCTGAGAGAGCCCTCTACAACTCCTCACAGTCTGCTTTGGACTTAACCATCTTGAGTAATTTTGTATCATCTGAAAATTTTGCCACCTCATTGCTTACCCCTTTTTCCAGATCATTTATTAATCTGTTGAACAGCACTGGTCCAAGTACAGATCACTGGGGGACACCATTATTTACCTCTCTCCATTCTGAAAACTGTCCATTTACTCCTTCTCTTTGTTTCCTGTCTTTAACCCATTACAGATCCATGAAAAGACCTTCCCTCTTATTCTTTGACTGCTGACTTTGGTTAAGAGCCTTTGATGAGGAACCTTGTCAAAGGCTTTCTGGAAGTCCAAGTACACTATGACCACTTGTCCATATCATAGAATATCAGGGTTGGAAGGGACCCCAGAAGGTCATCTAGTCCAACCCCCTGCTCGAAGCAGGACCAATTCCCAGTTAAATCATCCCAGCCAGGGCTTTGTCAAGCCTGACCTTAAAAACCTCTAAGGAAGGAGATTCTACCACCGCCCTAGGTAACGCATTCCAGTGTTTCACCACCCTCTTAGTGAAAAAGTTTTTCCTAATATCCAATCTAAACCTCCCCCACTGCAACTTGAGACCATTACTCCTCGTTCTGTCATCTGCTACCATTGAGAACAGTCTAGAGCCATCCTCTTTGGAACCCCCTTTCAGGTAGTTGAAAGCAGCTATCAAATCCCCCCTCATTCTTCTCTTCTGCAGGCTAAACAATCCCAGCTCCCTCAGCCTCTCCTCATAACTCATGTGTTCCAGACCCCTAATCATTTTTGTTGCCCTTCGCTGGACTCTCTCCAATTTATCCACATCCTTCTTGTAGTGTGGGGCCCAAAACTGGACACAGTACTCCAGATGAGGCCTCACCAATGTCGAATAGAGGGGAACGATCACGTCCCTCGATCTGCTCGCTATGCCCCTACTTATACATCCCAAAATGCCATTGGCCTTCTTGGCAACAAGGGCACACTGCTGACTCATATCCAGCTTCTCGTCCACTGTCACCCCTAGGTCCTTTTCTGCAGAACTGCTGCCTAGCCATTCGGTCCCTAGTCTGTAGCTGTGCATTGGGTTCTTCCGTCCTAAGTGCAGGACCCTGCACTTATCCTTATTGAAGCTCATCAGATTTCTTTTGGCCCAATCCTCCAATTTGTCTAGGTCCTTCTGTATCCTATCCCTCCCCTCCAGCGTATCTACCACTCCTCCCAGTTTAGTATCATCCGCAAATTTGCTGAGAGTGCAATCCACACCATCCTCCAGATCATTTATGAAGATATTGAATAAAACCGGCCCCAGGACCGACCCTTGGGGCACTCCACTTGATACCGGCTGCCAACTAGACATGGAGCCATTGATCACTACCCGTTGAGCCCGACAATCTAGCCAGCTTTCTACCCACCTTATAGTGCATTCATCCAGCCCATACTTCCTTAACTTGCTGACAAGAATACTGTGGGAGACCGTGTCAAAAGCTTTGCTAAAGTCAAGAAATAATACATCCACTGCTTTCCCTTCATCCACAGAACCAGTAATCTCATCATAAAAGGCGATTAGATTAGTCAGGCATGACCTTCCCTTGGTGAATCCATGCTGGCTGTTCCTGATCACTTTCCTCTCATGCAAGTGCTTCAGGATTGATCCTTTGAGGACCTGCTCCATGATTTTTCCAGGGACTGAGGTGAGGCTGACTGGCCTGTAGTTCCCAGGATCCTCCTTCTTCCCTTTTTTAAAGATTGGCACTACATTAGCCTTTTTCCAGTCATCCGGGACTTCCCCCGTTCGCCACGAGTTTTCAAAGATAATGGCCAATGGCTCTGCAATCACAGCCGCCAATTCCTTCAGCACTCTCGGATGCAACTCGTCCGGCCCCATGGACTTGTGCACGTCCAGCTTTTCTAAATAGTCCCTAACCCCCTCTATCTCCACAGAGGGCTGGCCATCTCTTCCCCATTTTGTGATGCCCAGCGCAGCAGTCTGGGAGCTGACCTTGTTAGTGAAAACAGAGGCAAAAAAAGCATTGAGTACATTAGCTTTTTCCACATCCTCTGTCACTAGGTTGCCTCCCTCATTCAGTAAGGGGCCCACACATTCCTTGGCTTTCTTCTTGTTGCCAACATACCTGAAGAAACCCTTCTTGTTACTCTTGACATCTCTGGCTAGCTGCAGCTCCAGGTGCGATTTGGCCCTCCTGATATCATTCCTACATGCCCGAGCAATATTTTTATACTCTTCCCTGGTCATATGTCCAACCTTCCACTTCTTGTAAGCTTCTTTTTTATGTTTAAGATCCGCTAGGATTTCACCATTAAGCCAAACTGGTCGCCTGCCATATTTACTATTCTTTTGACTCATCGGGATGGTTTGTCCCTGTAACCTCAACAGGAATTCCTTGAAATACAGCCAGCTCTCCTGGACTCCTTTCCCCTTCAAGTTAGTCCCCCAGGGGATCCTGGCCATCCGTTCCCTGAGGGAGTCGAAGTCTGCTTTCCTGAAGTCCAGGGTCCGTATCCTGCTGCTTACCTTTCTTCCCTGTGTCAGGATCCTGAACTCAACCAACTCATAGATTCATAGATATTTAGGTCAGAAGGGACCATTATGATCATCTAGTCTGACCTCCTGCACAACGCAGGCCACAGAATTTCACCCACCACTCCTAAAAAGGACCTCACACCTATATCTGTGCTATTGAAGTCCTCAAATTGTAGTTTGAAGACCTCAAGGAGCAGAGAATCCTCCAGCAAGTGACCCGTGCCCCATGCTACAGAGGAAGGCGAAAAACCTCCAGGGCCTTCCAATCTGCCCTGGAGGAAAATTCCTTCCCGACCCCAAATATGGCGATCAGCTAAACCCTGAGCATATGGGCAAGATTCATCAGCCAGATACTACAGAAAATTCTTTCCCGGGTAACTTGGATCTTACCCCATCTAAAAACCCATCACAGGCCATTGGGCCTATTTACCATGAATATTTAATTACCAAAACCATGTTATCCCATCATACCATCTCCTCCATAAACTTATTGAGTTTAATCTTAAAGCAAGATAGATCTTTTGCCCCCACTACTTCCCTCGGAAGGCTATTCCAAAACTTCACTCCTCTGATGGTTAGAAACCTTCGTCTAATTTCTAATCTAAATTTCCTAGAGGCCAGTTTATATCCATTTGTTCTTGTGTCCACATTGGTACTGAGTTTAAATAATTCCTCTCCCTCTCTGGTATTTATCCCTCTAATATATTTATAGAGAGCAATCATATCTCCCCTCAACCTTCTTTTAGTTAGGCTAAACAAGCCAAGCTCCCTGAGTCTCCTTTCATAAGACAAGTTTTCCATTCCTCGGATCATCCTAGTAGCCCTTCTCTGTACCTGTTCCAGTTTGAATTCATCCTCCTTAAACATGGGAGACCAGAACTGCACACAGTATTCCAGGTGAGGTCTCACCAGTGCCTTATATAACAGTACTAAAACCTCCTTATCCCTACTGGAAATACCTCTCCTGATGCATCCCAAGACGACATTAGCTTTTTCACAGCCATATCACATTGGCAGCTCATAGTCATCCTATGATCAACCAATACTCCAAGGTCCTTTTCCTCCTCCGTTACTTCTAGTTGATGCGTCCCTAGCTTATAACTAAAATTCTTGTTATTAATCCCTAAATGCATGACCTTACACTTCTCACTTTTAAATTTCATCCTATTCCTATTACTCCAGTTTACAAGGTCATCCAGATCCTCCTGTAGGGTATCCCTGTCCTTCTCTAAATTAGCAATACCTCCCAGCTTTGTATCATCTGCAAACTTTATTAGCACACTCCCACGTTTTGTGCCCAGGTCAGTAATAAAAAGATTAAATAAGATTGGTCCCAAAACTGATCCTTGAGGAACTCCACTGGTAACCTCCCTCCAACTTGACAGTTCACCTTTCAGTAGGACCCGTTGTAGTCTCCCCTTTAACCAATTCCCTATCCACCTTTCAATTTTCCTATTGATGCCCATCTTATCCAATTTAACTAATAATTCCCCATGTGGCACAGTATCAAACGCCTTACTAAAATCTAAGTAAATTAGATCCACTGCGTTTCCTTTATCTAAAAAATCTGTTACTCTCTCAAAGAAGGAGATCAGGTTGGTTTGGCACGATCTACCTTTTGTAAAACCATGTTGTATTTTGTCCCATTTACCATTGACTTCAATGTCCTTAACTACCTTCTCCTTCAAAATTTTTTCCAAGACCTTGCATACTACAGATGTCAAACTAACAGGCCTATAATTACTTGGATCACTTTTTTTCCCTTTCTTAAAAATAGGAACTATGTTAGCAATTCTCCAATCATACGGTACAACCCCTGAGTTTACAGATTCATTAAAAATTCTTGCTAATGGGCTTGCAATTTCTTGTGCCAATTCTTTTAATATTCTTGGATGAAGATTATCTGGGCCCCCCGATTTAGTCCCATTAAGCTGTTTGAGTTTCGCTTCTACCTCAGATATGGTGATGTCTACCTCCATATCCTCATTCCCATTTATCATGCTACCATTATCCCTAAGATCCTCTTTAGTCTTATTAAAGACTGAGGCAAAGTATTTGTTTAGATATTGGGCCATGCCTAGATTAACCTTGACCTCCACTCCATCCTCAGTTTTTAGCGGTCCCACTTCTTCTTTCTTTGTTTTCTTCCTATTTATATGACTATAGAACCTTTTACTATTGGTTTTAATTCCCTTTGCAAGGTCCAACTCTACTTGACTTTTAGCCTGTCTCACTTTATCCCTACATATTCTGACCTCAATAAGGTAGCTTTCCTTACTGATCCCTCCCTTCTTCCACTCCCTATATGCTTTCTGCTTTTTCTTAATTACCTCTCTAAAATGCTTGCTCATCCAGCTTGGTCTACAACTCCTGCCTATGATTTTTTTCCCCTTTCTTGGGATGCAGGCTTCCGATAGCTTCTGCAGCTTTAATTTAAAATAATCCCAGGCCTCCTCTACCTTTAAACCCATAAATTCTTCAGTCCAATCCACTTCCCTAACTAATTTCCTTAATTTTTGAAAGTCAGCCCTTTTGAAATCAAAAACCCTAGTTGCAGATTTATTTTTGTTAATCCTTCCATTCAATTTGAACTGAATTAGCTCATGATCACTTGAGCCAAGATTATCCCTTACAACCATTTCCTCTATGAGGTCCTCATTACTCACCAAGACCAAATCTAAAATGGCATCCCCTCTAGTTGGTTCAGCAACTACTTGTTGAAGGAATCCATCAGCTATCGCATCTAGGAAAATCTGAGCCCTATTATTATTACTAGCACTCGTCCTCCAGTCTATATCTGGGAAGTTAAAGTCTCCCATGATCACACAGTTTCCATTAGTATTTACTTTATTAAAAACATTAAAAAGGGCTCTATCCATATCCAAATTAGATCCCGGCAGTCTATAGCACACCCCAAGCACTATCCCAGGGGAGGCTCTAATAGTTTTCTTCCCCAATTTAATTGTTGCCCAGACAGACTCAGTCATATCCATTTCATCGCTTCTTATTTCTTTACATTCTATCTCATCATTGATATACAGTGCTACTCCACCACCTTTACCTTTATTTCGGTCTTTCCTAAACAGCACATACCCTTCAATACCTGTAGCCCAGTCATGACTACTATTCCACCAGGTCTCTGTTATACCTATAATATCTGGTTTCACTTCCTGCAGCAGTAACTCTAGTTCCTCCATTTTGTTACCTAGGCTCCTTGCATTAGTGTACAAACATCTTAATTTTTGCTGTTTGGCCTCACTCACATTCTGTACCCTATTAGGCATGGTTATTTTACTACCAGTATAACCTATTAGACTTGTATCTACACTGCCCTTCCTCCTACCTACAGCTGTATCCACTCTTACTTCATTTTCTTTCCACTCTATGCTAAATTCTGGCGTGGAGATTACCTGGACATCTCCCAACCATCTCCCCCAAATTCCTAGTTTAAAGCTCTCTTAATCAGTTGTGCCAGCCTCCATCCTAGAAGTCTATTTCCTTCCCTACTCAGATGAAGTCCATCCCGAGAGAACTGTCCTCTATCCATGAATGCCTCCCAATGGCCATACATCCCAAAGCCCTCCTTATAGCACCACTGCCTAAGCCATCTATTGATAGTCATAATCTTGTCACACCTTTGTTGCCCTTCTCTAGGAACAGGCAGAATCCCACTAAAGATCACCTGAGCCTCAATTTCCTTAAGCATCCTCCCCAGCCTAGCATAGTCTCCCTTAATACTTTCCAGCGAGAATCTAGCCGTATCATTTGTTCCCACATGAAGGATAATTAGGGGATTCTTTCCCGCTCCCTTTAGAATCCTTTTCAACCTCAGGTCTACATCCCGTATCTTAGCACCTGGAAGACAGCACACCCTCCTATTTTCTGGATCAGCTCTGGTTACAGGCCTATCTATTCTTCTCAGTAAAGAGTCCCCAATCACATAGACCTGCCTTTTCCTAGTGACGGTGCTATTCTCCAGTCTATCCCCTGTTCCCTCTGGCTGCAAGTTCTTCCCATTCCCATTCTCCCTTGTAATCCTTTTTAACCCATCCTGTATCCTCCTGGGGCTCATATTTGGTGTAATCTCCATTAACTCTTCCCCTTTTCCTATAGGACTAACCGCTCTTCTCTTCTTCCTTGCCCTGTCACCTTCAGTGACTACCTGCTGAGCCCCTTCTTCATTTTCCAACTCTGCAAACCTATTCTGAAGCTCTATTTCTCCTTCACTAGCCCGTCTTTTCCTCTGCCTAGTTCTTTCAGTCACATGCTTCCACTGACCACTTTCCTCACCCAGTCTCCCCTCAGAATTCCCTAGTCCTGCTTCCATCTGCAAGTCTGAACTTTTCCCTTCAGATACCTCATGTCTTTGCTCCATAATCTGCTCAAACCCCTTCCTAAACTCTACCAGACTTTCCACCTGCATCTCCAAACCTCTGATCTTTTCCTCCATCAGCTCTATCAGACGGCATTTCATGCAGACAAAACTCTTACCAGGTGCCCCCTCCAGGATCATGTACATACCACAGCTTCCACATCCAGTCATCTTCATTGTGTCATCTGCTACATGGGTCACTCCCACTGCCACCTCTGAATCTGTCATAGCCTTCCCACCTAAATCCTGTTAATCTGGGAAACACAAACCACACCAAACCACCACCCACAGCAAAACCAAACCCCACAGAAGCACCACAAGACAAACTCCCCTTTCAAACTCCCACTCAAACTCCCCTGTTTACAGCTCGGTTTGCTAGCTCCTGTGCCGCTGCCTGACTGGCTGCTACCTTTATAGGACCCCTAGTCAGGGAAGCCCCGCCCCCTAATCAGGGCTCAGCTTCTCTCCCAGCACAAAGCCCCTACAAGCCTCTACACATACAGATACCACCAATACAAAACCAAACACACACACAAATACCTTCTCCTCCAACAGAACTCCCACTCAAACTCCCCTGTTTACAGCTCTGTTTGCTAGCTCCTGTGCCGCTGCAGCTGTCTGTGCCGCTGCCTGACTGGCTGCTCCCTTTTCGGACCCCTAGTCAGTGAAGCCCCGCCCCCTAATCAGGGCTCAGCTTCTCTCCCAGCACAAAGCCCCTCCAAGCCTCTACACATACAGATACTACCAATACAAAACTGAACACACACAAATACCTTCTTCTCCAACAGAACTCCCACTCAAACTCCCCTGTTTACAGCTCTCTTTGCTAGCTCCTGTGCCGCTACCTATATAGGACCCCTAGTCAGTGAAGCCCCGCCCCCTAATCAGGGCTCAGCTTCTCTCCCACCACAAAGCCCCTACACATACAGATACCACCAATACAAAACCAAACACACACACAAATACCTTCTCCTCCAACAGAACTCCCACTCAAACTCCCCTGTTTACAGCTCTCTTTGCTCGCTCCTGTTGCTGGCACCCAGTGCCGAGAGGCTGAACAACAGCTGGAGTTGGTTTGTTACCCGGTGTGCTACACCCAATAATTACAACGGGGTGGAGAAGCAGAAAAGTTTATTTTAAGCTTTAAAAAGGTACAGGAAGATTTGAAAAATCTTGTGGTCTTCCATCCCCGTGAGTTACCTAGTGGCCATGCCCCAGTGTTCCCAACAACTCCCCCCTTTGAGAACACTCAACAGCCTTGGCTTTGAGTTTTTTTACTTGGGCTACTTCTTTTTTTATAATATAACTTTGCTTAAGCACTTTGTGATAGCCCTGAAGAGAATGACTTATTAACTTTTGCAAAAGGGCCCTGACACATGATACCGCACAGCATAATACCAGTAATACAAGCAATACAGGAAAGAGAAATTTCAATAGCAGGCTAAATAAACCACCAAGCCAAGACGACAAACCCCAGCCCGCTATTTGTGTTTTTTAAACAGTAGCTTTAGCCCGAGATTGTCACTAGATGAGGAGTCAGCAGGTTGGACGGTCCACGGTTCTGCTGACGAGGGGGCAGGTACTGCCTTCAGACGAGAGTGATGGATCCAGTTCTTGTGTTTTTTTATTTTTGCCGCTGTATGGGAAATCAGCAGGATGGTATAGGGTTCTTTTTACTTTTTTTGGAGAGGCTCGTTTTTTTAGGTGCGAACAAGCACAGAGTCACCGGGCTGTAAGGAGTGGACGGGAGAGTCCAAGGGCAGAAGCTGGGAATCCTTGGTATACCTGTGAAGAGACAAGAGAACAGCAGACAGGGAACACATATACTGTGACAAAAAAACATTACCCAACTTTCATTCCCCTGACAGAACCGGGGTGCCATTCATGGGCCATGCCCTTTCCAACATAATTTCAAAGGGACTGAGCCCTAATCTACCCTTTGGGAGAACGCGGATACGGAGTAGGACGAGGGGCAAAGCATCAGGCCATCGCAGTGAGGCTTCTTGGCACACTTTTGAGAGATGCCGTTTAAGGATCTGATTGGTACGCTCCACTACCCCACTGGCTTGCGGTCTCCAGGGCGTATGGAGTTTCCAGGGGATCTGTAAGGCATGTGAGATGCTTTGGATGATTTTTGACGTGAAGTGTGTCCCGTTGTCAGATTCCATTCACAGCGGGAGTCCAAAGCGAGGAATGAGCTCCTTAACAAACTTGGGGGGCCACTGTCCTGGCAGTGCAGTTACGGCATGGGAAGGCTTTTGGCCATCCGCTGAACTGATCCACTGTGACAAGGAGATATTTGAACACTTGGGTCCGGGGAAACTTAGTAAAGTCTATTTGCCACATTTGTTCGGGGCCCGGAGTGGGTTCTAGGGCAGCTGGTGGCACAGGATGTCCCGGTCGGGGGTTATTCTTTTGGCAGACTAAGCAGTCCGCTTGTACCTGGGCAGCCAGGGGTCGGAGTCCGGAAGTGATAAAGTATTTTCCCATTAGCTGGATAAGTGCTTCCCTGCCAGCATGAGTGGTTTGATGTAGGTTCTGCAGCACCGGCTGGATTAGGCCCTTTGGTAGGAGGACCTTCCCTTCTGGGGAATGGAGCCATCCCTCCTTTTCCCGGAGACCGAGTTTGTCAGTTAGCTGTCTTTTTTTCCCAGAGTACTGAGGGGTTGGAAGCTCCCCTCCTGATGGGATAAGGGCATGCATATGGGCGTTCTCAGTCTGAGGGGATGGCAGGGTGGCAGCATGCTTAGCCTCTCTATCTGCCCGGGCGTTACCTCTGGCCACATCTTGATTCTCCCTTTGATGGGCTTTACAGTGTACCACCGCCACTTCCGAGGGGAGTTGTACAGCTTCTAGGAGCCGGAGGATTTGGGGCCCGTACTTGACTGGGAGCCTTGGACTGTCAGCATTCCCCTTTGCTGCCATAGGCCAGCATGAGCATGCAGCACACCAAAAGCATACTTTCAATCAGTAAAAATGTTGACCCGCTTTCCTTTTGACAGTTTAAGTGCACGGGTCAGGGCTATTAGTTCGGCAAGCTGGGCAGAGGTCCCAGCAGGCAAACCTTCAGCTTCCACAGTGTCATGGAGGGTCACAACAGCATAACCCGCCCTTTTTTGCCCATCTATTACAGTACTGCTACCATCAGTGTACCACTCATAATTTGCATTTGGGAGAGGTACATCCTTTAAATCCGGACGGCTGGAGTACTGGACATTTATGATTTTTAAACAGTCATGTTTCTGTTCCTCTGTTTCTGGCAAGAGAGTGGCTGGGTTAAGGGAGGGGCAAGGCTGTAGGGTGACTTCAGAGTTCTCTAACAGCTTAGCCTGGTACCGAGCAATCCGAGCCTGGGTGAGCCAAAGCCCTCCCTTTGCATTCAATAAGCCTTGGACCATATGGGGAGTATAGATTTGCATAACCCCTTCCAATGTTAGCTTCTCGGTTTTTTTAAGCAATAGGGCAGTAGCTGCGACCGCCCGTAAACATGCCGGCCAACCCTTTGCAACCTGATCCAATTGCTTAGAAAAATAAGCCACAGGACGCTTCCATGCTCCTAACAGCTGTGTAAGCACTCTGTGCTTACACTGTGGAGGGGCTCAGCCAGCCCTACCGAGGCTGCCAACGCGGGACCCCGACTCCCCGCACCCTCTGAAGGCGGCATGTCCTGGGCCCGCAGCGTCACGCCAGACACGCGGACTCCGCGGTGCTCGGGGCAGACCCGGGTCCATGACACGCTGGGGCCGGGGGGCGGGTGCGAACCCTGGGGCACTCGGGCACTGGGTGTCCCAGGCCGGCCCCGCCCCAGCCCCGGGAGCGGGCAGGGAGGCAGCACAGCCAGAGGCACCGCGAGTCACCCCCTGGCGGGGCCGGGCTGCAGCGGCAGGGTCTGGGTGCAGCGCCCGGATATGACTGCCTTGGCTGGGGTTTGGGGGACCCCGGGCTCCTCCCGCCTCATTCCCCCGGCCTGCAGCGCCCCTAGAGCCCCACCAGGAGCACTGACCGGAAGTGAGGGGCGGACCCGGGCGCGCAAGGGACCGGCGGCAGGGAGCGGAAGTACGTTGCCCCGGTGCCCGCTCCTTTCGAGTCCCACGGGGAACTTCCAGTTCGGCAGCGACCTCTTCCGGGAATCGCTCTAACGGACCCCCAGCGGGTGAAGCGCACCCCGCCATTTCCCTGGCTGGGGATCGAGTGGAGCAGGGACCGGGCAGGGCCGGGGAGTGCGTGGGCAGGAGGGGCAGGGTTGGGGGTCCCCGCTGCACTGCACCGGCTGGAGCCCGCCCCCCGCAGCGCGCTGGGGCGGGGCGAGGAGACAACATCTCCCCGGGGGGGGCCTCCCCAGCTTCACGGCAGCTTCTGCTTCCGGCGTCGCCCTGCCGGCCCCTCGCTCGAAAGATGGGAAGGCGGGGCAGGGCCTGGCAGCGACTGGCGCGAGATGGAGGCAGGGGAGAAACCACATCTCCCATGATGCACTGGGGCCTGCAGCAGGTGGGGGAGACCCTACATCTCCCATGATGCCCTGGGGCCTGCAGCAGGTGGGGGAGACCCTACATCTCCCATGATGCACTGGCTCACTCCCTCTCCCCGCCCAGCTCAGGGGCAGCCTCACCCAGTTACTGAGCTTGTGGCCCCGGCAGGCCCCTGCCCTGCGCCTCCCCCCAGTCTCCATAGGGTTTGCAGGTGGGGTGCCTTTGGGGGTTGGGGTTAGGGGAAGATGGGAGGGGCTGGGGGCAACTCAGGTTGTGAGGGTGGCCACTCACGTGTTCCCAGAATGCCAGGGAGACAGGGCGGGGGAGGTAATGACTGTTATAGGAGCAACTTCTCTTGGGGAGAGAGACAAGCTTTTGAGCCAGGCAGGGTTCTTCTTCAGGGCTGGGAGAGGGTCTCAGAGCTGCCAAGCCAGAGGGGGTACTTGGGACCTTATCAGACTGGCTCAGTGAAGATGGGGTGTTGACAGACCAATACAGACGCTCTCCAGAGAATGGAGCAGCTTCCGCCCATGCAGCTAGGCAATGAGCATTTCCCACAGCCTGGAGCCAAGGGGGAGGCGGCAGCTGCTGTTCTAGCTCCTCAGGGACAGCCCTGTCACCCAACAGACACTTCTCACTCAGCCACAGCTAAGGGTGTTGGGTTCCTCTGGTGGGAGTGTGGAGCAGCCATTTGTTTTCCTGTTCGCACTCCTCTGCGGTATGAAAATCGGGGAGGGGAGGCAGAAGCCCCACTTCCCTCCCTAAATGATGTCCATTAGGGGAAGCCAGGACAACAGGGTGGGGTGGCAAGTGGTGGCCAGACTCTTGCCCCAGGGTCGAGTGTAGCTCAGGGTCCAGCTCAACTTTCTCCCTGTACCACTGGCCCCTCGTCCCCTTCCACCACTAGGTCAACCCGGGAACTAAGGCAGGAATAGAGTGAGGAAGCAAGCCAAGCTGAGCAAGGCAGGCAAAAGCGAGTCTTGCCATCATGGGCCTCTCACAACGATGTCCTTTTTGTGTGCCACAGCTGACAAAAACATCCCGGACAGAGAAGCAGCAGGCCAAAAGAGAGCCATGGAGCTCCCGAAGTAGCTCAGTTGGGAGAGCATTAGACTGAAGATCTAAAAGTCCCTGGTTCAATCCCAGGCTTTGGCAGGCCCTTTCCTCCTCCTTTGTGCAGGGGTGGCTTGTTTTCTGGGAGGGCATTGGCACCTTTACCTGAGGTGGGTCCCTGATTTTGAGCTTCCCAGCAGGACAACAGAGCAACAACTGGCCCACCTGACCTTTAACAGTAAGAGAAGGGAGCTGTCTTTCCCTGGCAACTTATTGGTGGACCCAATATGGCAGGAAGAGAGTGAAGTAGGGCAGCCGTCAGGAAGGGTGTGGGGCAGTGACAGGCAGGGATTGGGGTCGAAAGCTCCTCTGCACAGGTTGGGATGGGAAGGCGGGGTTAGAATTTCCCTCCAAAGCTATTTTAGGGTCTGATCCTACAAGCCTCCCACGTACCCAGTGCAGGATGGCTCCAGACTCCTCACCCAGTCCAGTGTTGGTGTATACAGCAGAGAATTGGAAGCAGCAAATCGGGGGGGTCGTATAAAGAGACTAGAAATACAACAATTTACTTCTGAAAGAGAAGAAAAGACGACATTACCAAGCTGCATAATGGGGCGACCTGACCCTCAGAGACTGCGAAGGGAAATCTCAGGGGCTCTGCTCACCTGGCCCCAGGCCTGTGTCCTCAGGACAGGTCTGTGGGAGAAGGGAAATCGCCAGAGAGAGGAGTGGGACCCAGTGTGGATTTTTGGGCTGTGGCAGGGAATTTAGGTCCTGAGACTGGAGCCATAAAGAGGGAGTGAGTGAAGGCTCCCCTCTGCTTTCAGGCTGAAGGAATCCTGGGTTGGTCAGTCTGTCCAGGGGGGGTCACATTGCTCACAGGCAAAGAGCGGAGGAGAACTGCCCCCAGAATGACACATGCAGATCCTGGAGAAAAAGAAAGAGAAAAGAGACCAGCAGCAGGTGAAGGTGGCTGAGTGGGGGATTCCCTTGCGTGTGTGATGGAGCACTTGGGAAGCTGTGTCCATTCAAACACACTGAGCTTTAATATGGAGGAAGGCCGGACTTCTGTGACTTGGTAAAGGATTTAGGTGTCATAATGGACATACAACTCAGCATGAAATCCCCGTGCGATGCTGTGGCCATCCTTGGATGCATAGACAAGGAGAATAGTGACTAGAAATAGGGCACCAGAGATATCTCTGTATACCACCATGGTCAGACCAACACCGGAATCTTGCATACAGTCGTGTTGGCCGCATTTTAAAAGGAAGAATGAAAAATTGGACAGGGGACAGAGAACCCCCCCCCAAAAAAAAAAGGAGCTGAAAAGTTGCCTTTCAGTGCGATACAAGAGCTGAATCTGTTCAGTTTCTCACAAAGACCAAGAGGTCACTTGATGACAGTGCGCAAATCCCCTCACAAAGAGAAACCTGGGTACGAAAGGGCTCTTTAACTGAGCAGCGAAAGGCAGAACAAGAACCAATGGCTGGAAGTTCATGCCAGAGAAACTGACATTAGAAATTTGGGACACATTTGAGATTGGGTGATTAAACATTGGAACAAGGTACCCAGGGCAATGATGGATTCTCCACTCCACGTGGAGGTGACAGGAGGGGGCAGGAGGTGCTGAAGCAAGTGCTCTCAGGTGATATAGAAAACAATTTCTCTCCGGTGCTTGGCCGGTGGGCCTTGCTTACATGCTCAGGGTCTCACTGATATCCATTTTGGGGGGTTAGGAAGGAATTTCCCCCAGGTCAGATTGGCAGGGATATTGGAGTTTTTGCCGTCCCCTGTGGCATGGGGCACAAGTGACTTGCCTGGATCAGCTGGGTGTCATGTGTCTGGGGGTCACACTGGATTATTTTGTTGTCTTGACTGGCCTGAAAATCTAGACCTGGATGTTCTGGCTCTAATGTTGCAATGTCTGACCTATGGTCACTCCAGCTCCCAAGTGCCTCTTCCGAGTCGAATCCCCAGCCAGTCTTCAGAGGACGGCAGCTGCTGCGCAAGGCAATCGGAGCTGGTGGGAGTGACTCTGGGGCAGTCACTAGCCACAGAAAACAGACCCTCTCCCAACACCCCGACTGCTGCCCCTCAGGTCTCTGGCCGTACAGGAGATGGGCCAGGCCCCCGTGGGAGGAATGAGGGGGATAGAAACCCCCAGGATGCAGAGTTGTGTGTTTCAGCCATGTTGGTGCATGGGTCTCACTCAGACCCATGCACTGTACCCACACGCAGAGCCAGTTCGGACTGTTGAACCCCAGACCCATGAGGGACGTGTTCAGCTCAGCATCAGTTGGGCTTTAACCCATGAGAAATAACCCTGGAGTTATAGTGGGGTCTCAGGGCCAGAGGACCCCAGACCCCTGAGCTGTCAGCGGAGAGCCAGGTGACCCGTCAGCACGAGGCCTTGTGCGTCAGCAGGAGGCCTTGTGCGTGGGGGGAAGACACATGGCTCAGGGAAAGGGGAAGATCACACACACAGCCGGAGCCCTCACCCGGTCCTGCACCCCTGCCCCAGCCCGGTGCCCGATCCTGCACCCTGAACCCCTCATTTCTGGCTTCACCCCAGAGCCTGCACCCCCCATTAGAGCCCTCACCCCTCCTGCATCCCACCCCCCTGCCCCAGCCCAGTGATAGTGAGTGTGGGTGGGGGAGAGCAAGCCACCAAGGGAGGGAGAATGGAGTGAACTGGGGGCAGGGCCTCTGAGAAGGGGCAGGGCAGGACCTGAGAGAAGGGGCGGGGCTAAGGGGTTCGGTATTGTGCAGAAAGTTAGTAACCTGACATCAGGCCTGGCATAGGTGCTGCCTTTTGGTTTTGCCAGTAGGTCCCCCATCCCAGCTCTGCCCTCTCCCCCAAGGCCCCAGCCCCACCTCCACCCCACCCTGCTCTGCCCCCTTCCCTGAGGGCATCCCACTCAATCCTTCCTGCCCCCTCCTGCCTTAAGGGCAGGGTGTGTGTGTGTTTGGAGGGGCTCAGCTCCCCCCAACTGGCAATTTTCAGCATATTCATGCACTTTTCATATTCAACCATTTGGGAGCCCTGTGGATGCGATGGGGTGTCTGGAATGGGGCGTGTGTGATCCCACGGTGCCCCTTCCCCTCTGCCTGCAGAGCTGAGGACAGATGGGTCTGAGGAGCAGAGCAGGAGCTCTGGGAAGGAGAAGAGCAATATGAAGATGGTGTCTAAGACGAGGCCAGGTGACTTCTGTGGAGGGAGACATGCTGGACAATGCCAAGGATTGGGGAGACAACCAGGTGTGAGCCCAGGGCGCAGAGAGCTGGGGAGGATGTCTGTGTCTGAAACACTTCCCTGTCCTCTCTCACAGATGGAGTCCAAGAAGGATAGGAAGGAGAGAATGAGCACCCCAGTACTCAAGAATAATAAGGTGCATCCTAGCTGGGCCCAGGGCTCTGCGGGGTTAAGACCAGTGGAAGGGACAAGAGTCTCCTGTGCAGAGTGACGATTTTGGGTGCAGGTGCACTGGGATGCTTCTAATTGTAGCTCCGAGAACATCATGGGAAGGGGGTTCAGAGTAGATCCCTGGGGTGTGGGAGATGCGAAAAAAAGAGCCCCGCCATCACGGTAGAGCGTGACCGTAACTTTTGTTTTTCCTTCTTGCATTGTGTTTGGCACCAAGGGAAAAGAAGTGTGTGTGTGTGTGTGTTTCTTGATGCCAGGCAAGACCTGTCCAGCTCACCCTCTCTCTCTTTTTACTGCCTCCTACCACAGGCCCTGGGCCGGAGAAGTGCACATTGATCCCCACAGGCTTGGTCTCGAGGCCTGCACCATCTGGCGGGAGGGAAAAGAATCATACCAGGTCCTGGAGGCTGGGTAGCTGGATTACCCAGCTGATAGTCTATGATTCTATGATTTTATGAATTACTAGTGCTAATCACAATTGTCACATTTACAAATTCTATTCAGATCCCACGATGTGAAGTGTCAAAAGGAGGAAACACATGGACGGCTACACATGCAACCTGTGGTAATAAAGCTAATGAAGACTATGAGAATCTCCCCATAGAAAGATGTACCACTAATACTCCAACAGGAATTTGGCAGTGTCGGTATATGGTTTATGGATTAGATGGGGGAATCCCAACCAGGTGGAGAATATCAAATTTATCAGGAAATATCGCATGGTACTCCCTGGGTGCTGCCATGATTAATGATAGTGGAAAACACAGTTACCCAGCTATGTGGTTTGTTACAGAGGGTCCAAAGAATATAACCCTCTGGTCTCCTGGAGCAAATGAACCCTCTTGGGAAAATAGGGCCCCACATTTAGGGTGTGATGTTACCATATGTAACCACAATGGTACTTCCATGGAAGATAATCCCTGAAGGTGTGATTGTTATGTACATATTACATTAGGCGTAAAATCCCCTTTGGGACGCTGGGTGTATGATGAGTTAACCATTTTACAGAATGTAACCCTACAGGTGATATGGATGCCAAGTTGGAAGAATCCAAATTTAAAGTGGCCACAGCCTGGAGCCAAGAATATTCCCTGACGAGCAAATGTATGGGAGCCATTGTGGGAGCAGGTGCAGCCAGCACTTTTTAACATGTCCTTTCACTCTATTACATGGGTGGTACGCCCCAAGGAATGGTGGGTGGACCAAATCCATCCTAATTGTAGTATGTACATAAAAGGATTGAAACAACAATTCAATGCATGGGTGAGGGGACACACCTGGAATCGTCGTCGGAAAAGGGGGTTGTGGGCAGCGGGGAACACTATGCTGGGTACATGGAATCTGGGGGACGAGTGGGTAACCAAACAATTAGTAAGCCAAAATGTGAAATTTCAACAACAAATTAATGAATTAATGGCACAGCAACTATCAGCAGTTGCCACAAGGTGGAGGACAGCAGTAGAGGTAAACTTGCAGTTAACTCATTGGGCAGGGGACCTGTTGACATGGGTAGAGGATGGCTTCAGAAGACTAACATGGGGAGAAGTGTGCGTAGGTATTCAAAATGCTCAGTTAATAATGTTAATGGATATTATGAGAGATGCTTGGTCAGAACAATGGCCTTCAGTATTAAATCGGGAGGCTAGCCCATATCTATCCACAATTGCAAAAACATACCCATCTACCTGGAAAATAACATCCCCGACCTATGGGGACAGTTCTTGTGTAATTGTTACTATGATACCATGGGAAGGAAATGCAAATAAGGTGGTTCCCTTGAACCCTATGGGAGTTAGTAGGGAAGGGGGAGCACGTTGGGAGCCACTAGGGAATAGGTGGGGGGGCTGGAATGGTGTAAATTGGACTGTCATCACATTAAGCAGTTGTATATCCAGAGGAGGAATATGGATGTGCCCCTCTTCTATGACTATGGAGGAGCAGGATCAATGGCCTATTGCAAAGGGGGGGCATTTAGGGGTAATGTATATGGGGTACGGTGTATTCTGTTGGGAATGTATGCAATCCTGCAATATAACACTAGGAGGCAAAATCCTTCCAGTGTATGACCAAATTATAAACTTCTATACACTGCCACCTGGACTATGGTGCACCAATGGATCAGTGGACTTCATCGTTGTAAACAATCGAACCGGCACCTACTACCCCATGCCGTACCAAGTAGTTGAATTGGTTTGGACAATACCAAATTTCACTGTGGATATTCAATGGACACACAATATGGACAAAAGTACACAAAGATTACAAGAGCAACTTGCTGCAAGCGCCAACAGTTGGACACACTTACAATACACACTACAGGATGGCGCTGACAAAATTTTAACCTTATCAAAGGAGGAGAAGCAGTGTTTTTGGTGGTGGCCAGGATGTTGGACCATACTGCAGTGGTCAGGACTCTCGGTGTTGCTGTGGATTATCATAGTAGCTAGTGTATTGTTAACTATATGTGTGTTACATTGCATATGGAAACGATCAAGGGGGGCACAACCCCCTAGAGAACAGCCACTAATTATAACCTATAAGTAATGTAGTAAGCCCCCCCCCCACCTATGTGTACTAGACAACCCGGACCCAACCTTCTCGGGCCCACTATACTGGGAAGTCTGGAACACTAATTGGAATAGGTGTAGTATGCCCGTACAAGAGAAGGTGCAGGGCATGGTACTACACAAGGGGCAGTGGGACAGATGGAGCATCGACACCTGCCACCTTGATGCCTGGCCCTATCAGGAAATGTGTCGCCATATGTCCTATGCTTTTCCAGGGATACCTGGGCAAGAGGATCCCAAAAGAAAAAGAAAAAAAGGGGTGGAGTGTTAGGATATAGATATTCAGGCCTGCCTGTAAAGGCCTGTACTTTAAGAATTTAGGTGTATTCTTATCACTTGGCTAGTTAGAGGTATAAAAGAAAGAATCAAAATCACTGTCTGCCAATGTAAGGTCCTTCTCTTACTGTGACAGTCTGGGGCCCTGTTCTTAGGCTAAGGCCTTTGGCTAAGCGACAGAGGCAGCCATAAGCTGGGAAGCGACCGGTCACATCCTCACATTCCAAAGTAGTCACATGGAAAGAAGGTGCTATTGGGCTGTTAGGAATACAATCCTGTCCTGATAGTGCCTATCAGCTCCAGAGAAAGGGAAGTGCCTAGAAAATGTAAAAGAAAACTTAGTTTGATAGCATCCTGTCTGGCAAGAACTCACTTATCAATACTGGGATGTGAAATCCTCACTTCTGTATTGTCTTGCCATTATAGTTCCCACTTTGCTATTGTTTGTCTGTATAATCTCTGTCTGGTTCTGTGATTGTTCCTGTCTGCTGTATAAATAATTTTGCTGGGTGTAAACTAATTAAGGTGGTGGGATATAATTGGTTACATAATCATGTTACAATATGTTAGGATTGGTTAGTTAAATTTTAGTAGAATGATTGGTTAAGGTATAGCTAAGAATATTACTATATAAATTAGGGGCAAACAGGAAGTAAGTTGGGATTCGGAAATAAGGAAAAGGAACTTGTGTTTAAGCTTGCTGGAAGTTCACCCCAATAAACATCGAATTGTTTGCACCTTCGGACTTCGGATATTGTTGCTCTCTGTTCATGTGAGAAGGACCAGGGAAGTGAGAGAGTGAAGGAATAAGCTCTCTAACAAGTTGGTTGAGTTCAGGATCCTGACACAGGGAAGAAAGGTAAGCAGCAGGATACGGACCCTGGACTTCAGGAAAACAGACTTTGACTCCCTCAGGGAACGGATGGGTAGGATCCCCTGGGGGAACTAACATGAAGGGGAAAGAAGTCCAGGACAGCTGGCTGTATTTCAAGGAATTCCTGTTGAGGTTACAGGGATAAACCATCCCGATGAGTCGAAAGAATAGTAAATATGGCAGGCGACCAGCTTGGCTTAACGGTGAAATCCTAGCGGATCTTAAACATAAAAAAGAAGCTTACAAGAAGTGGAAGGTTGGACATATGACCAGGGAAGAGTATAAAAATATTGCTCAGGCATGTAGGAATGAAACCAGGAGGGCCAAATCGCACGTGGAGCTGCAGCTAGCAAGAGATGTCAAGAGTAACAAGAAGGGTTTCTTCAGGTATGTTGGCAACAAGAAGAAAGCCAAGGAAAGTGTGGGCCCCTTACTGAATGAGGGAGGCAACCTAGTGACAGAGGATGTGGAAAAAGCTAATGTACTCAATGCTTTTTTTGCCTCTGTCTTCACTAACAAGGTCATTTCCCAGACCGCTGCGCTGGGCATCACAACATGGGGAGTAGATGGCCAGCCCTCTGTGGAGAAAGAGGTGGTTAGGGACTATTTAGAAAAGCTGGACGTGCACAAGTCCATGGGGCCGGACGAGTTGCATCCGAGAGTGCTAAAGGAATTGGCGGCTGTGATTGCAGAGCCATTGGCCATTATCTTTGAAAACTCGTGACGAACGGTGGAAGTCCCAGATGACTGGAAAAAGGCTAATGTAGTGCCAATCAAAAGGGAAGAAGGAGGATCCTGGGAACTACAGGCCAGTCAGCCTCACCTCAGTCCCCAGAAAAATCATGGAGCAGGTCCTCAAGGGAATCAATCCTGAAGCACTTAGAGGAGAGGAAAGTGATCAGGAACAGTCAGCATGGATTCACAAAGGGAAGGTCATGCCTGACTAATCTAATCGCCTTCTATGACGAGATTACTGGTTCTGTGGATGAAGGGAAAGCAGTGGATGTATTATTTCTTGACTTTAGCAAAGCTTTTGACACGGTCTCCCACAGTATTCTTGTCAGCAAGTTAAAGAAGTATGGGCTGGATGACTGCACTATAAGGTGGGTAGAAAGTTGGCTAGATTGTTGGGCTCAACGGGTAGTGATCAATGGCTCCATGTCTAGTTGGCAGCCGATATCCAGTGGAGTGCCTCAAGGGTCGGTCCTGGGCTGGTTTTGTTCAAAGTAAATGATAAATAAATGGTCTGGAGGATGGTGTGGATTGCACTCTCAGCAAATTTGCGGATGATACTAAACTAGGAGGAGTGGTAGATACGCTGGAGGGCAGGGATAGGATACAGAGGGACCTAGACAAATTGGAGGATTGGGCCAAAAGAAATCTGATGAGGATCAATAAGGATAATGCAGAATCCTGCACTTAGGACGGAAGAACCCAATGCATTTCATTTGCCTAAAGACTTGTTGGTTTCAGAGATACCTGAGTCGCCCCGGTTCAGCACCGACACATTCTTGGTACTGATCACATCTCAGTGCCCAGACATACATGCAGTACCAATGGAGTCTCCCACAGCATCCATGACAGCTCCACCTCTTCCCAGTGTCAAGGCGGAGGAGGAGGATGACAGATTCTCCTCAGTCTCCTTGGAAGGCTCTCTGTCCCACTACCAGGGAGCGAATCACCCAGAAACCTCTGCAGAACCAGCTTACCACCATGAGAGACATGACCCACACAGTTGGTATGGACACGCTTGGGTGCACCCATCAATGCCCTTTGCACCACCCCAGTGGCCATATTGGTCTATACCCCAATTCTTGAGGGCCCCTAGCGTTGCTCATCACGATAGGAGAAGACAATCTCCTACTGCTTCTCTGTCTAGGTCTCCCGATCCACAGGAGGAGAACAGGCAGTGAGATGAGACAAAGGGATTACTCCAGTGACTAACATCTCTTCATCATCTCCTGTTGAAGCTGTTATGCCTCCCCCACCAACTTTGGCAAATGACTTCAAACCATTTCAAGACTTCATCAAGAGAGAAGTGGATTTTCTACATATTCCACTGGAAGAAGTCAAGGTGTTGCAACACAAGCTGTTCGACATGCTACACTCTTCATCATCAGCCTGTATTGCACTCACTATTAACGAGGTATCGCTGGACCCAGCAAAGACTATGTGGCACAGTACATCCCACATGCAAGAGAGCGGATAAAAGTATTATGTTCCCTCTAAAGACTCGGATTTTTTATTTTCCCACCCATTCCCAAAATCCCTTGTAATCGATGCTGTAAATGAACGTGGCAGACAGCACCATGCTAAATCAACATCCTATGACAGAACTTAAAACAACTTGAAAATCATATTCTTAGGTGACCCTCCAATTTAAGGTTGCTAATTACCAAGCTCTTATGGCAAAATACAACCATATCAATTATTCTACATTAAACACCTTCATTGACCATCTCCCATTAGTTTCACATGATCACTACTGAGGGTCAGCTTCTTGCAAGGACATTGTTGCAGGCACCTCTCTAAACACCTGACACAGCTGCCTGCTTCATCTCAACAGCAGTGGGCATGCGGAGCTTCCTGGCTTCACCTTTCTGGCTTTCCAAGGAAAGTCCAGTCTACTGTGGAGGACCTTCCATTTGAACGATCCAAATTATCTGAAGAGAAAATGGATGAATCCCTCCACATACTAAAAGACTCTAGAGCCACTTTGCATTCACTGAGAATTTATGCACCTGCACAAAAAAGAAGATATAATAAATCACAGATGACACAGAGATCCTGGCCTGATCAATTTTCTCCTCCCCAAAGGCATTATGAACCCCAACAGAAAACACAATGAATATGAAAGTGAAGATCAACTCCCCCACAGTCATCAACATCACAGCCATCTACATCTATGCACAATTTTTGATATGTTGTTTGGGGACCCGAGGTACCATCCCCATTTTAATTTGCTGCAAAAACACAAATATCACCACTACTTTGGCAACTGCCTTACTCTTTTTCATCAGAATTGGGACCAAGTGGGTTTTGGAGATCATCTCCACAGGATTTTCGATCCATTTTACCTCCCTCACTCCTGCCTACCGCTCCCCCCGACCCTCCTCAGGAACCCTTCTCATGAGCAGCTTTTACATAAGGAAACAAGCTATCTTCTGAACCTAGGTGCTGTAGAACCAGTTCCTACTCAACACAGCGGAAAGGGCTTCAACTCCAAGTACTTCCAGATACTGAAAAAGAATGGTGATTGGACACACATTGTGGATCTAAGATCACTCAACAGATTTGTAAAGATACAACGCTTCAAGAAGGTGACTTTGGCAGCAATAATCCCATCTCTGGACCATGGGGACTGGTTCTCGACCCTTGACCTACAAGATGCTTACTTCCATATCGCGAGCCACAGAAGGTTTCTAGTATTCACTCTGAGACAAGACAACTTTCATTGTCTGCACCCAGAGTGTTCTCAAAGGTCCTTTCTATTGTTGTGGTGCTCCTTCGCAAACAAAGAGTGATAATATTCCTGTATCTAGATGATTGCCTGCTCAAGGCATGCTCCTTTGATGATGCTTTGACGCCCCCACAAAAGACTGTGGACCTATTCCTCCAACTGGCTCTAAAAGTAGACATCCAAAAGACCATATTAACTCCAATATAACATCTGGAATTTATAGGGGCCTACCTAGATGGAGCAGAGGCCAAAGCCTTCCTTCTCTTATGCAGGTTCAACACCTGAGACAACTTAATCTCAACAGGACAGGCCAACCCTCAAACCTTGGTCAGAAATAGTCTTCAGCTACCGGGACACATGGTGGCAGGCACCTTTGTAATAAATCACGTGAGACTCCACATGTACTGGTTTCAGTGGTGGTTCAGCACATACCAAGCACACACAGTATAAACAAACTTCTATTGATGCCCTCAACAGTCAAAAACTCCCTCAACTGGTAGAAAGACTCTCACAATGTCTGCTCAGGAGTTCCCTTCACTCAACCACCCCCAACGTTAATAATGACAACAGATGCATACCTACTGGGATGGGGAGCCCTCCTGGACACAAACATTAGTCAAGGCAAATGGTTCCCCTTCGAATCCACATTGCATATCTACTTACTGGAACCCAGAGCAGTCAGGAAAGCTTGTTCACATTTTCTCCCACTGATCGGGGGAAGCATCTAAACATTATGATACAGAACACTGCATGTATGTTTTACATAAATCACTAGGGAAGAGCAGGCTCACCTTCCCTTTGTACCAAGGCAGTGACACTCTGGACCTGGTGCATTCACCACCCCATAGAACGGCTTCCGTATGAGGAGAGATTAATCAGGCTGGGACTTTTCAGCTTGGAAAAGAGGTGACTAAGGAGGGATATGATAGAGGTCTTTGGGGCAGCTGCCTGTTAGGATAAAGATATTCAGGTCTGTCTGTAAAGGCCTATACTCTAAGAATTTAGGTGTATTCTTATCACTTGGCTAGTTATAGAGGTATAAAAGAAAGAATCAAAATCACTGTCTGCCGGTGTAAGGGCCTTCTCTTACTGTGACAGTCTGAGGCCCTGTTCTTAGGCTAAGGCCTTTGGCTAAGCAACAGGCAGCCATAAACTGGGAAGTGAATGGTCACATCCTCACATTCCAAACTAGTCACATTGAAATAAGGTGCTATTGGGCTGTTAGGAATACAATCCTGTCCTGATAGTTCCTATCACCTCCAGAGAAAGGGAAGTGCCTAGAAAATGTAAACGGAAACTTAGTTTGATAGCATCCTGTCTAGCAAGAACTCACTTATCAATAGCTGGGATGTGAAATCCTCATTTCTGTATTGTCTTCTCATTATAGTTCCCACTTTGCTATTGTCTGTCTGTATAATCTCTGTCTGGTTCTGTGATTGTTCCTGTCTGCTGTATAATTAATTTTGCTGGGTGTAAACTATTTAAGGTGGTGGGATATAATGGTTACATAATCATGTTACAATATGTTAGGATTGGTTAGTTAAATTTCAGGAAAATGATTGGTTAAGGTATAGCTAAGCAGAACTCAAGTTTTACTATATAATCTGTAGTCAATGAGGAAGTGAGTGGGTGTGGGTGGAGAGGGTGGATGGGGGAGGGAGATGGGAACAGGGAATGGGGGTAAGGAAATTGGACTCATGTTTGGCTAAGGGCAGGAATGGGAACAGGGACACAGGTGTAAGGCTCTGTGGTGTCAGAGCTGGGAAGGAGGATACTAAGGAAGGAAACTGGAATCATGCTTGCTGGAAGTTCACCCCAATAAACATTGAATTGTTTGCACCTTTGGACTTTGGGTATTGTTGCTCTCTGTTCATGTGAGAAGGACCAGGGAAGTAAGTGGGTGAAGGAATAAGCCCCCTAACACTGCCATTGGCCACTATCGGAGGACAGGATAGTGGGCTTGATGGACCTTTGGTCTGACCCAGTCTGGCCGTTCTTATGTTCTTATTTGTGGCAAGGTTTACTCATGCCCTGAGACATCATCTTGTTGTCGTCTTATGATGGAAAGGGGTGATGGCAGCGAGATGCACTTCCAGGGAGCATAGCAATAACCCTGACATTTTCAGTTCTAGGATGCAATCTACCACAAGTGGTAGTGGAGAGGATATAGGGGTAACATGTTTCCAGTCACACCAGAGCTGGAATCTCTTCCACTATTGAATAGACATGGTCTTTACTTACTCAGAGCAGGTAATTTCTAAGCGTTGGAAGCATTGAGTTGGAGAACCTGTCGATTGGGGTGATGGACCTTGCCAGTACCCTGAGAGGGGAGATGAGGAACAGGCTGCTGAGTGATTGGCATGCAAATCACCAGTTGAGTACGACATGGGAATCACGTTCGTCATGGCCACAAGGGGTCTGTAAGTGTAACCCTGGCCCTTTCTTTTCTTTCATCAGGCAAGACCTTTGATATTAGAGGAATTGGAGGCAAGGCATAGAGGAGACCTGTGTTCCAATGTAGGAAAAGATCATCTCCGAGAGAGTGATGACCCAGGACAGCTCCGGAGCAGAACTGGGAGCACTTCTTGTCTCTGGCTGTGGGGAATAAGTCTATCTTTGGAACTCCCCAAAGTAGAAATATGCTGTGGAGAATGGAAAGGTCTATTTCTCATTTGTAATCCTGGGAAAAGTTCCTGCTGAGAGTGTCTGCAGGAGTGTTCTATGTGCCCAAGAGGTGAGCTGCTGAGATGTTGGTGTGAACATAAGAGCATAAGAACAGCCATACTGGGTCAGACCAAAGGTCCATCTAGCCCAGTATCCTGCCTTCTGACAGTGGCCAATGGCAGGTGCCCCAAAGGGAATGAACAGACAGGTTATCCTCAAGTGATCCATGCCTATCACCCAATCCCAGCTTCTGGCAAACAGAGGCTTGGGACACCATTCCTGCCCATCCTGGCTAATAGCTATTGATGGACCTAGCCACCATGAATCTATCTAGCTCCCTTTTGAACCCCGTTATAGTCTTGGCCTTCACAACACCCTCTGGTAAGGAGTGCCAGAGGTTGACAGTGCATTGCATGAAAAAATACTTTCTTGTGTTTGTTTTAAACCCGCTACCTATTCATTTCATTTGGTGGCCCCTTGTTCTTCTATTATGAGAAGGAGTAAATAACACTTCTTTATTTACTTTCTCTATACCACTCATGATTTCATAGCCCTCTATCATATCCCCCCTTAGTCGCCTCTTTTCCAAGCTGAAAAGTCCCAGTCTTATTAATCTCTCCTCATACGGAAGTCGTTCTATACCCCTAATCATTTTTGTTGCCCTTTTCTGAACCTTTTCCAATTCCAATGTGTCTTTTTTGAGGTGGGGCGACCACGTCTGCACACAGTATTCAAGGTGCGGGTGAACCATGGATTTATATATAGGCGATATGATATTTTCTGTCATATTATCGATCCCTTTCTTGATGATTCCCAACATTCTGTTTGCTTTTTTGACTGCCGCTGCACACTGAGTGGATGATTTCAGAAAACTATCCACAATGACTCCAAGATCTCTTTCTTGAGTGGCAACAGCTAATTTAGACCCCATCATTGTATATGTATAGTTAGGATTATGTTTTCCAATGTGCATTACTTTTCATTTATCAACATTAAATTTAATCTGCCATTTTGTTGCCCAGTCATCCAGTTTTGTGAGATCCTTTTGTAGCTCTTTGCAGTCTTCACAATCAGATGTTCTACACTGTCATGAGACCTCAACCATGTCCTTCGGTTTCTTACAAGACTTCCCTTCGAACCCATGGCTTCCTGCTCTCTTCTATACCTCTCTATGGAAACTACAATCCTAGTGGCCATTATGTCTGCACGGAGAGTGGGAGAGATAGGGGCTCTATTGGTATACCCCCTGTTTACAGTTGTTTTAGAAGACAAGGTTACAATATGACTGTACCCCACATTCCTACTGAAAATATCTTCACACTTCCACATAAACCGGTTTATCCATCTTCCCACTTTCTTTCCAAAACCACACCAGGATAAAAGAGAGGTGACACTACACACTCTCAATGTCAGGAGAGTCCTTTTATTTGGTGAGGATTAAGCCTTTTAGGAAATCTCGCAGACTACTTCTCTCCATTGCAGACAGATCTAAGGGAGCCTCAATCACTAAACAAAGACTCTCGAGATGGATATCAGACTGCATTACCCATTGCTCTCACAATTATGGCATTCCACCTTCCTGTACGGTTCAAACTCACTCCAGGAGATCTCTCTCCACTTACACAGCCTTACATAAGAATGTTCTGATCACAGACATGTGCAGAGCAGAAACGTGGACATCTGCTCACA